>NC_140586.1:920714533-921433759 GCF_964204655.1 Triturus cristatus
CACAAGTTCGGAGGTCTTACGATCTTCAGGGAGCCGCGAGTCACTCAGCAGGGCTCAAGCACAAGTTCGGAGGTCTTACGATCTTCAGGGAGCCGCGAGTCACTCAGCAGGGCTCAGGTGTTCCAAGGCGAATCTGCTTGACAGTCCCAGAGCACCCCTTGTTATAGGGCGACTCCTCTTTGATGTCCGGAGTCTGTGCAGGCAGGGGTCTTGTCACCTGGGGGTCGCTTGTTGGGGTTTCCTGCCATTGTCTTTTGATCCTTTCAGGGCTGGGTCGGGAGGAGTCCCAGACGCCCAGCAGGCGTGGAGCCAGCCCTCGGGGAGGCCGGCAGGTCGATCGAAACCCACCGTCCCAGGGAAGCGCAGAGGTGTGATAGAAACTGCTCCTCCCTCTCTCATCCCAAGGGGAGCGTGGTGTCCTCCAGCCGGAGTGGCGCCTCTAGGCCCGGGTCGCGCTGGGGCCGGGCGGCCATCTTGATGCATGAAGTGGGCACGCGGGCCCGGTGTGGCCGAAGGGGGGAAGGCCACGGACGGGGAAGTCCGGGTTGGGTGCGTGTGAGTTCTGGTGGGAAGGATCGGCTAGGCCGTGGGTTTGGGGGCTGGTGTGAGGTGCAGGGGCCAGGTCTAGCTATGTTACGAGGGCCGGGTCTAACATCGGCCGTTCCTTCCCCTTTAGGAACTGTGACCATCTTTTGTTTATAGTGACACCGGGGACCCACGGGGACTGTATGCAGTGTGTAAACACAACCGCGGGTTCCCGTTAGCTTCTATGGACAGTGTCGCGGTTGGAAATTTAAAGATTAGGGACACTTAGAATCAAGTCAGGACCAAACCCTTTTGGACTTAAGAAGTTTTAGGGCTAGCACCCAAGAGAACACCGGAGTACTCGAGTTACCTCACCCAGGGAAGCCGGGTGCATAGGTGTCTTTTGGTGTTGGGTCGCATCATCGACTACAATGGAAACTGGCGAAGAACTGCTGCTGCCGTGAAGAGGAGAAGTGTCAGAAGAGATCCAAGCCTGGATCTAGGATGGAAGGAACCTGAAAGCAGAGGGGACAGAGTCTGGGTCACCAGCCAGTGACCGAGGGCAGGATGGACCAATGCCCACAGATGTCGGGTGCTTCAGGTGAGTTGATGGATGTCTTGACTCTTCAGCCACAAGGTCCAGAAGGTGCCGATGACAACCAGGAGCTGAATTTGAGCTGTCCACGAAGTCTGTTGAGTGCTGCTGTGTCTGTGACCAGATTGGACCCAACAAGCCTTGGCAACGGCAAGTAACTGGAATTCAGAGAAAGGACTGCGGTGCAGACCAGCAAGGTCTGAGGGACTCATAAAGCAAGGATAAGTCGGGGCACATCTGGAGCAACCAGGGAAGCCCAATTAGAAGAGGAGTTGCCTTTGTGGGGCTAGCGATCGCAAAGGAGCCTCGAGCGGTCGCACTTGAAACTGGCCCACGGGTCACTCGTGGAGTGGAGGCCAGCAATCTTCGGTGCAGGAGGTGCTCAAGGCTGGGGCTACTCGAAGTCCAAAGCACAACTTCGAGGAGGACCAGGAATAGTGTTGCTGCAAAAGTTCACGGTGTCCAGTGGTCATGGTTCCACGTCACCCACGATAGCCATGGGCTTCAGCTTTGCTGTGGACTCAGGGTAGCCTCGGGGAAGTCTGGAAATCTACCTCTGGTGATGCAAAGACATCGGCGTCTGGCGGGAGCTTCAGCGATGCAGACCGGTCAGTTGCTTCTTTGGTGCCTGCCAAGCAGGGGAGTCACTCCTTGACCCCAAGGGAGATTTCTTTCATATTCTAGTCGAAATAGAACTTCGAAGGTCCAGGATATATATTGCAAAGTTTCGTCCAGGGTAATCTAAAGTCACAAGGACTGGGTTCCCATACTTATACTAAGTTGGTGGGTTGGACATTCTCTAGGGGCCCACCTATGGGGGGGTTTGGAAAGAGGGGTGGTTACACCCATTTCCTTTGTCCAGTTTTGCGCCAGAGCAGGTGTAGGTAGCCAATGCAACCGGTTTGAACTGGACTATGCACAGGGACACCAAATGTGCCCTCAGTGCAGGACTTCAAAGCACCAGTGAGTGCTCCCACCCAGCCCCAATACACATCTGCCTGTCAGGGGAGGTGGTTACACCTCCCTGGGACAGGAAACCTATAGTCCAGGCCTCCCCTGCCAGAGTTTCGGTCAGCAGTAGGAGGCCAGACCCATGTCTGTGGCTGAGGCATCCATTTTGTGATGCCAGGGCTCAAGAAATTCCTACTGGGTTAAACCAGTGTGAGCATGTCTCTCCCTCTAGAAGGGTGGAATGCTACCCCCGCCACCAGAACTGGCGGGGGTAGTATTCCAAAGCGTTTGACACCAAACACGACAAGTTTCCGTGCAGCCATCCCAAAGTTACCATTTACCGCAAGGTTATAATGCACTTAAAAGTATATGGTCAGGCTGCACCACAAACAGCATCAGAGGAGGTACTTTGAACGCTGCAGAGGGGCTCTGCTCATGCAGGGGCACCCTCTCACATAAAAACCAAGCACTCTGCCTTGAGGATTGTTAAGACCTGCCATAGGAGTGACCTATACGTTTTATATGTGTGTGCAATGGTAATGATATAGGTAGCCTATACCACAGTAAGGGGTGCAAGCACACCCTTACCCAGGCTGTAGTAGAAGACACGTGGTGCCATTATTGAGTGCTTCCCAGGGGTGGCATAATTCATGCTTCAGCCCCTGGTAGGCCTGAGGTACCTATGCCCTAGTTACATAGTATACCATATACTAGGGGTTTATAAGGCACTCCAGAATCCAATTAGATATGTACCTAATGTACATGCAAACCATTTTAGAGAGGAAGCAGCTAGGCTGTGGTCCTGATTAGCAGGGCCACAGCCAGACTGAGGTAAAAAAACAGTGAAACACCAGCAAAAAGTGGAGGTACCCATGTGAAGCAGATCCTACTCTCCTACACAACCCCCCCCCCCCCCAAGCGCAGAGACATTAAACGAACCTTGACCAGTTGAGTTCTAAGTGGAAATACCTAGAGAGTCCATCTGCATTGGCATGGTTACTCCCAGGTCTATGTTCCACTGTAAAGTCCATTCCCTGTAGGGAAATGGACCACCGAAGCAGTTTGGGGTTTTCACCCTTCTTTTGTTTTAGCCATAAGAGGGGCGTATGGTCTGTCTGAACAAGAAGGTGAGTACCAAACAAGTATGGCCTCAACTTCTTCAGAGCCCAAACCACAGCAAAGGCCTCCCTCTCAATGGCTGACCAACATTTCTCTCTAGGGGTCAGCCTTCTGCTTATGAAAGCTGCTCGCTGAACCTGACCTTCATCATTCAATTGTGACAGTACAGCCCCTACCCCCAATTCAGATGCATCTGTTTGCACAATGAACTTCTTGGAGTAGATAGGACTCTGCAGAATGGGAGCAGTGCACATGGCCTGCTTCAGGTCATCAAATGCCTTTTGACAGCTAGCTGTCCACTGAACCTTTTTGGGCATCTTTTTAGAAGTTAAGTCATTGAGGGATTTCACTATTGATCCATACCCCTTGACAAATCTCCTATAGTACCCAATCAAGCCTAAGAAGGCTCTCACCTGAGTCTGGGTAGTTGGAGCAATCCATTCCTTTATAGTCTGGATTTTGCTCTGCAATGGTTGAACCTGTCCTCCACCTACAAGGTGGCCCAGGTACACAACCTGACTCTGCCCAATCTGGCACTTAGTAGCCTTGATAAATAGGCCTGCTTTTTGCAGGGCCTCCAAAACATTCCTCAGGTGGACCAGGTAATTCTCCTAGGTGGAGCTAAAGACAGCAATATCATCTAGATATGCTGCGCTAAAGTCTTCCAAGCCTGTAAGGACTTGATTCACCAACCTTTGGAAAGTGGCAGGTGCATTCTTCAAACCAAAGGGCATTACCACAAATTGATAGTGCCCACTAGGGGTAGAAAATGGTGTCTTTGGCTTTGCATCATCAGCTAGTCTGATCTGCCAGTAGCCAGCTGTCAGGTCAAATGTGCTTAGAAACTTGGCTGAGGCCAAAGTATCTATTAGCTCATCTGCCCTGGGGATGGGATGGGCATCAGTCCTAGTGACTGCATTGAGACCCCTGTAGTCTACACAAAACCTCATCTCTCTTTTCCCACCACTGGTGTGAGGTTTTGGTACCAGGACTACTGGACTAGCCCAAGGGCTAACTGAGGGTTCAATTACACCCAAATCCAACATCTTTTGGTCTTCTGTCCTTATACAGTCCCTGACTTGGTCAGGTTGCCTGTAGATCTTATTCTTCACAGGTAGACTGTCTCCAGTGTCCACTTCATGAGTGCACCAGGTGGTCTGACTTGGAGTCAGAGGAAACATATGTCTAAACTGGCTGAGAAGGTTTCTGCAGTCAGTTTTCTGCTGGGCAGTGAGGCTGCCTGCCAAGGCTACACCATCAACTGACCCATCATCAGGGTTCTGAGAAAGCAGGTCAGGGAGTGGGTCACTCTCTTCCTCCTTTCCTTCATCAGTAGCCATGAGCAAGCCCATGTCTGCCCAGTCAACATATGGTTTAAGTCTGTTGACATGAAGTACCCAATTGGGATTCCTAGGGGTGCCAAGGTCGACCAAGTAGGTAACCTCCCCTTTTTGCTCAACAATGGTATGGGGGGGCACTCCATTTGTCCTGGAGGGCTGCTGGGGCCCCAGGCTCCAACACCCACACTTTCTGTCCTGCCTTTTGGTCATGCCAGGCTTTTTGCAGTTCCTGGCTAGTCTCAATGTTTTTGTTTGCCTTCTTCATGTATTCAGCCATCCTGGAGAGGACACCAAGTACAAAGTCCACTATGTCTTGCTTTGGGGGCTTGAGAGGTAACTCCCATCCTTCCTTCACCAAACACAATGGACCCCTGACAGGGTGAACACACAAAAGTTCAAATGGGCTGTAACTTACCCCCTTTTGAGGCACCTCCCTGTATGCAAATAAAAGGGAGGGCAAGAGTAGGTCCCATTTTCACCTAAGCTTCTCTGGGAGTCCTTTAATCATGCCCTTTAAGGTTTTGTTGAATGTCTCAACTAAAACATTGCATTGTGGGTGATAGGGTGTGGTGAACTTGTAGGTCCCTTAACACACAACTCTAAGTTCAGTAGAACTTACTGTGGCTAAACTTGATATTATATGTACCTAAGGTACCTTTAGTGGTTTTCAGTTGATCAATTCAGTTGAGATTATCTGGTAAAACAATAACAAGCTGGAATCCAACACGCTGCACACCAATGTGAGAAGGTGGCCTGATATATGCTGTCCACTAGTTCTAGTGGGCACCTTGTATCAGTCCAAACAACCCCTTATGGTGAATTGGCTAAAGACAACCTTTATTGAAAATTATCCTAGTGGTAGCTATGGAGAGCAGCCTTCAGGCTAAGTCATGAAGGAATGTAAAGCAGCTTGTTTTACCAGTCTATAATCTCTTGATTGATCCACTGAAAGGACAACCACACCAGGTATATATTCAAAATATATGTATTTAGGATAAAACACACCCCTCCAGTCTCTTTATGAGACTGGAGTTCAAAGTACTTAATTTACAAGTTAGCAATCAACATTAATAGCACAAATACCCGTTTGGGCCCTAGCGCGTACCAAACCATATACCAAAAAAGTTGTATAAGAACCACAATTGAACAAGACACGAGGCCTAGAGCCTGTAGAATCGCTGGGACCCCAAGGAACCACCCAAGGTAGTGACACCGGGGACCCAAGGGGACTGTATGCAGTGTGTAAACACAACCGCGGGTTCCCGTTAGCTTCTATGGGCAATGTCGCGGTTGGAAATTTAAAGATTAGGGACACTTAGAATCAAGTCAGGACCAAACCCTTTTGGACTTAAGAAGTTCTAGGGCTTGCACCCACGAGAGCACCGGAGTACTCGAGTTAACTCAACCAGGGAAATCCGGGTGCATAGGTGTCTTTTGGTGTCGGGTCGGGTCGCGTCGTCGATTACAATGGAAGCTGGCGAAGAACTGCTGCTTCCGTGTAGAGGAGAAGTGTCCGAAGAGATCCAAGCCTGGATCTAGGATGGAATGAACCTGAAAGCAGAGGGGACAGAGTCTGGGTCACTAGCCAGTGACCGAGGGCAGGATGGACCAATGCCCACAGATGTCAGGTGCTTCAGGTGAGTTGATGGGTGTCTTGACTCTTCAGCCACGAGGTCCAGAAGGCGCCGATGACAACCAGGAGCTGGATTCGAGCTGTCCCATAAAGTCTGTCAAGTGCTGCGGTGTCGGTGACCAGATTGGACCCAACAAGCCTTGGCAACGGCAAGTCAGTGGAATTCAGAGAAAGGACCGCGGTGCAGACCAGCAAGGTCTGAGGGACTCACCCAGCAAGGGCAAGTCGGGGCACATCTGGAGCAAGTAGGGAAGCCCAATTAGAAGAGGAGTTGCCTTCATGGGGACCTACTAGCCAACGAGCTAGTGATCGCGAAGGAGCCTCCAGCGGTCGGACTTGAAACTGGCCCACGGGTCACTCGTGGAGTGGAGGCCAGCAATCTTCAGTGCAGGAGGTGCTCAAGGCTGGGGCTACTCGGAGCCCAAAGCACAACTTCAAAGAGGACCAGGAAGATAGTGTTGCTGCAAAAGTTCACAATGTCCAGGGGTCACGGTTCCACGTCACCCATGATAGCCACAGGCCTCAGCTTTGCTGTGCAGTCAGGGTATCCTCGCGGAAGTCTGGAAATCCACCTCTGGTGATGCAAAGGCTTTGGTGTCCGACGGGAGCTTCAGCGATGCAGACTTGTCAGTTGCTTCTTTGGTGCCTGCCAAGCAGGGGAATCCCTCCTTGACCCCAAGGGAAATTTCATCCATCTTCTAGTCGAAATAGAAAGTCGAAGGTCCAGGATATATATTGCAGAGTTTCGTCCAGGGTAATCTAAAGTCGCAAGGACTGGGTTCCCATACTTATACTAAGTTTGGGGGTTGGACATACTCTAGGGACCCACCTATGGGAGAGTTTGGAAAGAGGGGTGGTTACACCCATTTCCTTTGTCCAGTTTCGCACCAGAGCAGGGGCAGGTAGCCCCTGCAAACCGGTTTGAACTGGACTATGCACAGGGACACCAAATGTGCCCTCAGTGCAGGACTTGAAAGCACCAGAGAGTGCTCCCGCCCAGCCCCAATACACATCTGCCTGTCTGTTGGAGGTGTAACCTCCCTGGGACAGGAAACCTATTGTGCAGGCCTCCCCTGCCGGAGTTTCGGTCAGCAGCAGGAGGCCAGACCTGTGTCTGTGGCAGAGGCATCCATTTTGTGATGCCAGTGATCAAGAAAGTCCTACTGGGTTAGACCAGTGTGAGCATGTCTCTCCCTCTAGAAGGGTGGAATGCTACCCCCGCCACCAGAAATGGCAGGGGGTAGTTTTCCAAAGTGTTTGACACCAAACACGACATGCTTCCTTGCAGCCATCCCAAAGTGAGCATTTACGGCGAGGTTATAATGCACTTAAGAGGATATGGTCAGGCTGCACCGCAAACAGCATCCGAGGAGGTACTCCAAACGATACAGAGGGGCTCTGCTCATGCAGGTGCACCCCTCTTACATAAAAACCAAGCACTCTACCTTGAGGGTTGTTAAGGCCTGCCATAGGAGTGTGTGCAATGAATGAATGAAATTCTATTTGTATAGCGCATGGCTACCCTGAGGCCTCCCAGCGCTGCTCCAAAAGAAGTACAGAGAAAAGAACAAGGCCGTGCTGCTATGGAAGCATCTTGAAAAGGTGGGTTTTCAAGAGTCTCCAGAAAGCCAAGAGATTATTGTTTTCTCGGAGAGTGAGGGGAAGAGTGTTCCAGATCTTGGCGGCATTAAATGAGAATGAGCGACCACCCCATCGAGATCTTTGTATTTTCTTGGGGGTGGCCAGGCACAAGGAGCTGGAATGCAGCGTCCTGTGGGTAAGATAGGGGGAGGCCAGGGAATGCATGATAGCCGGACCAGTTTTCCAGATGGCTTTGTGAGCCAGGCACATAGCTTTAAACTGTATCCTGGCCTCAACAGGCAGCCAATGAAGATTCCTCAGTGCTGGTTTTGCAGACTGCCACCTCAGCGTCTGGAAGAGCATGCGCGCAGCACAATTCTGCATTACTTGCAGTTTGTGGATAGTAAATTGGGGAGCGCGGAGGTAGAGGGCATTCCCGTAATCAAGGCGAGAGAGAATAAGGGCCTGCACCATAATTCTTCTCGCCTGAAAGGGAAGGAGGGGGATAATTTTCCGCAACATTCTCATCAGTCCATAGCAGGTGGCTGAGAGCTTGGTGGTGATATAGGTAGCCTATACCACAGTAAGGGGTGCAAGCACACCCTTACCCAGGTTGCAGTAGTAGACCTGTGGTGCCATTTTGGAGTGCTTCCCAGGGGTGGCATAATACATGCTTCAGCCCCTGGTAGGGCTCTGAGGTACCTATGCCCTAGGTACATGGTATACCATAAATAGGGGTCTCTGGTTGGCAGTGGATGGCCACTGTCCAATCAGGGACCCTTCTTTCCAAGTCAGAGGGAAGAGCTGCACCCCTTTGACAACCCCTGCTCCACCCTGTGGTAACGTAGCACGAGCAGTTAGGCTAATCTCAGAGGCAGTGTGTTAAGCATCTATGACCATACACAGTAATACAGTGTGGAACACTACAAAGGGACACAACACAGGTAGTTATCAAAAATAGTTATCTTTATATATAGGCTTATCACAAGACCAAATAACGAGAAGGCCACGATACCGTACAAAAATAATACTCTCTTGATGCTGCAAAAACAGTTCAAATGGGGAATGCAAAGTTCAGTTCAGGGCAGTGGTCTCTGCAACCCTTTTACTCACAGTTCCTGGATGTTGGTGTCAATGATCCACAAAATGCCGCTACGGCGTGATAGCGATGTTTTTCCTCACGCTCTTGGTCGCGGCGGCTCGCAAACGGACCTTAGCGATGGTTTCGATGCCCGCAAACGTGCGGGGCGATGATCAGATCAGCGAGCACTCAGAGGCTTCAGCTCAATGGATTTCTGAGTGCTCTTCGGCTGCGGCGGCTTGCTAACGGGTGTTGGCAACAAGATGGCGATCTGTAAGCGTGCGGTGTGATGATTTGGTCAGCGAGCAGTCAGCGGCAGCAGTGCGATGGATTTCTTGACGCTCCTCGGCTGCGGCGGCTCGCTAACAGGCTTTAGCGATGAAATTAAGTCTACTGGGGCTAAGACTTCAGTCAGGAGGCTAGTTCTCTCTCTAGCCCTGTGGTGATTGCAGGTTCAAGATTAAAAAGTTCTCTTACAGCTCCTTTTCCCTCTTCTTTCCAGTCCAATGACAACGACTGCAGGCCAATCCAGGGAACAGCACACAGCACAAGGACAGTCCTCTCATGCAGTTTTCCTTCAGTTCCATGGACAGAGGTTGGTCTTGAGATCCAGGGGCAATGCAAATTGTAGGGGTTTCAGCACAGATATGTATACCCCAAAAGTCTTTGTTCTCAGAAGCTACAAGTCACTGAACCCACCCAGAACTAGGACTGCCCAGCCCTGGAGCACTTTGTTTACCAGGCTGGATCCTTCCTTTCAGAAAGAGGGGGTCTGCCATCAGACGCACAGTGGGAGGTGGAGCCAGCATTCACCTTGCCAGGCACAGCCCTATTCAGGTCCAGGAGCTACCCCTCCCCTCAGTCCAATGCAGATCTCTCTATTCAACCCAGGTCTGACTCAGCCTGCCCTGTCCCTCCAAAACCAGACAGTCAATACACATAACAACAGAGCACACTGGAAGGCTTAGGCAAAAAAATACCTACTTTCTAAAAGTGGTATTTTCAAACACAGAATATAAAAATAAACTTCACTAAAATATGTTTTTTAATATTCTGAGCTCAGGCATACTAAATTCGTTTTTCT
The DNA here is from genome assembly GCF_964204655.1 of Triturus cristatus. Classification (NCBI taxonomy): domain Eukaryota; kingdom Metazoa; phylum Chordata; class Amphibia; order Caudata; family Salamandridae; genus Triturus; species Triturus cristatus. The sequence goes on from NC_140586.1 coordinate 920,724,443, forward strand.
ACCATGTTCTATGGGTCAGTTAGGACTATAGAATATAATAGCCAAACCTCCCATTCTGGCCTATGGGGAACAGGTTGCCTTACAGTAGTGAAAAACGAAATTGGGTGTAATTCACTACCAGGACATGCTACACACATCAGAGCATGTCCTACCTTACACATGCAATGCACCCTACCATAGGGGTGGCTTACATGATGCCAAGGGAAGGTTCAGGGGCTGGGAAGTGGGAGCACTTCACAGCCAAGATGACAGTTCTAGACTGCAAACAGACACTGCAGTGCCAGGTCTGGGACACACTTTACAAGCTGCTTCTGTGGGTGGCGCAAACCAGCGCTGCAGGCCCACCAGCAGCATTTGGTTAAACAGCCCTGGGCACACACAGGCCACATTACTAGGGACTAACAGGTAGACTAAATAAGCCAATCAGGGATACATAAATTCATATGTCAACTTTACACAGGGAGCATCCGCACTGCGGCACTGAATGGCAGTGGCGCAGCGCACAGAGCATCTATCACCAGAAAAACAGAGGAGGCACAGTGAAAAAATGGAAGGGAGACTCACGCCAATGGTGCCAGGTCTAACATACATGAATGTTACCCTTCCAGTACAAAACCTATTGTAGACACAGGGACGCACCCTAGCCCTATGACGCTGAGGTATGTGAATGGTGCACGGCAGCTGAAATCTGCGCTGGTGCTAGAAAGAGGGGAGGATAGTGCCATAGCTCCCTCCCTATCATGCAACACAGCCTCTTTGGGGGCTGCGCTGCATTCCGTGACACCTTTGAGAATTAAGCCCAGGTGTTTTTTACGCAGCTTTTCACTGTTTTGCTCTAGCATTGTGAATTTTTATTTTATTAGTACAATATTTTTGATCCCCATAAGCGTAATATTTACAATGTTTGTGAATGAAGGAAGGTTTCTAGCTATTAAACTTCTATTAACGAGTTTGTGAATATACACTGAGTTGAATCTCAATAGATCGCACTCTGTCTATCTAGTTGGTTGTGGGGAGTTTGATGTAGTGAACATATATTTTACTTCTGCTCTTAAGATGTTTGCTGCACAGATTTTAATTTGTAATGGTTTATGTTCTGAGTCATTACACTAATAGTGAAACTATTCTTGTTGTTCTTCATGTGTTATTTCATCTTTAGTTGGCCTCAGAAGTGTGGAAATATTTCCCTTGCAGTTGCTGATGGACTATACATGTTGTTGTCTGCATATTAGGAGGACAACTTTGGTAAGATAATGTCACTGAAACGTTTCTAAACTGTAGTTTTTTTTTTAAATTGTGTTTGGGTGGGTAATTTGCCTAGCTTTGAAGTATTGTCATAATTTTAAGCAGTTTGTGCTGCACTATAATATGCCATACTGAAACAGGATTGTGTTTCTCGACTCAATAAATTGAAGCAGAATTTTGGGCTTTAAATAGAATTGAGAGCCTTAGTTACAAGTTTTCGACCCAGGGCGGTGCAGAGAGTCACTTTGATGCACTGCCCTGCGTCAAAAGGAAAGGGCAGGAATGTATCGTATTTACAATATACGGCGTATCCCACTATGCTGGCGCCTTTTTTGGCTGCCTAGCACCAACGCAGGCACCCTTGCACCATGGTGCAGGGGTCTCTGGCTTGGAGGAATGATTGTTTTGTGCAGAAATGCGTCTCTTGCAGGCAATGGAGGAGTTTTCCTCCTTCTATGAGTGCCCCATTCTAAGAGGAAAAAACTAGGAGAAATAAAGACATTTCTCCTCGTTACTCCTCCCCTGGGTAGGTGTAGGCTTTTGAAGCATTTCCAGGTTTACAAGTCCTTGTAAATCTGGGAATGCGTCAAAATCCATGGTTTTTGCATGGGAACGCCCATCGCAACGCCCATGGAGCGCCTCTTTGACGCACTTTAAGTCAATGAAGCAACTTGCGCTGCGTTGCCTTATACCACATCTACAAGGCTATGAAAAGCCACGCCAAGTGGCTTTGCGTGGCATGGTAGATATGGGTCTGCACTCTGTGCTGCCGGTGCATCCCAAAAATTACACACCAGCAGCGCAATGGGCTTGTAGATAAGCCCCTGAGTGTCTTGCCTTTTTTAAGGGCGCTATTCTACATAATTAGAGTAGCCTAGCTATGTGCGTTTTTATTTGTTTTTTATTTATTTCTGTACACGTTTGGTTGGAATGGTGAGCCATGTTTGGTATGTGTTCCAATGTGGGCTGTTGTTTGCTAATTATGATGCTATATTTATTCGTTACATTTGTAATCTTGATATATTTGTATATCTTCCAGTTTTAAGGAGAAATGTTTATTTGTACGTAATGCAAAGTGGATTTAAATGCAGAATAGCATCATGTGACGAAGCGCAGTTGGCTTGTCAAGACACTCACTCCCCAAAAGTAAGGTCTGTTTCACTATCTGTGATGGGTTCAGAATAATATGGCCACTTTCCTTTTCCAAATTGTGTGTTTCCTTTTTGTTGTCATTGTTTGTATGGCATCCCAGTAGTGGGTGATGTATGGACTCTGGTGACGGATCCCACTCCTATTGTTATTGACTCTTATTCATTTCCATTGGGTTTTTGGGTCTGGCTTGTCAGTGCAGTTGTCTCTTTACCTTATGTGAGCAGTAGAACAATAGCTTTAAAAGCACAGCTGAGACAGCGGCTTTGACTCCACCCAGCAGATGATGTGTGCTTCTGTTGAGTAAAGGTGTTTGTGTTGCAGTTTTTGCCATGTGGGAACGTTTGTGCTCAGTAGAGCAGTACTATGTTACATTATAGTGACAACCAACCAACACACACCCTTCAGATCATCTACACTTGAAGTGTAAATAGAGTGAGGTATGTCTTAGTCACTCAAGAGCCTGCAAAATGGCCTGTCTGCTGACCAGAGTGGTTCGGCTGTCTCACTCAACTGTAGCACCACATACTTCTGGAAAGTACAGATTGTATGTGGATGGGACACTGTTGCCTGCGGCTGCACAGAGATTGTCTGTATGAAAAATCCTCTCAGAGATACAGAGAGGTCGTGCTGCGGCAACACTGTGCATCTTGCTAGTAGACCCAGTTTTACTAAAAGGGGCGGGTTACGTTACAGGAACTCATCAGCTGTACTTGGCTTTGCCACACACCTGCACATTGCCTATCAGAAAATGAGTGTAGTTTTTAATATTACAATTTAGCACATTTTCTAAGTCAAAATGAATAATTGAGGAGCTCAATTTCTGTAATGCACTGTAGCCTGTGAGGTGTGTAGTACCCTATATGCTTCACGGCTACCTCTGATGTGCATTGTAAATCAGTGTTAGCCTAGCTAGAATGTTGGGACTGCATCTTGGTTGTCCCTAATAAATTATTGTTGATGCTTGAAGTGGTTCAGTTATTGAGAGCCTGACCTGACCTGATGGTGGCTGCGCTTTTGAGGCTGAAGTGTTTTTGATCCAACTTAATAAAGTATCCTGGCTTCCAACCTACTGCTGCCTCCTACCTCATTTCATTGGTGACGAGGATGGGAAGACTAAAGAGAGGTTGAGACTAATGTATTGGTGGCTTGGAATGGATATGCAGGTTGAGCAAGTGGTGTGAGATTGTGGAGAGTGTTGCAATGCGGACAAATCTTTAAAATGTAGAGTGCAACCCATGATGATAAGAGACATACTGAAGGAACCTTGGAAGGAGGTTTCTTTTGATATCTTAGGTCCCATTCACTATGCAAGTTCTGACAAGTATGTATTGGTATCCCTGGACATGTTTTCCAGATGCCAGAAGTTGCCATTACCAACTCTATTGAGTCACATGATGTAATTAAATTTCTGGAAAGAGTTTTTGAGAGGAAAGGTTTTCCGAATTCCTTGCTTACAGACAATGGGGTGCAGTTAGTCTCTCGTGTAATGAAAGACTTTTTGAAAGAAAGAGGTATTAGATACAAAAAATCTGCCTTATACCATCCCGAGACCAATGGCATGGTTGAAAGGTTCAACAAAGTCAAGCCCAAAATGGCAGATTCGGTTTAGTTGATTAGTCCGTTTTCCTCCGATATGATCTGGGGGGTTTCTTTAGTGTTGTGACGAAATCTAATCAAAGATGGCGGATCCGCCTAAGTTGACTAGTCCTCTTTTCATGTCTATGAACTTTATTGATGGCGGACGCGACGATCACTTTAAAAACGGCAGTGGAACGGGGCCGGGGTTTATCCAACTTACGAGTAGAGAACATTAGCAGGCCGTGAGACTATTTAGTCCCGGTAAGCGATCGCTGGTATTCGTGGATGTGCTTTCTCAGCTTATGACAGTCTTGTCGTGCCGTTTTAGTTTTAACATTGGGAACCATGTGAGTTTTCTACATCGAGGTCCTTAATCTGGGTAGATAGGTTGGAATGCAATTCTATAGATTTATGCTACGACATGGGAATGTTGAGGCTTTGCTTTTCATCCATAAATCTATGTGTGGGCATTGAGACCTGGTTTGCCCCCAAAATATAATTGTGTACTTGATGCTTATGTCGCGGCAACAGTGGCATGGCCTCCACATGTTAATATAATATACATGAATGTACTTTAAGCTCGCTGCATTTTTGAATTCTTGAATGTAAAGGGCAATAAGTTTTATTATTGTAATTTGGCAGATGTGTCAGGCATGGTCTAATCGTGACTCATTAGGTGACTGTGACTTTTTAATAGGTAGATCGCATGAAGAACATAAAAGCATAATTGACGAGGTGCAATCGTGGTTATATAGGCTTTCTGTGAAGATCATAGCTCCGGTGGTCACACAAGTTTGGACCCGGGTAACAGGTACAATATGCTAGATATATATATATAAAAAAGACAATTTTCTTCGTTATTAATAGCCGCACATGATGTTAGATTGAATGTGGACTAATGAATTGTTTGTTTTGCAGTTTAGCGGATGAGGCTGGGGTCCGCGTTTGTTATCTTTCTTCTGCTGGTTTAAGCATTATTGATACCATCAAAGATTTTATTAAGGTATAAACATTAGAAAAAAACTACTTTTTAATCATAAGATTCAAGAGGAGTAAAATAAATTTGGACCATAACATTTTTTGTGGTAGTGATCATACATTATTACATATATTTTTTCCGGGAGGACACTCGGTCCACCATACAGAAAAATAATAGTGAGGTCCTATTTGCGAAGAAAGTCTATACTGTGAAAGGAGAGACATATAGTCCTCCGGTCTATCCTAGATCAGGTGGGTAATTCCCTTTCGAATAAAAAGAATATTTGAATGATAACTGTGTGGATGTGAGTGAGAGTCAGTCTGATATGAAAAAACATGGGCAGCATCATTTGTGAGACCGAGAGTAAAATATTGGAAATATCAACTTTGTGTTTTTTTTAATTATAAGGGAACTGGCACTTTCTTGCAAATAAATGATATTATGGTATGCAATGGCAAAGTAATATGAATTGTATGTAATGATTTGAATTGCAGTTTGTGCAAAAATATCTCATATGTATTTTTTACATTGTTTTTAGATACAATTACTTGGCAGATTTGTTATAAGTGTTTGTAAGCCTGAAGAAGGTGGTGAACTAAACGATACCACCGAAACGCGTTGCTCTTTTTATAGTTTTGCAGGAAGGATTCAAACAACATTTGGCTGGAATAAAGGAGTTTCTGGCTTAAGAAGGCACCCAAAACAACATTGGACTTGAGCAGAAGAAACAAAATGCTTACTGCATATCCATTTGTGAACATTACCATCTAGGTTCATGTACTTTAAGTGCCTCTGATATACAACATATTGTTGTTTGTTGACTTCCTTAAGAATATTAGGTTCTCCCATTTGTTACATGGATGACATGTTTTTAAAAGATTTTATGATATAAATAAAGAACACATAATATATTTTTTATATATTGTATTTTCGGTCCCTATTGGGTGCTGGTATATAGTTCTATTGATTGAATGTGAGTGATTTGATGTATGCTTCACAAGGAACCCAAAGGGATCTTTCTGTTTGACATTGTGTCTATTGTTGATGTCCTGTCCCTTTGGTGTAGTGGGACCCCTCTCGCTTATTTGTTGGATGGTTGAAAGGTTCAACAAAGTCTTGAAAGAAACTACTCAGCGTGCCATCACAACCAATCTGTGTAGGAGACGAGAATTACTTGGTAAGGTGAAGAACTATAGGATAACTCTTCATTCGAGCACAGGTTTCTCCCCTTTTGAGTTATTCAAGAGAAAAAAAGGCTAATACCTTGGCATGTCCCTCCTGGGTCAATGACATGACCAACATTGACTTGTCTATTAGTCAAAAAGAAGAGTTAAAAAAGGTGAAAGGGCACAAGTTAGCCTCTAAGAGAAAAGACTTGTTTGACTCACGTAAAGCCACCAAGAAAACTGTTGTGCATGTTGGTGATCTGATCCGAATTAAAAATCCTCGTGGTGGTGTCTTTAGTTCAGGTTCCAGATTTTCATCTCCTATGAAAATTAATAAACTATTTGAAAATGCTGTAAGAACGGAAGACCATTGCATCTGGAATTTGGGTTGAGTGGTTAAAGTTGGTAAGAGAAATGAAAATGTTGTGAGTTTTGAACGTGATGGTGGCAATACCGAAATAAGGAAATCCTCTAAGGTGTCTAAGAGACCGTTGTACTTAAAGTAATATGTATAAATCCCATAATTTTATTTTTTGCTTTTGGTTCGTCTGTCTCTGTTGTTGGGAAAGGGGGGAGGTGTGTAGTATCCTATATGCTTCACAGCTAATACTGATGTGCATTGTAAATCAGTGTTAGCCTAGCTAGAATGTTGGGACTGCATCTTGGTTGTCCCTAGTGATGGAATGTTGATGCTCGAAGAGGTTCAGTTATTGAGAGCCTGACCTGACCTGATGGTGGCTGCGCTTCTGAGGCTGAAGTGTTTTTGATCCAACTTAATAAAGTATCCTGGCTTCCAACCTACTGCTGCCTCCTACCTCATTTCAAGGTGCAATCTTACTGTGCTGTTTGTACACTCGAGCAACCATACAAAGCCTCGGATTGATCACCAGACAGGGATTTGAGATGCAGTACTTGGCACAGTGCTTAATTTGTGCCGGTGCTTTCCGGTGCTTAGCACCGGCACTTATTAGTCAGGGCCGGGTCTACACGTGATATTAGGTGCTGCCTGCTCACTGAGTTAACACGGGTGTTCCCAGTGGCGGCGAAGAGCTGATATTGCACGGGACTTTCCTTTAAATATATCACATTTGACGTCGCAGATGCCTGCCTTATTATGAGACACACACGCTGTCAGAAACCGCATGGGTCCCTGCCTCAGCTTTCCGGTCACTTCAATCAATCACAGAAGTGCTACCAATGACCGCTTTAAAAAAATGTCATTAGTCCGGCCCTGTGTCTCCTTGTCAAATCCTCAAGTGTGGGTCCTGACTTGGACCAATGAGCACTGTTTTCGCCCGCGGCCCGCCCCAGCATACTGCGCAGCTCAGCACTAATCGGACACAGAAAACAGAAACAGCAATCAGCGTGTTGCACAGCAGGCCTCAGGCAAATTATAACTAAAATGCAGTCTCTGTAATGTGTAGCCTGCGTTTCTGGTGTCTCGTCTCACTACGTTTGCAAAGATGGGGCAGCCCATTCCCTGCTGCAGTCAGGAAGAAGCCACAATGGTAAGATGCGTGCAAGGGGGCAGTCATTCTTTCTGCATCAAGCGATGCTTAAAACTAAGGCGTAGAATGAAAGAATCTCATGTTTCAAATCTTTGCTACTGGGCACTAACCCACTGAGTTCTATTGCTGGCATTCTAACTTGAAATTTAAAGCAGTGTAGAAGTGCAAGTGTATACATTTTTTTGGGTAGCAGCATTTTCCTGTTGTTGTTTTTATACTGTGAGTCAGCCCTGCGGTAGCTAGCATTGTTACGGGCACTGGTATGTTAGAATCTGCTTGGAATAAATGTAATTTATTTTCAGATAATGAGAGGAGAGGACTGTGCTTGACAAAGAAGCATGTTTAATGAAAGAAATGATTCCTCTTGAATTGGGAGGAACATGGCTGGTGTTGTGGATTGAAGTTTGCATGGCACTCCAGAGTAATGGAGAGACATTCTTGTCATGGGAATGCTATTGGATGGGATATTATTAATGTATTATAACAACATACTGGTGTCTTGTACAGGATCAGCAGGCTTGCAGCACGTGCGAGTATTCACACTTTTAGCATGTCCCTGTGAGAGGCACCTGTTTAAGCAATGCAGGCTCACTGGCCAGAGCGTGGGGGGTGTGCAAAGCATAATAAAAAGGTTTAAACGTACAACTAGTCTCAAGGGGAACTGAGATCTCTTTTAATGAAGGAAGTGGGTGGACCCCGGGAAGTGGGTGTGGCCTCTTAAAAAAATGTGAGCACCTGCACTTAATATTTTACATGCTAGCTGCATTATTCCCTTTCTTCCCCATAGTGCTCTGCTTTGGGATATTTCTACCTGTGGCTTTTCTAAGGGGCGGTTCTACAGCTTGTTCTGGCCTTTTGTCCTCTAGTAACAACTATGGACCTATCAGGACTGGATTCAGACGATAATGAGGAGGTGTTGTGTATAGCTTGATCTATCACAACTTGTGCTGGGGTGCTTGTCAATGAAAGAGATAACTCATTACCTCCTCGTCCAGTCTTCCTCGCCACAGTAATACAAATGAGCCTCCGGCTCCACACAGAACTCCAAGTAAAATAAAAGAGCAGCGCTCTAGTCTCCCCTCCCTCCTCCAACATGGCCCCCAGTGGCTTCAGCCAATCCCATAAAGGGATACAAACCAGCCAGCCCGATCTGTTCTTTTTTTCTGCACTTCTCCGAGTGCTGTGTTGCCTGATGGTCAGGTGAGTGGGGCTGGGGTCCTGCTTCAGCAGACCCGTTTTGCCCTTGGGTATTAAGTTTGGGGGAAATAATTGTTTGTAATGTATTGTTGCCGGTATGGTTTTTTTTTTTCCCCCTTCTTTTGCCTGCACGCCTCTGGTCCTGCTTCAGCGGACTTTAGTGGCGTTTGTGTTTTGGGAGTTGCCTGTGTTTGATTCATTTCACCAGCGCCTGCTCCGGACCGAGCTCCGGTTGTCCTGTGGGGTGTTAAGTGACCTGAGCGCTTTCTGTACGGTATGTTGAATGTGAGCGCCGTGGCGCTATTCGGCGGGGTTCGAGTCCTGCTACACGGATGGCACTTCCTACCTGCTTGAAGGGTCTTTGCTTCCTTTCCCGACCGCGCGCCCTGCTGAGCGGACGTAGCGCGGCCGGGTACGTTTGCTCTGGGGGCCGGGGGCTCCCGGTTGCATTTCTTCCTACTGCTGGGCCGTGTGAGCTTGATGTGGGGTCCGGAGGCTTCCGATCGAGTTCCTTTCCTGTTACGGTTCTGGAATTTCATTTCTATGCGCATGCGCTCGTTTCTCTTCCGGCATTTATGTTTGTTTGAGGCGTGCAGGGACTGGCTTGTGTGGTTGCATAGCAACCCCGGGGCCTTTTTATACCGGGCGAGTTGTCTTAGTTGCCTGTGTTTCATTCACTCGTCCACTTGGTTTTCACTATGATGGAGAGTGGTTCTAAGGATGTTGATGCTCCTGTTCCCTTGGTGGTGGCTTCTGGTTCTAGTATACAGATCCCATCTATGGACGTGTTACAGCAGATGATCAATTCTGCTGTGGCTGCTGCGATGCAGGGTCAGGTGCCTGTTCCTCCTGTGAAGAGGGCTAAGATTGATGGCGCTGCTGCAGCTGACTCTGAAAATGAGGAGGAGGTTGATGTCAGGGGTCGCTTTGTGCAGGGTGCCGACCTGAAGGAGGTGCTGGGCCACATTCGCGTGAACTTGGTATTTCCTGCTTCTGTTGTTCCTCTGGAGGACGATCTCTTTGCGCAATATCAACGTCCTGAACCTGATTCTTTGCCTGTCCACTCTTCGGTCTTAAAAGTATTGGAGAATGAATGGAAGGATGTGGACAAGGGTTCATTTCCTCGATTTTTGAGTAAGAGGTACCCGCTGAAGGATTTTGCTGTGAAATTCCCTTCCTCGGTGAAGGTTGACTCCTTGTTGGCCAGCATGTCGTCACATGGGACTGTGGTTTCGGAGGATTCTTCTCCTGCTGACCCGGTTGACCGTAAAGTGGATGGGGCTGTGAAGCGCACTTTTGCGGCTGCAAATTTTTCTATCAGGGCTGCTGCCTATTCCTCTTACGCTATCCAATCCTTGCTTAAGGATTTTCAGTCTCTGTCGGAATTGTTGGACCAGGGGAAGGATGTTTCTTCTACCCTGGCTTTGATGGAGCAACAGGTTCGGTTGCTTTCAGATATCTCCTTTGACTCTTTGGGTGCGGCGGTTTCTGCGGCTGGGTCTTCAGTGGCTGCTAGGCGCCAGTTGTGGCTTCGTTTATGGAAGGCTGATGCTGCGCAGAAAAATCTCCTGATGAAGATTCCTTTTTCTGGGGTTAAACTTTTTGGGTCACCTCTGGATGACATGGTGAAGAAAACGGCGGAGGACCGTAAACTCCTAGCTCCTGAGAGGGCGACTCACTTCCGTTCCTTTGGTTCTCAGCGGGCTTTTGGTCCTTCTAGGAGAGGTTGGGCTGGTCAGCCCTTTCGTGGAAGGGGGCGTGGCCGGGGTGCTCCTTCCTTTGGAAAAACCAGGTTCTCCGGTTCTTCTTCCTCCTCCACTCCTGCACCAAAGTCATGACTGGATCACTCCTGGTTTGGATCCGGTTGGGGGTCGCCTCAGTTTCTTCCTGGAGTCTTGGAGAATGACTGTATCGGACGAATTGGTGCTGCAGGTGGTTTCAGAGGGCTTGCGTATTGGATTTATCCAGACTCCCCCAGACTGTTTCAGGGCCACTCCTTGTCCCAGAGATCCTGTAAGGAGATTGGCGCTTTTGGAAGGCATCGAATCCCTGGTGGTCAAAGGTGCGGTGATTCCTGTTCCCGTCGATCAATTGGGGTTGGGTGTGTATTCCATCCTATTCCTGGTGTCGAAGCGCACTGGGGATCTTCGACCAGTGATGGACCTGAAGTGGTTGAATACTTACATCCCTCACCAGAAGTTCAAGATGGTTTCCCTTCAATTGATCCTTCCTCTGATATCTCAGGGCGACTTCCTTGCATCAATAGACTTGAGGGATGCTTATCTGCATGTCCCTGTTCATCCAGACTCTCAGAGGTTTCTCCGGTTTTGCGTGATGGGTCGTCATTTTCAATTCCAGGTACTGCCCTTTGGGCTATGCTCTGCTCCCAGGGTCTTTACTAAGGTTCTGGCTCCTCTTATTGGCCATTTGCATGGGGAGGGCATTAGTGTTTTTCCTTATCTGGACGACATTTTAATTTCTGCTTCTTCTCTTCCTAAGGCGGAGTTGCATGTCCAGAGAGTGTGCCATGTCCTGGAGCATCATGGGTTCCTAGTGAATATACCGAAGTCCTCCCTGGTTCCTGCACAGGAATTGACTTTCATTGGGGCTCTGTTCAGGACTCAATTGGGAATGGTGTTCCTGCCCCCTCCCAGGATTCTGTCCCTGGTGTCTGCAGTTCGTGCCCTGTTGTTAGGGCATTCTCATCCTGTGAGCCTTTGGTTGAGGGTTCAGGGTCTAATGTCGGCATCATTGTTGACGGTGCCTTGGGCTCGCCTCCACATGTACCCGGTGGTGTCACACGTTTTGTCGCATTGGGACCTCTGTTCCCTAGATATGAGTGATTTGATTCCTATGTCGGAAGATGTTCGGGAGGTCCTCAGTTGGTGGTTGGACGAAAGTCATCTGTCCAGGGGCCGCCCCTTTCTGATTGTTCCCACCCGCGTGGTCACTACCGATGCCAGCCTGCTGGGGTGGGGTGCTACTCTGGGGGATTCGACAACTCAGGGGGTTTGGCCTCAGTCGGTGTTGTCTTGTTCCTCCAACTACAAGGAGCTGAGGGCCGTCCTTCTGGGTCTGTTGGATTTCTCGGATCTGGTTCAGGGTCACCATGTACAGGTCCGAACGGACAATCAGGTTGTGATGTCTTATGTGAACCATCAAGGGGGGTGCAAGGTTCGATCCCTCAGTTGCCTCAGCCGTCGGATATGTTGTTGGGCGGAGGTACATCTGGAGTCCCTCTCTGCCATTTACCTACCTGGCGCGGAGAACACTGTGGCGGATTGTCTGAGCCGGGTGTTTCCTTCCATGGGGTCTTTGTCCCTGACACATGTGATGTTCAGGAGGTTGCGGAGGATGTTTGGATATCCGATTGTCGACCTCTTTGCTTCCCAGGACAATTACAAGATCAGTTGCTTTTGCATGATTATGCCTTGCCGGGATGCATGGAGGGTGGATGCCCTGTCGTTCCCTTGGCCGACGGATCTATTGTATGCCTTTCCCCCTGTTCCCCTGATTCCGGCGGTTTTGCAGAAGATCAAGAGGGAGGGGTCGTTTGTGCTACTGATTGCTCCGGGTTGGATGCGTCGCCCTTGGTATCCCCTGATGTTGGAATTAGCTGTGTCTCCGGGGTGGGCCTTGCCATTCAGTCCTTATCCTCTGTTGGGTCCTCTTCTTCCTCTGCCTGTGTTCCGTTCCTTGGGTCTGCGGGCCTGGCTCTTGAGAGGGATTCGTTGATGCCAAATGGCTGTTCATTGGCTGTGGCTGGGGTCATTCAGCAATCCAGGAGACCTTCTACTCTTAAATCCTATGCGAAGCACTGGGATAATTTTGTTTCTTGGTGTCTGTGTCACGATCTGTCGGTGACTTCTTTGGACCCCGCTCGCATTTTGGATTTTTTGAATGATGGATTTGTGCTGGGCTTAGCCATTTCGACTCTTCGGGCTCAGTGGTCTGCGATTCGGGCATTCCATGTCCTCCCTTTGGTTTCTGTTTCGCCATTGGTTGCTAGACTTTTTAAGTCTCTCTCTTTCCAACGCCCCCGTCCTATCATGTGTCCTCCACCTTGGGACCTGCCTTTGGTTTTGCGCTCCTTGCAGTTGGCTCCCTTCGAGCCTTTGGAGTCGGTGGGGTTGAAGTTTTTAACACTCAAGGTGGTGTTTCTTGTGGCGATTGCTTCTGCCAGACGTATGGGTGAGTTGGGTGCCTTCCTTCGTTCTGCCCCATTTTTGTTGATTTTGTCGGACCGTGTGGTGTTACGCCCTCATCCTACGTTCATTCCAAAGGTGGATTCTTCTTTCCACAGGTCTACTGAAGTGGTCCTTCCCAGTCTTTGTCCTGATCCTTCCTCGGATGAGGAATCCCTGTTGCACCTCTTTGATGTTCGTCGTGCCTTATTGATCTATTTATCACGCACGTCTTCGTTTTGCAAGGTGGACAACTTATTTGTCAATTATGGTTTGTCACGTCAGGGCCTGAAACCATCCCTGTCGACGATCAGTCGCTGGATTAAAGAGGCCATTTTATTGGCGTATGCTTCTGTTTCTGAGGTTCCCTCCCTTCCTGTTCAGGGGCGTTCCACCCGCTCTGTTGCTGTGTCTTGGGCCTCCTTCAAAGGGGTGTCCATGGAGGATGTTTGCAGGGCTGCTACTTGGTCTTCCCCTTATACATTCATGTCCCATTACCGCCTCCAGGTTGGGGGTGGGGGTTCTGTTTCATTTGCATCTTCTGTTCTGACTGCGGGGGTGTCTTGAGAGGTTTTCGTTTTGTTTACTGTACCTCTGTATATTAAATTATGTTTTCACTGCACTATTGGTGTGGTCTATTTCCTTACATGAAGCTGATTGCTTTGGTATCGGCTCATTTGTATTAGTGTGGCGAGGAAGACTGGACGAGGAGGTAATGCCCCGGTTACTTACCGGTAATCTTCATTACTCCGAGTCCTAGTCTTCCTCGCCACAGTATAGTTTCCCTTCCCTCCCGGCCCTGGTGGTGGCTTCATGTCTGCGGCTTTGATTATCAGATCGGGCTGGCTGGTTTGTATCCCTTTATGCGATTGGCTGAAGCCACTGGGGGCCATGTTGGAGGAGGGAGGGGAGACTAGAGCGCTGCTCTTTTATTTTACTTGGAGTTCTGTGTGGAGCCGGAGGCTCATTTGTGAATACTGTGGCGAGGAAGACTAGGACTCGGAGTAATGAAGATTACCGGTAAGTAACCGGGGCATTGTTAACCGCCACACTAGATTCCACAAGTGTGGAGGACAAGGAAAGGCTGCTCTGAGGAGGTGGAGGCTCTAGAGAGAGTCTTCGTTCTGTGAGCTGTGTTTCGTGTATAAGGACAGATTCTGCTCTCTGCAAAAAAAGCATCTAAGGTGCCTACTGCAGTCCGACCTTTTCTGTTCTTGGGCTTACTCATGGTTGACCGAGTACGGTTTCAGGGTATGTATTTAAAACAACAGCATCCAAAGAAACAGACAGGGTGAATTTACAAACCCTGAACCACAATCTTAGGGGAGTTGCCCAGCCTTGCCTCTAACGGTCTCTGAGGGGCTCAGACGGGCCTGCCCTTGCGTCTGGGCGCTGTCCTGCGCGCGTCCCCAGCCGCGGGGTTCGAGGCAGCGCTTTCTGCGCGATCACCACGCCTCCCCCTCACTTGCGGCAGCTGTGCATCCCCAGATGCACTCTGGGGGCTGAAGTCCTCGCCCGGGATGTGAATGCGCCTGGAAATCGGCGCCCGACCTTCGCTGCGTGAAGAACGTACGGAGGGTGCCCCCAGCAGGAATGTCCCAAGGGAAAAGGTCTCCCTACAGGCAGACCTGCTCAGAGAGCTGAGCTACCGCCAAGAAAAACAAGCGAACAATGTGAGTGGTTATCACTACTCTCTTATGCATAAAAGTATATATGTACATATATATCTTTTAACATAACAACTCTTCTACACTGAAAAAGTTCAAAATATTCTGAGATGGGGCCTGAATTTTATCAGGGAGCAGTGACTGAGGAGGGAAGCGCGTTAGCACGTTACAGACCTTTAAATAGTTACCCAGACATATGCGGTCATGCTTTCTTTTACATACCAGTTACGACGTTCAAACCACCAGGGCCGAGTTTTCATTAGTGCAGAAGGTGCAGTAGTACCAGGGCCCAGAGGTCGGAGGCATGCATTAGGACCCAGGGACCCCTTGCTACCCCACTGCTAACCATCACAACAGCTCCCACGTGGAGCAGCGTCTGACACGCGGCGCTTTGAGGCTTACATCAGTGCAACGTTGAGTCAGATGGGGCACGTGCCACAGCACCATTTGTCCTGGCATGGCTGTGCCGGAGAGCAGGCACCACACCTTGCCACACAAGTTATTGCTCCCAACTTGATTTCACATCAAAGCAACCATTATTTGAGGGTATACAGGGACCCACGTGTCATTTAAAATATTTAAGTACGACTTGGTCTGCATGTATGTTTATGTGTACATGTTTACATACAAACAGATACATTTGCAGGTACACGCGATCACTTTGAGGACGCGATTGCAGCTTCGTGTATGCTTTACCTAGCGCAATGAGGCGGGCGGACAGCACCTGGGCAGTGACAGTTCTTTCGGCACAATTGGGTCAGGGGCCCCCGGGTGTGATTCTCAGGCGGACTGTTAGAGATTGGATTTAATAAAACATAAATAACGCGTTTTTGGACGGACTGAACCACCTTCCTGGCAGGGAGGCGGTGCGGGGGGATCTGTGCGCGTTCCGTCGGCGCATCTGCAGCCCGTAGACAGCGCTTTGCGCAGAGCCAGAGTCGACCTTAACCCTCTCCAGCCCCCCCCCACCCCCCCCCGCTCCCCTCTGTCAGGGCCCGCCTAGGTCTGCGCACCTGCCTGTGCTGACGGCGGCCGGATTGAGTTACAAGTCGCCGTCCTGAAACAAAGCCATGTGGCCGTGTTTGCCCTGGGCCCTGGTCTGGTGCCATCCCCGACCTCCCCGGACCATCCTTCCCCGGGCGGTGCTCATGGGCGCTCGGTGATTTGCATATTCATAATGTTGAGGGTAGGATCAGAAAAAGGGAAATCACTGAGGCTTCCATCTCGGCAGTGCGGGGAGGACGTGTCTCCTGCTCTTCATCTGATGATTGGGACAAAGGGGCAGAGGCTCCAGGCACCGCCCTGCGCTATAAAGAGTACACCCAAGGCTGCGTAAAGGGCCCCAGCTTTGGCACCCAGGACCGAAGGCAGGGCCCCAACTGTGCCACCCAGGACGAAAGGCAGGGCCTCCACTATGACACCCAGGACCGAAGGCAGGGCAGCTGCTGGCACCCAAGACTGCTTGAAGGGCCCCAACTGCGGCACCCAGGACCAAAGGCTGGCACCCAAGACTGCGTGAAGGGCCCCAACTGTGGCACCCTGGACCGAAGGCTGGCACCCATGACTGCGTGAAGGGCCCCAACTGTGGCACCCAGGACTGAAGGCAGAGCCCTACTGCTGGCCCCCAAGACTGCGTGAAGGGCCCCAACTGAGGCACCTAGGACCGAAGACTGGCACACAAGATTGTGTGAAGGGGCCCTCCTGTGGCACTCAAGACTGCGTGAAGGGCCCTAGCTTTGGCACCCAAGACCGAAGGCAGGGCCCCAACTGTGCCACTCAGGACTGAAGACTGGCACCCAAGATTGTGTGAAGGGCCCCTACTGCGGCACTCAAGACTGCGTGAAGGGCCCCAACTAACGGAAGGCAGGGCCCCAACTGTGGCATGCAGGACGGAAGGTAGGGCCCCAACTGTGGCACCCAGGACCGACTGTAGGGCATTAGTGGTGGCACCAGGGCTGGGTATAGAGAACCATCTGAGGCACCCAGAACCGAGCTAAGGGCCCTAACAGTGGCACCAGGGCTGTGTGAATTAACCCAACTGTGGGACCCAGGACCGAAGGCAGTGCCCTACTGCCTGAACCCAAAGCTGCCTGATGGGCCCCAACAGTGGCACCCAGGAGCGACCGTAGGGTCCTCCCAGTGGCATCTGGGCTAGGTTCACTGAACCACCCGGAACCGAACAAAAGGCCCTACAGGTGACACCCAGGACTGGGTACAGAGAACCACCTGGTGCACCCAACAGCAGGAGTAGGGTTCCACTTGTGGCACACAAGCACAAGTTCAAGGCCCTTACTGTGACCCCAGGATCCATTGCAGAGCCTTACACATGGTCCCCAGGACAGATTGTTGGCTCTCACGCATGTGGCACAGTACCCAGTGACTCGGTGTACGCATCATCACTCTTATCTGCAGAGAGCAGACTAACTAACTAAGGCACTATACTGGTGGTACTCCACAACCCATTTCCTGATTATAAAAACAGTGAACTCTGGGCCACTACTGAAGATCTGCAACCGGTTTCTCATCAGTGCAACAGAATGATGTTGGAATGTCTCCTGTGAGGCCCAATCTGAGGATCTTGGATCTTTTCCCATGAGGCCAACTGTGAGGACCCTGGAACATCCGGTATCTGTCTAATCTCAGGATCTTCACCTGTGACTTGGAATCTGAGGACTCTGGAACATCCTGTGTCACTCTAATCTCAGGATCTTGAATCTTCTCCTGTGACTTGTAATCTGAGGACCCTGGAACATCCTATGTCAGTCGGTTCTAAGGATCTTGGATCTTCTCCTATGACTTGTAATCTGAGGACTCTGGAACAGCCTGTGTCTGTCCAATCTCAGGATCATCTCCAGTGACTTGTAATCTGAGGACCCTGGAACATCCTGTGTCAATCTACTCTGAGTATCTTGGATCTTCACCTGTGACTTGTGATCTGAGGACCCTGGAACATCCTGTGTCAATCTAATCTGAGGATCTTGGAACTTCTTCTGCGATTTGTAATCTGATGACCCTGGAACATCCTGTGTCAATCTAATCTGAGGATCTTCTTCTGATGCTGGACAAACATCCATTAATCCAGCTCTAATGATTTTCAATGTTCTCCTTAGAGACCCATTGTAAGGGTCTTGGATCATAATCTGCGGATACTGAAGTTTTGTGTACATATAATCTTAGGGTGCTGCACCTGTCTGAAGATCCTGGGCGTCATTCAGTCACATCCTGAGGATCCTGGAGTTTCTTGTTCCTGGCACCTCCTCCCATGAGTCTAAACGTGTTTTGTGCCTCAAGTCCCAACCTCAGTCTCCCCACTGAAGTACCACTATGGTGATCCTAGACCTTCTCCTGTGATTCCTGGAGAATCAATTCAAGAACTTTAGACATTCCTCTGCAGTTCCTGGAGTATCAATCTGTGGACCCGGGACCTTCTCCTGTGATTCCTGGGGTATCAGTTTTAAGATCCTAAGCTTTCTCTGTGAATCTCTGTTTGTAGAACTTGGCCCTTCCCAGTCAGGTAACTATCTCCTGACTACTTATTGATAAGCTTCAACCTTCTCCTCTCACTTCCATCCAGAAGAGCCTAGAACGTCTCCTGTGACTTCCAGTTTACTGACCCTTTTCCTGTGAGTCCCACACTGAGGATTCTGGGGTTTCTTTTTAGTAATCGTCTTTGAAACCGTCAGAGAGGATGCTGCACGTCACCTGCGATCCTTCCATCCATGATCCTTCAAGTGGCACCTAGGCCTCGCACCATGAAGGTAACGGTAGGTGGACAGAGGAGTGAGGGCACATATTACAACCTGCTCAACGCATTGAAGGATCTGTTTGAGGAAGTGTTTCAAAAGTCTCTTTTTTATGGTCAGTTGTCCCTGAGTCTGGACTCCTACTGGTTTCTTCAGACTCAATGCAAAGGGTAAAGTTCTCTCCCTTGCCTCTGTGAAGCCAAGGCCGGTGGTGCCCTGTGCGACAATGCTTGTTGGTGCCCCTTCAATGACCTTCTCTGCGAATTCCCTCACCACCATCCTTTAACAGTGTCCCTTAAGTCTCCATAACCACTCTCTCTCTTGCATGCATTTCTTTTGTTTTATAGTGCCACTCATACCAGTGTAGGGTGTCAGAGCACTTTACATCACACACACATACAGAGACAATGAATCATATGTTTGTAAATCAGTGTATGGAAAATGTTACATAAGACAGAGGACTTCAAGGTGTAGGAGTCACATGCCATCCATACTGGTCGACTCAACACTATAGTTTAAGGGTGCTTGGTCAGAAGAAGCATGAACACAGAATTTAAAACATAACACCATGAGAATAAGAATTGATTACTACCCAGATTAACCCTTTTCACACCATTAGGAAAATGAAAGACTTGGGAAAAAGCCATCACTCTCTATCCTATACGTTGCAGTTTGCCTGCAGCTCTTTGATGACAGTCAATAGCTCACTATTCTTTATCAGGATTTTAACCTATAAACTGCAAGTAACAAAAGGATCTCTCTGGCAAAAGCAGTAACCCACTGAGCAAGCTACATTATGTGCATTTATAGGCTGCATGGTACGCGTGCTTTGCAGCAGGCATATTAACCCACTCCGCTACCTTAGATGAGTCAAAACTGCCCCTAGAGAAACCTCCGATCTCTCTCCAACAAGTCCATCAATCACCAGAGTTATTTTGGCATTTTTATTGCTGCCTGAAAATTGTTGAAGGCAAGGAAGGTGGAAGCCAGGTCCTTTTGAAATCAGAATATAGGAAGACCTTGCACCCCAGCACCCAGATACTCCCAAGGGTGACAGTGCCGTGTCCTACAAATGCTGATTGATTGAATATTTATGAAAACACGGTGGCTCTCGAAGTCAGCGCCCGGTGCGGTGGCACGGGCCGCACCTCCCTAAGCCGCCCCGTGTGTGAACCCAGTATTTCCCTGAGGGCGTGTAGCCGCAGACAGATCCTACATTTAAGGATTCCATCTCTCCTCTTATGCAAAAATGGGGTTTGCAAAGATTTTATTACAGAAGAAAAGTTTTGCGTAAATTCCAATGATTTGCTTGCCCATAATTTGTGAGGTTTCTGCGTTTCCTGACAATATTTTCTTGTTAGTGGTGGGTGGTGCTGAAAATGGTTGACTCATTTTTTCACAGCTCTGTTGATGTAGGGAATTTTGTTCCCAAGACAACTTAAAAGGGGCAGGAAATTCCAAATTTTTAACTCAAATGCACAACACTTTGTGAACCAGGGTAGTTAGTGGCAGAATTGTGGGAAGTTCACAAGAGAAAATCTACCCAGCTTTGCAACCCCCTTGTTGAAATTTTCAGAGGATTGAGGAGCGTCAGAAGCATTAACTGGTTCCTCCTTTGCCCCCTCCTCGGATCTCCAGTAAGAGGATGGGCCGGAGCTGGGGGTCTTTGCATCCCATTTCCACCTTCAAGCTCTGTAAAGCTTCTTACCCTCCACACAAGTGGCCATGCCTTCTTTCTGATGCGGTGCCATGCGCCCAAGACTGACCTTGCTTTCCATGATGGCCAACTTTAAATCTAAACCCAGTATTGGTAAAGCGCCAACTACTCACCCCTAAGGGTCTCAAGGCGCCGGGGCCTGTCGGGGAGATTAAGTCATCTATTGCCCAGAGTCACATGGTGCTGAGCTGGGCTGCCACCGGCGATCGAGCCATGAGCCCCATGGTCTGGAGTCAGCCGCTCTGGCCGCTGCGCCACACCTCTCCCATGTCCGGGAGCCTACATGCTATTTAAAACACGGGTCTACACGTGATATTAGGTGCTGCCTGCTCACTGAGTTAACACGGGTGTTCCCAGTGGCGGCGAAGAGCTGATATTGCACGGGACTTTCCTTTAAATATATCACATTTGACGTCGCAGATGCCTGCCTTATTATGAGACACACACGCTGTCAGAAACCGCATGGGTCCCTGCCTCAGCTTTCCGGTCACTTCAATCAATCACAGAAGTGCTACCAATGACCGCTTTAAAAAAATGTCATTAGTCCGGCCCTGTGTCTCCTTGTCAAATCCTCAAGTGTGGGTCCTGACTTGGACCAATGAGCACTGTTTTCGCCCGCGGCCCGCCCCAGCATACTGCGCAGCTCAGCACTAATCGGACACAGAAAACAGAAACAGCAATCAGCGTGTTGCACAGCAGGCCTCAGGCAAATTATAACTAAAATGCAGTCTCTGTAATGTGTAGCCTGCGTTTCTGGTGTCTCGTCTCACTACGTTTGCAAAGATGGGGCAGCCCATTCCCTGCTGCAGTCAGGAAGAAGCCACAATGGTAAGATGCGTGCAAGGGGGCAGTCATTCTTTCTGCATCAAGCGATGCTTAAAACTAAGGCGTAGAATGAAAGAATCTCATGTTTCAAATCTTTGCTACTGGGCACTAACCCACTGAGTTCTATTGCTGGCATTCTAACTTGAAATTTAAAGCAGTGTAGAAGTGCAAGTGTATACATTTTTTTGGGTAGCAGCATTTTCCTGTTGTTGTTTTTATACTGTGAGTCAGCCCTGCGGTAGCTAGCATTGTTACGGGCACTGGTATGTTAGAATCTGCTTGGAATAAATGTAATTTATTTTCAGATAATGAGAGGAGAGGACTGTGCTTGACAAAGAAGCATGTTTAATGAAAGAAATGATTCCTCTTGAATTGGGAGGAACATGGCTGGTGTTGTGGATTGAAGTTTGCATGGCACTCCAGAGTAATGGAGAGACATTCTTGTCATGGGAATGCTATTGGATGGGATATTATTAATGTATTATAACAACATACTGGTGTCTTGTACAGGATCAGCAGGCTTGCAGCACGTGCGAGTATTCACACTTTTAGCATGTCCCTGTGAGAGGCACCTGTTTAAGCAATGCAGGCTCACTGGCCAGAGCGTGGGGGGTGTGCAAAGCATAATAAAAAGGTTTAAACGTACAACTAGTCTCAAGGGGAACTGAGATCTCTTTTAATGAAGGAAGTGGGTGGACCCCGGGAAGTGGGTGTGGCCTCTTAAAAAAATGTGAGCACCTGCACTTAATATTTTACATGCTAGCTGCATTATTCCCTTTCTTCCCCATAGTGCTCTGCTTTGGGATATTTCTACCTGTGGCTTTTCTAAGGGGCGGTTCTACAGCTTGTTCTGGCCTTTTGTCCTCTAGTAACAACTATGGACCTATCAGGACTGGATTCAGACGATAATGAGGAGGTGTTGTGTATAGCTTGATCTATCACAACTTGTGCTGGGGTGCTTGTCAATGAAAGAGATAACTCATTACCTCCTCGTCCAGTCTTCCTCGCCACAGTAATACAAATGAGCCTCCGGCTCCACACAGAACTCCAAGTAAAATAAAAGAGCAGCGCTCTAGTCTCCCCTCCCTCCTCCAACATGGCCCCCAGTGGCTTCAGCCAATCCCATAAAGGGATACAAACCAGCCAGCCCGATCTGTTCTTTTTTTCTGCACTTCTCCGAGTGCTGTGTTGCCTGATGGTCAGGTGAGTGGGGCTGGGGTCCTGCTTCAGCAGACCCGTTTTGCCCTTGGGTATTAAGTTTGGGGGAAATAATTGTTTGTAATGTATTGTTGCCGGTATGGTTTTTTTTTTTCCCCCTTCTTTTGCCTGCACGCCTCTGGTCCTGCTTCAGCGGACTTTAGTGGCGTTTGTGTTTTGGGAGTTGCCTGTGTTTGATTCATTTCACCAGCGCCTGCTCCGGACCGAGCTCCGGTTGTCCTGTGGGGTGTTAAGTGACCTGAGCGCTTTCTGTACGGTATGTTGAATGTGAGCGCCGTGGCGCTATTCGGCGGGGTTCGAGTCCTGCTACACGGATGGCACTTCCTACCTGCTTGAAGGGTCTTTGCTTCCTTTCCCGACCGCGCGCCCTGCTGAGCGGACGTAGCGCGGCCGGGTACGTTTGCTCTGGGGGCCGGGGGCTCCCGGTTGCATTTCTTCCTACTGCTGGGCCGTGTGAGCTTGATGTGGGGTCCGGAGGCTTCCGATCGAGTTCCTTTCCTGTTACGGTTCTGGAATTTCATTTCTATGCGCATGCGCTCGTTTCTCTTCCGGCATTTATGTTTGTTTGAGGCGTGCAGGGACTGGCTTGTGTGGTTGCATAGCAACCCCGGGGCCTTTTTATACCGGGCGAGTTGTCTTAGTTGCCTGTGTTTCATTCACTCGTCCACTTGGTTTTCACTATGATGGAGAGTGGTTCTAAGGATGTTGATGCTCCTGTTCCCTTGGTGGTGGCTTCTGGTTCTAGTATACAGATCCCATCTATGGACGTGTTACAGCAGATGATCAATTCTGCTGTGGCTGCTGCGATGCAGGGTCAGGTGCCTGTTCCTCCTGTGAAGAGGGCTAAGATTGATGGCGCTGCTGCAGCTGACTCTGAAAATGAGGAGGAGGTTGATGTCAGGGGTCGCTTTGTGCAGGGTGCCGACCTGAAGGAGGTGCTGGGCCACATTCGCGTGAACTTGGTATTTCCTGCTTCTGTTGTTCCTCTGGAGGACGATCTCTTTGCGCAATATCAACGTCCTGAACCTGATTCTTTGCCTGTCCACTCTTCGGTCTTAAAAGTATTGGAGAATGAATGGAAGGATGTGGACAAGGGTTCATTTCCTCGATTTTTGAGTAAGAGGTACCCGCTGAAGGATTTTGCTGTGAAATTCCCTTCCTCGGTGAAGGTTGACTCCTTGTTGGCCAGCATGTCGTCACATGGGACTGTGGTTTCGGAGGATTCTTCTCCTGCTGACCCGGTTGACCGTAAAGTGGATGGGGCTGTGAAGCGCACTTTTGCGGCTGCAAATTTTTCTATCAGGGCTGCTGCCTATTCCTCTTACGCTATCCAATCCTTGCTTAAGGATTTTCAGTCTCTGTCGGAATTGTTGGACCAGGGGAAGGATGTTTCTTCTACCCTGGCTTTGATGGAGCAACAGGTTCGGTTGCTTTCAGATATCTCCTTTGACTCTTTGGGTGCGGCGGTTTCTGCGGCTGGGTCTTCAGTGGCTGCTAGGCGCCAGTTGTGGCTTCGTTTATGGAAGGCTGATGCTGCGCAGAAAAATCTCCTGATGAAGATTCCTTTTTCTGGGGTTAAACTTTTTGGGTCACCTCTGGATGACATGGTGAAGAAAACGGCGGAGGACCGTAAACTCCTAGCTCCTGAGAGGGCGACTCACTTCCGTTCCTTTGGTTCTCAGCGGGCTTTTGGTCCTTCTAGGAGAGGTTGGGCTGGTCAGCCCTTTCGTGGAAGGGGGCGTGGCCGGGGTGCTCCTTCCTTTGGAAAAACCAGGTTCTCCGGTTCTTCTTCCTCCTCCACTCCTGCACCAAAGTCATGACTGGATCACTCCTGGTTTGGATCCGGTTGGGGGTCGCCTCAGTTTCTTCCTGGAGTCTTGGAGAATGACTGTATCGGACGAATTGGTGCTGCAGGTGGTTTCAGAGGGCTTGCGTATTGGATTTATCCAGACTCCCCCAGACTGTTTCAGGGCCACTCCTTGTCCCAGAGATCCTGTAAGGAGATTGGCGCTTTTGGAAGGCATCGAATCCCTGGTGGTCAAAGGTGCGGTGATTCCTGTTCCCGTCGATCAATTGGGGTTGGGTGTGTATTCCATCCTATTCCTGGTGTCGAAGCGCACTGGGGATCTTCGACCAGTGATGGACCTGAAGTGGTTGAATACTTACATCCCTCACCAGAAGTTCAAGATGGTTTCCCTTCAATTGATCCTTCCTCTGATATCTCAGGGCGACTTCCTTGCATCAATAGACTTGAGGGATGCTTATCTGCATGTCCCTGTTCATCCAGACTCTCAGAGGTTTCTCCGGTTTTGCGTGATGGGTCGTCATTTTCAATTCCAGGTACTGCCCTTTGGGCTATGCTCTGCTCCCAGGGTCTTTACTAAGGTTCTGGCTCCTCTTATTGGCCATTTGCATGGGGAGGGCATTAGTGTTTTTCCTTATCTGGACGACATTTTAATTTCTGCTTCTTCTCTTCCTAAGGCGGAGTTGCATGTCCAGAGAGTGTGCCATGTCCTGGAGCATCATGGGTTCCTAGTGAATATACCGAAGTCCTCCCTGGTTCCTGCACAGGAATTGACTTTCATTGGGGCTCTGTTCAGGACTCAATTGGGAATGGTGTTCCTGCCCCCTCCCAGGATTCTGTCCCTGGTGTCTGCAGTTCGTGCCCTGTTGTTAGGGCATTCTCATCCTGTGAGCCTTTGGTTGAGGGTTCAGGGTCTAATGTCGGCATCATTGTTGACGGTGCCTTGGGCTCGCCTCCACATGTACCCGGTGGTGTCACACGTTTTGTCGCATTGGGACCTCTGTTCCCTAGATATGAGTGATTTGATTCCTATGTCGGAAGATGTTCGGGAGGTCCTCAGTTGGTGGTTGGACGAAAGTCATCTGTCCAGGGGCCGCCCCTTTCTGATTGTTCCCACCCGCGTGGTCACTACCGATGCCAGCCTGCTGGGGTGGGGTGCTACTCTGGGGGATTCGACAACTCAGGGGGTTTGGCCTCAGTCGGTGTTGTCTTGTTCCTCCAACTACAAGGAGCTGAGGGCCGTCCTTCTGGGTCTGTTGGATTTCTCGGATCTGGTTCAGGGTCACCATGTACAGGTCCGAACGGACAATCAGGTTGTGATGTCTTATGTGAACCATCAAGGGGGGTGCAAGGTTCGATCCCTCAGTTGCCTCAGCCGTCGGATATGTTGTTGGGCGGAGGTACATCTGGAGTCCCTCTCTGCCATTTACCTACCTGGCGCGGAGAACACTGTGGCGGATTGTCTGAGCCGGGTGTTTCCTTCCATGGGGTCTTTGTCCCTGACACATGTGATGTTCAGGAGGTTGCGGAGGATGTTTGGATATCCGATTGTCGACCTCTTTGCTTCCCAGGACAATTACAAGATCAGTTGCTTTTGCATGATTATGCCTTGCCGGGATGCATGGAGGGTGGATGCCCTGTCGTTCCCTTGGCCGACGGATCTATTGTATGCCTTTCCCCCTGTTCCCCTGATTCCGGCGGTTTTGCAGAAGATCAAGAGGGAGGGGTCGTTTGTGCTACTGATTGCTCCGGGTTGGATGCGTCGCCCTTGGTATCCCCTGATGTTGGAATTAGCTGTGTCTCCGGGGTGGGCCTTGCCATTCAGTCCTTATCCTCTGTTGGGTCCTCTTCTTCCTCTGCCTGTGTTCCGTTCCTTGGGTCTGCGGGCCTGGCTCTTGAGAGGGATTCGTTGATGCCAAATGGCTGTTCATTGGCTGTGGCTGGGGTCATTCAGCAATCCAGGAGACCTTCTACTCTTAAATCCTATGCGAAGCACTGGGATAATTTTGTTTCTTGGTGTCTGTGTCACGATCTGTCGGTGACTTCTTTGGACCCCGCTCGCATTTTGGATTTTTTGAATGATGGATTTGTGCTGGGCTTAGCCATTTCGACTCTTCGGGCTCAGTGGTCTGCGATTCGGGCATTCCATGTCCTCCCTTTGGTTTCTGTTTCGCCATTGGTTGCTAGACTTTTTAAGTCTCTCTCTTTCCAACGCCCCCGTCCTATCATGTGTCCTCCACCTTGGGACCTGCCTTTGGTTTTGCGCTCCTTGCAGTTGGCTCCCTTCGAGCCTTTGGAGTCGGTGGGGTTGAAGTTTTTAACACTCAAGGTGGTGTTTCTTGTGGCGATTGCTTCTGCCAGACGTATGGGTGAGTTGGGTGCCTTCCTTCGTTCTGCCCCATTTTTGTTGATTTTGTCGGACCGTGTGGTGTTACGCCCTCATCCTACGTTCATTCCAAAGGTGGATTCTTCTTTCCACAGGTCTACTGAAGTGGTCCTTCCCAGTCTTTGTCCTGATCCTTCCTCGGATGAGGAATCCCTGTTGCACCTCTTTGATGTTCGTCGTGCCTTATTGATCTATTTATCACGCACGTCTTCGTTTTGCAAGGTGGACAACTTATTTGTCAATTATGGTTTGTCACGTCAGGGCCTGAAACCATCCCTGTCGACGATCAGTCGCTGGATTAAAGAGGCCATTTTATTGGCGTATGCTTCTGTTTCTGAGGTTCCCTCCCTTCCTGTTCAGGGGCGTTCCACCCGCTCTGTTGCTGTGTCTTGGGCCTCCTTCAAAGGGGTGTCCATGGAGGATGTTTGCAGGGCTGCTACTTGGTCTTCCCCTTATACATTCATGTCCCATTACCGCCTCCAGGTTGGGGGTGGGGGTTCTGTTTCATTTGCATCTTCTGTTCTGACTGCGGGGGTGTCTTGAGAGGTTTTCGTTTTGTTTACTGTACCTCTGTATATTAAATTATGTTTTCACTGCACTATTGGTGTGGTCTATTTCCTTACATGAAGCTGATTGCTTTGGTATCGGCTCATTTGTATTAGTGTGGCGAGGAAGACTGGACGAGGAGGTAATGCCCCGGTTACTTACCGGTAATCTTCATTACTCCGAGTCCTAGTCTTCCTCGCCACAGTATAGTTTCCCTTCCCTCCCGGCCCTGGTGGTGGCTTCATGTCTGCGGCTTTGATTATCAGATCGGGCTGGCTGGTTTGTATCCCTTTATGCGATTGGCTGAAGCCACTGGGGGCCATGTTGGAGGAGGGAGGGGAGACTAGAGCGCTGCTCTTTTATTTTACTTGGAGTTCTGTGTGGAGCCGGAGGCTCATTTGTGAATACTGTGGCGAGGAAGACTAGGACTCGGAGTAATGAAGATTACCGGTAAGTAACCGGGGCATTGTTAACCGCCACACTAGATTCCACAAGTGTGGAGGACAAGGAAAGGCTGCTCTGAGGAGGTGGAGGCTCTAGAGAGAGTCTTCGTTCTGTGAGCTGTGTTTCGTGTATAAGGACAGATTCTGCTCTCTGCAAAAAAAGCATCTAAGGTGCCTACTGCAGTCCGACCTTTTCTGTTCTTGGGCTTACTCATGGTTGACCGAGTACGGTTTCAGGGTATGTATTTAAAACAACAGCATCCAAAGAAACAGACAGGGTGAATTTACAAACCCTGAACCACAATCTTAGGGGAGTTGCCCAGCCTTGCCTCTAACGGTCTCTGAGGGGCTCAGACGGGCCTGCCCTTGCGTCTGGGCGCTGTCCTGCGCGCGTCCCCAGCCGCGGGGTTCGAGGCAGCGCTTTCTGCGCGATCACCACGCCTCCCCCTCACTTGCGGCAGCTGTGCATCCCCAGATGCACTCTGGGGGCTGAAGTCCTCGCCCGGGATGTGAATGCGCCTGGAAATCGGCGCCCGACCTTCGCTGCGTGAAGAACGTACGGAGGGTGCCCCCAGCAGGAATGTCCCAAGGGAAAAGGTCTCCCTACAGGCAGACCTGCTCAGAGAGCTGAGCTACCGCCAAGAAAAACAAGCGAACAATGTGAGTGGTTATCACTACTCTCTTATGCATAAAAGTATATATGTACATATATATCTTTTAACATAACAACTCTTCTACACTGAAAAAGTTCAAAATATTCTGAGATGGGGCCTGAATTTTATCAGGGAGCAGTGACTGAGGAGGGAAGCGCGTTAGCACGTTACAGACCTTTAAATAGTTACCCAGACATATGCGGTCATGCTTTCTTTTACATACCAGTTACGACGTTCAAACCACCAGGGCCGAGTTTTCATTAGTGCAGAAGGTGCAGTAGTACCAGGGCCCAGAGGTCGGAGGCATGCATTAGGACCCAGGGACCCCTTGCTACCCCACTGCTAACCATCACAACAGCTCCCACGTGGAGCAGCGTCTGACACGCGGCGCTTTGAGGCTTACATCAGTGCAACGTTGAGTCAGATGGGGCACGTGCCACAGCACCATTTGTCCTGGCATGGCTGTGCCGGAGAGCAGGCACCACACCTTGCCACACAAGTTATTGCTCCCAACTTGATTTCACATCAAAGCAACCATTATTTGAGGGTATACAGGGACCCACGTGTCATTTAAAATATTTAAGTACGACTTGGTCTGCATGTATGTTTATGTGTACATGTTTACATACAAACAGATACATTTGCAGGTACACGCGATCACTTTGAGGACGCGATTGCAGCTTCGTGTATGCTTTACCTAGCGCAATGAGGCGGGCGGACAGCACCTGGGCAGTGACAGTTCTTTCGGCACAATTGGGTCAGGGGCCCCCGGGTGTGATTCTCAGGCGGACTGTTAGAGATTGGATTTAATAAAACATAAATAACGCGTTTTTGGACGGACTGAACCACCTTCCTGGCAGGGAGGCGGTGCGGGGGGATCTGTGCGCGTTCCGTCGGCGCATCTGCAGCCCGTAGACAGCGCTTTGCGCAGAGCCAGAGTCGACCTTAACCCTCTCCAGCCCCCCCCCACCCCCCCCCGCTCCCCTCTGTCAGGGCCCGCCTAGGTCTGCGCACCTGCCTGTGCTGACGGCGGCCGGATTGAGTTACAAGTCGCCGTCCTGAAACAAAGCCATGTGGCCGTGTTTGCCCTGGGCCCTGGTCTGGTGCCATCCCCGACCTCCCCGGACCATCCTTCCCCGGGCGGTGCTCATGGGCGCTCGGTGATTTGCATATTCATAATGTTGAGGGTAGGATCAGAAAAAGGGAAATCACTGAGGCTTCCATCTCGGCAGTGCGGGGAGGACGTGTCTCCTGCTCTTCATCTGATGATTGGGACAAAGGGGCAGAGGCTCCAGGCACCGCCCTGCGCTATAAAGAGTACACCCAAGGCTGCGTAAAGGGCCCCAGCTTTGGCACCCAGGACCGAAGGCAGGGCCCCAACTGTGCCACCCAGGACGAAAGGCAGGGCCTCCACTATGACACCCAGGACCGAAGGCAGGGCAGCTGCTGGCACCCAAGACTGCTTGAAGGGCCCCAACTGCGGCACCCAGGACCAAAGGCTGGCACCCAAGACTGCGTGAAGGGCCCCAACTGTGGCACCCTGGACCGAAGGCTGGCACCCATGACTGCGTGAAGGGCCCCAACTGTGGCACCCAGGACTGAAGGCAGAGCCCTACTGCTGGCCCCCAAGACTGCGTGAAGGGCCCCAACTGAGGCACCTAGGACCGAAGACTGGCACACAAGATTGTGTGAAGGGGCCCTCCTGTGGCACTCAAGACTGCGTGAAGGGCCCTAGCTTTGGCACCCAAGACCGAAGGCAGGGCCCCAACTGTGCCACTCAGGACTGAAGACTGGCACCCAAGATTGTGTGAAGGGCCCCTACTGCGGCACTCAAGACTGCGTGAAGGGCCCCAACTAACGGAAGGCAGGGCCCCAACTGTGGCATGCAGGACGGAAGGTAGGGCCCCAACTGTGGCACCCAGGACCGACTGTAGGGCATTAGTGGTGGCACCAGGGCTGGGTATAGAGAACCATCTGAGGCACCCAGAACCGAGCTAAGGGCCCTAACAGTGGCACCAGGGCTGTGTGAATTAACCCAACTGTGGGACCCAGGACCGAAGGCAGTGCCCTACTGCCTGAACCCAAAGCTGCCTGATGGGCCCCAACAGTGGCACCCAGGAGCGACCGTAGGGTCCTCCCAGTGGCATCTGGGCTAGGTTCACTGAACCACCCGGAACCGAACAAAAGGCCCTACAGGTGACACCCAGGACTGGGTACAGAGAACCACCTGGTGCACCCAACAGCAGGAGTAGGGTTCCACTTGTGGCACACAAGCACAAGTTCAAGGCCCTTACTGTGACCCCAGGATCCATTGCAGAGCCTTACACATGGTCCCCAGGACAGATTGTTGGCTCTCACGCATGTGGCACAGTACCCAGTGACTCGGTGTACGCATCATCACTCTTATCTGCAGAGAGCAGACTAACTAACTAAGGCACTATACTGGTGGTACTCCACAACCCATTTCCTGATTATAAAAACAGTGAACTCTGGGCCACTACTGAAGATCTGCAACCGGTTTCTCATCAGTGCAACAGAATGATGTTGGAATGTCTCCTGTGAGGCCCAATCTGAGGATCTTGGATCTTTTCCCATGAGGCCAACTGTGAGGACCCTGGAACATCCGGTATCTGTCTAATCTCAGGATCTTCACCTGTGACTTGGAATCTGAGGACTCTGGAACATCCTGTGTCACTCTAATCTCAGGATCTTGAATCTTCTCCTGTGACTTGTAATCTGAGGACCCTGGAACATCCTATGTCAGTCGGTTCTAAGGATCTTGGATCTTCTCCTATGACTTGTAATCTGAGGACTCTGGAACAGCCTGTGTCTGTCCAATCTCAGGATCATCTCCAGTGACTTGTAATCTGAGGACCCTGGAACATCCTGTGTCAATCTACTCTGAGTATCTTGGATCTTCACCTGTGACTTGTGATCTGAGGACCCTGGAACATCCTGTGTCAATCTAATCTGAGGATCTTGGAACTTCTTCTGCGATTTGTAATCTGATGACCCTGGAACATCCTGTGTCAATCTAATCTGAGGATCTTCTTCTGATGCTGGACAAACATCCATTAATCCAGCTCTAATGATTTTCAATGTTCTCCTTAGAGACCCATTGTAAGGGTCTTGGATCATAATCTGCGGATACTGAAGTTTTGTGTACATATAATCTTAGGGTGCTGCACCTGTCTGAAGATCCTGGGCGTCATTCAGTCACATCCTGAGGATCCTGGAGTTTCTTGTTCCTGGCACCTCCTCCCATGAGTCTAAACGTGTTTTGTGCCTCAAGTCCCAACCTCAGTCTCCCCACTGAAGTACCACTATGGTGATCCTAGACCTTCTCCTGTGATTCCTGGAGAATCAATTCAAGAACTTTAGACATTCCTCTGCAGTTCCTGGAGTATCAATCTGTGGACCCGGGACCTTCTCCTGTGATTCCTGGGGTATCAGTTTTAAGATCCTAAGCTTTCTCTGTGAATCTCTGTTTGTAGAACTTGGCCCTTCCCAGTCAGGTAACTATCTCCTGACTACTTATTGATAAGCTTCAACCTTCTCCTCTCACTTCCATCCAGAAGAGCCTAGAACGTCTCCTGTGACTTCCAGTTTACTGACCCTTTTCCTGTGAGTCCCACACTGAGGATTCTGGGGTTTCTTTTTAGTAATCGTCTTTGAAACCGTCAGAGAGGATGCTGCACGTCACCTGCGATCCTTCCATCCATGATCCTTCAAGTGGCACCTAGGCCTCGCACCATGAAGGTAACGGTAGGTGGACAGAGGAGTGAGGGCACATATTACAACCTGCTCAACGCATTGAAGGATCTGTTTGAGGAAGTGTTTCAAAAGTCTCTTTTTTATGGTCAGTTGTCCCTGAGTCTGGACTCCTACTGGTTTCTTCAGACTCAATGCAAAGGGTAAAGTTCTCTCCCTTGCCTCTGTGAAGCCAAGGCCGGTGGTGCCCTGTGCGACAATGCTTGTTGGTGCCCCTTCAATGACCTTCTCTGCGAATTCCCTCACCACCATCCTTTAACAGTGTCCCTTAAGTCTCCATAACCACTCTCTCTCTTGCATGCATTTCTTTTGTTTTATAGTGCCACTCATACCAGTGTAGGGTGTCAGAGCACTTTACATCACACACACATACAGAGACAATGAATCATATGTTTGTAAATCAGTGTATGGAAAATGTTACATAAGACAGAGGACTTCAAGGTGTAGGAGTCACATGCCATCCATACTGGTCGACTCAACACTATAGTTTAAGGGTGCTTGGTCAGAAGAAGCATGAACACAGAATTTAAAACATAACACCATGAGAATAAGAATTGATTACTACCCAGATTAACCCTTTTCACACCATTAGGAAAATGAAAGACTTGGGAAAAAGCCATCACTCTCTATCCTATACGTTGCAGTTTGCCTGCAGCTCTTTGATGACAGTCAATAGCTCACTATTCTTTATCAGGATTTTAACCTATAAACTGCAAGTAACAAAAGGATCTCTCTGGCAAAAGCAGTAACCCACTGAGCAAGCTACATTATGTGCATTTATAGGCTGCATGGTACGCGTGCTTTGCAGCAGGCATATTAACCCACTCCGCTACCTTAGATGAGTCAAAACTGCCCCTAGAGAAACCTCCGATCTCTCTCCAACAAGTCCATCAATCACCAGAGTTATTTTGGCATTTTTATTGCTGCCTGAAAATTGTTGAAGGCAAGGAAGGTGGAAGCCAGGTCCTTTTGAAATCAGAATATAGGAAGACCTTGCACCCCAGCACCCAGATACTCCCAAGGGTGACAGTGCCGTGTCCTACAAATGCTGATTGATTGAATATTTATGAAAACACGGTGGCTCTCGAAGTCAGCGCCCGGTGCGGTGGCACGGGCCGCACCTCCCTAAGCCGCCCCGTGTGTGAACCCAGTATTTCCCTGAGGGCGTGTAGCCGCAGACAGATCCTACATTTAAGGATTCCATCTCTCCTCTTATGCAAAAATGGGGTTTGCAAAGATTTTATTACAGAAGAAAAGTTTTGCGTAAATTCCAATGATTTGCTTGCCCATAATTTGTGAGGTTTCTGCGTTTCCTGACAATATTTTCTTGTTAGTGGTGGGTGGTGCTGAAAATGGTTGACTCATTTTTTCACAGCTCTGTTGATGTAGGGAATTTTGTTCCCAAGACAACTTAAAAGGGGCAGGAAATTCCAAATTTTTAACTCAAATGCACAACACTTTGTGAACCAGGGTAGTTAGTGGCAGAATTGTGGGAAGTTCACAAGAGAAAATCTACCCAGCTTTGCAACCCCCTTGTTGAAATTTTCAGAGGATTGAGGAGCGTCAGAAGCATTAACTGGTTCCTCCTTTGCCCCCTCCTCGGATCTCCAGTAAGAGGATGGGCCGGAGCTGGGGGTCTTTGCATCCCATTTCCACCTTCAAGCTCTGTAAAGCTTCTTACCCTCCACACAAGTGGCCATGCCTTCTTTCTGATGCGGTGCCATGCGCCCAAGACTGACCTTGCTTTCCATGATGGCCAACTTTAAATCTAAACCCAGTATTGGTAAAGCGCCAACTACTCACCCCTAAGGGTCTCAAGGCGCCGGGGCCTGTCGGGGAGATTAAGTCATCTATTGCCCAGAGTCACATGGTGCTGAGCTGGGCTGCCACCGGCGATCGAGCCATGAGCCCCATGGTCTGGAGTCAGCCGCTCTGGCCGCTGCGCCACACCTCTCCCATGTCCGGGAGCCTACATGCTATTTAAAACATCTAAGCATGTATGTCTATATCTATATGCATTTATATATTTACGTATAAAAAGATATTTTCACACAGACATCCAGACGCTGCTAGAGATGCCCTGGAGCTTCATTGAGACATAACAGCAGAGAACACCAGACACGGGCAACAGAGAACAGGAAACAGCACCGGACACCAGTGTATGCGTGCACGCGCAAGAAACACAGAACAGGAAACAGCACCAGACACTGGTGTGTGCATGCACACACAAGAAACACAGAACAGGAAACAGCACCAGACACTGGTGTGTGCATGCACGCGCAAGAAACACAGAACAGGAAACAGCACCAGACACCGGTGTGTGCATGCACGCGCAAGAAACACAGAACAGGAAACAGCACCAGACACCCGTGTGTGCATGCACACACAAGAAACACAGAACAGGAAACAGCACCAGACACTGGTGTGTGCATGCACGCGCAAGAAACACAGAACAGGAAACAGCACCAGACACTGGTGTGTGCACGCACAGGAAGCACAGAACAGGAAACAGCACCAGACACTGGTGTGTGCATGCACGCGCAAGAAACACAGAACAGGAAACAGCACCAGACACTGGTGTGTGCATGCACACATGGGAAACACAGAACAGGAAACAGCACCAGACACTGGTGTGTGCATGCACACATGGGAAACACAGAACAAGAAACAGCACCAGACACTGGTGTGTGCATGCACACATGGGAAACACAGAACAGGAAACAGCACCAGACACTGGTGTGTGCATGCACACATGGGAAACACAGAACAGGAAACAGCACCAGACACTGGTGTGTGCATGCACGCGCAAGAAACACAGAACAGGAAACAGCACCAGACACTGGTGTGTGCATGCACACATGGGAAACACAGAACAGGAAACAGCACCAGACACTGGTGTGTGCATGCACACATGGGAAACACAGAACAGGAAACAGCACCAGACACTAGCGTGTGCATGCACACATGGGAAACACAGAACAGGAAACAGCACGGACACCGGTGTGTGCGTGCATGCACAAGAAACACAGAACAGGAAACAGCACCAGACACTGGTGTGTGCATGCACACATGGGAAACACAGAACAGGAAACATCATCAGACACTAGTGTGTGCATGCACATATGGGAAACATAGAACAGAAAACTGCACCAGACACTGGTGTATGCATATGCACACAGGAAACAGAAAACAGGAAACAGCACCAGACTCTGGTGTGTGCATGCACACAGGGGAAACACAGAACAGTAAACAGCACCAGACACTGGTGTGTGCATGCACACATAGGAAACACAGAACATGAAACAGCACCAGAGACTGGTGTGTTCATGCACACATGGGAAACACAGAACGGGGAACAGCACCAGACACTGGTGTGTGCATGCACACATGGTAAACACAGGACAGGAAAGAGCACCAGACACTGGTGTGTGCATCCACACAATGGAAACACAGAACAGGAAACAGCACCAGACACTGGTGTGTGCATGCACACATGGGAAACACAGAACAGGAAACAGCTCCAAACACTGGTGTGTGCATGCACACGTGGGAAACATAAAACCGAAAACAGCACCAGACACTGGTGTGTGCATATGCACACAGGAAACAGAAAACAGGAAACAGCACCAGACTTTGGTGTGTGCATGCACACAGGGGAAACACAGAACAGTAAACAGCACCAGATACTGGTGTGTGCATGCACACACAGGAAACAGAAACAGCAAACAGCATCAGACACCGGTGTGTACATGCATGCATACGAAACAAAGAACAGGAGTTAGCTGCAGACACTGGTGTGTGCATGCACACACGGGAAACACAGAACAGTAAACTACACCAG
Organism: Triturus cristatus; assembly: GCF_964204655.1. Lineage (NCBI taxonomy): Eukaryota > Metazoa > Chordata > Amphibia > Caudata > Salamandridae > Triturus > Triturus cristatus. Next base: position 920,760,066 of record NC_140586.1, read on the forward strand.
ACACTGGTATGTGCATGCACACACAGAAAACAGGAAACAGCACCAGACACCGATGTGTACGTGCATGCATACAAAACAAAGAACAGGAGACAGCTGCAGACACCGGTGTGTGCGTGCACGCACAGGAAACACACAATAGGAAACAGCACCGGACACTGATGTGTGCATGCACACACGGGAAACACAGAACAGGAAACAGCACCAGACACCGCTGTGTGTGTGAATTCACAGGAAACACAGAACAGGAAACAGCTGCAGACACTGGTGTGTCTGTGTGCACGCACAGGAAACACAGTCCAGGAAACAGCACCGAACACCGGTGTGCGTGCACACACAGGAAACACAGACCAGGAAACAGCACCAGACACTGATGTGTGCATGCACACATGGGAAACACGGAACAGTAAACTGCACCAGACACTGGTGTGTGCATACACACAGGAAACACAAAATAGGACACAGCACCAAACACTGGTCTCTTCCTTCAGTTCCTGAAAGTTCTGAAGCAGAAAGTCTTTGTCGATAGTCTGATCCATTTCCCTTCGGGTATCTGGCTTGTTCTGCATTTCTGGTCGGTCTGGTGCATCCAGTAGAAGTTTCAGACCCTTTTAATTTGAGTGGCGAATGAAGATTGCCTTACTCTGGTGGGAAGTGAACTCCAGATTTTAGGGGTGTGCCCTGAGAATGCACGTTTCAGTGTGGGGGATTTGTTGGATTTGGGTGGATTGTAACAAAGAGATCCTTTGCCTCTTAGATTTTTAGATCTACCATTTAGAGGACATGTTTATATGAGATATGATAGAGTGAATGTTCAAGTGATTGGCCTAGTATATGATGCAAGCAGTTCTGTAAGTGCTTCAAGCCTTCAGAGGTATCCATTAAAGTGCGTGGAGAATAGGAGGTATAGGGGTGAATTTTCTCTTGCCATCAAGAAGTCGGGTGCAGCATGATTTTGAAAGATGTGAGTTGGGATATCGGTTAAACCGGTGAGCAGTGAGTTGATAAATTCGATTTTGTAGATGACAATGGCTTTCACCAAGGTTTTCAGGGTCAATTCTGGAACAAATTGTCTCATGTTTCTTAAAAGTTTAAGGTTCTAGTTTGCCCTTTTTACAGTTACCGTAACATCAGAGCCTAGGTTGATTTGAGAATCCAGTAAGACACCTTGGGATTTTGCTGTGGTGACCATTTTGGGGTAGATGCCTTTGTAATGTAGCCTCCAATCCAGTCTGGAGGTACTCCAGGGTTCATTTTGGGTCAGAGGATAAGGATTTTGTTTATTTGGACGTTCAGTTTAAGTCTCATGTTATTCATCCAACTTTGAGTGTCAGCGAGGCAGATGATTAATCATGGGAGGCCACCACAGTAGTCTGTCTGCGTAGAGAGTTGGGTGTCATCAGCGTATTGATGGAATGAGACACTGCATTCATGTAAGAGACCCTGAGACAGTCTACATATGGATTAAGGATGGGGAGTTAGGCCAGAGTTTTGAGATACTCCAAATGATAAGAAGGTTAGTTTAGAAATAGAGGGGCATATCATCAAGGCCATGCGATAATTATCGCTCAGCGCTCTTAGCGCGAGGATAATTATCGCCGGCCAACTCTGAATTTTATCACGGAGATAGCGTGCTATCAGCAACGCTTATCTCCAAAGCAATAAAATTCAGAGCGCAGGCTGCCAATTGTGCGATTATCGCTGGAAATACAGCAATAATCGCACAAGGTTTGGCGATAGCTTGCTGATAGGGCAAGGCATACTAAGCCATGATACCCACCTTCCATAGGATATCATGGCTAAGTCAGTCTTGAAGCAGGCGTAATGAAAGTAGCGATAACAGGGGTTATCGCTACTTTGCTTGTCGCTCTGCAGGTTAGCGTGCACATTGATAATTGGAGAAATGTCGCTCAGCGACATTTCTCCAGTTGTGTCAGGGCAGGAACAGAGATGCAAAGATGGGTGTTGGGGGAAAGGGCGATAATGCAAGGATTCACGTGATAGCGTGACCTTGCTGATTAGGTGATACAATTATCGCCCCTTTCCGTCCGAAAACGGACGCTAAAGCGGCGATAATTTTATCTCCGGGGCTTGATGATATGCCCCAGAGTTGCAAATTCTTACAATCTGGAATCAATTTGAAAGTTAGGAATTCAACCCCCTCAGAACAGTTACATTAATGCCCAAGTGTTCTTGAAAGATGGTTAATAATGTACCATCATCAATCGTATCAAATGCCGAAGAGAGGTCTAGTAGGACGAAGAGACAGTTCATGTCTTGATCAAAGACCTGTAGAACTGGAGGGAGTCATCCAATATCTTGAGAAGACTTGTTTCAGTGTGGCAGTCTTCTCTAAAGCCTAACAAGTAGGTTCCCAGAAGGTGATTTTTGTCAGGGGGCTCAGTTAGCTTTGCAGCTATACATTTTCAAGCAGCTTCAGATAGAAAGGGGAGTCCAGGTATTGGTCTGAGGCTTTCTGTCTTTGAGTACTCAGCAGGTTCCTACTTTATTAGCGGTCTTACATGTCCAATTTTAAGGGCTTCAGGTACGCAGCTATACCCACAAGAGGTATTTATACATTCTAACAATATTGGTGAGACGGTATCCCTGAATTCTTTAGCCTAGAGTGCAGGGATGAGGTCATCCATATAGTGTGATGGTGGGGTGTTGGGGATGAATTTTTATGAAGTTATAAGAGCACTTAGAGGGTGATGCAAGTAGATTCGAGTTTTCTTGGCGTGAATGTTTGCCTTGTCTTGGATGTAAGAGAAGAGGTGTCCATTTCTTTTCTGAGACTGGTGATCTGGTTTATAAGCAGGTAGCAAATCTTTATAATCTGGACGTATCTGGTTGGTACATAGGAGTAAAAGACTTTTGTTTTTGTACGTTAAACTGTTCCTCACCCCAGTTACTAGTATTAGTGGGTTTGTTTGTAAGGTGGGAGTGTTTGGCTCTGTAAAGCACCCTTTTGCAGTCCTTTCTGACCTCCCGGAGAGATGCAAGAATAGATACAGAGGAGCGGTTTCTCCAGGTGTGCTCAATTTGTCTTGCAGTGAGTTTGTTTTGAAAACCAGAGAGATTACTTTTTCATGTGTATTGTTTTCTTTTCAATAGGAGCATAACTATTCAGGGTGTTCCTTTATTTCTTGTTAAAGTCTTCTACTAAGATTGAAGGGTCTTTCTATGCTGAGTTTGAAGCATTTGGAGAGCCTGGAGACTCTCTGAAGGCTGATGGATGGATGTTGTTCGAGTTTGCTTGCAGTATTTTGGTTGTTGCTTGTGTAGTATCAGGAGGAGGGGAAATTGAGGTGACAGGGTAGAAGCAAGTGATCCATCAAGTTTACTGGACAAGGGTAGAGATCCTGTATTAGTTCTTATTTGGCAATAGGAGCTGGATGGTAGACGCGTTTGTGTGTGCACTGAGAATGAAGTGTTGAAACAGGCGATGATCATTGCACAAAGCTTGCAGTAGCATGGTCCATATTTGTTTCCTATCATTCCAGGGAAAGTTAAAATCAACTTTTTAATATATGACCAAGTGGAACGAGCATTTGATCAGTCGCCATGAGGTCATTACTTTAGTGAACATTGCAGGATTTTCCTGGAGGATGATAGATAAGGCTGTTCTTGCAGGGTGTGTCATTTATGGAGGGTAGGTAGATGGTCCTAAATTCGAGTGGTCTGCTAACACAGTTGTGATCATATGTGAACATTTCCCGGTAGGTGTTCTTTGAGGACCTTCCTTGATACCTCGTAAGAGCGAGGTCTTTTTGGCTAAATAGTAAATTTTACCCCTCCTGAGTCCAACACTTTCACTACTGTTGCAGTGACTTGAGTGGGAATAGTAATTTGTACCCCTCCTGAGTCCAAATCTTTCCCTACAGTTGCATCGACTGGAGTGGGAATAGTACATTTGTACCCCTCCTGAGTCCAAATCTTTCCCTACAGTTGCATCGACTGTAGTGGGAATAGTAAATTTAACCCATCCAAAGTCCAAATATTTTCATACTGTTGCAGAGATTGGAGTGGGGATAGTATATGTATTATTCCTACAATGTTATAGTTTTGTTTATGTTGTTTACAATAATATTATTATGAAGTTTCTGTGTAATTGACATTATTTTGAATTAATTTATTCATGTTTGTAATATGTAATATATTTTTAGTAAAATGCAATTTGTTATTTTGTTTACTTTTTAACCCCTTCTGTGCCCATTGGAGCGCGGTTGCGCTGTGCCCATGACGAGACTATCTCGTCATGGACCCCGCCCGCTAATGAAAGGGCCGGCACAGGAGGGGGAATGGGCGGGGCACTGAAGGGGTTAATGTGTAATTAAATTAGTATGGTTTTTAGAATTTGTTGACAGTTTATTTATTACAGTTTGTAATTGTTTGTGTTTGTGTATATATAGTAATATACATTTAATTGTTATTTTTTTCATGTTTTCAAAAAATTTGTAAATTGGAACATAAATTATAATTATTATTTTAATAGTTTTAAATTATATATGTTTAAATAAACATACATATATATTTATACATATATATATAAATATGAGGTTTTAGAAAAATAAGTATAACATATATAATTTTAAATTATTTAAATATATTTAATTTACATTGTATCACTGTTTAATGTTAATATATTTAATGTTTAATATGTTTAACTATGTTTATATTAAAATGTGTGTGCTCGCTATTAGTGTATGATTTTTTATCCAATATATTTGTTATTTACATTATGAGTATTGGATAACAATATTTTTGTGCTCAATATTTTTGACACGATATTTATGTCCCACGATATTTCGGTATTTTGTCAGTAAACCCAGTAGCATTATAGAGCAAGAGGTATAGACAAACATTGGTGTTAGGGTATTCTAACATGGGAGCCTAGATAAGCAAGGAGGCATAGAAAGTCCCTGTACCTAGGACATATGACCTAACAGTTTTCTGTGCCATGACACGTTTACCGTCTCACATTAGCACAGGAGTCAGGCACCTGTTTCTTAGTCCCGCTATAGGCCCGGCGGGATGAGTGGTCAAGGAGCGCTCCCACAATTCATTGTGAAACCCATAAACATGAGAACTGTACCTCAAATGTAGTAGTTAAACCAAAGAGAATAGATTTCATAATTTAAAAACAATGCCATGGTTAACCGCGTTTATAGGGGTTATAAAATAAGTGTAATGTCCCTCAGTGAAAGGGCGCACCTGCACCCCTAGACGGTTTCCTCTTCCCAGACCTGTGCAGCCACCAATGCCGCCATTTTAAGATTCCATAGCAGAATCCCTACAGACACGTGATTTCGTCAGGCGCGTCACTTCCTGCTTTTTGACTCACGTCCTGCACTAAGGGTCAGCCGCACATTTGTCAGACTTTTCACCATCTGTGCATTGCACAAACCATGAGGAAAAGTGCATCGTGCTCCTGTGCTAATTCTCTAAATGAATTTGCTCAAGTGCAAAATGTGCTTCATGTCTGCAGGTTGTCCTGCACCCATGCACATGGCGCAGGCGTAAAGTCTGCCCTCTGGGGCATGATATTGGGTGCAGCAGGCAGTGATTTCAGCCTATGTTTCCTATGTGGGTGGGGTGCCTTGAGATTTACTCCACTGTCACATACTCCGTTCTGGGACACTCGTGAACCAGTGCACGGCTGCAGGGTCGGAAGGCGCTTCTGAGGATGGCACAGTACAGAGAAGTGAACTCAAATGTTCCACGCCAGCTTTCAGATCCCACGTTCTTCACAAACAGGCCTTGAACAATGGAGTAAATACTTAAATTTCTGTCCCTAGCACAGGAGTAAAAATATAATTCGATCCACTGATGTGGTACAGCCCTTAAAGTTGGTGCATGTCCTGTCCTATTGCTGACACTGCCGCAGGGCCGCAGTTCCTGTCACTACACCCCTGCAACTGAAGGAAGCCACTGCATGTTACAGCAGCGGATGCGAAGAAGGGCGTTCCTAAACTGCGAACATAATTAAAAATAAATAACGTGATGGGTGGAAAGCTTGAATTATTCTGTCACTCAGGGCTCATTCCAGTCCATCGTTTTTTTGCACACCATGCCACCTAAGAATAGACCCAGTAACATGCAAATCAGCCTTGGTCCGTCTCCATCTGGAACAGCCCAGCCAGAATTGGCAAGTCAGGTCTTCTCTGAACCAGAACAGAAGCAACACAGGACCGTTTTGGCCCAACTGGGTCTCTCAGTTCGGCACAGGTTGGTTCCCGTGTCTCAGTGAGCGTGGAACCCAGGTCTGAGGCATACATGTCGCACTTAGGGTGTCACACTGAAGTATACAAAAAGTGATTGATGGAATGCTTGAATTAATCTCAGCCACTGGTAATTCGTCGGGGCTGCATCCCAGTCCATTGTTGTAGCTGAGGTCAGTTCAAGCATTCCTTCCATCACCTTGTGATTTGTGCAATAGACACCGTGAGTGCGACGGGTGTACACGGACATGGACCCCGTGCTCACTGTGCCATAAACTCAAGCTATACCTCACTGACAAGACCTAAGGAGATCTGAGATGTGTTCTCATCTCGAGGGGACCTTGCCTTCCAGTTCGGGATGGACTCTTCCTATTGGAAAAGCGCCAAGAATGACTTACCTAAGGAGGGTGTCTGTCTAGAGTGGCACAGTCGGTGAAAAACGATGGCGCGAATGTGGCCCGAGTGATTGGCAATGGCTGGGATTAATTCAAACATTTCTTTCATCACCTTGTGGCTTTTTAATAAAACTGCGGGCGAGGTGCTTCCGTGTGTTGATTTCAGAATTTTTAAAAACCTTTGCGTACCCCCCAAGGTAATTACAACCGGTAGTTTTTGGAAAAGTATGTATTCTGTTTTAATGGCAAGCTTTCCAACAAAAAAGAAAAACATGGAATTATCATGTGTCCTTCCACTATTTTACTTATCAGAGCCAAGGTGTTCTCACATTCAGAAAACACCTGGTAATGAACTATATTTAAACCCATTCGATGTATTTAGACGTTCTCTTTATTTGTATACAGTCGTGTTTGTTTTAAGCTTCTTAATTTTGCATCAGAACGTCCTGCTAATTAGATTTTTTCCAGAGATGTTCTAGGTTGAATCTAGAAACGTTTCTAAATAGCTCAAAAATTGTGAAAAACTTTAATATTTCATTAAATTTGCGGTTTTTTTTACTAAGAACTGTGTTAGTGGAAGAAGTATGACAGGTATATTTTGGATGAAACGTCATCATCAGTGGGGTGGTATGGAAAGTAGGATTGCCATTAGTGTGACGTAAGGTGCTGAACTTGAAAGGCATTGGGCAGATGAAGGGTGTGGGGAGGAGAAGAAAGGAAGCACAGACACAACCACAGGGGGATGAAAGAGCAGCTTATGCAAACCCACATCAAGGCAAATGTCAGTATGTCTGTGCAAACAAACAGGTTCACAATCCCAAGAAACATCTACCTCATCAGGCCAGAGTCAACATATACATTTGAATTAGATGGGAAATAATCAAAAGGAACTGGTTGGGCAACCAGGAAAGGTAAATTATGAGTCACTGAGTCCAACAAAAGGAGTTGGAATCCGTCCCGGGATGGGATTTACAGGAGGACAAGAGTCACAGAGAGGAGAAAGAACGCGGGAGCGATGTCTTCAGAGCAAACATACCCACAGCACAACAGCGGCATCAAAGGAGGCGAGAAATGTAGGGGTAACCATGGATTCGGATCCAGCCTTGATACCACATGTCAAGAAAGTCACAAAGTGCGCCTTCTACACAATGGAAACAATGTGTTGCATCTTACATACCTTGGATACCAACAAAGGCTACAACATCTCCTCACACTTATATGCCAACAACCTATATCTCAGCATCCAGTTTCATCATACGCAAAATGCAACCAATTCAAAATAATGCCGCAAGATGTCTTCTCCACTGTGACCCCAGGGATGCATAACAGCCGCACGGTAAGCACTCCACTGGCTACCAGTGGCTAAGGGATGAAGGTTCAAGGCACTCAGCATCATCCATGGGGTCTCATAAGGATAAGCAACACTACACCTGCCAAAGAAATATAAGCAATACAAACAAATCAGGGTACAGCAGACAACACTTGCACCGTGTATCGTCATGCCGCCTTACTGCAAGAAATTCATTCAAACCGTAGGAAAGCACCCTCCACCAGCAGAACAGGCTGGTCATAGCTGAAGAGGTCTGTACATACCACTGGCCACTGAAGGACTCTAATTTAATCCTAGTAAGCAGATAGGCAACTGCTTCTTGAAATCTCTCAATGGCAATCAAAGAACGAATGATTATAACAAAGTTCATCCCTTCAGATCTACTGACCATCTCTCCCTCCAACCTATGCCTGCTGCGGACCATAAACAACAGATCACGCAACGGACAACCCTGTGCACTAACCAGTTGAGTGGACGGTGATCATAAGAGAGACCATAAAGGGACCTTCAGAGCTGATCCAAACCACCACCTTACTAAAAACCACAAACCACACTCTTATTTCTCACATTCATTCATTCATCCATCACACTGCCGAGGGATGCATTCAATAAAACAATGGGCACGCCAGTGGTCACCAAGCACAACATGGAAACCCATCCCACATGGGATCACAAGAAGACAGGTTTCCAACCACACACCCTCCACAGTGTTGTGTGCTGCGCATGTATGGATGCAGCAAGAGCTATACAAATATAACAGGACTGTATATGCAAAAAGAGTCGAGGCTTCAAGGAGCGCCAAGTGCATTTGTTTAACTTTGAAGGATAATATTGTGGATTCGCTCTGGCCTCGAGTAGAGGGTCTCACCAAAAGCAAGATGGGCAAGGGTATACAGCACAGCATCTTTTTTGTTGTGGCCCCCCCCATTTTTCCTCTCTGTGTTTGCGTTACCGCTGCTAAACCATAGTAAAGCTCCTGTGCCGCCCCCACAACATATGATGTGCAATTGGATCACCCTCTTTGGCCTGCTTAACATCTCTGTCAGTCTATTCTAAATGGTGCCTAAAATGTACCCCTGTCGTTGAAGGTTTAATATCATATTTGGGCTGTAGTGTGTATGCACCTAACCTGCATATAAGACAAATATTTCTATCTCAAATTCTGACTAGGCTGCAGTTTAAAGATACTGCAGTAACACAAGGCAAGGAAATGTGCCTTTGCAATATAGGGGAAAAAATCATATATTAAGAAGTTACTACTAAAGTGTGCCGGGTAAGCCCACAAGGCAGGGCGCCTAATATACAAAGAAAACTGTTGCTCTATATATTTAAAAAACATTCCCTCACAGTGACTGAATGACTAAAAGCCATTTCACTGTGTAGGTATGGCTATATTTACCATAAGACAGGCCTAGGTGCTGGTTTTAATTCTATATATTCCCCTGGAAAGAATCCTAGCAATGCTCTTTATAGTTATTTTTCTGTTAATTGCTTAATTGTCAAAATTTGACTTAATGGTGAAATCAGACTTTTGATAATGTAAGTAATGTTTTAAAAATGTACCTTAGGCTCCCTGAGCCAGAACTTACATAAAACTAGTTCTAGAAAGGTCAATCATTCCTCAAACCTCTCTTTAATCTCTTGTAATGATGAACTGTTCATCCACATATATATTGTTTCCCCATATGTCCTTTAATTCAATAGTGCATCATGAATCAGGATTATATGATTTCTTCAAGATCACATTTTTTCCCCTGCACCCCGATGCATTTTGGATTACTACAACCCTTCTTGGGGGAACAAGCAGTGATTAATTCTTCTGCAAAAAGAAGCAAAACTAAAACAGCTCATCAGTGAAAACCGGCCGTGCTTGATCTGTTTGTACAGTGAAGTCCAGATGCCAATGGAACTCGCCCTCACCTGCACAGAGACTGCAATGAAGCTGGGTCACCAAGAAGCAGAACTCTGAAAAGGGTATGGGCGAGTGGGCTCAAACATCAGAGAACTGCATTACAATGAGATCTGCCACTCATTGCACCACAGGATAGAAGCAGTTGGGGCCATGTCAGATGGGAGAACATTTCATCTGAATAGGTGAGTAGTCAAGAGCTGAAGGCAGGCCTGCCTGCTTGTGGAAATATTCTGCTATGTTGAAAGAGGCGCTCCTGGGTAATCGTGCAGTAAGGCAAAGAGGAAGTGCTGCAAAAGGAGGTGGCCTGAGTGCAGCCTGAGACTTAGTTTGACAAGGTGCTGAGGAATGTTGCACCCTAGGCATGCGAGAAAGCCTGGTTTGCCCCACTCAAAGCTTTTTGCTGTGATGAAAACAGGTTCAGCTGGACCTCACTGTAGGTGCATGCGCCTCCCCGAGGATTCGACTTCTGAAAAAAAGTGACTACGTTTGAAGGTAAACCTTGGACCAGCTAAGGCAGCAAATCTATGACACAAATGCAACTCTAAGGGGCATATTATCAAGAAACGGCGTTAAAATTATCGCCGCTTTAGCGGCAGAAAACTGCCGCTAAAGCGGCGATAGTGTGCTTGATAATATGCCCTTGAGAATTCCCATAGAAGCCCATGTTCAGGTGTCAATATGGGCTTCTATTGGAATTCTCTGCGGCACATTATCAAGCCCAATATCGCCGCTTTAGCGGCGTTTTTTTGCCGCTAAAGCGGCGATAATTTTAGCGCCGTCCTTGATAATATGCCCCTAAGTACTTTCAGCAGCCACAGAATCTGGCTTTGTCCTACTCTGCACTTTTTTAGTAAAATCCAACAGCTTCAGTGGGAGTTTGACAACAACATATAGGACTTCAAGGGTACTTTACCGGCCACAGCCTTGGATTTTGTCCCGCAGGACAATTTTGACTTCCAGTTCAGAGAATTAAGGCCCTCATTATTGGTTGAGGTATCTCACCTAAAACCATAACTCATGGTGAAATATCCCAAGTCACAATTCCAAGCTGGTTCAGGCTCGGAAGTATTGGATCAAAAAGAGCGTCCGAATAATTCTGAGGCTAGAAAAATGAGGCCTTCCAAAACTGCTGCAGGAGTTATGGATTCAACCCAGATCTGTGACTGGGGGGGAGTGTCTAAAACATTTCAGCACTCCGTCCATCATTACCTTGTGTCTGCTTTGTTCGCCCTAAGTTGGCAGGGTATACCCACACGTGGGTCCCTTGCTCACTTTGCCACTGGATTCAAGCTAGCCAGGCTGCCAAGGTGTGTTACCCCGAAACCACTCCTAGGATGCTTGTTTCTGGTCCAGGGAAGACCTGGCCTGGCAGTTCATGCTGGACTGTTCCCATGAGGCACAGGGTCAGACTGATTTGCATATGGCTGTGTCTGAACTGGGGGGAGCTGAAGTGAGCTAAAGAATGATGATGGATTCAACCTAGATCTGTGACTGAGGGTGAGTGTCTGAAAAGTTTCAGCGCTCCGTCCATCATCTCCTTGTGTTTTCGGTGCCCATCTCCAGCAGTAGTCCGTAGACAGCAGACAGTGCCCCTCCCGGATAGGCACAAACATGCTCTATAGCTCTGTCCCTTGTGCTATAACAAACCCTCAACTGGCGCTCACAGTGAAACTTTATACCTTCTCATAGGTAGTGACAAATGTCCCTTTTAAAAAAAAAAAGTTTTAAAAGTGCTCCGTAAAGCATCTGATAACTCATAATCGCTGGATGCAATATCACCAGACCCATCATCGGACTCATACCCACCATACATCAGTCTTTAACTTAGATTCCAGCCCCCTGGCATCTCTTCACAAACATCCAGCCAACTCATAATGAGGGCCTGTGTCCAAGGGGAAACAATTTGACTGAGAGAACGCGCTTTGTTGTATCTAACGGCAGCATTATTAGCAGCTTTGGTTGAAGTGAAGCAGTAATAGCACCAGTATTAGACGCAGCAGAAGATCCAGTAGTAGCAGTAGTAGTATTAGTAGAAGCAGAAGTAATAGTAGAAGCTCCAGCATTATTAGTTTTGGCTGAAGAGGTAGTAGTAACAGTTTTCGAAGCAGTAGTAGTTACAGCCGTAGTATTGATACCATCAGTATTAAAAGCAGCAGAAGGTCCAGTAGTAGCAGTAGTAGTATTAATAGAAGCAGTAGTAATAGCAAAAACTGCAGCATTAGTAGTTCTGGTTGGAGTGGTAGAAGTAGCTGTATTGGAAGTAGCAGAAGGCCGAGCAGTAGCATTAGTAGTGCTGGATGAAACAGTAGTAACAGCAGTATTAGAAGCTGCAGTAGTTCCAATAGTAGAAGTTGCAGTATTAGTAGTTTGGTTGGAGTGGTAGTATTAGCAGTATGAAGAAGAAGTAGTTGCTTAGGGGTGGGTGGAATTTGCGCAGTTGCCTTTTGCAAAATTCAGCGAAACGGCAAAGAATCTCTGCGAACACACGGAATATCGCGTGCTCTCGGAGATTTTGGGGGCGGGGCTTCTTTGCTTTATTTCTGTAAGTGCTTCCTGCTGAGGTTTAATTTTTGTGACAGGAGCATCGTGCCAGAAGGAATCCTGCCCTGCATATTTATCCAAGCAGATGCCACTGTTTTGTGCAATACCCCTACTCAACTGGAGTACTTTCTACTGGCTAATAATCAGTAAGTGCTACCTCGTTGGGTAACTGTATAGTGCTTTTCCTACACTACAGCTGCGTAAAGGGCCAGAAGAGTTGTCTCCCATGACCATGTGTGTCTGTAACCTTGCCACCGCGCCGAAAGGCACCGGGGTCCCTCGAGTGAGCTGTCCAACATATTGGGGAAAGGGCGGGAAGCCGTTGCATACCGCTAGTGTATGTGGGGCGGGGCCAAACGGGCGGGGCTTCTGGTCCAGTTCACATGCCTCTTGTTTATAAAGGGTCCGAGCAGGATCTCAGCCGCAGACGAGGAGAAGGAACCTCCTGGTCACAGGAACTACATGGGTATTGCGCTCGAGATGATCAAAGATGCAAAGACCTCTATCAAGGATTACAGCTAACTTTTCAGGGTGGAATGGAGAGAAGGCACATCTGCTTAGCCACGATCACAAATTCTATACAAGGATTGCGCTCGAGAAACTCAAAGATGCGAAGACCTCCAGCAAGCATTACAGCTATCTTTTCAGGGTGGAAATGGAGAGAAGGCACATCTGCTTAGCTACGCTCACAAATTCTATACAAGGATTGCGCTCGAGAAACTCAAAGATGCGAAGACCTCCAGCAAGCATTACAGCTATCTTTTCAGGGTGGAAATGGAGAGAAGGCACATCTGCTTAGCCAAAACCTCGCTCGTGAATTTTTGGTCTGATTAATGCGGTACAGAATTTGAGCTTCAACTCGGGCACCTGTTTTATTTATATCTGTAAGTGCTTCCTGCTGAGGTTTAATTTTTATGACAGGAGCATCGTGCCAGAATAAATCCTGCCCTGCATATTTATCCGAGGAGATGCCACCGTTTTGTGCAATACCTCAACTCAACTGGAGTACTTTCTACTGGCTAATCAGTAAGGGCTACCTTGTTGGGTAAATGTATAGTGCTTTTCCTACACTACAGCTGCGTAAAGGGCCAGAAGAGTTGTCTCCCGTGACCATGTGTGTGCTACCTCGTTGGGTAAATGTATAGTGCTTTTCCTACACTACAGGTGCGTAAAGGGCCAGAGAGTTGTCTCCTGTGACCATGTGTGTGCTACCTCGTTGGGTAAATGTATAGTGCTTTTCCTACACTACAGCTGCGTAAAGGGCCAGAAGAGTTGTCTCCAGTGACCATGTGTGTCTGTAACCTTGCCACCACGCCGAAAGGCGCCGGGGTCCCTTGAGTGAGCTGTCCATCATAGTGGGGAAAGGGCGGGAAGCCATTGCATACCGCTAGTGTATGTGGGGCAGGGCCAAATGGGCTTCTACGCGAGTTCACATGCCTCTTGTTTATAAAGGGTCAGAGACCGATCAGAGCAGCAGATGAGGAGAAAGAAGCTCCTGGTCACAGGAACTAAACGGGGATTGCGCTCGAGAAATTCATGGATGCACAGAGCTCCATCAAGGATCACAGCTAATTTTTGACTGTAGATATGGGGAGAAAAGCACACCTGCTCAGCCTCGACCTAGCTCACAAATTTTTTGGCTGATTAATGTGTTACTGAATTTGAGCTTTAACTCGGGCACCTGCTTTATTTATATCCGTGAGTGTTTCCTGTTGAGGTTTAATTTTTTGACAGGATTATCGTGCCAGAATGAATCCTGCCCTGCATATTTCCGTTCCGCCGCGGATCGCGGAAGTTTCGACATTTTCCCTTTCCGCGCTGAACTTTCGCAAGTTCCGCGAGTGGAACGGAATTTGCCGCCCACCCTTAATTAGTAGTGATGGCTCGTTGGCACGCAGTTACAAATCTCATCTGAGAGACCGTTATGGTTGACTGAGGAAAAAGGAGATGAGTCACACCAGACGCTTCAGGTTAAACAAAGTAGAGGTGCAATTCTGTACCTCTCTGGAAATGAGGCACTATGCCCAGCACAGCTTGATATTCGTTGCACCAGATGATTCCAGACACACACTGCAAGTTCAGCAGTGCCTCATGAGGTAGAATGAGACTCTGCAATGAGTGCATCTCCCACCTGTGAATCGGACACCACACGCAAAGAGCATGCAGTCAGCGTGGTGCGCAGGAGAAATGCTACATAGTTGACAAAGTGGGCCCCTTTGGATCCCACAACTGGTGAATGCTCTCACCACCAACAGGAATCTTATGCGTGCTCGGGTCCCTGCAGTACAGAGGCCACTTTGCCGTTGAGGCAGGCAACGTCATCAGTGCACTAGGCACTCTGGTCTCCAGGCATGATTCTATAGTCCCAAGGTCACAACACACTGTCCAGCTTTCAGCAGGCGATGTGAGCACATAGAGGGCACCACTCTCCAGATATCACCGGTAGATGGTGTGGGCCCCTCATAGGACATATTTGATGTCCCTGAGACCTCAAAGAGAACAGGAGACCAGCCGACTGCTCCTTGGGAGCCCATTTCAATTGCCACACGTCAGTAGGTAGTCGGTGCAGACTAGCCAATATTCAGGAAGGTACACACAGCCTCATGCATCAACCCAAAATCCAGTCGGTACAATACCGATTCGGTAATAGCTCCCGGTATTAAGTAAAATATACCCAATCCCAATGCATCAACCCAAAAGCAGAAATCGCTATCTAGCGATTCTTTAAATGGTGATTCCTTAAATACCGATTCCTTAAATAGCGATTGCATTTAAGGAATCCCAAAGTGAGATTCCTTAAATGCAATGCATCAAAGTTAAAAAATTAGCGATTTCGCTAATAGGGGGAGCAAATTACCATGAAGATGAACTGCATGGTAATTTGCAAAAACTTTGAAAAATGCACTTTTGTGCATTTTGCAAAGTTTCATGTTGCGCACACACATGCCCTTAGAGCATGTGTGTGTGCAACATATGTGCACATATCATTTTCAGGGGTGCAACAGGGTGTCCTTTTGACACCCTGGCACCCTTGAAAGTGCTCCCGCTATTAGCGATTCGGTAATACCGAATCGCTAATACAGACTGGCTTTACATTCATTCCTATGGGCCTCCAAGCCCATAGGAATGAATGGGTAGGTATTCCTTATTACCGATTCGGTATTACCGATTCGGTAATAAGGAATATTAAGGAATCGCTATTTGAATAGCGATTCCTACATGCATAGCCTTTTGCTATTCCTTATTAGCGATTCCTTATTTTTCGCTAATAAGGAATCGCAAATGGCATTGTTGATGCATAGGCCCCACAGTCCTTTCCATGGGCAGTTATCCTCCATGTGCACAATGAAGTCCTCAGGCAATGTGCACCACACAGCCCAGGTTCTCCAGTCTCGTATCCCTACAAGCAGATCTCCTTCCTCCATGGGCTGGCACTGGGTAGTAATACCCCATTGGGCCTTTGAATTGGGAGGAAGGTTCAAAGTGTATTCCTTTGAACCACATATGTCTCCTCCAAATTCTCCATCCCGTCTGCAATGAGGCCACTGAATGCAGATCTCTATCTTTATGGGGGCTGTGATCTGGCCCCAGAGACCAGGTGCCGTAATCTCTACCACTCATATATTCCGCCAGACCCGCAAATGGCTGAGGTCGGCTATCTCAGTTGCATGCCCAATAGTTTATAGCTGTGACTGGGGAATGCCCAGATGTGCTCCCCCGGCCTCAGACTTTGATGCCTAGAAAAGTCCACTTTCGACACGTTATTAAAAAACCACAGGTGAAACCCTTTGCCCACCCCCACTTAAGACCTAGGTACGTACAATATCATACAACAATGTCAAATGGTTTGACTATGGGGGTTCTTATTTCCCTGGACACTGCTGTCACACTAGCTGGGATATAAAATGTATTGAGATAATCATACCTATATCCAGTAGGCCTTCTGCCTACACTAGATCTTTCTCCACCATCGGTGCCAGCAGTCATTAAAGTACCGACATATATAGGGTTAACTAGAACCCCCAGACAGTACTGCCCCAGGAACAGTGTTTACGCCCGAATCCCTTCTCTTCTCTCTCATCCAGACTCATTCCAGACCGGTTGGCATTCTTCTTTCTTAAATTACTAATTCAGACAACTTTCTCCTTTGGGTGAGTTTCTCCCAATTCAAAGTTGATTCATTAGGTTATCATTCTACAGATAACTGATTAGGCTGTTTTGATTTGTTTCCCATGGCCCCTTGAACACCATTGCTTCAATTCTGTAAGCTAAAGGACACCGTGCGGACGCGAGACCTCCTCACTTTGGCTCAGCTGTACTGGTCCAGCTCTTGTATATACGCCTTGGCGTTTTCCCACTTGATTGTATTGACCTCTTATTTATCTGACCTTGAAGGAGGGCGCTTTCTTCTGAGACATGTTAGTTGTCGTAATGCAGCCCTTTCTCTCCTTTTCTTCTCTACCAGGTGCCTTGGGTCATTTCTGGTAACTTCAAACATGTAGCCCTTTTATTCCAACATGATTTAAATCTATTCATTACTATGAGTAACTCATTCTTTTGTTCCCAGTTAGGCAGCAATCATCTTTCTTGTGTGCCTTGATGACCTCAAACCATGTAGGCCCGAAACACCGTTGACTTGTATCAGCCTATTTGGGATTGTTAATGATGCCATGACTTCCTTATCATTGCTTATCTTATCTTATAAAATACTTCCCAATGAAAACACTGATTTATACCCGTCACTTGTTTCAATTGCACCATTTAAACTCTTTCTCACAAGCACAATGTGTTCACCTTGCACCTCCCAGTTTTCTTTAATAATATCTACTGGCGGTCGCCAGTAGATAGTTATAGTTAGGACCGTGTTTCCATAGGAAATCCGCAACATTCTATTTGGAATAACTTTGGCGCCGATTGACGAATCCTCGCGAAATTTTCAAAATAGGTGGGGCGCTCCGCTCCTTCCCTGAAAGTCTCGGGGGGATTCGTCAAGCGGGGGCTGAGAAAAAGGGGGGTCCCAAAACGCGTTTTCCCCATGCATTTTTCCATAGGACCTTTAGTCCAAGCTACAGCCTGAACGGCTGAACAGAATTACTTGAAATTTGGCAGAGAGGTAGTCCTCAGGTCAGGGATGTTCCTTTTGCAGGTCTGGTGTAAATCTGTTCAGTATTTCCTGAGAAAATAGCATTTAAATCAATATATATATATCTATAGGCGCGCTCCGTGCGCGTATGGTAAAACTTACCGTACGCGCACGCTGCCGTGCGCGAGCGCGATTCTGATTGGTTGTCAGATCTTAGTAAACATTCGAATCGGTCGAACACAGGAAGTGTCGGCCGCCATTTTGTCTCTCGCAGTCTGAGGGGGTGAAAAACAAAGGTGGAGAACGTGAAAAGGGGGCATGGTGGACAGTTCCTGACCCCCTAGCCTTTGTCAGGGGGTCCCAGAAGGACCCCCAAGGGCCAAAATTTCCTTTAATTTTTTTGCGAAAAATCGCGGAGTACGCGTAGCGTGCGCGTATGGTAGAAACGGAAAAATTCAGCGAACTGCGTAACGTCGGCGCGCGGGGCGCGAAGCTCACCGCGCGCCCACAGCGTACGGTATGCGCACGGTGAAAAACCTTAAGAAAAAAACAAAACAAAAACCATAACTTAGCATTTAAAAAACCGTACAAATTCACTGAAAAAACCATAGGTTTCACACACGTTATAGTTAGCTGGACATTTCACTCGTGAAAAACCATTGAAATTCCCCCGTTATAGTTAGTGCAGGCAACTATAACTCACGCAACCGCAATCCTCTGCTGATGACGTCAGATATTACATCACTGATGACATATGTGTCTTTCTGAAAAAAAAATATTTGTAATATATGTATAGCTAAAAATTAATGGAAGAAGACATGGGTAAATAAGTGTCTAAATACAGTGATGTAATATCTGACGTCATCAGCAGAGGATTGCGGTCGCGTGAGTTATAGTTGCCTGCACTAACTATAACGGGGGAATTTCAATGGTTTTTCACGAGTGAAATGTCCAGCTAACTATAACATGTGTGAAACCTATGGTTTTTTAAGTGAATTTGCAAGGTTTTTTAAATGCTAATTCCTAACTATAACGTGTGTGAAACCTATGGTTTTTTCAGTGAATATATATATACATACACACACATATATATATATATATATATATATATATACATATATATATATTACCTACTGGCGGTTGCAGTCGTAGTTAGGACCTATTACCCATAGGAAATTCGTAACATTCTTTTCCTAATAACTTTGGCGTCGGATGATGAATCTTCACGAAATTTTCAAAACTGGTGGGGTGCTCCCATCAGCTCCTATATATATATATTTGTGGAGGACAGATAAGCCCCCATTTCCGTGTCCTGGAGTCAGGATTTGAATATTAAGATTTTAAACAAGGTATGTGCCTGATAGTACATGGGATCAGATTGGGTTTTGATATATGCCAAATGGCGAATTGACATTACTTTTCCATCTTTTACGTTTTTATGTAATAATTCGACCCATACCCGTTAGGAGAGAGATAGACCTCAGTAATAACTTCTTGGAGGTAGGTCCCCTCACAGGTGTCATTACAGGGCTGAGGCCACAATATTTATATTTCACCTCTGAAGACAGTCACATTTAAATAGTTTTTCTTGCAGCACAGAAATATTAAGGTTCTGCATAGGGAGAGGAGGGGGAAAAAAGTTTTGCTGAATACACTAATAGTATCCCACCGACTTCTAGAAAAGTTTAAACTCTGGCACTGAGCCATCAACTAAACAAGAGGTACACATATATTTTTTACCGTTTAATGTCCTATTTGATAATGGGAAGGACCCTTACAAATCTGAGTTAAATTTAATAGGTTAATGATTCACCCCTATAGTAACATCCAAAGAATCTAGGTGAGTGCCATGGTCAATTCATTCTTAGTTTGAATATGAATTAGTATGTCTGGGTGAGGAATAAGTGGACAGATGGTTGGTTTCAGTTTTGATGTGGGCCCTTTTGACAATTAAGAATTTGATCTTATACTTTTTCTTGTTTAAACAAAATTCCTTTGGCTTGCCATAGAAATGTATAACGGAAGAAATCTATACTCTGTTTTGTTAAAAAATTGCAATTTTATCTTTGAAAGAGATTCCACGTCTGATATATGTTTTGTTTTTTATGCAGATGAACACTGCATAGTCAGTGAGAGAGATAATTTCTATTATTGTACTGAAGAAGGTGGTCCCATATTGTTTTCCCACTGAAACACGTCGTCGCCCTCTTGGTTTTTATTAAATTTGAGCAAAATTGAATAATTTGTGATATTTTGCACTCTCTCATTCTGATTCCTTCAAATTAACAAGTTTCCATGACAAATTTGTTTGTCCTGAATATTGTGTCTCTCTTACTTCTGATGCTTCAACAATATGTATGCTGAATACTTTTTATGATATTACTTAGAGTGTTTTTAACTATATGAATTCTATTAATTGTACAATTGTTTTGTAATCTTTATGCTTTAGTAAACACATTTTATTTAATTGCATTTTGGGTCTGATTGAGACTGACAGTGAGTTATTTCTGCTTCATGAGATATCGGAGTGTGAATGGTTTGATTGATGATTCCTGCAAGAGATGCTTCTTTATTGATATATTGTTGGTTTAAGGAACCCTGTCTCTTGGAGAAGTGGGGCCGCTCTCATCTTTATAGACACCTTGCACCAGGTTTACAATTAAATAAGCATGGTTGATGCTGCTTCTTATTCCTGGTAAAGATACGTGTTTTGTGTAAATAATTTGCTTGTTAAACTGAACACCCTTATTGACTCCCACTGAGACATTGTTGTATGATGCTGCACCTTCCATGGCATCGCAAAAGATATGCCAAGCCCACTGATGCATTGGAATGGGTTTGTGTAGGATGCTGGGTCTCTGTTGCAATAACCCCCCACTTTTTGCCAGACTACTGATGCACTTTGACTTGATGTGTCCTGGGTCCCTGCCAATCAGGTTCCAAGGGATTGTGTTCTTTCCCCAAAACTGTACCTTGTACGCCCAATTGGCACCTCCCTGGCCACTGTCACTCCATTGTAAAAGGTACCATGGGTACCAAGGGCACTGTGGCCAGGGAAGGCCTCTAAGGGCTGCAGCACTTATTGTGCCACCCTTGGAGGCCCTTTACCTTTACAGACACACCCTGCCGTTGCAGGCTGCGTGTTTTGGTGCAGAACAAAGTGAAGAGTCGACATGGCACACATCACTGTGTCGCAAAGCTGGGACCCTCTATGTACTGCAGTCCGAAGTGCACAGCCATGAAAAACGAGCCCATTGGCCCGTGTACTACAAAATTCAATCCATATTCTCATTACTTTTTTCTTTTTATCCTCTTCTGTACTTTTTTCCGTATATTGAGCAATCTTGTCCCATTTTTCTAGTTCAACCAAGCTGAGTTCACAGACATTTTACGTTTCAAAGCTTTTATTTAGCAATAGGCTGTTGCCAAACATGTTCCTTGTTATTGCATTCTGATGACATAATGTGTCTTCACATCCTCAGTAGTATAAGACCCAATGCATTTCGAGAATTGCTCCCTTCCTCAGGGGCCATTGCAACATGGAAGTTCGAAAACGCTATTATGGTTTTAGTTTTTGAACAACCGTGTTATGGTCCTCTAGTTACCAGCCCTCTATCATGATTCAGTACCTTAGAAATGTTACATCCCCCTGACCGACCCAACAATCAATAATATACAATAAATGATAATCTTTGCAGTATAACCCAGAAAACTAAATAAACACCCTCTGATTTTATGTATAACGCAAAACATTTAAATTATACCTCAACAACAATTCTCATTGCATTGTGTTCAATAACAAATCTCCTAGAACACCCACACACCCGTTGGGACGAGGTTGATGAGAACAGTGGTTTTCTCTCCCTTCGACGCCCAATCCACATATTGAAGATTTTTGTAAGTAGCTGTAGCTGTGCTGCAAGAAATTAAAAAGCGCTATGTTTGTTTGAGCCATGAATTACATTACACAGGTTAGTGGGTGTTCTAGGAGATTTGATCAGTGCTATCTCTCCCTACTTGCCAATGCCTTACCCTGCCTGGGTATATGGTGTACCTTTTTATAGGGCCCTCCTATGCACTACACTTAACTCAATCACGCGTGTATCACACTCCTAACTTGTGTAGGGAGGGTGCTCGTACCTTCTCACTGCAGTACAATGGGGTCATGCCCTGAGTTCTAGGGTCATGAACAGAGAGTAGGCGAAGACTAGGAGGACAAAAAAAACAAAATGTTTCAGGGATGTTCCCTTAAGAAGACCATTTCAAACAGTCCAGTAGTAGAAGTAATAATATCAGTAGTTTTGGTTTAAGTAGTGGTAGTAACAGTATTAGAAGCAGCAGTAGTTCCGATAATAGCAGAAGCAGTAAGAGAAGGAGTATCAGGAGCAGTAGTTTAAATAGTAGCAGTAGAAGCAGCAGTATTAGCAATTTTGGTTGAAGCAGTAGTACTAGCAGTAGTGGAAGCAGCAGTAGTAGTATTAGCATTAATGGTTGAAGCAGTAGTGGTAGCAGTAGTGGAAGCAGCAGTAGTAGTATTAGCATTAATGGTTGAAGCAGTAGTAGTAGCAGTAGTGGAAGCAGCAGTAGTAGTATTAGCATTAATGGTTGAAGCAGTAGTAGCAGTAGTGGAAGCAGCAGTAGTAGTATTAGCATTAATGGTTGAAGCAGTAGTAGCAGCAGTAGTGGAAGCAGCAGTAGTAGTATTAGCATTAATGGTTGAAGCAGTAGTAGCAGCAGTAGTGGAAGCAGCGGTAGTAGTATTGGCATTAATGGTTGAAGCAGTAGTAGCAGTAGTGGAAGCAGCAGTAGTAGTATTAGCATTAATGGTTGAAGCAGTAGTAGCAGCAGTAGTGGAAGCAGCGGTAGTAGTATTGGCATTAATGGTTGAAGCAGTAGAAGTAGCAGTAGTGGAAGCAGCGGTAGTAGTATTAGCATTAATGGTTGAAGCAGTAGTAGCAGTAGTGGAAGCAGCAGTAGTAGTATTAGCATTAATGGTTGAAGCAGTAGTAGTAGCAGTAGTGGAAGCAGCAGTAGTAGTATTAGCATTAATGGTTGAAGCAGTAGTAGCAGTAGTGGAAGCAGCAGTAGTAGTATTAGCATTAATGGTTGAAGCAGTAGTAGTAGGTGTATTAGAAGCAGCTGTAGTTCCAGTAGTAGCAGTAGCAATATTAGTAGTTTTCTTTTAAGTGGAGGCAGTAGTGATATTAGAAACATCAGGAGTTGCTGTGGTTGTACTAATACTACTACTAGTAGTAGTAGTAGTATTTGTGGAAGCAGTAGTACTAACGCTGTTATAGGCAGCAGTAGTTCCAATAGTAGCAGCACCATTATTAGTCGATTTGGTTGAAACAGTAATAGTAGCAGTATTAGAAGCAGCAGTATTAATGCTAATGGTGTAAGTAGCAGTATTAGAAACAGCAGTATTACCTGCAGTAGTGGCAGCAGTAGTAGTAGTAGTACTGGTTGAAATATTAGTAGTATTAGAAGCAGCGGCAGTAGGCGCTGCATTAGCATTGATTATTTTCCCATATCCGTGCTTGAGTAAAATACTCTTGGTTTGGGTATTTTTGGGCTTCTCTGGGAGTCCCTGAAATATTATTCATCTCAAGTGAAGCTCTCCTTACTTTCTACTGATGCGCTAGTTAGTTAGGGTTAACCCGGTATCACTGTGTGGAACCTGAGCCAGACTTCAGCCATCTTCTGCTAACCAGTTCTAATAACTAAAAATGAAAAGAAGTTATTCAGTTATCTGGCAGACTGTTGAGCTCAGATTTACAAAGGTGTCCCGCAACGCACCATGGCATGCAAAGCTGCTGCGCTGTGCTGCTTGAGAGGAACACAGCAGGAGAGCGCTATATCTACAGAGATATGGCCTTCTCCTCTCCACTGCCTAGTGCTGGCGGAGAATGTTGTTGCCGATCACCACGCACACACCTTTGCGGCACAGTGCAAGAGGGTGTGCTTGAGTCTTGCATACGTTTTGTACTGAAAGGATGCGCTTCCAGTACAAAATACTATGACTTGACAAGTTTCAGAACATTTCCTATTTTGAATGTGTGCTGCACAGTGCAGCACATTTGCAAAGTCGGAAAAGAAAGGAGAAACAACTGATTTCTCCATTTAATGCCTGTTTTTCAGCAGCGTTATTCTTTGGTGCATAACCCTGTCTACTAATGTTAGTAGATAGGGTTTTGAATCAAAAAGCATTGGTGATTGCAATGGAATGCCCAAGTAGCACCTATGTAATGTCCCAAAAATGCTATGGAACGCAAAGCAGCGCTGTGCAGTGGAATGCGATACTTTTCTTTACAAACCAATGCAAATACCAATTTACGTTGGTTGTAAATCCTTAAATAGGTTTTGCATTGGATTTGAGTTAAAAAACTAAGCAAACCTGATGCAAAACCTTTGTACATTTTGCCCTTGGTCCACAGGAATATCTAGTTAGAAACCAGCACTAGAACCCAAAATTCACAAACTGTTTCTGAAGACATTCAGACAACGCTACTTGTTCAAATCCATCTCTGGATGACGACTGGAGAGGCAAACATACAGAGAAGCGGGCCTTGCTCCAGTATGTCACTAGGAAGAGCTGCCCTCGTGCCCCAGCTGGGAGCCTAGCAAATAAAGACGAGCATGATGGACATCTCTGCAAGAGAGTCTGCCAAGGACCAAGGGGATCTGGACTAATGCTGATGCCCCTCTGAGAAATCTGCATCACAAGAGGTTGAATGATGGGCTGTAAACACCTCTCAGGGAGACCCTTTCAAGAACTTAGAAGACCTGGGCCAAACCAGAAGCACCTCTGAGACATCTGCATCACAAGAGGGTCAATGGTTAGCTGTAGATACATCTCAAAGAGAGTCTGCCAAGGAGACCTGGGCCAAACCAGAAGCACTTCTGAGGAGCTGTAGACACTGAAACAATGACTAAACCAGAAGCACCCATGAGGCATCCTCATCACAAGAGTGTCAAATATGAGCTGTAGACACGTCTCTGTCAGAGCATGCCAAGGACCAGCAAGATCTGCACCAAACCAGAAGCACCTCTCAGATGCTGCATCACAAGAGAGTCAATGATGAGCTATAGACACCGGAACACTGACCAAGCCTGAAGCTTCTCCGAGACATCTGCCTGCCAGGAGGTCAATAACGAGCTGTAGAAACCACTCTGAGAGAGCCTGCCAAGAAGATCTGGACCAAAACAGGTGCACTTCTGAGACATCTGTATTGCAAGAGGGCCAATGATGAGTTGTAGACACCGACAGCTGTGCCTGCTGTTGAACTGAAACTGCCCACTCAACTCACTTAGTCAGTAGTGGCACAAGGGCCCTTGGCGCAGAGGAGGACATATGCTTGACATGACATAAAGGTGCACTGCCCTTCCTCAGCTAAGAGGAACTTTCATTTGCGTGATTCCTGGTGTGTTGGTTGGTTGAGGCTGGCCGCTGATCTTAGAGCCACCAGAACCAACCTCCAAAGACCTGTTGTTCATGAGCTATGTATGTATTTATGTTTGTATTGCCACTTCTATAATGCACTCCAAGCTGGGGAGAAACTATGCGCTGAACTGAGCAAAGTGGAGCCAAGACCAGCATGCCAAGACA
Organism: Triturus cristatus; assembly: GCF_964204655.1. NCBI lineage: Eukaryota > Metazoa > Chordata > Amphibia > Caudata > Salamandridae > Triturus > Triturus cristatus. The sequence goes on from NC_140586.1 coordinate 920,785,151, forward strand.
GTTTACAAAGACACAGGCAGTGTGTGTCCCAGATTCAAGGCCCAAATGCACCTTAACCCTAAAACAAGGTTGTCTCTTATCCCAGTGGGTGCCAGCCAGCCTATTGGGTGTCCTCACTGCTGTGAAGATCACAGCCACAATGAACCATGTGTAAGATCAGGCCTGTGATGTTTGTGACACTTGGCTTCTAGCCACAGGATTCCAGTTCATCTGCCTGTGCAACCAACCTTGGCAGCATGAGCATTTCAGCACTATTTGCTCTATTCACTTGTGCCCCTGGTTACCAGCACTGGAGCTTAGCGGTCCCAGTATTCTGGACCCCTTGGCTTCAGACTTTGTCCCAGATACACTTGTCATACAGAAGCATCAATCTTTTTGATTTGGAAGTTCACTTTTGGATTGTGTGCCATTTTGTTTTCGTCACGAACCAGCAGCACTGGCTGAAGCCACAGGAGCTAACTTCCCTAAACCTCAAGCTATAGAAGGAAACAAAGACCATCCAATGGTGAATCATTACCATGCTTGGTATCCATCTATTGATTGGGATGCAGTTAATATACTTGGTAGTAAACATAAGGGTAACCCATGGGCAGGAAGATAAATGCTAAATAACAGAGCAAACTTTGAGTAGTAAAAGGCATAATATTGTTTTTGCTTTAAGCCAATAACTTGCAGCTACAACTTCTAATCACTAGAACACTGTTAGGGATTGTGTCTTGGCTCCAAAGTGTCTTCGCTTCCTATGGTTTCTTTTGTTGTGAGTTACTTTAAATGCCCTGTCTTACCATGATGTATATTAAGACATGTATGTAAAAACATGTATTTCTATAGAGTAAACCTTGCCTGAAAGGCTTTGGAGTGCTGCATAAGGTCAACGACAAGCATAACGCTAACAAGTAATAGGAGAGGAAGCTGGGCCATGGATGGCTAATGCATGGTGGTGTAGTGCTATTCGAAGTGGTGAGTCTTCAACTCTTTCCTAAATCGGAGAAGTGTAGGGGCAATTCTTATTTGTTCTAGTAGTTCAATTATGTGTGTCACAATGCATCGGTGTTCTAAACCTGCTACCACCTGACAGAGTTAGACATGGATGTTCAATAAAGCTGCAGGAGGAGATACAGAGTAGAAACGATTGGTTGTCCTCCTGAACATAAGAAGTACCCACGGCTCTCATATGCTAGTAGTGCACAGCAGAGCCCACCACAGGGACTGCCCTGGAATCAGTGATAGCCTCAGGACCATGAGGCAGGACCTCACACATGCTGTGACCACAGAGTTAGAAAATGTCCTCAACTGCACAGAGACCTAGAGAACATGTCATGTGGTCAGGGCACTAAGTAGATGAGACCCAGAGGACATGTCCTGTGGTAAGGGCACTGAGTAGAGGAGACCCAGAGAACATGTCCTGTGGTCAGGGCACTGAGTGGAGGAGACCCATAGGACATGGTGGTCATGGCGAGCACTGAGTAGAGGAGACCCATGGGACATGTCTGGTGGTCAGGGCACTAAGTAGAGGAGACCCATTGGACATGTCGGGTGGTCAGGGTACTGAGTAGCAGATATCCAGAGGACATGTCCTGTGGTCAGGGCACTGAGTAGGTAAAGGAGACCCAGAGGACATGCCCTGTGGTCATGGTGCGCACTAAGTAGAGGAGACCCAGAGGACATGTCCTGTGGTCAGGGCACTGAGTAGGTAGAGGAGACCCAGAGGACATGTCCTGTGGTCATGGTGAGCACTAAGTAGAGGAGACCCAGAGGACATGTCCTGTGGTCATGGTGAGCACTAAGTAGAGGAGACCCAGAGGACACGTCCGGTGGTCAGGGCACTGAGTAGAGGAGACCCAGAGGACATGTCCTGTGGTCATGGTGAGTACTAAGTAAAGGAGACCCAGAGGGCATGTCCTTTGGTCATGGTGAGCACTCAGTAGAGGAGACACAGAGGACATGTCCAGTGGTCATGGCGAGCACTAAGTAGAGGAGACCCAGAGGACATGTCCGGTTGTCATGGCGAGCACTAAGTAGAGGAGACCCAGAGGACATGTCCGGTGGTCATGTAGAACACTAAGTAGAGGAGACCCAGAGGACATGTGCTGTGGTCATGGTGAGCACTAAGTAGAGGAGACCCATAGGACATGTCCTGTGGTCAGGGCACTCAGTGGAGGAGACCCACAGGACATGGTGGTTATGGCGAGCACTGAGTAGAGGAGACCCATGGGTCATGTCTGGTGGTCAGGGCACTAAGTAGAGGAGACCCAGCGGACATGTCCTGTGGTCATGGTGAGCACTAAGTAGAGGAGATCCAGAGAACATGTCCTGTGGTCATGGTGAGCACTAAGTAGAGGAGACCCAGAGGACATGTTCAGTGGTCAGGGCACTGAGTAGAGGAGACCCAGAGGACATGTCCTGTGGTGATGGTGAGCACTAAGTAGAGGAGACCCAGAGGACATGTTCCAGCTGTAGTAGTATTAGCATTAATGGCTGAAGCAGTAGTAGTAGGCGTATTAGAAGCAGAAGTAGTTCCAGTAGTAGCAGTAGCAATATTAGTAGTTTTCTTTTAAGTGGAGGCAGTAGTGGTATTAGAAACATCAGGAGTTGCAGTGGTTGTACTACTACTACTACTACTACTACTACTACTACTACTAGTAGTAGTAGTAGTATTTGTGGAAGCAGTAGTAGTAACGATGTTATAAGCAGCAGTAGTTCCAGTAGTAGCAGCACCATTATAAGTCGATTAGGTTGAAACAGTAATAGGAGCAGTATTAGAAGCAGCAGTATTAATGCTAATGGTGTAAGCAGCAGTATTAGAAACAGCAGTATTACCTGCAGTAGTGGCAGCAGTAGTAGTAGTACTGGTTGAAATATTAGTAGTATTAGAAGCAGTGGCAGTAGGCGCTGCATTAGTATTTGTTATTTTCCGATATCCGTGCTTGAGTAAAATACTCTTGGTTTGGGTATTTTTGGGCTTCTCTGGGAGTCCCTGAAATATTATTCATCTCAAGTGAAGCTCTCGTTACTTTCTACTGATGCGCTAGTTAGTTAGGGTTAACCTGCTATCACTGTGTGGAACCTGAGCCACACTTCAGCCATCTTCTGCTAACCAGTTCTAATAACTAAAAATGAAAAGAAGTTATTCAGTTATCTGGCAGACTGTTGGGCTCAGATTTACAAAGGTGCCCCGCAATGCACCATGGCATGCAAAGCTGCTGCGCTGTGCTGTGTGAGAGGAACACAGCAGGAGAGCGCTATATCTACAGAGATATGGCCTTCTCCTCTCCACTGCCTAGTGCTGGCAGAGAATGTTGTTGCCGATCACCACGCACACACCTTTGCGGCACAGTGCAAGAGGATGTGCTTGAGTCTTGCATACGTTTTGTACTGAAAGGATGCGCTTCCAGTACAAAATACTATTACTTGACAAGTTTCAGAACATTTCCTATTTTGAATGTGTGCTGCACAGTGCAGCACATTTGCAAAGTCGGAAAAGAAAGGAGAAACAACTGATTTCTCCATTTAATGCCTGTTTTCCAGTAGTGTTATTCTTTGGTGCATAACCCTGTCTACTAATGTTAGTAGATAGGGTTTTGAATCAAAAAGCATTGGTGATTGCAATGGAATGCCCAAGTAGCACCTATGTAATGTCCCAAAAAAGGTATGGAACGCAAAGCAGCGCTGTGCAGTGGTACGCAATACTTTTCTTTACAAACCAATGCAAATACCAATTTACGTTGGTTGTAAATCCTTAAATAGGTTTTGCATTGGATTTGAGTTAAAAAACTAAGCAAACCTGTTGCAAAACCTTTGTACATTTTGCCCTTGGTCCACAGGAATATCTAGTTAGAAACCAGCACTAGAACCCAAAATTCACGAACTGTTTCTGAAGACCTTCAGACAACGCTACTTGTTCAAATCCATCTCTGGATGACGACTGGAGAGGCAAACATACAGAGAAGAGGGCCTTGCTCCAGTATGGCACTCGGAAGAGCTGCCCTCGTGCCCCAGCTGGGAGCCTACCAAATAAAGACGAGCATGATGGACATCTCTGCAAGAGAGTCTGCCAAGGACCAAGGGGATCTGGACTAATGCTGATGCCCCTCTGGGAAATCTGCATCACAAGAGGTTGAATGATGGGCTGTAAACACCTCTCAGGGAGACCCATTCAAGAACTAAGAAAACCTGGCCCAAAGCAGAAGCACCTCTGAGACATCTGCATCACAAGAGGGTCAATGGTTAGCTGTAGATACATCTCAAAGAGAGTCTGCCAAGGAGACCTGGGCCAAACCAGAAGCACTTCTGAGGAGCTGTAGACACTGAAACAATGACTAAACCAGAAGCACCCATGAGGCATCCTCATCACAAGAGTGTCAAATATGAGCTGTAGACACGTCTCTGTCAGAGCACGCCAAGGACCAGCAAGATCTGCACCAAACCAGAAGCACCTCTCAGATGCTGCATCACAAGAGAGTCAATGATGAGCTATAGACACCGGAACACTGACCAAGCCTGAAGCTTCTCCAAGACATCTGCCTGCCAGGAGGTCAATAACGAGCTGTAGAAACCACTCTGAGAGAGCCTGCCAAGAAGATCTGGACCAAAACAGGTGCACTTCTGAGACATCTGTATTGCAAGAGGGCCAATGATGAGTTGTAGACACCGACAGCTGTGCCTGCTGTTGAACTGAAACTGCCCACTCAACTCACTTAGTCAGTAGTGGCACAAGGGCCCTTGGCGCAGAGGAGGACATATGCTTGACATGACATAAAGGTGCACTGCCCTTCCTCAGCTAAGAGGAACTTTCATTTGCGTGATTCCTGGTGTGTTGGTTGGTTGAGGCTGGCCACTGATCTTAGAGCCACCAGAACCATCCTCCAAAGACCTGTTGTTCATGAGCTATGTATGTATTTATGTTTGTATTGCCACTTCTATAATGCACTCCAAGCTGGGGAGAAACTATGCGCTGAACTGAGCAAAGTGGAGCCAAGACCAGCATGCCAAGACAGTTTACAAAGACACAGGCAGTGTGTGTCCCAGATTCAAGGCCCAAATAGACCTTAACCCTAAAACAAGGTTGTCTCTTATCCCAGTGGGTGCCAGCCAGCCTATTGGGTGTCCTCACTGCTGTGAAGATCACAGCCACAATGAACCATGTGTAAGATCAGGCCTGTGATGTTTGTGACACTTGGCTTCTAGCCACAGGATTCCAGTTCATCTGCCTGTGCAACCAACCTTGGCAGCATGAGCATTTCAGCACTATTTGCTCTATTCACTTGTGCCCCTGGTTACCAGCACTGGAGCTTAGCGGTCCCAGTATTCTGGACCCATTGGCTTCAGACTTTGTCCCAGATACGCTTGTCATACAGAAGCATCAATCTTTTTGATTTGGAAGTTCACTTTTGGATTGTGTGCCATTTTGTTTTCGTCACGAACCAGCAGCACTGGCTGAAGCCACAGGAGCTAACTTCCCTAAACCTCAAGCTATAGAAGGAAACAAAGACCATCCAATGGTGAATCATTACCATGCTTGGTATCCATCTATTGATTGGGAAGCAGTTAATATACTTGGTAGTAAACATAAGGGTAACCCATGGGCAGGAAGATAAATGCTAAATAACAGAGCTAACTTTGAGTAGTAAAAGGCATAATATTGTTTTTGCTTTAAGCCAATAACTTGCAGCTACAACTTCTAATCACTAGAACACTGTTTGGGATTGTGTCTTGGCTCCAAAGTGTCTTCGCTTCCTATGGTTTCTTTTGTTGTGAGTTACTTTAAATGCCCTGTCTTACCATGATGTATATTAAGACATGTATGTAAAAACATGTATTTCTATAGAGTAAACCTTGCCTGAAAGGCTTTGGAGTGCTGCATAAGGTCAAAGACAAGCATAACGCTAACAAGTAATAGGAGAGGAACCTGGGCCATGGATGGCTAACGCATTGTGGTGTAGTGCTATTTGAAGTGGTGAGTCTTCAACTCTTTTCTAAATTGGAGAAGTGTAGGGGCAATTCTTATTTGTTCTAGTAGTTCAATTATCCGTGTCACAATGCATCGGTGTTCTAAACCTACTACCACCTGATAGAGTTAGACATGGATGTTCAATAAAGCTGCAGGAGGAGATTCAGAGTAGAAACGATTGGTTGTCCTCCTGAACATAAGAAGTACCCACGGCTCTCATATGCTAGTAGTGCACAGCAGAGCCCACCACAGGGACTGCCCTGGAATCAGTGATAGCCTCAGGACCATGAGGCAGGACCTCACACATGCTGTAACCACAGAGTTAGAAAATGTCCTCAACTGCACAGAGACCTAGAGAACATGTCATGTGGTCAGGGCACTAAGTAGATGAGACCCAGAGGACATGTCCTGTGGTCAGGGCACTGAGTAGAGGAGACCCAGAGAACATGTCCTGTGGTCAGGGCACTGAGTGGAGGAGACCCATAGGACATGGTGGTCATGGCGAGCACTGAGTAGAGGAGACCCATGGGACATGTCTGGTGGTCAGGGCACTAAGTAGAGGAGACCCATTGGACATGTCCGGTGGTCAGGGCACTGAGTAGCAGATATCCAGAGGACATGTCCTGTGGTCAGGGCACTGAGTAGGTAAAGGAGACCCAGAGGACATGCCCTGTGGTCATGGTGCGCACTAAGTAGAGGAGACCCAGAGGACATGTCCTGTGGTCAGGGCACTGAGTAGGTAGAGGAGACCCAGAGGACATGTCCTGTGGTCATGGTGAGCACTAAGTAGAGGAGACCCAGAGGACATGTCCTGTGGTCATGGTGAGCACTAAGTAGAGGAGACCCAGAGGACACGTCCGGTGGTCAGGGCACTGAGTAGAGGAGACCCAGAGGACATGTCCTGTGGTCATGGTGAGTACTAAGTAAAGGAGACTCAGAGGGCATGTCCTTTGGTCATGGTGAGCACTCAGCAGAGGAGACACAGAGGACATGTCCAGTGGTCATGGCGAGCACTAAGTAGAGGAGACCCAGAGGACATGTCCGGTTGTCATGGCGAGCACTAAGTAGAGGAGACCCAGAGGACATGTCCGGTGGTCATGTAGAACACTAAGTAGAGGAGACCCAGAGGACATGTGCTGTGGTCATGGTGAGCACTAAGTAGAGGAGACCCATAGGACATGTCCTGTGGTCAGGGCACTCAGTGGAGGAGACCCACAGGACATGGTGGTTATGGCGAGCACTGAGTAGAGGAGACCCATGGGTCATGTCTGGTGGTCAGGGCACTAAGTAGAGGAGACCCAGCGGACATGTCCTGTGGTCATGGTGAGCACTAAGTAGAGGAGATCCAGAGAACATGTCCTGTGGTCATGGTGAGCACTAAGTAGAGGAGACCCAGAGGACATGTTCAGTGGTCAGGGCACTGAGTAGAGGAGACCCAGAGGACATGTCCTGAGGTCATGGTGAGCACTAAGTAGAGGATGCCCAGAGGACATGTTCCAGTGGTCATGGCAAGCACTAAGTAGAGGAGACCCGGAGGACATGTCCGGTGGTCATGGCGAGCACTAAGTAGAGGAGACCCAGAGGACATGTCCTGTGGTCATGGTGAGCACTAAGTAGAGGAGACCCGGAGGACATGTCCGGTGGTCATGGCGAGCACTAAGTAGAGGAGACCCAGAGGACATGTCCTGTGGTCATGGTGAGCACTAAGTAGAGGAGTCCCATAGGACATGTATTGTGGTCAGGGCACTGAGTAGAGGAGACCCTAGGACATGTTCATTGGTCATTGCAAGCACTAAGTAGAGGAGACCCAGAGGACATGTCCTGTGGTCATGGTGAGCACTAAGTAGAGGAGACCCACAGGACATGTATTGTGATCAGGGCACTGAGTAGAGGAGACCCATATGACATGTTCGGTGGTCAGGGCACGAGTAGAGGAGACCCATAGGACATGTCCTGTGGTCAGGGTACTGAGTAGAGGAGACCCATAGGACATGTCCGGTGGTCAGGGTACAGAGTAGAGGAGACCCATAGGACATGTCCGGTGGTCAGGGTGCTGAGTAGAGGAGACCCATAGGAAATGTACGGTGGTCATGGCAAGCACTAAATAGAGGAGACCCAGAGGACATGTCCTGTGGTCATGGTGAGCAGTTAGTAGAGGTGACCCCTAGGACATGTTCGGTGGTTATGGTGAGCACTGAGTAGAGGTGGCAGCAGACTCTCCAGCCCATCTCTGGTATTTACAAGTGGTGCTGGGGCAACCACTTCACACCACCTGTCAGACTGTCCCTCACTCCCCTCACATCCTGCTGGTACCAGGAGATCCATCACTCATGCACGTGACTTCGATACATCACATCTGTGCAAGCTGCTCCTCACTTCTGTTTCTTTCCATTGCAGGCTTCAGAATCATGTTCTGTAAAGACTTCTGAGACTCTGCTGTCACAATGAGGCGGGTGCCACAGTCGGCTGCCTTCCTCCTCCTCCTCCTCCTGCTCTCAGGTACGTCTTCGTCTCTTTACAACACTGACAAGAAGTGACATATCTGCCTTTTGAACTCTGTGCTATGGGCGAGAGATGCATGCAGAGGTGAGAGGAGCTGACTGTGGGGTGGAGAGCAGCACCATGAGGGTAACAATCACACATTGCCCTAGCAGTCCCTTGCATTGAAGGGAGCTACTTAGTGGCTGACGTGCTGATTATAAAAGGGCAGAATGCTGCCAATCACAGTGAAGTTAGCCAATGACTGAAGTAGACTGACCCACTGTGCTATGATGTATGCTGTAACGGGCTGAAGAAAAGTGAATGGCCTAATTACAAACCAATGGATTAAGAAGGTTTGCTGAAAGACCCTATAAGTAAGCATAATATAAATATAATTTTATTAAAATCAAAAGGTGGCTGACGCCAGACCTAAAAAAGCAAAAATCTGTATTATAGGTTTCAAAAGAGTTTCTATCCCAATACACCCCTCAGCCTGAAAGATCTGCTTTCTTCTGGTGTTAATTTCAGTCACTGCTCAGTCATTCAAAGGCCCTTAAAATTGGTAATTGTATATAGTTTACGCAGTAATCATGGCTACCATTCCTCTTTTTTGTTTTGTTTTACAATTCTTTATTGAAGGGTTAAAACAAAGCAGGGGGTAAGGAAATGGAGTGGACACCTTGACACATGATACATGAAGCAATCGTACATTGCAAAATAGGCACAGCACTAGGTACATGGCATGTGGCAGCCCATCAAATCCAGTGCATGCAGAGTTCAGTAGGGACAACTCCAGGACAAATGCACGATTCTGCAATGCCACCCAGGATGATCAGAACAGAGAGACGCAGCCGGCGAGAGAACATGACATGAGAAGGGGTAGGGAGGAGAGTGAGGAACCCCACAAGCCCGGGGATGGAAGATAGGCAGGACAATGAGAAAGGAACAGAATAGTAGGCAGTGGGGAGGTTAGGGGGAAAAGGGAAGGAGGAGTGGGTGAGCGGGTCTGATGGGTGGGAGGCTAAACTCCTTGGGGAGTGCCATACAGGTTTTGAGGATGCCTTGCTCAAGCACTTGTTGGAGGGGGCGGATGCTTCAGAGTGACCCCCCACCCCCCCAGTTCAGTACTTCACCACCTATGCGTAGGCCAACGTTACCCCATAGAGGCCCGTGTTCATGGAGGAGAGGGTCCGCCTTGAGAAGGGGGTGGGCCCACTGCCACGATTTGGAAACACTTAGAGCATCAGATTCTTGGGACCCAGTATGGTTGCATCACTATTATAGTGGGGGTACATCCCCTGTGTTCAGTCCAGCAAGGTACATTCCGTCTGTACCCACAACAGTGGGTCTGGCCTACCAGGGAGCATATAGTCAAGATGTGCCAAGTTAAGGGCCAGGGCGTAATGCTCATCCAAGGGGCGACCCAGCCCTCCACAGGACCAGGAGTTTGCTACTAGCTGGGAGGACCCCCACATAAAGGACCGTATGCTCTTTTACGCGGATTGCAGCAATGTGAGAGGCACTAGCAAGGGAAGCATTCTGTGGACATAGGTGTATCATGGCAGAGTCACCATCCTGACCGCCTGCACCCTGCCCCACAACGAGAGGTTGAGGTGGGCCCACTTCTCGAAGTCCAATAGGGGACCGAGATTATCTGCCGCTATGAGATTCAGCCCTTGCTTGTTGTACACCCCCAGGTACTTTAGGCACAAAGACTTCCACTGAACAGGATAAGCGGATATCGCTCCACTGGTGGTCACCTTGGATATTGGCAATTCCTTGTTTTTGTCCCAGTTGACCTGGAAACTCGAGCGCACCGCAAAGCCAGAGATAACTTCCAAGATGGCCAGGAGGGAGTGAGAGCGGTCTGAGAAGGTAAACCGGATGTAATTGGCATAAAGATAAATGGCCGACATCCCCAGGGAATGGGAATGCTGGTTTGATACGGGGATTGCCGAAAAGGCGCCGCAACTTTTGCCTAAACCTTTTCTGAATCACAGGTTGGCTACTCTCCCGACGGTCTCGAAAGACGAGTTGTATGTGTTCTGTAGTAAGGTCAAATCTGGTTCCCCGGCTGATCTTCTTAAGCCTGAACAATTTGTAAAATCATTGTTGGTGCTCCTTGTGCCTGTGGGCCAGTTGATCAATCTGTCTCTATCTAGGGCAGTTGTTTCCAGGACTTGGAAGCACGCCAGAGTGATCCCATTGTTAAAAAAACCTGACCTTGGCATAGTGATGCCAGAACATTTTTGTCCCATCTCTCTCCTGCCTTGGGTTTCCAAGATTTCTGAGGCCTATATTAACTCCATTTTATCTAGATTTTTGGAGGATAATAACATACTAGACCCCACTCAGAATGGTTTTCGTTCTGGCCACAGCACTGAGACGGCTCTCCTAGCTGTGTCCGAACACCTGAGGAGGGCGCTAGATGAGGGCCGTACATCGGCACTGATTTTATTAGATCTCAGTGCCGCGTTTGACATGGTCTCTCATAAGATCCTGCTACAGCGATTTGGAGGAAGTGGGCATTGTAGATTCGGCCGTGGAATGGTTTGCCTCTTTTCGTACCAAGAGGACCTGCCAGGTAACAGTTCCCCCTTTTGCTTCCATGTCTCATACTTCCAAACATGGGGTGCCACAGGGCTCAGCTTTGAGCCCTACACTTTTCAATCTTTATGTTTCACCTCTGGCAGCGGTGGTCAGGAGTAAAGGGCTCACAGTGGTATCGTATGCAGACGATACCCAGTTGGTAGTCGCACTCGCGGATGACCATGAACAGGACGCTTGCAAATTTCGGAGCGACCTCGAGGCGATTGCTGAGTGGATGAGTGCCAACTGTCTCCAGCTCAATGCCAGCAAGTCGGAGGTCTTGCTGGTAGGGAGAGACCCTGAGCTGTGGAGTGAACGCTGGTGGCCGACCACCCTGGGAGGTGCACCTGCTCCTAAACAGGTGGCAAGCAATGTAGGCGTCTGGGTGGACTCTGCCCATACCTTTCAGACCCAAACCAAGAAAGTGGCAGGGACCTGCTTTGGCATATTGCGTGGGCTTAAACCACTGTTGGGGTTTTTTGACCGCCCATTAGGCAGGTCATTGTGCAGGCTTCCATTCTATCGTGTTTGGGCTAAGCTAGTTCACTTTATTTGAGAACTAATATGGCTGAAATTATTAGACTGCAGAGTGTTCAAAATGCTGCTGCCAGAACTCTTCTTGGCATGCCCAGAATGTGCTCCACGACGAGCACTATTCGTCGGCTACACTGGCTGCCTGTGGCCAAACGTGTAGAGTTCAAGTCTGCTTTGCTTTTAAAATTCTAAGCTGTCTTCGCCAGGCATCCTGGCCAACCTACTTGAACCGTATATTCCGGCCCGCCAACTTCGGTCGATGGGGCAGCATCTGGCACTTGTCCCTCGGGTGAGGAGAGTGCGTGCAGACGGACGCTCCTTTTCTACTTTGGCAGCTAAACTTTGGAGCAGGCTACCTTTGCATATTCGCGGCATGGATAATTATCTATTATTTCGTAAGACAATCAAAACATAACTCTTTCCTCCTCCCTAGGCTTTCCTTCTGGTTGCCTTGCAGTTTTCTGCTGTCTGCGCTGGCACGCCCCTTTACTGGGGCAGCTGTGCGCTTTAGAAAATATGATAACATAACATAACAATGGGTTTCAAGGTGAGAAGAAACAGGAGGGGTGACAGCGGGCAACACTGCCATGTCCCCCGGTGAACTGGAAAAGGGTGAAAAAGAAATCGCCAGCAGTTAACTTGGGCAGTGGGCGTGTCATAGAACCATTGGACCTTAGCTATGAAGTCCTCACCCAGACCGTATCTCCGAAGGGTTGGAATTAGGTATCCCCACCCGATCCTATCAAACGCATTCTTGGCATCCAGGGAGAGGGCAAGGGCATCCTTGTGCATGTCCTTGGATGACCACAGGGCATGAGCAAGTGTGTGAAGGTGGTTCCTGGAGGAGTGCCTGGGGAAGAACCCCCACCTGCGTATGATGATTTAGGAATGGGATCACCGCTCAGTGGTAGGTTGCAATTAGCCTGGCATGTATCTTGATGTCCCTGTTAAGCAGGGAAATGGCCATGTAGCTCCGCAGAGTAGGGGATCTTTCCCAAGTTTAGGAAGGACTGCAATTACAGCCCTGTGGAGATGAAACTGAGGGAGCCCAACTAGTCAGCTTTGCGGGAGGCCTCGTAGATGTAGTCCACCACCTCCTCACCTGCCCACTTATAAAACTCTGCAGGGAAGCTGTCTTCCCTGGGGGCATGGTGGTATGGGAGTCTAGAGATGATCTGTGCAATCTCTGTCTTAGTGATTTCCTCCATGAGTAGATCCCTGCCTGACTCTTTGAGACTAGGGAGGCGCACCGTGTCAACGAAGGATTCCAGGCAGGCAACATCATTTGCCAACTCTGGTCATATAGGGCCTGGTAGCTCATTCCTCTTTGTATCAATTTGCTTTTGTATTTTCCACCAATCACACAGGCTGAGGATGGGTACGCAACCAGCACTCCCACCACAGACCTGCACTGGCACCATCTTTCGTAGCACCTGAACAAGGTACAACCAGTACAAACATTGTATCACAAATATTATAATTTGCAGCATTTCAACACGTGATGAGCCCATCACAATCAGATTAGCAGCATTAACTAACCCTCACTGGCGACCAGTACAACGTTAACTGCAACATCGAACACCATCAGCAACGTCAGTACAGCCTCACGTGAATCGAGAATAGCTTCACCTACAAAGAACTTCCTTTGCAATAACAGAAGGCAGTACACTTTCAACTGAGGAAGGTATAACCATGACAAAAACTTTATCACAGCCATTATCATTCACTGCAAACATTTTAGTACTAGGGTAACCCATCACAACCAGTACAGCACCGTTAACAGACACTGCAGTAGTACAGCCTCACCTACGACTAATGCAACTTTACCCAAAACACCTGAAGCCAGTACAGCCTCACGTTAATCGGCGATAGCTTCACCTACAAACAATACAATTTTACCTGCCAAATCCAAAGGTAGTATACCTTAATCTGCAGCAAGTATATCTTCGCCTACATACATAACATATGCAACTGGAGGCAGCACGGCCTCACATTGATCAAGTATAGCTTGATGTTTCCAATCACCTGTCTGCACAGGAAGTAACATCACTTGTTTCCTCCCAAAATAGTCTTTAAAAAAAGAAGGAAAGCAAGCACACTTCACTTGCTACTATCCGTCTACGCAAGAAGAGACATCACTGGATTTGCCATTGTTCCTTCGCTCAGGAAGTGATATTGCTCGATTTTCCATCATTCATCTGCACAGGAAGTGGCATCACTAGATTTCCCATCATCAATCTGCACAGGAAGTGGCATCACTAGATTTCCCATCATCCATCTGCACACGAAGTGGCATCACTGCTTTCCTGCCCAAGCCATCTTTAAAAGGAGAGTCCAAGTAAGACTCAATTTCTTATCTTCCATCTTTACAGGAAGTGATATTTCTGGGTTTCCATTATCTGTCTGCACAGGAAGGGTCATCATTGGATTTTCCATCATCCATCTGTACAGGAATTGGCATCACTGGTTTCAAGGAGATGCCAAGCAAAAAACTTCACTTCCCATTACCTATCTGCACAGGAAGTCGCATCACTGGATTTCCCCTCCTCCATCTGAACAGAAAATGACATCACTGGTTTCCCACCAAACCTACCTTTAAATGAAAAGTCCAAGCAAGAAGACTTAATTTCCCATCATCCATCCCTTCCTGCCTTCTCACTACTTCAATCAACTCTTCAGAGCATCTAATCGCTTTAGAGTTTTCATCAAAGGATGGGACAAGGGTATTGTCTGTTTGGGCTAGATAAGGGCTTGGGACAGAACCTCTGAAAATCACACCAAGATGTAGATGACCCAGACAATCACATACCATTTGGATAACACATAAACCCAGCCTCAAACACACCCACTAACTACCACAAACTATTAAACTACAGAACAAGCATTCTAACTCATACTCATTTACCCTTGCAGTACTCCATGCACCTGACATGACAGACCTCCTCAATTATCACAAGCTTGATGCCTTCTTCATCACAGATGTATGTATTCTCACAAGGACAACCCCTTACATGCCCACAAGGACCAGGGTCAATATTATGTATATGCAAAACAGTGTCCACCGTGGGACTCTTTTCAGACTCCTGTAGGCAGCCCTCTTACATCAATTCGGGGCAGCCCTCTTTTAATGTGATATTTCTAAACACCTGGTGGTCCCTACGCACTTTGGTAATCTTTCCTATCCACACGAATACAAACAACGATCAAGGAAAATATATACTGACAACGGTTTCTGTGACAATATTTGTATTATTTTCAAAAATGTTCTCTATGCATGTAATAGTATAATGACTAACGTAAGTGCAGGTAATGCAGTGCTCACGTGTGACAACGATATATCAAAATATACACATATGAATCAAGATATACAAGTTCACTGGTTATGTATTTACAAGGAAAGACATGTGTATATTCCATGACAGCATGTGCATCAGTTAGTTCTCAAAGCAACCAAGTGAAACCATTTGTCTAAGTTTTGACCCCCGTGGAATCTTGGGGTCTCCTCAGGACAATAGTCGTCTGACTTATTACCTGCAAATATATTTAAGGGACGGAACCCAAGAGAGATCGTCAGTCTAATTTCACGAAATTTGTCAAGTATATATGACCCATGTCACCTTAACTTACCAAGAGAAATCTTTTCATTAGTCAAGGTATTGATCAGTCTTGGGACTCGTTTCGTTATACTGTATGCTTTCTAGGCCTGTGCGGTAAATTCCTTTCCGCTCGTGGAATTTGCAGAATTTGGGTAATTTCGCGTTCCGCGGAGAACGTGGAATAGCCAAAAATTAAGCGAGCCGCGGCTTCATGTAATTTATTGCTCGTTTGCGCTTTCTAAATGTGTCTTCACGAGATATTTCGCCCCAAGCACGCAAACAGCATTCGCGAACAGGAAAAAAGCATCGCGAACGTGCAGAATTCCGTGTGGTCGCGGAACTCTGCGTGCTCGCGGAGATTTTTTAATTTGAATTTGAATTTAAAAACATTTATTGAGCGCTCTTTTACCAAGCGGTTTCATGGCGCTATGTGTAATGCAGTGGACGGCAGCAGCTGGAAGGGCTAGGCAGTGTAAGCTCGCACAAATAGGAAGGTTTTGAGATCCTTCCGAAACTGTAAATAGGAAGGCGATGTGCGAAGGGCAGCAGGAAGGGAATTCCAGAAGACTGGAGCAAGAACAGCGAACTTCGCTCCACCAGACTTCTGTTTCTTAAAACGGGGGGTAGCTAAAAGAGCCATATGAGTGGAGCGAAGCTCTCTGCCCGGAAGGTAGGGCTTAATAGCTGAGCATATGAACTCGGGGGCAGTACCCGACCTAGCCTGAAAAGTGAGGCAGCCAAGTTTGAAAAGGGCGCGCTCTCTCACCGGAAGCCAATGTAGTGCTTTGAGCAGTGGAGTGGCCCGATGGTATTTAGGTAGACCATGGATCAGGCGAGCAGCCTGGTTCTGTACCAACTGCAAGCGATGGATCGCATAGGCAGGAGCCCCATTGTAGAATATGTTGCCATAATCGATACGCGATAATACCATGGCCAGCACAATAATTTTTAAAGCAGAGGGAGAAAAAAAGCGGGAGACTTTCCTAATTATTCTAAGGGAAAAAAAACAGGAAGAGACCACTGAACCAACTTGTGAATGAACAGAAAGTTGTGAGTTCAGGAAAATCCCAAGAGTTTTAACTTTAGGTACGGGGAGTGGAGGGACACCAAGTGACAGGGGCCAACAGGAGGGAGACCACGGACTGCAACCACCTCCGGTCAAGACCAGCTCGGTCTTGTCCGGGTTGAGTTTGAGGTGGTTGCAGTTCATCCAATCCTGAATGAACGTCATGACTGTCTGGACATTTTGGGCGGATGAAGATGAGTGGGAAAGGTTGAAGATTAGCTGGAGGTCATCGGCGTAATTAAACACCGTGACCTCCAGCTGTTGTAACATAAAAATAAGGGGGTAAATGTATAAATTAAATAGAAGAGGGGAAAGTGATGAGCCCTGAGGGACCCCGCACTCCACCTTACGGGAGGCCGCAGTGAAGCCAGCCAGATGGACCGCTTGAGCTCTCCCGGCCAGGAAGGACTCAAGCCATGAGAAGGCCAAGCCCTCTATGCCCGCCGCCCTGACACGGTTAAGGAGGATAGAGTGGTCCACCGTGTCGAAGGCGGCGGACAGGTCCAGAAGGATCAGGGCTTGTGGAAGGTTGATGTCAATACCTTCACGCAGCTCGTCCATTACTGAGATCACTACCTTCTCCGTGGAGTGCAGGGGGCGGAAGCCGGCTTGACAAGGGGAGAGGCAATGGTTAGCCTGTACGTGGGTACTCAGGGTAGTCGTGACGTGAGTTTCAAGAACTTTTGCTAGGTAGGGCAGAAGGGAAATAGGGCGGTAGTTGGAGGGGGAGGATGAGTCGGCGTCAGGTTTTTTTATAATAGGAATGACAACCGCTGATTTGTGTGAGCTGGGGACAATGCCTTTTCTAAGCGAGTCGTTAAGAAGAGTCAGGAGTGGGGTGGGGCAAGCTAGGTAGATTTCCCTGAGGATATGGGCTGGGGCAAAATCCAGGGGGGAACCCGATTTAACCCAATGAAGCAGCGGGGGAAGTGTGTCATTGGTTAGCAACGGAATGGTATTCAATTTAAGGGCCGTAGGGGGTGGAGAGGGATTGACAAATGTAGGGGAGGGCGGGGAGATGTTGAGTTTAATATTGGCAACTTTGTCAATGAAAAACTCGTCGAGCGAGTTACAGAGGGACTGGGAAGGGGGAATAATGGCCGTAGCTCTGCTGGATGATGCCAGTTCATGGACCGTAGAGAAGATTTCCTTCGAGTGGGACTCTGCTGCCATTATCCTGCTCGTATAGAACTCTGTTTTGGCCTCAAGAATGCCCTTTTTATAGGTTTGTAAAACAGACAGATAAGTTGTCTTTAGCGCAGGGCTGTAGGTTCTTCTCCAAGCTCGCTCGGCTCTCCTTGCAGCTAATTTCTTTCCTTTTAGATCTAGAGTAAACCACCGATTGGCTGCATGGGCCCGCTTGACTGTGAGCCGCCTCAGGGGGGCGAATTCATCACCCGCCAGGGTCAGCCAGTTGTTAATAAAGGTCAAGACTAGTTTTGGCCAAGGTCGAGCAAAGAGAAGGCATGTCAGTTTTGCCCCATTTCCTGACCCAGGTGTTCTTGGGAAGCTGGGGTTTGGCCATCGGGGCCAGAGCAAGGGAAAAGGTAATAATGGAATGATCTGACCAGGAGCACGGGAATATTGTAGGGGATGTGGACGGAACATTCAATGCCCAGATTTGATCCAGCGTGTGGCCGTGTATGTGAGTGGAACTGTGAATAAGCGATGAGAAATTCAAACTGATCATGAGGTCGGTGAACTCTTTAGATTGAGGACTCTCAGCCGGGTCATTAGGCCAAAAATTAAGATCCCCTAAGACTAGTACTGATAAGTTGTTAATCACCAGAGTAGCCAGGAGGGCCTGAATGCTTGAGAGAAAAAAGGGAGTTGGTTGGGGGGGGCGATAAATTAGAACAAAAGTGAGGGGTACCTGATGAAAAGTCGAACGGGCTACAAGGTAGTCTACGTCAGGAATAGAAGGGGAGGGGAGAATCTGAAAGCTGAAATCAGTCCGAGCTATTAAGGCCACTCCACCGCCCCGCTTGCCCTCTAAGCGGTCCGCTCGAATTGCGGAATATGAAGGGGGCAATGCGGCTAACACATTGGGCAGGGAGTCAGCCTTGAACCAGGTCTCTGTTAAGAATAAGAGATCTGGTTCATGGGTATCGATGTAATCGAATAGCTCGTACTGATGGTTGACCGCTGACCTAGTGTTTAGGAGTGTGGCCGAAGTGTTAAATACAGGAGCAGGAGGGACAAATGGTGGTGGGGGAGTGAGGAGAGACATAGTAGGTAGCGAAGCTAGATGTGATACGATCCTGGGGGGGAGGTAAGGAGGGGAGGTGAGCAAACCAAGCTGCATCAAGTGAGTAGTTACTGAAGGGTCGATGGCACCTGGGGTCCAGTACGAGCAAAGTTGAGATGGCGAATACATAGTTGGACGGACAGCATCTCGTGCCCCCAGCCCCGGCCAGCCGCGGACGGGCACAAATGGGCTTAACTCAGGCGCAACTCCGGCGCGTCTTCGTCGCGCCCGCTGCGCTCGTCCGCTGCGCTGACACATACTGCCCGTTTAAATATGGACGGAGCGGTGGGGGAGTGGCAGGGCAGGGATAGGAAGTCAGCCCACCGAAGATGGCACCCGCTGCCGCTGGGAGCCCGCAAGCACAACCAGCCCAAGCCAGCAACCCGCCTCTGGAAACAGGAATCAAGTCAGAACCTGCACAAACTTTTAAAAAGGTTAGTGGCAGTTTAAAATACAGTGCGCGACGTAGTAGCGCCTCCGCTCGTATTCAGCGGGGCGAGATGCAGGGAAGTGGTGGCAAAGCTCTACTAGCGTTCACCGGTCAGCCCACTGCCACCGGGCCACTGGCAAACGCAACCTCCTTCACAACCCCCCAGGGCCGAGGGCCGGGGCCGGAATCTCTCGCGGCACCAACACACCAGCAAAGCAGGCAAGGCAAGGCAAGACGAGGCAAGGCGGCTCCAAGGCGGCCCCAGTTCTCAGTCCATGATCCTCAGGTAATGGGGTTATGAAGCTCCTGCGAGAGCACTTGTCCATTCAAGTCAAGTTCCGTGCTCTTTCCTTCAAATGCTATAGGTCTGTCTATATGAGGTCTATGAACTCTGCAGGGCTTCGCTTCTGCTCTGTCTGTGGTCAGTTTCGATCTACAAGTTTTCTACCTCCCCCACACGGCGTAGTGCAGCTCTTCTGCTGCACTTCCCTCCCGCTCCTCCTTACTGCTCTCTTTGGCCACCTCTTTCACTGCAGCTGCTGCTCCGAGTCTCTTGCGGCTCCGAGTTTCTTACGGTTCCCGCAGCCCGCAGGCCCACGGCCGCAGCCCACAGCCCACTGGCTCCGCGGCTCACTCGGCTCACAGTTCACAGTTCACCGGTTGCTGCTGCTCGCTGCCGTGCACTGCGGCCCGCCTCGCAGCTCCGGAAGCAAAAGAGAACCAGTAGAGGGGGCTCTTGCCCGATTGCGATAGCAAACACATATCCCTCTTCTCGATTGGAGAGTTTTCAGTGTCGAAACCCTGTAAGCAGTTTTCTTTGCTGAGTTTCTTTTACTGCAGGAGGGCAGAAAGGGTCTCAAGGGCAATCCCTTTCCGCAAATCTCGACGGCCCCGGCCCCCGGTAGTAACAGCGGATCTCGATGGCTGGTAAAACTAGTGCGGTGGCGTTTTCCGCCGCACTCCGCGTTCAGACTTCGCTGCCTGTGCTCTGCTCTACACTGCACTGCACTTCTGCTGCTGCGCAAACGGTCCCGTCACTTACCGTTTTGCGGAGCTTTCGTAGCGCGACTACGCAAATTCCGCCCACCCCTCAGTGGAAAACTAATTACAGGTGGTAGTGCGATTTCAGCACGCACACCGTTGGGCATATCTCAGTCTGCCTGTGTGTGCTTCTGAAACATTACATATAGTCAAATTGTCCAGCATGGTCCAAAAACCACATTGTATGACACCTCCTGTGTGTCCCACATGATCGTGCACCAACTAGGTCTTGCATGCAGGTACCTAACAATATAGGCACGCACAGTGGTCAAGTCTCAAAAGTGCATGGCATGCATTAAAAAAACACTTGTGATACCTATGCGGATAGCTACAACAGCTGATGTAGTCAGGTGTGTGGGATCCCTCATGCTTCCATCTGAGATCAGAGTTCATCTAACAATACCTTGGTCAACCCTCTATGCAGATCAAGGGTCGATATCTAAAGGTCCAATGAATCCATGTATCCATGTGTATGCGAACATATCTATCAATAAGGCCCGACTTGCTTAACTGCCGGTACTCAATATATGTGAAAAAATCGCCCAAAAAAGATCAAGCCAACTTATGAGAACACTGACGTTGTGTTATATACGTAACATCACGTGCCGGGAGTGTCTTGTAATACAAAGAAAGCAGGTAGCATGCAGGTGAAAGGAAAGGAGAACACACACAAATCAAAAATTACTCCACGTATCCAAATATTACCTTCCTTTCAAGTAATTTGCTACGTAAACACACGTATTCGTCTGTACCAGGTAGAGATTAAACAAGGTGGGTGCTAGGATAGAACATTGAGGGATGCATTGACCTACAGCCAATGGGAATGAAACACTGTACGGTATCTTAATCACTTGGGATCCGTCCGAGAGGAAAGAGGCAAATCATTTAAGGACTGTGCCATCCAATCCCATTCTCTGTTGAAGAGTGTTCAGGAGGGTATTATGATTAACAGTGTCATAGACTGCAGAGAGGTCTAGAAGAATCAGAAGGCACGATTCCACAGAGTTGAGTATATGCAGCGCATCATCAATCACTTGCACCAGGGCTGTTTCAATGCTTCAATTTTGGATGAAGCCAGATTGGAAAACGTCGAGGAGATTATTGTCCATAATATGTAGGCCCAGTTGTTTCGCAACACATTTTGCTGTGATTTTTGACAGAAAAGGGAGGTTGGTGATAGGGCGGAACTTGTTGAGGTCGTTCGCATCAGCGGGGGTTTTTTCTTTAGAAGAGGGGTAACCTGTCCTGATTTAAGGGCGACAGGGAGGGAGCCCTGACTGAGGAAGAGATTAACTAGCCTGGTCCAGTAAGAGAGAGTATGGGTGTAGAAATTGATGGCGATACCGCTAGGGATGGGGTCAGAAGAATGGTTGGATGGTTTGGTTTCGAGGATGCATTTGAGGAGTTCATCTTCCGAGATGGCGTCAAAGTGTTGCCAGGTGACTAAGGATTTCCGCTCCTCAAAGCGGGTGGGGTGAACGACCTGATTCACCAGTGCTTTGACCTTTTCATCAAAGAAAATAGCAAAATCGTCTGCTTTCTTTTTAGAGTCCTCAGGCTTAGTAGTTAGGGGAGAACAGTTTAGGTTTTTGATGAGGTCAAAAAGTTTTTTGGGTCTGTTTTTGGCTGAGTCGAGGAGGGATCAGAAATGTGATGCTTTTGCATGGAAGATGTGGTTGTGGTATTTGGATCTTGCTGAACGTAAATGAGAGAGATTAGAGGTGGAAGGAGATTTTCTCCAATGTTTCTCCAGGGTTCTAAGGTTTTTCATCTCATCGCAGAGGGCTTTATTGAACCACGGTGCTGAGGGGGTGGGTCTTTTCCTTTTGGTTTGGAGTGGAGCTACATTGTCAATTTCGACTGCTAGGACTGAGAGGCACTGAGAGGTGAGAACATTGACATCCATGTTGGGGTCAAGTCTAGGAAGTGACCGCCTAGCAGAGTCACAAAAAGTGACAAGATCAATGTTTTTAGTGTTGCAGAACCAGGTAGTAGCTCTTTTAGGTTGACCGAGCGTTATAACATGCGAAAGGTGAAAACGGAAGGGAACAAGGAAGTGGTCAGACCAGTCCACATGGATAGGGGGAGCAGTAGTCAGCAGGTCTGCTTTGGATATGACAAGATCCAGAATTGAGCCCTTGGAATGAGTGGTTTCTGAGCAATGTTGGAATAGATCATTGGCTGAGAGAAAGGTGGCAAACTTGTTGGCAGTCGAGTCTTCCGGAGAACCCCAATAGAGATTAAAATCACCCAGGAATATCTGCCTGTCATTTTGGGAAAATTGGTCACTGAGGAAGTCAGTGAGTTCCTCCACAAAGGCAGAGCAGTTACCAGGCGGGTGGTAGATGGCATGGGATCTAAAGGGTGAGCCACGATGTATTTGAAGTTCTAGGGATAGGCATTCGAATGTACGGAAAAGAATGGTAGGGAAGGCTTTCATTTGAAGGGAATTCCTGAAGATGATAGCGACACCGCCCCCAATTTTGTCTGGTATGTCATTTCTGAGGATAGAGTAGTCGGTGGGTACCAGAAGATCAAACAAAGTATGAGAGCAGTCATTAAACCAGGTCTCAGTGAGGAAGAACATGTCAAGATTCTGGAGGGTGATAATGTCAGAGATTTCCAAATTATGTTTGATTGCAGATCTGCAGTTGTGGAGCAAGCAATGCAGCTCTGACACAACTGTTTTGGTGACAGGGGTGTTAGGGCTGTTAAGGGAGATAGGGATGAGATTCTTGAATGAGGGTGTCTGGTAAGAGGGAGGCTGGTAGGTTCTGACAGAGGAGATAGTCTGAATAGTGAACTGCGTAGAATTCTTAGGAGAGGATGGTGGAGAGGGGGTGATGCTGGTGGACTTGTAGCTGGCTAGTAAGTTGGAAATGCCTGCAGAGGACAGACTTTGGTTGGCTTTATTGGGGCGCGGGAGCACGGAACTCCTCGGGAGGATATTAGGGAAGGGGGACATCATGGCGCTTAAAAGTGAGATAGACCCTACAAGCTGGGAGATAGAAGAGATGAGAGAATCAAGTTTATTTTACAGGGAGAGGAGAGCGGAGCACGGAGTGTTGGGAGGCACGAAGGAAAAGGGTGGGAGTGCGGAGGGTGTGTGGGGACGGGAAGGGGTGGGGGAACGGGATAAGGGAGGTGTTGCAGAGGGTTATTGAGGGCGGGGTGGGATGGAGGGTCGGAAAATGGGAGGGAGAGCAGGGAGTGTGGGAGGATGGGGCAGGGTGGGGGAACGGAATAAGGGAGGAAGTGCAGAGGGAGGGAAGGGAGGGGTAGGGGAATGGGTGGGGATATAAGGAACTGACATCAGATCTTAAGCCCTCACATATATGTTTAACAGGTCTATCATGGGTACATTAGAGCACATTTTCAGTATACAGGGAAACCCTCCTGAGATAGGCAGAAGATTCACACTATCGTAAGCTACACATAAAACAATGTTGCCTTTTATCAGCGTAAACTTCCTCTACCCAAAGTGTTTTACAAGAAAAAATAGTGAAATTTAAATTATTACATCACCTCCACAGGGGTAGTACGCACTATATAAATGCTATTAATTTTTTGGCAAATACTGGGAACGACCAACACATCTGACATCAATCAATCAATCAATCAGGGGGCTTATAATGCGCACTACTCACCCGTAAGCGTCCCAAGGTACTGTATATCTCCTAAACAGGGACTGAACAAAGCTGCCTCTCTTAGGTATGTGTTAAGTGCTAACAGGTGTGGGCCTTGTTGGAGAGTAGGATCTGTTTCTTATGGGTACCCCCACTTTTTGCTGATGTTTCACTGTTTTTCGACTTTAGTCTGGCTGGGGCCCTGCTAACCAGGACCCCAGCCTAGCTGCTTCCTCTCTAAGTTGATTACCAGTACTTTAGGTACACTCCAGATTGGATTCTGAAGTCCCTAGTATATGGTATACCCCTTACCCAGGGCATAGGTCCCCCAGAGGCCTACCAGGGGCTGCAGCATGTATTATGCCACCCCTGGAAAGCCTTCCAAAATGACACAACAGGACTGCTACAGCAGTCTGTGTAAGGTGGTGCATGCACCTCTTACTGAGATATAGGATCACTATATCTCTCCATATCACTGCATATATAAACCTATCAGTCACCCCTATGACAGGCCTTACCAATCCTGAAGGCAGGGTGCTGAGTTTTATGTGAGAGGGTGCCCATGCATGAGCAGAGCCCCTCTGCAGCCTTCGGAACCTTTATTCTGGGGTGTTTGTGCTAACTTTGGAATGGCTGCATGGAAACATGTCGTGTTTGGTGTCAAACACCTTGGAGTCCCACCCTTCTAGAGGGAGAACCATGACAGCACCGATATACCCGGTACCAGCTAACAGAGCCCTGGCACCACAAAATGGATGCTGCCAGCCACAGACACGAGTCTGCCCTCTTGCTGCTGGACGAAACTCCGGCAGGGAGGCCTGGACAATAGGTTTCCTGTCACAGGGAGGTGTGACCACCTCCCAGACAGGCTTTAGTGTATTGGGGCTGGGTGGGTGCACTCCAAGACTGCTTTGAAGTCAGCACTGGGGGCACATTTGGTGTCCCTGTGCATAGTCCAGCTCAAACCGGTTGCAGGGGCTACCAGCCCCTGCTCTGGCGCAAAACTGGACAAAGGAAATCGGTGTAGCCACCCCTCTGTCCTGACCCTTCCATAGGTGGGTCCCTAGAGTTTGTCCCAGCCCTTCTTTGGGTATAAGATAGAAACCCCTGGCTACAGGACTTTAGATTTACCTGGACGAAGCTCTGATACATAATCCTGGAACTTCGACGATCTACAAGGCGCTAGATGACTGAAGAATTTCCTTCAGAGTAAAGGAGTTACTCTCCTGCAAGGCAGGCACCTAAGACGCATCTGACCAGTTTGCATCTTCGAAGCTACCGCCGGACTCCGGAGAATTTGCAACACAGGAGGTGGGTTCCCAGACTTCCTAGAGGCTGACCTGAGCTCCAAACAAAGCTGAGACCCGTAGCCCTCGTGGGGACCGTTGAACCGGAACCCCTGGACACCGTGCACATTTGCAAGTGTATATGCTTCTTGTCGATCCTTGAGGCTGTGCTTTGGCCTACTTGTAGTCCATACCCCAAGCAGTGTTTCTACTGAAGATTACTGGCCTACACTCACCGAGTGTCCCGTGGGCTGGTATTGTGTGATTCCTCTTGAGGTACCTTCGCAATCCCTGGTCCATCGACTGGTGGGTGTTTGTGAAGGCAACTCTAACTCTGATTGGGCTTACCTGGTTGCTCCAGATGTGCCCTAACTCTCCATTGCTTGGGGAGTCCCCAGGACCTTGCTGGTCCGCACCGAAGCATCTTTTCTCTTCCTGT
Organism: Triturus cristatus; assembly: GCF_964204655.1. Taxonomy (NCBI): domain Eukaryota; kingdom Metazoa; phylum Chordata; class Amphibia; order Caudata; family Salamandridae; genus Triturus; species Triturus cristatus. Next base: position 920,810,437 of record NC_140586.1, read on the forward strand.
GTGGGTTGCTGTTGCCAAGGCTTGTTGGGTTCAATCCGAGCACCGATACCGCAGCACTCGACATCCTTCATGGGACAGCTCGAATCCAGCTCCTGGTTTTCGTCGACACCTCCTGGTTCTCGTGGCTGCAGAGTCAAGCTTCACCTCTTGGCACCTGAAACACCCGACATCGGTGGGCACTCGTCTATCGTGCCCCTGGTCACTGGCAAGTGACCCAGACTCTGTCCCCTCTGCTTTCAGCTTCTTCTGATCTTCAATCCAGGCTTAGATCACACCAGACACTTTTCTTCTTCCCGGCAGCAGCACTTTGCAGCAGATCGCCATTGAAATCAACGACGATTCCCAACACCATTTGACACCTATGCACCCGGCTTCCCTGGGTGAGGTAACTTGAGTACTCCAGTGCTTCCATGGGTGTTGTCCCTAGAACCCCCTAAGTCAAAAGGGGTTTGCTCAAAGTCCTCTCCTAAGTGTCCTAAACCTTTAAAATTCCAACCGCAACTTTCCCGTAGAATAGTACGGGGTTCGCGGCAGTGTTCTCACACTGCACACGTCCCCCGTGGGTCTCCTGTGTCACTATCTTGTGTGGTCCCTTGGGGTCCCAGCAACTCTACGTGCTCTAGGCACTGTGTCTAGTCAAGTCGTGGTTCTTATACCACTTCCTTAATATATGGTTTGGCCTCCCCCTGGGGCCCATTGTATATTGTGCTATTTACTGTTGTTTAGTAACTGTATGATTGTGTGCCTTGCTCTCTAACTTCATAAAGAGGTTAGTAGAGAGTGTTTAGAAATAAATACATATATTTTATATATATATATACCTTGTGTGGTTCTCCTTTCATTTAGCCATTCAGGAAGTTATAATCTGGTTAACCAAGCTGCTTTACACTCCTTCAAGACTTAGCCTGAAGGCTGCTCTCCATAGCTACCACTAGCATAGCTTTCAATAAAGGTTGTCTTTAAACCGATTCATCAATAAGGGTTGTTTGGACTGGTGCAAGGTGCCCACTATAACTAGTGGACAGCATATACCAGGCCAACTTCTCACAGGCCTTTGTTTCCCCTCTGCTGTATTTGCATCAGATGTGAGGCTCCTGACTGCTGCCAGCCAAGAGAATCACAAAAGGAGGCCTGATGACCCCTCAGATTTGGCCTTTTTTTATGGGCCCAGCAGGAGTCTTAACTAAGAAAGCCCCCTCCCCACTTGCACGTTGTTACGGATCGAAAGCAGATAACAATGTGCAGGCGCTGCTGAGTGTGTCCCGGTGTTTGCAAATTACACTGGGACAAATTCAACATATTTTTCAGTGGGGCCAACTTCTTGGCCAGGTGGACAGTGTCCACCCTGTGAAAATAGTAGCTGTACTCCGTCCACCCGCTTGTATACCCGACTCGTGCCCTGGTCCTCACTATGAAATTATGGACGCGTTGGGTTAAGACTCCATCTCCGTGCCTCACCGGTAAAGCAATGGACAGCCAGATATTGCCGGAAGTAGACCTCTCTTAGTCTCTCTACTGTCAATAAAGACTAGACCGAAACTCGCAACCACCATCCTGGAGTAGTAATCTCATGTCCACATCAGTCATGTTTTCTATGACGCTTATAGTATTTGGGGTCTATTTGTATCTGTATTTACATTGTGGAATAGCTAACATCACTCACATACCCACTAAGGAGGCGCATGCCTCCATCTGCTGTTCGTTTAGATATCTATCTATATGAATAAATATAAGTATAGGTGGCATCCAGTCCACCTCATTACCAATGCATATCACAACTAGTCACTCAACGGGTTCACTGTAAAACTGCAAAGGACGAATAATTTAGTGTGACCACCCACTGGTGTAAGGGGCTCAATGGTGCTACATATTTATCATACAAGTGCACCAATCATAATGGCGTACATCCCCAATGTCTCTCATACTGCCACCAATGATGATACAGTCACGCAGTCGGTGAACACCCACTAGCTGTGTGTTTGTCCAGAACGTAGTCCACAATTGGCTACCTTTATTGTCCAGAAAGAATGGAAAGGCGTCTCAGTTAATCTACATCGTTCAGCCCAGTGCAAGTACTTTTAAGTATGTCCATCCATTTGCATTCCCTGTGGTTTAGTAGGTCGCTGATGTTTCCTCCTCAGTTATCCATCATGACCACTTCATCCACAAGCCAATATAGCTCGTCCTCAGTGTGTTGCAGCTCTTGGTAGTGGCGGACAAGGGGGGCACCTTCCACCTTGCATCTGACACGGCTCCTATGCTCGGCGATGCATTGCTTTATCATTTGGTTTTTTTTTTTATATTTTTTTATTTTCTCCCAAAAACAAAGAAAAATAACAACAAATATAAGTACAGTTTTAACTTACGTTGAATACCCATTAACAGTTACAATACTTTCAATAATTTCTATTATTTAAATTCCAGCAATTCCACCAAGTTATTTCGATACTTTGTTTAAGCAGTGCGGGACTTTTGTCTCTCCTTCCATTTACTTAATGGCTCCCAAATCCTTTTCCCCAAACATCTTCCTCTCCTTCCTTTCCGAGCAGAAATATTTTCCTCCAAATTATGTACATACAACGTATTTGACAACCAAGTTTGAAATTCTGGGGGATTTTTATCCAACCAAGCCCTAGCTATTGTCAATCTGTAAACGGCCATTATAGCAAACAGGAATTCTGCGTGCTCCTGCTCTCCTTCTGCCACTCCTAACATAATCCAAGATGGTGAAAGAGAGATCCCTATACCCAAAGACCTTGCAAGGAACCCCTCTATCTCTTTAATCAAAAATTGAAGTTGGGGACATGTTGCAAAGATATGTATGCTATCTGCCTCTAACGCATCACATCGAGGACAGTTAATTCCTACAGTCCCACCCCATCTTGCTATCCTTGCTGGCGTAAAATAGAGAAAATATAATGTTTTATAGTGCTGAGACTGCAAAGGGGCTGAACTTAATATTGTGCGTCCAAAATTCAGAGATTCCACAAACAAATTACTTTTAACTCCTATTTTATCTGCCCATTTTGTACTAAATTTCTCTAAATCATCCTGATTTTCTTTCAACAATATTGCATAAAACGATCTTATCGAACAGTCCCCCATCAGCTTGATTTTCTCCATTATTTCTATCTTGGTAAAGCCTGCAGGACCTCCCACTTTGTTTCTGAAGAAACTTCTAATCTGTAAATACTTGAAAAAACCCCTATTATCTAAGTTATATAAAGCTCGCAGATGTGAGAATTGCATAAAACCATCCTGAGAGAGCAAGTCTCCTATTTGCGTAATCCCCCTTGTTGCCCACTCCGCCATTGTCTGATCAGCAAATATTTCCGCTGGGAGTGATCTATTATTGCATATGGACACATATCTGTTATACCTCCCCATCTTGACTTTTTTTAAGAAAGCATTCCATACCACAGCAGCCGCCTTAACAGTTTTAAACCTGGTTCTCTTAAAATAGCTAGAATCTATACATTTTAAAAAACAGTTACAGGTATTTGCCCCTAACACAACTGCATAAATCTCAGTAGACATCTTATGCATTCTTACATCATCAATATTCCCCCCAATTAATCCTTGTATATATTGCAAAACAGTTGCCATATAATATAAACGAAAGTCTGGTGCTCCCCATCCCCCTTTTTCCCTAGGAAGTGTCATAAACCTATAGGCCCTCCGGGTCTTACCATGTGCCCAGATAAACCTGCTACATATGGCCTCTAGGCCCTTAAACCAGTTGGCTTCAAACAACAAGGGTATAGCCCTAAAAAAATATAAAAATTTAGGTAAAACCAACATCTTAATGATGTTTGTACAGCCTACCAATGACAAGTGTAGGTTATTCATTCTTTCCAGATCCTTTTTAACTTGAGCTGTTAAGGGTGCGATATTGATTTTAACAATCTTATCTACTTCTGCTGTAATCTGGACCCCCAGATAGTTTGCCACTCCCACCACTCTATCATCATTACACATTACCCACTGATTTTTAACTATCTGAGTTTTCTCTTTATTCAGGCTATATCCTGAGAACTGCCCAAATCGCACAGCTTCTTCTTCGATTGCCCTGATAGCGTCCGAGGGCTTTGTCGTCAGGACGGCCACATCGTCAGCATATGCTAGCGTTTTAAATCTACAACCATTTAATATTAGTGGTGGAATCAGAACATTTCTTTCCAGCTTTCGTATATAGGGGTCTAGGTAAAGAGCAAAAAGTAAGGGCGAAGAGGGGCATCCCTGCCTTGTTCCTCTCTGGATATAGACTACGGATGTTTGTCCTCTATTAACTCTTATCTTGGCCGTCGGGTTTATATATAGGGTCTGTAGAGCTTTAATAAATCCTACCCCTATACCATTCCATCTCAGAACTTCCCACATATACCTCCAAGAAACCCTGTCGAATGCCTTCTCAGCATCTAGGAACAGGGCTGCCATGGGGTCTTCTAAAATGCTTGCTGCATCAAATGCCGTAATTACTTGTCTAGTATGTTGAGTTGTCCCTTTACCCGGGATAAATCCATGCTGAGAAGGAATTACCAGTGATTCAACTATCCTAGACAACCTTTTCGCCAAAATTTTAGAAAACACCTTAATATCTGCGTTCATTAAAGTAATAGGACGATACGACCCCGGGATGTCTGGGGGTTTACCCTTCTTCGGTATTACGATGATGTCTGCCCCGCCCCAGGACTCTGGTACTGACTCACCCTTTTGTGCCAGCAGCATAACATTAAACATTTCTTTTATGAGAAAGGGTTGAAAGGTTTTGTAGAATTCTATCGGAATCTGATCCGGGCCAGCTGCCTTCCCCGATGGTAGATCCCTCATAGCCTCAACCAGTTCCTTCAGCTGCAGTATCTCCTCCAGCCCTTTCTTGTCCTCCTCTGCTAGCCCTGAGGGCTCTACCTCGCTTAAATAAGTCCTTATATCCTCCACTTTCTCTCGACCATCCTTTGTATAGAGTTCTGCATAAAATTGCTTGAAGACCTCTCGGATCTGTTCAACTTCCTTCACCCTAATTCCCTGAGAATTTTTAATCTCCTTTATATCGGCCATCCCGACCCTTTGCCTAGTACGCACAGCCAGTATGTGGCCAACTCTTTCACTTAGTTCGTATACCTTTTCCTTATTTACCAGATACTTCTCCACTGTTTCCTTCCCCATCTCCTTCATAGCTTCGTCTTTAAGCGCAACTATTTTCAATAAGATCTGATCAATTGGGGAGTGTGTATGTAAAGCTGTAATAAGTGCTTCCTCTGCTTTAGTAATTGATTTATTAATTTGTTCAGCTTTTACCTTCGAAATTCTTTGTTCCTTAATTACATAACTCAAGGTTTCGCCTCTTATTCCAGCTTTAAAAGCATCCCACACTATCCCTGGTGTTGAAGTACCCCTATTTATCTCCCAATATTCTTTGATCCAGTTACTCAATCTTTCCCTATACCGCTGATCCTGTAGCAACTTTCTATCAAATGTCCATTGTCTTAGCTCTTTGTTTCTCCTTTGCCCAATTGCTACAGTTAGGACTAATGGGCTATGGTCTGAGATGATCCTTGGTTCCCTATCTATTCTTGCATAATCCAGCAGTCCTCTTGTAATTAAAAAATAATCCAACCTAACCATTATCTGATGAGGGGCTGAAAAGAAAGTACTCCCATCTAGGTTTGGATGACATTTTATCCAAGGGTCTTCCAACAAGTTATGTATTGCCATATCTGCTAAGGCTCTATAAGTCCTCCTTTTCCTCCCCGAGTACTTTCTACTGGGGTCTAAAAAACTACTGTCTGGATCGTGCAAATTCAGGTCACCACACAGTATAATGGGCTCCGGCCATTGTGCCAATTCTGTATCCAAAAATTGAAAAATATCCGGATCATCTCCTGTAGAGCCATAGACCGAGACAATCGTGATTGTCTCCCCCCTAAAACTTATCTCCGCTATAGCCCATCTTCCCCACTGATCCTCTTTCTTTCTCTTAACCAGCGTATCATGACTCCTACCTAAAATTGCCACCCCTCTCGTCTTTGTATTTTGATTCGTTTTTGCCAGCGTGTTATAGCCAAGCTGTTCCAGTAAATAAGCCTTAGTGCCTTCAATATGTGTTTCTTGCAGGCACACTAAGTCGAGATTTAGCCTTTTTAACAGTGCAGCCGTCTTAAGCCTTTTATTTACCTCATTTAGACCACAGATATTTATTGAGGCTATCCTACATGTCATTGTAGTTCAAAACTTTTACCCTCTGTAAGTATGCCTGCCTGCCGTTTTTCATCAAACCTCAGTATTTTCTTACCTACGATTCTATTTACTAGTATACTGTAACTCCTACCTCGCAAACCTTCACTACCTTTACTGTGCTTAAAACCACCTCCTGAGTGCATAAGTTTCCCCTTCCCCACTACCTCCCCCTTTTCCCCCTCTTCCCCCCTCCCCTTTGGATCCTCACCCCCCTTGCTACAGGCCAATAGGTCAATCCTGACCTATGTGTGTCCCCTATAGTCTGTAGTGTCGCTACTCTCTCCTATCCTAGTCTCTCATATACTTATACCTATGTGTACTTTGGGGATTTTCTCTTACTATGTCTTTGAAGGGCCATTTGGTGGTGTTTCCGCTGGAGTTTTCCCTCTACTTTCCTTTCCTTTCTCCAACTCCGTGATCTCCGTCAAGTATTCTCCTGCTTTTATCTCGGACGTGAATATCTTGGTGTACCCCTTCCTAATGACTTTCAATCTTGCTGGAAACAGCAAATAAGCTTCTGCAGCTTGCTTTTGGAAGGGTGCTATCATCTGCCTTAGCTTCCATCTTCTTTCCACAGTGACGTGGCAGAAGTCTGGCCTAGCAAAGAATGTATTCCCGTCGGCTAACTTTCTTGAATCTGGTCTAGCTTTATCAATTATTTCTTCCCTCGCCAAGTAATTCCCTAGAAAGACCAACATTGCTCTTGGTAATGCATTCTCCTGACCCCCACGATTCTTCCTTACAAACAAAGGATATCTGTGGGCTCTTTGCACTTCTAGATCCCATTGCCATTTTGACTCTGGAAAGGCCTCTTTTAACACCTTAATCACATAACCTCTCGGGTCCTGTCCTTCCCGCCCTTCCGCAAGTCCCAAAAGTCTTACATTGTTCCGCCTTTGGCGGTTTTCGAAATCTTCTAGTTTCCATTGAAGGTCTTCCACTACTTTCCCTTGTTCCGTTTTAAAAGTCTGCCATTCCGCTACCTCATCTTCTACTCTGCCAGTCCTTTCCTCCACCTGGGTAACTCTCTCCTCAACCTCATCATATTTTCTATTTACTCTTCTCAGTGAGGCTTGTAGCTTTTTTGTGTCTCTTTTTGCCCTTCGACTTTCTGCTCTGGCCTCTGATTGCATCTGCTTCAAAGTTCCAAACAGCAATTCAAGAGTTACGTTTTGAGGCTCTGGTCTCCCAGTAGTATCTCCTTCTCCCTGATCTTTTTCTCCCTGATCTTTTTCCAGGTAAGTCGCTGATGTAGCAGAGGAATCCCATGACAGTTTTTTATCCATACTGCTTCTAGACCCTCCACCATCTCTTCTGTATCCCGATCTCCTTTTCTTCTGGGTCACCAGCTCAGTGGAATCCTTGCTTGTGTCTGATTCAGCAGTGTGGTCTGAACAGCTCTGCTCCTCCTCATTCTCGGGCTCACTAATATCTGTTGTATCCGAGCCCTCATTTACTGAAAAGAATTCAGGGGAACCACCCCTCAAATCTCTATCTTCTCTACCACCCTTAACGCTGTCCCGATCATATCCAAAGTCTTGATACCCCTCGAGGCTCTGGGTGCTCCCCCACCTTAGGCCTGTAGGTTTAATCAGCCCTGCTTCCACGTTTGCCAGAGCGTCTAACATTTGGGCATTGCTAAACTTTTCCATCTGGTCTAGCACTTTACAATCTTCCTCTGTATTCTGCTCTCCCCCCTTGCTCACCTTCTTCTCTCCGGTACTCGGGACCGCTTGATGCGTGATGTTTTCTAGCGGATTCAATGGTTGCCCAGCAACCAGGATAACAGCGTCTGCGTCCTCGCGGTCTGCTGTTTCTCCGACGCCCGCGTTCAGCGCAATTGACAGACGCGGGGGTCCTCCTAGTGTTCCGGGCTGCTGCGGATCCTCCACTTGCTTCTGAGCCGGCGGGGCTACTTTTGACGCGAAGGATTCAGGTAACGTTGACTGTCGCATCTGTTCTTTTGATGTCGGCATTTGTAAACGTTGTGTTTCCCCTCCTTGCTCGAGTGCCAGCTCCCTCGCCGCTTTGCTAGCTGCTGAGCGGGTCTCCGGTTTTGGCTCTGTCTTCCTTTCTTGTCTTTCCTGCCTTTCGGTTTTTCTCCCTCTCAAGGCACTCTTTGTGGTGCGGTTCAATTGCTCCGTTTGTCTTTTAGCAGCAGTAGCCGGTGCTGGTGCCGGTGCTTTTGAAATCGCTCCAAGGCGATTTTCTTCTCTTTTCGTCAAACCTTCGGATGGCCCAGTTACTGCAGCTTTCTCTTTGTTTTTTTCCTTGTCCCTGTCCTTGTCCAAGTTTCTTTGCGACATTCTAAGCGAAACTTTCACACTGTTAATTATACTTCCCCAGTAACCAGGGAAAGTTTTCCTCGCCTTGTTCAGGATTCCGTTCAATAAGTCCGATCTGAATGCTCGCTCCGAGAAATTAGAAAGGAGTCCACCAAAGACCCGCATCCCCGTTGTCAGGAGTCCGATAGCATTAAGATAGGAGAGAGGTGAATTAGCGACTTTCCTCTACAGAGCTACAGCGGCCATCTTGCCCCCATCCGCATTGCTTTATCATTTGTGATGTCTGTCTAACATATAGTTTCATACAAGGGCATTTGATCACATAAAAATCATTTTTGGTATTGCAATTAGAGAACGCTTTCAAGGTAAATTTCTTATTATTCATCTCCAAACAATTAGTATTAGCGGTAAATGCACATGCTACACAAATCTCACATCTGTGATGTCCAACTAATGTAGGTAGGCCCAATTGTACCCTGATGTTGTCATTCCTCGGAGTGTCCCTGTGTGCCGTGACTACATGATCCCTGATGTTCCTGTTGTGTTTAAATGCAAACGAAGGTGTTTCTTTGCATGTTTGTTGCACTAATGGCCAATTCTTGTGAATGATTTTCTGAATCTCATTGCTGAGAGATGAAAATGTGCTGACCATTACTATTTTCTTACTTTCTTCTCTTACTTCGTGGGTAAGAATGGCTTCCCTGGGGCAGAACCAGGCCCTTTTCATTGCTCTTTTAACTATCTTCTAAGGGATACCCCTTCTCTAGAAATTTGCTCATGAGTATATCAGCCTTCTTAAAATAAATCTTCTTTCAGTTTACAACTTCTCTGTAACCATAAGAATTGTCCAAAAGTTAGATTGTCTCTAAGTGCACGTGGATGGTGGCTGTTATATCTCAGTAAAGAATTGGTCTCACTGGGATTTTTGTATAGGGTAGTGTATAGGGTCCCTCCATTGCATTGGTTTATATTAGAAGATTAATATTAAAGACACAAGACATCCAGGGTGGTGAGAGGATAAGCAGACAGAAGATCAATAGCAAACACCCAAGACATCCAGGGTGGTGGGAGGATACGTAAACAGAAGATCAATATCAAACACCCAAGACATCCAGGGTGGTGGGAGGATACGCAAACAGAAGATCAATATCAAACACCCAAGACTTCCAGGGTGGTGGGAGGATGAGCAAACAGAAGATCAATACAAACACCCAAGACATCCAGGGTGGTGGGAGGATAAGCAGACAGAAGATCAATAGCAAACACCCAAGACTTCCAGGGTGGTGGGAGGATGAGCAAACAGAAGATCAATATCAAACACCCACGACTTCCAGGGTGGTGGGAGGATGAGCAAACAGAAGATCAATATCAAACACCCACGACTTCCAGGGTGGTGAGAGGATAAGCAGACAGAAGATCAATATCAAACACCCAAGACATCCAGGGTAGTGGGGGGATAAGCAAACAGAAGATCAATAGCAAACACCCAAGACATCCAGGGTGGTGGGAGGATCTCTTTCAGACTGATCCTTTGACCTGACCTTTGAATTAACCAGGCTGGGATTAAGGAAGAAGTGGGGGTTAGTGACAATCACAGACAATACAGAAATACTGAATGGAAACAGTAAGACACAATAGCTGTTATCATTGATTCTCAGGCAGATGGCCAAACAAGAATCTCTGGTCCCAGGCATAAAAATTGAAAATCATTTATATTTTATGATCAAGAGTCAAATTGCCTTGCAGTTACTTTTTGACCACTTTTACCTTTCTTCTTTGTGGTGTTTCTCAATGTTTCTTCATCGTGGTGCCTTCAGCTTCACAAAATGTTCAAAAAGAGACCTGTGATAAAATTTGCTCCTAACTATTAACCAATTAAGGCAAGCACCTAGGAAGAAATTGAGAATACATTAAACTTCTTTTATTTCTATCTTCTAATCTTAACTGCATGAAAGAAGATTAGAGACTTAAGCAAGTGTAGACTGTCAGACTATGAATTGTTTTGGAATTGTGGCTAACCTCAAATCCTCTCTTCTGTTCATGTGCGTATATGTCACACGTAGAATGACAGTCAGCTCGTTATTGTATATGGATCATAGAGGGAAAACTCAGTGTTTCTGTAATTTGCATTGTAAAGGACAAAGTTGGGACTTGATTTAGACTTTGGCAGATGGGTTACTCTGTCACAAATGTGCCAGTTATTACGTTTGTCTTATTACAGCCAATGGTATTCTATGTTACGGCGCTTCCAAAACAGTAAATGAGATATCCGTCACGTTTGTGGCGATGTACCCAGTCCACCAAATTCTAAATCAGGCCTTTACTATTCATGTAATGTGCATCATAAAGGGAAGGATAGTAAAATCACACTGGATGTCCAAAATTATGATTTAGGCTAATGTTGACTCTTTTCTGAATTCCCATCTGCAGATCAGGTAATGCCTAAGTCAGTGGCAATGCAAACAGACTCAACTCTTTCAGCAGCAGCATCTGTAACTGCAGCCAGCGATACACCTGGGATAACTATCCTGACTGGAGCTAGAGCATCACCCCCAGCAGGTGCCAGCACTGTATCTGCAGACGGGACAGAACCTACAGACAGTCCTGCATCAAGTACAAGCAGTAGTGCATCAGGAACAGTAACAACAACAATTGCCACTGTGGCCTCTGCAAAAGAAACAACTACAATCAACAAAGCATCTAAAACAGCTTCAATACCCGCAACCAGTACAACTTCTGAAATAATTGGAGAAGCCAAACCCAGGGCAGTATCTGGAACAGGTACAACAAAAGCGTCTGCAGCAGATACAACAGTTACACACAATGAAGCATCTGAAACAGTCACAACGATAGCAAACGCAGATTCAGAAACAGCTACAATACTCAACAGCAATGCAACATATGAAACCAGAAAGGCATCCATAACCAGGGCAGCATCGGTACAAGATTTATCACTTCTTACTGCGGCATCAGCAGCAGATGCAACAGCTACATGCAGTGCAGCGTCAGAAAAGGCTACAACACCCTCAACCAAAGCAGCATCTGAAACAAGCAAAGTAACCACACCCATGGTAGAATCTGGACCAGAAACGATAATAAAACTCATTCCTGCGTTTGAGCCAGGCACAATACCAGCTCCTAGTGCAACATCTGAAACAGGTACACAACTCACAATAAGCGCAGCATCTGAAACAGGAAAAGCAACCACGAGTGCGGAACCTGTAACAGATTCAACACCCTCAAGCAGTGTGGCAATGGGGTTGGCTACAAGTACAGCTAATTTAGCATCTGATAGTTCAGCATCTGAAGTAGGTACTACCACAGCAGCCAGTGTAATCTCTGAAACAGGTACAAATCTTTTATCTCAATCAGATATAACACCCATAGACAGTGCCAACTCTATGCCAAACACAGCACCCACAGTTAGAGTAGTATCTGGAAAAGATACAACTAAAACCAGTACTACACTCACAACTAGTGGAACAGATGCATCAAGTACAGCACCAGCAACTAGCATAATTTCTGAAACAGGTCCAACACCAACAAACAATGTAGGCTCAGAAACAGGCACTACAACTATTGTAGCATCTGCAACAGGTACAGCACCAACACCCAGTGCAGCAAAACCATTAACAAATGCAACATCTAGAAAAACTCAAACAATTATAATCAGTGTCTCTTCTGTAATAGATGAAACTCACAAAAGTGCTGCAGCATCTGCAGTAAATACATCTGATGCAGCATCTGAAAAAAATCCTGCAACTACTACCAGTGTAGCCTTTGAAACAGGTACAAATGTGTCATCAGAAACAATTATAACACCCACGGCCAGCGCTGCATCTGCCCCAAGCACATCACTCACATCCAGTGGAGCAGATGAAACAGGTAAAACAACAACAACCAGCAAAACGTATGAAACAGGTTCAAGAACCACATCTAGTGCAAGATCCAAAACAATTAAAACACTCACTATTAGTGCAGCAGCATTTGAAGTGGATCTAGCAACTGTAACTAATGCAGCAGCTGAAACAGGTGTGACACCAACAATCAGTGCAGCATCTGAAACAAATACAACAACTACAGCAGCATCTGTAACAGGTACAACAAAAACAACCAGTGCTGCATCTGGGCCAGCTGTAACACCCACAGATAGTACAGCATTCAGGAAAAGTAAAACATTCATATCCAGTGCATCAGTTGAAATGGATACATCATCCACAACTATTTCAACCTCTGAAACAAGTATAACATTCACAACCAGTGCAGCATCTGCCACAGGTACCTCACTCGCAACCAGTGGAGCAGCGTCTAGAATAGATACACCAGATACAACCAGTACTTTGTCTGATACAGGTACAGCAGCCAAAACCAGTACAGCCTCTGAAACAGATGCAACTACAACTAGGGTAGCATCTGAAAGAGGCGCAACACCAACAGCCAATGCAGCATCTGAAACAAGTAGTATAACCACACATATTGCAGCATCTGACACAGGTACCACACTTGCAACCAGTGGAGCAGCATCTTTAGTACATACATCAGATACAGCTAGTACTTTGTCCAATACAGGTACATCAGCCAAAACCAGTACAGCCTCTGAAACAGATGCAACTACAACTAGGGTAGCATCTGAAAGAGGCACAGCACCAACAGCCAATGCAGCATCTGAAACAAGTAGTATAACCACACATATTGCAGCATCTGACACAGGTACTACACTTGCAACTAGTGGAGCAGCATCTTTAGTACATACACCAGATACAGCTAGTACTTTGTCTGATACTGGTACAGCAGCCAAAACCAGTACAGCCTCTGAAACAGATGCAACTACAACTAGGGCAGCATCTGAAACAGGCACAACACCAACAGCCAATGCAGCATCCGAAACAAGTAGTAAAACCACACATTTTGCAGCATCTGACACAGGTACCACACTTGCAACCAGTGGAGCAGCATCTTTAGTACATACACCAGATACAGCTAGTACTTTGTCCAATACAGGTACAGCAGCCAAAACCAGTACAGCCTCTGAAACAGATGCAACTACAACTAGGGTAGCATCTGAAAGAGGCGCAACACCAACAGCCAATGCAGCATCTGAAACAAGTAGTATGACCACACATATTGCAGCATCTGACACAGGTACCACACTTGCAACCAGTGGAGCAGTATCTTTAGTACATACATCAGATACAGCTAGTACTTTGTCCAATACAGGTACATCAGCCAAAACCAGTACAGCCTCTGAAACAGATGCAACTACAATTAGGGTAGCATCTGAAATAGGCACAACACTAATAGCCAATGCAGCATCTGAAACAAGTAGTATAACCACACATATTGCAGCATCTGACACAGGTACCACACTTGCAACCAGTGGAGCAGCATCTTTAGTACATACACCAGATACAGCTAGTACTTTGTCCAATACAGGTACAGCAGCCAAAACCAGTACAGCCTCTGAAACAGATGCAACTACAACTAGGGTAGCATCTGAAAGAGGCACAACACCAACAGCCAATGCAGCATCTGAAACAAGTAGTATAACCACACTTATTGCAGCATCTGACACAGGTACTACACTTGCAACTAGTGGAGCAGCATCTGTAGTACATACACCAGATACAGCTAGTACTTTGTCTGATACTGGTACAGCAGCCAAAACCAGTACAGCCTCTGAAACAGATGCAACTACAACTAGGGCAGCATCTGAAACAGGCACAACACCAACAGCCAATGCAGCATCCGAAACAAGTAGTAAAACCACACATGTTGCAGCATCTGACACAGGTACCACACTTGCAACCAGTGGAGCAGCATCTTTAGTACATACATCAGATACAGCTAGTACTTTGTCCAATACAGGTACATCAGCCAAAACCAGTACAGCCTCTGAAACAGATGCAACTACAACTAGGGTAGCATCTGAAAGAGGCACAGCACCAACAGCCAATGCAGCATCTGAAACAAGTAGTATAACCACACATATTGCAGCATCTGACACAGGTACCACACTTGCAACCAGTGGAGCAGTATCTTTAGTACATACATCAGATACAGCTAGTACTTTGTCCAATACAGGTACATCAGCCAAAACCAGTACAGCCTCTGAAACAGATGCAACTACAATTAGGGTAGCATCTGAAACAGGCACAACACTAATAGCCAATGCAGCATCTGAAACAAGTAGTATAACCACACATATTGCAGCATCTGACACAGGTACCACACTTGCAACCAGTGGAGCAGCATCTTTAGTACATACACCAGATACAGCTAGTACTTTGTCCAATACAGGTACAGCAGCCAAAACCAGTACAGCCTCTGAAACAGATGCAACTACAACTAGGGTAGCATCTGAAAGAGGCACAACACCAACAGCCAATGCAGCATCTGAAACAAGTAGTATAACCACACTTATTGCAGCATCTGACACGGGTACTACACTTGCAACTAGTGGAGCAGCATCTGTAGTACATACACCAGATACAGCTAGTACTTTGTCTGATACTGGTACAGCAGCCAAAACCAGTACAGCCTCTGAAACAGATGCAACTACAACTAGGGCAGCATCTGAAACAGGCACAACACCAACAGCCAATGCAGCATCTGAAACAAGTAGTAAAACCACACATGTTGCAGCATCTGACACAGGTACCACGCTTGCAACCAGTGGAGCAGCATCTGTAGTACATACACCAGATACAGCTAGTACTTTGTCTGATACTGGTACAGCAGCCAAAACCAGTACAGCCTCTGAAACAGATGCAACTACAACTAGGGCAGCATCTGAAACAGGCCCAACATCAACAGCCAATGCAGCATCTGAAACAAGTAGTATAACCACACATACTGCAGCATCTGACACAGGTACCACACTTGCAACCAGTGGAGCAGCATCTGTAGTACATACACCATATTCAGCTAGTACTTTGTCTGATACAGGCACAGCGGCCAAAACCAGTACCCACTCCAAATCAGATGCAACTACAACTAGGGTAGCATCTGAAACAAGCACACCATCAACAGCCAATGCAGCATCTGAAACAAGTAGTATAACCACACATATTGCAGCATATGACACAGGTACAACACTTGTAACCAGCAGAACAGGGTCTGGCACAGATACAGCAGCTACACTCAGTACAACATCTGATACAGGTACAACAATGATAAGTGCAACATATGAAACAGGTACAACAACAGCTACCAGCGCAGTTTCTGAAACAGGTACAATACCAACATCTAGTGCAACATATGAAACAAGCACAACAAGCAGTGTAGCATCTAAAACAGGGAAAACGCCCACAAACTGTGCAGCTTCTCAATCAGATACAACAACATCTAGTGTAGCATCTGAACTAGTTCCAACAGCCTGTGCAGAATCTGAAACGGGTACACCAACCACAACTAGTGTAGCACATGAAATGGGTGCAACAAGCAATGAGGAATCTGAAACAGGTACAACTAGTACAGTAGTTGATACATGTACAACACTTGCAACTAGTGCAGTATCTGAAACACGTACAATGCCCACAATTAGTGGAGCAAATGAAGCAAGTAAATCAACTACTGCAGCATCTAAAAAGGCTAGAACAACAACAAATAGTGAGGAATCTGACACAAGTACACTTGAAAAAAGTGGAGCAGAATTTGGAGTGGATACAGCAGCTACAATCAGTGAATCATCTAATACAATTACAACACCTACAAATAGTGCAGCATTTGGAAACAGTACTACACCGGCAATGAGAGCAATATCTGAAACAGGTACAACGCCCACAGCTAATGCAGCATTTAAAACAGGAATAACAACCAGTGTAGTATCTGAAACAGGTACAACACACACAGCTAATGCAGCACTCAAAACAGGTATAACAACCAGTGTAGTATCTGAAACAGGAACAACACACACAGCTAATGCAGCACTCAAAACAGGTATAACAACCAGTGTAGTATCTGAAACAGGTACAACACACACAGCTAGTGCAGCACCCAAAACAGGTATAACAACCAGTGTAGTATCTGAAACAGATACAACACACACAACTGGTGCAGCACTCAAAACAGGTATAACAACCAGTGTAGTATCTGAAACAGGTACTACACCCACAGCTGGTGCAGCACTTAAAACAGGTCTAACAACCAGTGTAGTGTCTGAAACAGGTACAACACCCACAGTTAGTGCAGCATCTAACACTAGTAAAACACTAGCAGCCGGTGGAGAATCTGTAACAAGTAAATCATCTGCAACAAGTGGAACAACTGCAGGTAGAGCAACATCTATGACAAGTACAGAGCCAACAACTAGTGCTACATCAGGGATACTGAAAGCATCTAGAACATATGAATCAGCTACAACAGATGTGGCATATGCAACAAGTTTGTTTCCTCCAGCCAGGGCAGCATCTGGAACAAGTCTAACTTCCACAGACAGTGTAGTAATGGAAACAAACCCAACACCTGCAACAGGTGTAATAATGGAAACAAGCACAACACCTGCAACAAGTGTAGTAATGGAAACAAGCACAACACCTGCAAACAGTGTAGTAACGGAAACAAGCACAACACCCACAACTAACGCAGGAACTAGAACAAGCACAACATGCACAACCTCTATAGTAATGCAAACAAGGACAACACCTCCAGCCAGTGTATATACTAAAACAAGCACAACATCTGCAACCAGCATAGTAACAGAAACAAGCACAGCACCAGTAGCCAGTGTAATAACAGAAACAAGCACAATGCCTTCAGTCAGTGTAGTATTGGAAACAAGCACAACAGCTGCAACCAGTGCAGTAAGGGACACAAGCACAACAGCTGCAACCAGTGCAGTAAGGGAAACAAGCACAACAGCTGCAACCAGTATAGTAACAGAAACAAGCACAACACCAGTAGCAAGTGTAATAACACAAACAAGCACAATATCTTCAGTCAGTGTAGTAATGGAAACAAGCACAACAGCTGCAACCAGTGTAGTAATGGAAACAAGCACAACAGCTGCAACCAGTGCAGTAATGGAAACAAGCACAACAGCCGCAACCTCTGTAGTAACAGAAACAAGCAACACACGTACAGCCAGTGCAGTGTCTGAAACAAGCACAACACCTGCAGCCAGTATAATAACTGGAACGAGCACAACACCCGCAACCAGTGTAGTAATGGAAACAAGCACAACACCTCCGGCCAGACAAGCAACTGAAACAAGCACAGTACCTGCAACCAGTGTAATTACGGAAACAAGCACAACACCTACAGCCGGTGCAGTAAGGGAAACCAACACAACATCTGCAACCAGTGTAGTGATGGAAACCAGCTGCACACCTGCAGTCAGTGTAGCAATGGAAACTAGCACAACACCTGCAACCAGTGTAGCAATGGAAACAAGCAACATACCTGTAGTCAGTATAGTAATGGAAACAAGCACAGCACCTGCAACTACAGTAGTAACTGAAACAAGCAAAACACCTCCAGTCACTCTAGTAATAGAAACAAACACAACACCTGCTGCCAGTGTAGTAACTAAAACAAGCAACACACCTGTAGTCAGTATAGTACCAGAAACAAGCACAACACCTGCAACCAGTGCAGAAACACAAACAAGCATAGCACTTGCAGCCAGTGTAGTAAACGAAACAAGCAAAACACCTACAGTCAGTGTAGTATCTGGAACAAGCACAACACCCACATCCAGTAAAGTAATGGAAACAAGCACAACACCTCCAGCCCGTGTAGCTACTGAAACAAGCACAACACCTGCAACCAGCATAGCAAAAGAAACAAGCACACCATCAGCAGCCGGTATAATAATAGAAACAAGCATAACACCTGCAGTCAGTGGAGTAATGGAAACAAGCCCAACAGCGACAACCTCTGTAGTAACGGAAACAAGCAACTTGCATACAGCCAGTGCAGCAGCTGAAACAAGCACACCACCCACAGCCAGTATAGTAACTGGAACAAGCACAGCACCCGCAAACAGTGAAGTACTAGAAACAAGTCCAACACTTCCAGCCAGAGTAGCAACTGAAACAAGCACAGCACCTGCAACCGGTGTAGTAATGGAAGCTAGCACTGCACCTGAATCCAGTGTAGTGATGGAAACAAGCCACACACCTTCAGTCAGTATAGTAACTGAATCAAGCACAACACATGCAGCCAGTGTAGTCACGGAAATAAGCACAACACCTGCAGTCAGTATAGTAATGGAAACTAGCACACCACCTGCAACCACTGTAGTAACTGAAACAAGCAAAACACCTGCAGTTAGTATAGTAACTGAAACAAGCACAACACCCACAGTCACTGTAGCAATGGACACAAGCACAACACCTGCAACCAGCGCAGAAACGCAAACTAGCATAGCACCTGCAGCGAATGTAGTAACGGATTTAAGCAAAACTCCTGCAGCCAGTATAGTAACTGGAACAAGCACAACACCTGCAACCGGTGCCATAATGGAAGCTAGCACAGCACCTGAATATAGTGTAGTGATGGAAACAAGCCACACACCTTCAGTCAGTATAGTAACTGAATCAAGCACAACACATGCAGCCAGTGTAGTCACGGAAACTAGCATAGCACGTGCAGCTAATGTAGTAACGGATTTAAGCAAAACACCTGCAGTCAGTATAGTAACTGAAACAAGCACAACACCTGCAGCCAGAGTAGTAACGGAAACAAGCAACACAACTACAGTCAGTGTACTAACCGAAAGAAGAACAACACCCACAACCAGGGTGATAAAAGCAAACACAACACCAGCAACCAATGCAGTAATGGAAACAAGCGTAACCCCTGCAGCCACCTTAGTGACTGGAACACGCACAGCACCTGCAGCCAGTGAAACATTTGGAGCAGCTGGTACATCTCCAAGCGACACAACAGCTGGAAGAACTGCAGCATCTGTATCTCTTGGGGAGGCTGCAGCCAGTGCAGCGGCTGGGACCCCTGCAGCACTGGGGACTGCAGGCACCCAGTTATCCACCACAACGTCTCCAAAGCCCTCAAGAGGTCACTCAGTGCCACTGACACTCAGGATTCAGAGCCTGACTTTTACAGAGAATCTGCTGAATACTTCCTCGCCAGAGTTCAAAGGTTACAGCCGGGAGCTGAAGACCCTGGTGAGTGCTTTGCATGTCCTGAATCCACGGTAGCCATGAACGTTAATTCAGCAACAAGCCAGGGGTAGCGAAAGTGACATCACGCGCTATTTGCACTTTACTTTTACTCACACAAAATGCTTACACATACGCACACGTTCACGCATACACACACTCAGTCTCACACAGTCTCACCCGCAAGCATGCACACAACATACTTAAAATGTTTTTTTTTTACTTCCCTCAGCTGCCAGTGAGGATCATATTTCAGCTGATTGTCTCCATTCTTTATTAAACTAATAGTGAACGACATATTATTCACTATTAGTGTAATAAAACCTTGATAGAAAACAAGCAAAGTGGACAGCAGGAGCGGCTCGTGCTGGTAAGAGCAGGGGGGCAGGGTGGGGGTGGGGGGGGATTCGACAGACGGCGCAGAGGGTGAATTAAATAAATAATTAATTTCCCCTCATAGTCGTTTGTCACATCCCGCCCCCCCCCCCCCCCCCCCCGCCCCACTGCTCACCACTCTAACCTACACGGGCCGCGCCGGCATCTGACGTCCCTACGCACGAGCTGCCCCAGTGTTCCTGGTACTGATGTTGCCGCCTCTGAGGCCAGGGATCGCGAGAGGCAAAGCAGGGGTCGCAGCTGAGACCCCCGCAAAACAGAATGACATCCATGACTGTCGCTGAGAGATTAGTGTGAAGAGATTCAGTCAAAGCGCTGCTCGAACAGATGCAGGGAGTCAGGGTGAGATGGAGAGTTTTCAGTGCAGACTTTCCATCCAGCGTCGGAGGTACAGAAACGGATCCTGAGGGCCACAGGCAGGGTTAATGAGTCAGGGGCGGGGTCAAAGACGTAGATAAAAGGTACTCATTATTCTGCAGCTGTTTTGTTAGTTTGTCAACTTCAGGTAAACGCATACAAAATAACAAATACACCTTAAATGAAAAATAAATTCAAGCTACACTCTTCAGTGTGAAATGCACTATCTTACATTATGAATACTCAGTCGGTTAATGCGATCCCTGCAGATGTCTGTGTGTGTAGCCAGGAAGTCACAGAAATGGACCCTGCTTGGTGCATTGGGGAATGGTGGCCTGTGTGTTTTATAGTGCTACAAGGTCCCAGACTGCGACTGAAAGCACTGTAAATATGCAAGTCATTGTTTTAAAATTGTATAACACACAGTATCACATAGATTTAGGCCTTGATTTGGAGTTTGCCGGATGAGCTGCCCCATCACACACGTGTTAGATGTTCTGTCTCCTTATTGCAGGCGCATGATATCCTGTGGCACCTGTGATCATTTGAACAGGATCAATCCGCCACGTTTGTGACCGGTAACCCATCCACCAAAGTTTAAATCAGGCCCTTTTATGCTTGAGATAAAAACAAGCACATTCAAAATATTTATTTTAGTAATATTTAATCAGTCCATATCTAGTGCAAACATCCGTTGTGTCCACGAGAAGGACGCACTCCAGACCTCAGCTGGAAGCACCCTTACACCACCTCTCAAAAGCAATCAGTCTCTGTGACCATAGATGGAGTCTGAAGTGACTCCATCATTTAAAACCTATACTGGCTCCCAAGCAGCCTTTATTTGCTGATTAAACAATTGCACACATTTACATTTATTTCAGGTAGCAGGCACACTGGCTAGAAGGCTTGTTTTTTCTTCACCCAGACTGGAGGAAGACCTGCTGCTGCTACTTTATTTCAGATCGTGACTATCAGATCACGATATATTATATATACTTTTTTTCTCGGATCTGCTCTGTTCTATCCGTAAGGAAATTGCCACTACTTCTCCCCTAGCATCCGGATTTGGCTTATAGATATTCCTGGCTGGGGTCTTGATCCTAAGGACATCTCCTTCATGATATTCCTTATAATCGATGGAAGCTCATTGATCCTTTATTACACTTAACGCCCTGAAGAAGTCCTGTATCAGGACGAAACGCATCGGCTGTGTTGTGTTCCTAGCATGAAAATAGAATAAAGAGATGATACCATGGAACTTGCTCTTCCTTATTGATTGGTTTTGGACTATACATTTGTTCTAACTGACTTCATTGAATCTGTGTGGTGCACCTGTGCTTCTGTTTTAATTGTTTTTTCCTCTTTACCTTTTTTCTCTCATAGAACCAGCCCACTTTACCCTCTGGGCGCTATAATATTCACCATCTTTCGTGCTGTAGAGGTTTCTTTACTAATTTGGCTGTCTCCAGCTTGGGAAGATTGCAACCATTCTGGACAGGAAACCCTTGCCAGAAAATCCAGTGGGGTTCTCTGTGGAATTGCATCAACCGGAGGTTCTCATGCCTATTTTCCCTAACACGCTGGGAGTTGCTCCCCAACATGCAAGAGGCAGTCTATTGATCTACAGGCATTTCGTTATTGTCTTTACTCTATCAGTCACATTGTTGGATCAGCCACTCTAAACCCTACAGGTGATCAGCCACCTTTGAAGGCGGATTATCCTCAGTACCTCAGTGGAGTCAGAGGAAGGTCGGCTGTGTACGGTGGCCTTGGTGTAACATTCCTCAGTACCTCAGTGGAGTCAGAGGAAGGTCGGCTGTGTACGGTGGCCTTGGTGTAACATTCCTCAGAACCTCAGTGGAGTCAGTGGGAGGTCTGGTGTGTACGGTGGCCTTGGTGTAACATTCCTCAGTACCTCAGTAGAGTCAGAGGAAGGTCTGCTGTGTACTTTGGCCTTGGTGTAACATTCCTCAGTACCTCAGTGGAGTCAGAGGAAGGTCGGCTGTGTACGGTGGCCTTTGTGTAACATTCCTCAGAACCTCAGTGGAGTCAGTGAAAGGTCTGGTGTGTACGGTGGTCTTGGTGTAACATTCCTCAGTACCTCAGTAGAGTCAGAGGAAGGTCTGCTGTGTACTTTGGCCTTGGTGTAACATTCCTCAGTACCTCAGTGCAGTCAGAGGAAGGTCGGCTGTGTACGGTGGCCTTGGTGTAACATTCCTCAGAACCTCAGTGGAGTCAGAGGAAGGTCGGCCATGTACTTTGGCCTTGGTGTAACATTCCTCTATACCTCAGTGGAGTCAAATGAAGGTCAGCTGTGTACGGTGGCCTTGGTGTAACATTCCTCAGAACCTCAGTGGAGTCAGAGGAAGGTCTGCTGTGTACGGTGGTCTTGGTGTAACATTCCTCAGTACCTCAGTGGAGTCAGATGAAGGCCGGCTGTGTACGGTGGCCTTGGTGTAACATTCCTCAGTACCTCAGTGGAGTCAGTGGAAGGTCTGCTGTGTACGGTGGCCTTGGTGGAACATTCCTCAGGGAGTCAGTGGAAGGTCTGCTGTGTACG
The DNA here is from genome assembly GCF_964204655.1 of Triturus cristatus. Lineage (NCBI taxonomy): Eukaryota > Metazoa > Chordata > Amphibia > Caudata > Salamandridae > Triturus > Triturus cristatus. The sequence goes on from NC_140586.1 coordinate 920,833,392, forward strand.
GTGGCCTTGGTGTAACATTCCTCAGAACCTCAGTGGAGTCAGAGGAAGGTCGGCTGTGTACGGTGGCCTTCGTATAACATCTGGCATAAGCCTGAGTTTGCCCATACGCTTTTCTCATAGGCCCAGGTGAACGTTTAATCATTTCAGTGTAATTTGCATAATTTTGAGACATTAGTGTTGCCCTTGTTACTTGAAATTAGAGCATTTGTCTGTCGCGTTACAACGACGCTGGTCGAAGAACAAGTATAGTGCGTGAGCATGGGAAGAAGCTTAAGCAACCATTACACAACCAGAGCTACTGTTTGCAGCAATTGTCTTATTTCTGCGATTTAAAGAGACAGAGGCAAGATTGAAAGAGATGAGTTGGCCTGAGGGTCTGCTCTCATGTGCTCTGAGTTTCTTACCAAAGGGTCTGTGATCTGGCAATGACTTGGTCAACTATGCCAATAAAAATAGCCAAAAAAGCACAAGTTGTAACTAATACAGCAACAAAATGCTAGTGTGCACATTCTTCTGAGGCTTCTGCAACGAGGCTGCCAGTGTCAACAGTACTTCTAGCACCCCACAATGCACACATAGTATGACAGTGTCACCTCAGTGTCATGATGGGTGAAAGTGCACTTATGTTACTTACTAATCACTACAATAACCAATCTGAGCAGGTACTTCATAGATTAGATTTTAACTGAAGGTCTTTTAGGAATAAACACATCTTATCCATCGAATAAGCGAAGGACTGAGATGTTCTATCCATTGCTGACTATTTGTTAATTGGTTTCTTGATCAAGGAAGTGTGAGAGATTGAGCGGAAGTGTATAGAAGACTGGGGAAAGTTAGGACCCATTTCATTAAGTTTTTAACCCAGCTATCTGGGTGCATAAATAAAGCTATCTTTCGCAGTTGTAAAATATGTCCTGGTGTGGACTGAGAGGCTTGGAAGACATAGGATTTGCAGTAGTATTGTGCTGGGAACACCAGCATATAGGCATGCATTGAGTAAAAAGGTATTGCATAGGTACTTCACAGATCCCGTACGACTAAAGGTAGCCTGTGTTACTCCATCACCACCATGTCTTGTTTCTGAAGTACGTCCCTAATAGTTGAAACCCTGTGAGGACGGTAACTATGCCCCATATATCTTTTAGTGACTTGTTGTACTCATAGTCAAACATCAAGTTAATTTTACACAGTAAAATCTGCAGTTATTGTAGTTGAAAGTACAAACATTCCAAATAACATTCATAAGGACTCACATTCATAAGGATGCACATCACCCAGCACCTGAGGGACCTTCACTGGCTCACCGTCGAGAAAAGATTCAAATGCAAACTACTGACCAACACCTACCAAGCCCTCCACGACCAGGGACCAGGAGAGGTGTGGCTCACTGGTTAGAGGCGGCAGGCCCAAAAGCAGAGAATCGGCCAGGGACCAGGGTTCAATTCCCGACGCGGCAGGGTCGTGGACCAGGGTCAAAACGGTCTCGATAATTCTCGCCTCGGTACCTACTCTAACCAGGAACACACTCGGCAACTCTGGGCATTAAGCTTGCCTCATCTCTACAACGGCCCCCCCACAGACGCCGGGGATGCCTGGTTTCACCTTGGAGATACCCAGAAAGGGACCATCTCACAGGGATAGCCAGGACGGGTTCCCCAGCGGTCTACAGCGCCGGGATGCCCCGTTGTTGGGGCAGCTGTGCGCTTTACAAGTCTACAACATTTACATTTACATACATGAAGTAACACCTGAACTTCCACCAACTATCCAGAAACCTTCGCTCCTCCTCGCGCCCTGGCACAGACACCGCACATCTGACATAATCACTGCAATGCACGCTCCTTCTTCCTCCTCATTGCCAAGTCCCGGAATGCCCGTCCCCTCCACCCACGACCTACTTTCTCGCTGATGAACTTCAGGCAAAAACTAAAGACCTTGCTCTTCGACTAGCCAGCATCCTAGTGCCTGGATACCCTCACTGGTGATAAGCTGGGCTCTACAAGTACCAAATAATTGATTGATAATGTGTGTGGAAACAATATGTAAAACATGTGTAAAAGCCTTCATCCCAATTGTCATCACCATCAAGGGATGGCTTGATTTATACAGCAAGAGGTTAAAGGAAGATCAAATATCATGGAGATACAGAAAGACACTGTGTTAGTAAGGGGCTACATTTATAAATGTATTGAGTTGGTATGAATCTGCTTTCTACAAATGTGTGTGCCCTCTAGATTGGTATGTAAGACATATTTCATTTGTAAGTCCAATGGACAAATCCGAACCTGAAAAATACGATTTAACGTGACATTGGAGGTGCCTGTGCTTTTCAACACCAGCGAATGACCCCAACATACAACAGACATGGAGGCTGCCAAGAGATGGAATTCCATGCTGCTTCCTTTGAGGCTCCTAGAGGACAACACAGAGAACAAGGGGTCAGCTGTGCCGACACTGGTAAAAGCAACTTTCAAACTGCGATTTTCTCCGAATTACCACTAGGAAATCATTGTTCCTAATGTGTGAAACTTTTAGTTTTGTAACTAGCAATACCTAGTGGGTTGCAAATCAACGTACCTCATGATTATTAATGAGGCAGGTCGCAACATGCGACCCATAAGGGATGATAGTCATCATAGGGATGGTGGCCTGCTGAGGTCAGCAGACCACTATGCTAGTGATTACTTTTTTTATTAGAGCAGTCTTTTTGTGTATGACATCTGCTAGACCTGTCAGCATTAGAGTGGTCTTCCCCCAATCGTTTGCGTTCACCCCTCTCAATTTTGCTGATCTTGTTTATGCTGGCCCTAGGACTCTGCACACTTTACCACTTCTAATCAGTGCTAAAGTCCATGTATACACTCCTTCAAACATAGTAACATTGGCTTATTCGCGATTGGTAAAATTAATTGACATGTAAGTCTCTAGTAATGTGGTACTACATATACCCAGGGCCTTTAAATTAAATGCTACTAGTGGGCCTACAGCACTCATTGCGCTGCCCACGTAAGTAGCCCTTTAAGCATGTCTTAGGCCTGCCACTGCAGCCTTTGTGTGCAGTTTTAAATGGCCATTTTGACCTGGCAAAAGAAACATTTTGAATCCTGTATGTGGCCTGGTGTGTCCGTGTCACAAAGGAGTTGCACTGCATTATGCACTTATGTAAACAATATTCACACGTACTCCATATCTTGACCAAGTTCATCCAAATTTATTCCAAAGTTTAATCGATTTTTCACCATCACATCAAAGACATAAAGTTTCTGTATTTTATGCATCTTAATACTCTGAGAATGCCCATCCAGGCTTGTTCACAGGCAATAACTTGAAACTTCATAGTTCCAGAACATTTAATTCTACCCAATGCATTTCGGTCCACACGACCTTCTTCGGGGGTATCTATAATGTTAAGAACATATTTCAGTGAACAGTTCATATGCACGATAATTTTACAACAAACATTCAGTCCAAACACCCCTTCGTGGCCATCAAAAGTGTAACTAAATCATGTGTTTGACTCAGGACCGGCTTTAGGGTGGTGCGATCGGTGCCACCGCACCGGGTGCTGGCTTCCTGGGGGAACCGTGTTTGAAAGTTTATTATGCTTTTGAAGCACCTGCTGCAGCTTTTCTTTCCCCCAGCGATTATCAGGCCTCACATAAATGTCAAGATAACTCGTGTGATTAATTATCTTCCTGAAGAGAGATCAGCATTTTGTATAGTTGAGGTTTTGACTTTTAGGTGGTTAGTGCAGAGGGTTAATATGCCTGCTGAAAAGAACGTGTACCAAGTAGATTACAGAGTGTGTATGATGTAAACAGATCAGCAGGTTACTGATTTCAAAAGAGACATCCTTTTGTTACTTGCAATTTATAACTTCGAGTCCTAACATAGGATAGTGAGCTATTAACTTTCATCCTAGAACTGCATACATACTGCAAAGTATACATTATTAGAGCATTGATTAATGTTGCAAAAAGGGTTAATTTGGCTAGAAATCGATTCTTATTTTTAAAGAAAACTCCCAACTATGCTGTTTCTTTTCGACTCTGAGTTTGTGCTTCTCCACACCAAGCACTCTTAAACTATACTTCCTACCAGTATGGATGACATGTGACTCCTACATTTTTAGTCCTTTGGCTTATGTAACATTTCCTACACACTGATTTACACACGTACGATTGATTGTCTCTGTGTAATGTGTGTGTGATGCAAAGTGCTTGGACACTCTACACTGGTATGAGTGGTGCTGTATAACTAATTCAATGCATCTGAGAGGGTGTGGTTATGGAGACTTGGTCACTGTTAAAGGGTGCTAGTGAGAGAATCCGTGGTGGAGGTGGTCATTGGGGGGTGCCAACAAACATTGTCGCACAGGGCGCCACCAGCACTAAAGCCGGCCCTGGTTTGACTCTTAAACACTCTGTTCACTACCCCGTCCTGCAATTTTTACGCTCCCGCTGAAACTGCCCTAGTTCACATAACACATAACTTGATGTGCCCTCCTTGTAAACATCGCGCTCAAGACCCTTTCAAAAATGAAAATAAAAACTACTGTGACCCAAGTGAAAATACGCCTCTGCTTCCCAACAAATAGCCTCTCAAAACTCCACCCCAAGTGACTACTTTTTTCAGCTAACACTAAATCCCTGTGCATACCTGCTGCAAAACGTCCTAAATTTCAGCTGTCATGACCTCCTCGTTTCCCTCCAACAAGCGTTCTAGTCGTACCGCTCCCAGCGTGACTGTTTTGAACCTTATCCACTCACCTCTGGAAACATTTTCCCAGACCCAAACCTTCCTTTTTCATACATATCTCACCCCCAGGTGGCAGGGGGTAGTGTATTAAAAATGTTGAACATGTATCTTAAAATTTTACATGCCCTGGTAGTGAATAACTCTTTAATTCAAGTTTCAATACTGCAAGGTCTACCTCTCCTATAGATAACATTGAAGTTACCATATTACATTCAATAAGTTGTAAATTCCATATTGGAACAGGTAACCACTTCATGTTTGGTGCCTCTTTTATTGTAAAGTGGGATTTTAAATGACAATTTTGAAAATGCCACTTTTAGAAAGTTGGCATTTTATTGCCTCAGCCAATTAGTGCCTGCAGCCTGTCCCTGGGTCAAATGACTGGGTTTGGCTGACAGTTGGGCTCTGTGTATTCCTCCTAGACAGCCACACACAATAGAGAGGTTAGGTGTGCCTGGATGGGCCATCACTGGCATGATGAGAGGGCAGAGCTGGGCACAGATCTACTTACGCTTGAATAGGCTGTGTCCTGTCTCCACACAAAGGGCTGTGTACCCCCTGTAGAATGTCTGGAGCCAGGGCAGGAAGCCTGGGTACTTCAAAGGGAAACCTCTAGAAGCTTCTCCCAATTCAAATGAAGCTATACATATTGGATCTCAGATAAAAATCCTTCAGTACATTTGGACTGCTTCTCTGAAGGACTGCTGCCTTGTGGGCTGATATGATTGCCTGGGTGAAAAAGACTGCACCTGCATCTGTTGAGCCCTGGACCCCAGAGTGACTCCAAGGGCTACATTGCTGGCCTCCCAGCTAGAGAATTAGGGACGGAAGGCTCAAACAAACTTGAACCCGGCACCTGGACTCTGCCATCTGTGAGTCCTACCTTACGAAGTGGTGCCACCCCAGTCCGGGACCCTTGAAATTGGGCCTTAAGAGACTCCGCCTGCACATCTGTAGATTCAGCAGAACCGACACATCTCCTTTGCTGTGCAGCACAGTCCAGAGCAGAACCGACCCATCTCCTCTGCTGCAAGATTTCTCCTAGCACAAGGACTGTGCATCACCTTGCAGCCCATATCAGAACCACCTCTGTGAAACTTTCCGGATGAAGGCCCTGTTATTGCAAATCTCTCTTCGACAGCAGCCTCGATGATGACGCAGGCTCTTGCATCGCAGCCTTGCAGTTACTTGGAAAAGACAAATCGCCTGGACTTTACAATGCATCCTCGATGCTGGACTTCGCATTGCAAGCCCTCATCAACTGGATCCTCAACAGCAATGCAGGACTGCACATTGCAGCTTCTTAGCCCCTCGAACTGAAGAATCGCCTCAGCTACTTGATGCAACTTTGATGTAGGACCTTGCAACGCACCACAATCAGGATTTAATGTACTCTTGTTCAGAGGGCCTATCTGGATCCCTGTAGCCGGCCTACGCTCAATCGCAGTCAGCCTGAATTTGTGACTTTGCCCCGGTCTGGAGCAACCAGATATCCATAGTTGGTGTTTTGTGCTTTTTGGTGCTATTTTCACTGATTAATTTATTTTTTACATCTTGTGTGGGATCCTTTTGAGGTGTTTATTATGGCTGTGTTACAGTTAAAAGTGCTGCACAAATACTTTACACATTGCCTCCAAGTTAAGCCTGACAGCTCTGTGCCAAGCTATCAGGCTTGTGATGTCAAACTGACAAAGATTGTGGTTGCTGCTTGAGTAGGGTTTACCCCCTCAACCAGCAACCCGATTTGTTACATGCGCTTAAAAATCAAGCATTTGCAATGCAATAGGTCTTGCATTCACACAAGTTTGAGCTATTAGCATTGTAAATGAAAATGCTTTTCATTTATGTTTTGGATATTAAAACATAAATAACAGGCATTGTCATTGACAATATTAATAGCTTAAACTCTCGCAAATGCGAGACCTATTGCATTGCAATAAAGGGCCTTCGCGACCGCTTGTTAGATTATAAATATCAGAGATAGAGACTGGCCTGCGACGTCTTCAAAGTAGTGATAAATAGTGCTGTGAAGAAGATGTGTAAGTGTTGTTAATTACACAGACAAAAAGTGTGAAGTAAGAGTTAAATGTGTTCCGAGCTATAAACACTAACAAAGCATTCCAACACCTGTCGCTCTGTGATTACACTGTGGCACCTCAGGAGGAAGAGCGGTAGGCGGAGGGCTATTTCCTGCCCTCTCCATGATTTGAGTGCGTAGTGTGGCATTGCGTAATGTCATTGCTATCTTTGGCCTAATAAAAAACACACCAGCCGTAGTAGGGCCCTGGCTTCACCTCTTGCTGCAAGGCAGGCTGTGCTTTATGGCAGGCATGTAAAGAGGAAGGGATGGTCTCAGATGCAGCCCCAGCCTCGTACAGTGACCCTGCTATTACTAGTGAGCGAGAGGCGTTGAGGTGGTGGTATTGGTGGTGGTAGTATTGGTATTGTTGGTGGTGTGGAATTGACATTGGTGATATTGGTGGTGGTGGTATTGGTGGTGGTATTTGTGGTAGTATTGGTGGTATTGGTGGTGGTGGTATTGGTGGTGGTGGTATTGGTGGTGGTGGTGGTGGTATTGATGGGGTGGTGGTATTGGTGGGGCTGGTATTGGTGGTGGTGGTATTGGTGGTGATATTGGGGTGGTGGTGGTATTGGTGTTGCTGGTGGTTTTGGTGGTGGTATTGGTATTAGTGGTTTTCGTGGCATTAGTGGTGGTGGTATTAGTGGTGGTGGTGGCATTGGTAGTGGTGGTATTGGTGGTGGTATTGGTGGTGGTGGTATTGGTATTAGTGGTTTTTGTGGTATTGATGGTGGTGGTATTAGTGCTGGTGCTATTAGTGCTGGTGGTGGTATTGGTGGTTGTATTGGTGGTGGTATTGGTGGTAGTGTTGGTATTGGTGGTGGCATTGGTGGTTGGGTATTGGTGGTGTTGGTGGTGGTGCTATTGGTGGTGGTGGAATTGGTGGTGGTGGAATTGGTGGTGGTAGTGGTATTGGTGGTGGTGTTGGTTTTGGTGTTGGTATTGGTGGTGGTATTGGTATTGGTGGTGATAGTATTGATATTGGTGGTGGTGGTGGTGGTGGTATTGGTAGGGGTGGTATTGGTTATAGTATTGCTGTTGGTATTGGTGATGGTATTGTTGGTGGTGGTATTGTTGGTGGTGGTATTGGTAGTGGTGGTGTTGGTGGTGGTGGTGTTGGTGGTGGTGTTGGTGGTGGTGGCATTGGTGATGGTGGTGGTATTGGTGGTTGTGAAATTATGGTATTTGTGATGGTATTGGTGGTGGTGGTGTTGGTGGTGGTGGTGGTATTGATGTTATTGGTGGTGGTATTGATGGTATTTGTGGTCATGGTATTGGTACTGGTAGTGGTGGTATTGGTGGTGGTAGTGGTATTGATGGTATTGATGGTATTTGTGGCCTTGGTATTGGTATTGGTAGTGGTGGTATTGGTGGTATTGGTGGTGGTGTCATTGGTGGTATTGGTGGTGCTGGTGGTATTGATATTGGTGGTGGTGGTATTGGTATTGATGGTGGTATTGGTATTGGTGCTGGTGGTATTAGTGGTGGTGGTGACATTGGTGGTGGTGGTTTTGGTGGTGGTATTGGTGGTGGTGATAGTAGTGGTGGTATTGGAGATGGTGATGGTATTGATGGTATTGGTGGTGGTGATATTGGTTGTATTTGTGACTTTATTGGTAGTACTGGTAGTGGTATTGATATGGGCAGTGGTATTGGTATTGGTGGTGGTATAGGTATTAGGGGTTTTCTCAGTAATGGTGGTGGTGATATTAGTGGTGGTGGTATTGGTGCTGGTGGTGGTATTGGTGGTGGTGTTGGTATTGGTGGTGGCATTGGTGGTTGGGTATTGGTGGTGTTGGTATTGGTGGTAGTGTTGGTGGAATTGGTGGTGGTAGTGGTATTTGTGGTGGTGGTGGTATTGGTATTGGTGGTGGTGGTATTGGTGGCGGTATTGGTAGGGGTGGTATTGGTGGTAGTATTAATGTTGGTATTGGCGGTGGTGGTATTGGTGGTGGTGGTATTGGTGATGGTGGTAGTATTGGTGGTGGTGGAATTTGTCACGGTATTGGTAGTGGCATTGGTGGTGGTGTTGGTGGTGGTATTGGTGTTATTGGTGGTGGTATTGGTGGTTTATGGTATTGGTAGTGGTGGTATTGGTATTGGTGCTGGTGGTAGTATTTGGTGCTGGTGGTATTGGTGGTGGTGGTATTGGTATTGGTGGTGATATTGGTGGTGGTGGTATTGGTACTGGTGTTGGTGGTATTGGTATTGGTGGTGGTGGTATTAATGGTGGTGGTATTGGTAGTGGTATTGGTGGTGGTGGTGGTATTGGTGTGGCGGTGGTGGTGGTGGTGGTATTGGTGGTACAGGTGATGGTGTTATTTGTATTGGTGGTGGTGGAATTGGTGGTACTGGTATTGGTGGTGATATTTGTGGTGCTGGTGGTATTGGTGGTGGTGTTATTGGTGGTTGTTGTATTGGTGGTATTTGTGGTGGTATTGGTTGTATTGGTGGTGTTGGTAGTGGTATTGGTAGTATTGGTGGTTGTATTGGTATTTATGTTATTGGTGGTGGTGGTATTTGTGGTATTGGTGGTGGTGGTATTGGTGGTATGGTATTGGTGCTGGTGGTGGTGGTATTGGTATTGGTGGTGGTATTGTTGGTGGTGGTATTGTTGTTGGTGTTATTGGTGGTGGTCTTGGTGGTGGCATTGGTGGTGGTATTGGTGGTGCTGGTATTGGTGGTGGTGGTGGTATTGGTGGTGGTGTTATTGGTGGTTGGATTGGTGGTATGGTATTGGATTGGTGGTAGTGATGGTATTCGTGATAATATTGGTGGTGGTGTTGGTATTGGTGGTGGCAATGGTGGTTTGGTATTGGTGGTGTTGGTATTGGTGGTAGTGTTGGTGGAATTGGTGGTGGTAGTGGTATTGGTGGTGGTGGGGGTATTGGTGTTGGTGGTATTGGTGGTGGTATTGGTAGGGGTGGTATTGGTGGTAGTATTGGTGTTGGTATTGGTGGTGGTGGTATTGGTGGTGGTGGTATTGGTGATGGTGGTGGTATTGGTGGTGGTGGAATTTGTCACAGTATTGGTAGTGGCAGTGGTGGTGGTGTTGGTGGTGGTATTGGTGTTGTTGGTGGTGGTATTGGTGGTGGTATTGGTGGTTTATGGTATTGGTATTGGTAGTGGTGGTATTGGTATTGGTGCTGGTGGTGGTATTGGTGCTGGTGGTATTGGTGGTGGTGGTAGTATTGGTATTGGTGGTGATATTGGTGGTGGTGGTATTGGTACTGGTGTTGGTGGTATTGGTGGTGTTGGTATTGGTGGTGGTATTGGTGGTGGTGGTATTAGTGGTGGTGGTATTGGTAGTGGTATTGGTGGTGGTGGTATTGGTGTGGTGGTATTGGTGGTACAGGTGATGGTGTTATTTGTATTGGTGGTGGTGGAATTAGTGGTGGTGGTATTGGTGATGGTGGTGGTATTGGTGGTGGTGGAATTTGTCACAGTATTGGTAGTGGCATTGGTGGTGGTGTTGGTGGTGGTATTGGTGTTATTGGTGGTGGTATTGGTGGTGGTATTGGTGGTTTATGGTATTGGTATTGGTAGTGGTGGTATTGGTATTGGTGCTGGTGGTATTGGTGGTGGTGGTGGTGGTATTGGTACTGGTAATGGTGGTGTTGGTATTGGTGGTGGTATTGGTGGTGGTGGTATTAGTTGTGGTGGTATTGGTAGTGGTATTGGTGGTGGTGGTGGTATTGGTGTGGCGGTGGTGGTGGTATTGGTGGTGGTATTGGTGGTACAGGTGATGGTGTTATTTGTATTGGTGGTACTGGTATTGGTGGGGATATTTGTGGTGCTGGTGGTATTGGTGGTGGTGTTATTGGTGGTGGTATTGGTGGTTGTGGTATTGGTGGTATTTGTGATGGTATTGGTTGTATTGGTGGTGTTGGTGGTGGTATTGGTGGTTGTATTGGTATTTATGTTATTGGTGGTGGTGGTATTTGTGGTATTGGTGGTGGTGGTATTGGTTGTATGGTATTGGTGCTGGTGGTGGTGGTATTGGTATTGGTGGTGGTATTGTTGGTGGTGGTATTGTTGGTGGTGTTATTGGTGGTGGTCTTGGTGGTGGCATTGGTGGTGGTATTGGTGGTGCTGGTATTGGTGGTGGTATTTGTGGTGGTGGTATTGGTAGTGGAAGTGGTGATGGTGGTATTGGTGGTGGTTTTATTGATATTTGTGGTATTGGTGGTGGTGGTATTGGTGGTGGTGTTATTGGTGGTTGGATTGGTGGTGGTGGTATGGTATTGGATTGGTGGTAGTGATGGTATTCGTGATGGCATTGGTGGTGGTGCCATTGGTGATGGTATTGGTAGTATTGATGGTTGTATAGGTATTGATGTTATTGATGGTGGTGGTATTGGTGATGGTGGTATTGGTGGTGGTGGTATTGGTGGTATGGTATTGGTGGTGGTGGTGGCATTGGTGGCGGTATTGTTGGTGGTGGTATTGGTGATGGTGGTATTGGTGGTGTTGGTATTGGTGGTGGTGGTATTGGTGGTGGTGGTGGTTATATTGGTGGTGGTGGTATTGGTGGTGGTATCAGTGGTTTTGGTCATGGTGTTAATGGTATTGGTGGGATTGGTATTGGTGATCGTGATTTTGGTGGTGGTATTGGTGGTTGTGGTGGTATTGGTAGTGGTATTGGTGGTGGTGGTATTGGTGGTAGTATTGGTGGTGGCGGTATTTGTGGTGGTGGTGGTATTGCTGATGGTTGTGGTATTGGTATTGGTGGTATTGATATTGTTGGTTTTGGTGGTGGTGGTATTGGTGGTGGTGGTGGCATTGGTGGTGGTAATGTTGGTGGTGGTATTGGTGATGGTGGTATTGGTGGTGTTGGTATTGGTGATCGTGATATTGGTGGTGGTATTGGTGGTTGTGGTGGTATTGGTAGTGGTATTGGTATTGGTGGTGGTGGTATTGGTGGTAGTATTGGTGGTGGCGGTATTTGTGGTGGTGGTGGTATTGCTGATGGTTGTGGTATTGGTATTGGGGGTATTGATATTGTTGGTTTTGGTGGCGGTGGTATTGGTGGTGGTGGTTGTATTTGTGATGGTATTGGTGGTGGTGGTATTGATGTTATTGGTGGTATTGGTGGTGGTATTAGTATTGGTGGTATTTGTGGTGGTGGTATGGTGGTGGTGGTCTTGGTGATTCTGGTGGTGGTAGTATTAGTTGTATTGGTGGTTGTGGTGTTGGTGGTGGTATTGGTGGTGGTGGTATTGGTATTTGTGGTATTGGTGGTATTTGTGGTGGTATTGGTATAGGTGGTGTCGGTGGTGGTGGTATTGGTGGTGGTAATATTGGTGGTATTGGAGGTGGTGGTATTCGTGGCGGCGGTATTGGTGGTATTGGTGGTGGTGCTATTGGTGGGATTAGTGGTGAGATTGGTGGTAATGGTATTGGTGGTGGTGGTGGTATTGGTTTTGGTGGTATTGGTATTAGTGGTATTGGTGGTTTTCGTGGTGGTATTGGTAGAGGGGGTGTTGGTTTTGGTATTGGTAGTGGCAATATTGGTGGTGGCATTTGTGGGATTGGTGGTAATGCTATTGGTGGTGGTGGTATTGGTGGTGGTACTGGTGGTGGTATTGGTGGTATTTGTGATGGTATTGGTGGTGGTGGTATTGGTAGTGGTATTGGTATTGGTGGTGGTGGTATTGGTGGGGGTGGTATTGGTGGTGGTGGTGGTATTGGTGGTGGTGGTGGTATTAGTGGTAGAATTGGAGGTTGTGGAGGTGGTGGTATTTGTGGTGGTTGTATTGGTGGTGGTGTTAATAAAACAGGCTTTTGTAAACAACCATCAGGTGGCTCTAGTGCAGATGACATGTAACACAGATGTCCTGTTGTCAGCTTCAGCCCATTAGCACATGATTATGTGCTACCTGGAATTCACATGAATTAATTCACATATCATTTCTAAATCCCCTTTACTTGGGGGGTTGAAAAAGACATGAGATAATGCCGGATTAAAGTGATTGAAAGCAGGTGCCCGTGTTACTTGGAGGCAGTGCTGCTTAAAAAAGCACAAGCAGTTTCAGTTGTAGCAGAACATGTTCGGCCTGCAGTAAGAGAAACTCATTAAAGTAAATAGTGCTTATAGACTAAATAACAGGTCCCGTGAAACAACCGAAGTATAAGGGCCAGTAACCATGGGAGGTTACAAATGAAGACAAGGCCGTATTGAGGAGGCAATAACTAGCCTATTAACAAATCCGAAGGCAGCATTTAAAAAAAGATGTTGGACTTGGCCCATTTTCCCAAAATTTTTCGCTTTTATGGGAAACCGCATGTTACGTGAATGCATGTGAAATGCAAAGATTGAATGTGTGCAGACTGAGTTTCCCCATTTTAAAGATGTAATTTAAAATGGATGCCAAAGCTGTGTGGTTGCGCCGTTTGACTGAGCTAGGTTGACAGTCTAGTGGTTATTTCCCAGCAGCCCCAGCTTTTGGAGGGAAGCCTGGCACCCAGGGTGCTCTACCCCTCCCCCTAGGCCAGTTAGAGCCAGTTTCCCCAGACGCTTCTAGAAGCTTCTGGCACTGTCTGGAAGGTGGGGTGAGGGGCGTATAAAGGGCGGAGCTGGGCTGCCATGTGGTCAGTCAGAGGGTGGACCTGAGAGAGAGGGGACCTGCTGCCAGGGGTTACCGCCACATAGGCCTGTGTGCTGGGCCCTGAGCTTACCTACCCCCCCCCCTCTACTGTCCCCAGGGCGAGGGAAAGCTATAGTCGGGGCAACACAGACCTGGAGAAGCCCTCGCAGGAGTTTTAGGCGGTAGGATTAGTCAGGGACCTATGCCTCTGAAAGTGACAGGGCTTAGGTGCTGCCTTTCAAGTGAGTAAGGGATCCTGAACTACCCACTGATCTGGCCCGGCGAGAGGAGAATCCAGGGATGACAGGCAGAGACTAATTAGTCTGCCTTCAGCCACCAATGCAACTTCCTCCCCTCAAGAAACCCTCAATCAAGGGGCAGGAACCAGAGAGCGCTATTCACAAGCTGCCCCTGGAAGGAGAGCGCTATTCACAAGCTGCCCCTGGAAGGAGAGCGCTAGATTTGGTGAGCGCTCTCCTTGAATGGACTGCACACTGCCCCTAAAGCTGGTGGGACCGCCTAGCGCCGGCAAAGCGCTATACATCCTGGCCCAAAGGAGGTGAGGAGCGTGTGGCCAGGGAGAGCTGGGCGCTGAAAGATATAACGGGAGCCTACCCCACGTGCCAGCCTAATTAGGAGCCCCGCGGGAGCCTACCCCGCGTGTGTGCCGCCTGTGAATATTTAAACTCATTTTAAACTCATAGTGGGAGCCCACCCCGCGTGTGTGCTGCCACGCGGTGCTTTACTTATCCCAGCAGCAGCCTACCCCGCGGTTCTGGTGCCCAACGCAGGTGCCTACCCCGCCAGTGTCCTCAGCTGAAGGCGGGAGCCTACCCCGCACTTCCAAACTGCGCTGTAAATCACCGCCACCGCCCAGGGTGCAGCCGAGGAGCGGGCCGCTGCGCTGCCTCCAACGACCCCGAAACCGAAGTCGGAAGGCGTGACCTGCCTCCCCTGACCGGGAAGAAGCCAGGCGGGAGCCTACCCCGCGCTGGCGCATCAGCGAGGGGGAGGTGACGTCTGCAGCCTTGCGGAAGCTGCCTCGAAGTCCCGGGTCCCAGGAGGGGGCCCGGGTGAAGACGGGAGGAGCGCTGCCTACTGCCGTGTCTGAAGCCCGCGAGGAAGCGGGATCGTTGCCAAAGCCCCAGGTCCCAGGAGGGGGGGCCTGGGTGAAGTCCAACTGAGGCCGCCCGGAGAGCCCTGCATGTGCCCTGCGCCGGTGTGACGGAGCCCTTGTGTGTAGAGGAGAGCCCCGCACTACCAGCAGCTGCCTGGAGGGTACTTGGAGAAAAAGGGTGGGGGCTTCGAGGCATGTTGTCGGTGCCTGCCCCCACCGTGTGGAAGCCCCTGAGGGCCGCAGGAGGAACCCAGGGAGGAGCGGAGTCAGTCAGTGAGCCCGGTGAGTGGCGCTCAGCCTTGCCTTGGTGGGGGGGGTCGGGGCACACTATCGGTGCCCACCCCCAGTAACTCTGCTAACTGTACTTTCCCTAGTTGCCCCACCGGACAGGGAGGTCTGCGACGGTGGGCAGACTTTGCTTCCGAGTCCCAGAGAGGGACTCCAACGTCACCAATACCCTGTGTGGGGCTTCTAATTGTGCAGGACCGACTTACCTTGACTCAACTGCCCCACCGGACAGCGGGCAGTTGCAACTAGTGGATATGGGTTGTAGATGGCACTAGGTGTTCCCTGTGTTGAAGAGCTAATGAATTGCTCTGTGCGGCGCTATGTTTAAGTGCCATGATTTTGGGAGCCCTATTAAATTGCCATGTGCAGCGCTATGTCAACTGCTAGGTTGAAGGCTATGTTTAACGCGCTATTGAGTGGCTATGTGCAGCGCTATGTCGAATGCCATGGTTTGAAGCGCTAATGCCTGGCTATGTGCAGCGCTATGTCAATGGCTATGTTTTGAAGCGCTTTTGCCGTGCTATGTGCAGCGCTATGTTGAAGGCTATGTTTTAACGCGCTATTGAGTTGCTATGTGCGGCGCTATGTCAATGGCTATGTTTTAAAGCGCTATCGCCGTGCTATGGGCAGCGCTATGTTAAAAGGCTATGGGAAGCGCTATTGTTTTGCTCTGTACAGCGCTAGTTTTAGATGTCAGGGTTTGATGTGTTGATGCACTGCCTACCCTAATTTCCTGCCTCAGGGGATGCCCAGGACGGTCATGTATATTGTGATGCCGTGAGGTTTCCGTTACAGGTGTTCCGGCCTAATGTCTAACGTCATGCCCTGATGTATTTTATTGCAGGATTAATGTGGATGGATTTTACCTTTATTCCTCTCACGTACATTTATTCTATCTGTGCTTCGCAATGGTTCTGGCAGCGGCCCGATTGGCCCTGCCATATATATAATTCCCCCCTGTAAATTTGACCCAGCGCCAGTTGGCGCAGTGTAGAGATTACCTGACACCTTGTGGTTTTGGACAATACAAAAGTTCTTTTTACCTAAACTGGTGTAGTGTCTCTTTTTGTAGTGTGCCTTGTGTGTCGCCTGTGTATACTGCGTGGATGCTTTGCACATTTCCTCCGGAGTTTGGCCCGCCCGCTCTGCACCAGGCTACCCGTTTCCAACAAAAGACAATGACACAAGCTAATGAAAAATATGGGCGGGGGAGTGGGCGTGGCTTCTCTCCCATTCTCTACTACAGCAGTCTTGCAGAACGAGCAGTGCATGCATGTTGCCGCTAGGCTCGACCTAAAAATGAAGGGGCTTATTTACAAGCCTCTTGCGCCACTTTTTCGTCCTTTTTCCCATGTTAAAAATGACACTAAAGTGGCACGAGGGGCTTGAAAATAAGCCCCGAAAAGTGGAACTTTGATTTTGTTTTTAAGAGTAGGCTGTGACCTTTCTACTCTTAAAAAGGCATTTTTACTATTCGCTTTTTTAACATTCTCAAAGGGGAAGGGGCACCGGGGGGACCCTGTCTCATTAACGAATGGCTTACCACCTACTTTAAGGAGGTCTTACCACCACCTCCTTTTACGAGGTGAAAATGTATAACTAGTTTGAAACTGGAATACAGTCACAAAACATTAAGACATTTCATGAGGAATCCCTGTTTGGAAGGGACCCCCTGAACATGCCTCTTTCAAATAGCGACTACTTACGACCACTCCTTCATACTACTTTCACAGTAGTGCTACACCTAAAGCCTCTGACGGCTTCTCCATAATTAGCCACTCATCCTACCTCAGCCCAGCAGGGACCACAAGGAAAGCAGGAAGACGCAAAGGTAAGTATAGGAGATTGTCTCCCAACATCAGGACTGCATCTTCAAGAGAGATTCCATTAAGCTCCCAGATCCAATTAGTTATCCATCTTTCCTGACTGTCCAGCAGAGGTTAGGATTTCTGGGAGCTCCTGGGGCCGCATTATGCAAAGGGCACCCTGTCCCTGTATGTCCCTGAAATTATTGGTGGTCTAAAGGTGGTGATTTTTCTACAGAGAACATTGTGTTCTCAGTGGAGATAAAGTGTGCCATTATACGATGGGGGTGACATTTTCCCAAGCATAATGCAACAATGTGTTCACTTTCGCTCATAGAGATGCTTCTGCATTGTTAGAAATAGGAATTGCAAAGCATATTTTCTAGAAGTGCTCTTGAAAACCTGTGCATGTCACACATCTTCACAGGGTGCTTCTGGAAATCCTGAAAGTGAGGAATATTTGTAACATAAGGTGTCAGCTTACAGGCCCTTAGGAGTGTTCATATAAAGATGATAGTACTTTACATGGACCTTGACAGGCAACTTCCCAGAGATGGTCAACAATCACAGACACATTTCACACTGCAAGAGGTAAGTAGTACGTAGTGGACTGGCTATGCTAATAAACCTCATTGACTTGCGGGCATAGCCCATGTCCTGCAGGGTACAGTATGATCGCTGACATATTTCATCTCTCTCTCAACAGCTGACAGAAATCTTAAAAAAGCAATTTGGGGACATCTTGCAAGAGATACAAGTCGCGGGACTTCGGTAAGTGTCACATGCACTGTGGGATTGGAGGTTGTTGTGATCACATAAGCCCCCTCCCCACACCCCAATAAGTGATCACTCACCTTGTTTCACCTCAGGATATCTCCCTAGCCTGGTTTCATGTACCAACCACACGTGTGTTGTATGTGATGAGTGATGTTGTGTGTGCCCTTGTTCTCTGGAGCCCTCAGCACTGGTCTTCTGTTGATGGACATCTCCCCAGAAAGGGCAGCCCTCTAGCCATATAAACACACTGCACCCTGTGATTCTCGCGTAGGTATTTAGAAGGTTGAACTCAACCCTTAGACGAGCATTGGTACAAATTGTTCATCTGGGCATTGGTATATCACTCGAAATTACGTAATTAAACCAAATGCCACTGAAGTAAATTCAGAGGTCAAATTAACTTGATATTTAGACTAGTGAGGTGTTATTTGCACCTGAGAACCAGCCATTCCAGGATTCCAAGGGTTCTACTGGCTTTCCAATGATAGATGAGTCCCTTTCAGATCATAAGGGGTATGAAGAGATCCCCGATACCATTAATTGGACCCTTCCATTCAACATCATTGCTGGGGTGAAGGGCTCAGGTGACTGCATTAAATAGACCCTTCTATATGAGGGAACAATGAAAAGGACATGTCTCTTGCATGTCATTCTTTGTCATACTTTGAGTGAAGGTTGACGATTCATTAATGAACCCTTCTCTTTGAGTTCCCAACAGGGGTGCATGTTCCGGTGTTTCCATGGATTGGACTCTTTCATCTAAAACCTTTTCTTGTGTGAGGGGTTCTGTAAGTCTCCATGAAAAGGGCCCTTCTATTGAGATCATTGCTGGAGTGGAAGCTTCTGGGGATTCTATGATATGGACTGTTCCATTTAAGCTCATTGGAGGGGTCATTTCTCCTTACATCCCAAACATCTGTCAGAGGATTCTGCCTTCTTTCATCAAAAGATCCAGATTATTCCCACAGATCTCATAATTCTGATGGAGGTTGCACCTGTTGTTATCAGCTCAACACAATTAAAATGTACCCCACAATGTGGCCCTTTCTGTGTAATATGGGAGATGAATCTGGGTGCCGTTAGAGCTCCTGCACTCAAAACTACTAGGTGTTGGAACACCTAACCCAACTTCACTGTGTCCATTTACGAACATATACCCAATCCTAGCACACATCTCAGTAACCACCACCAGGAATTAAACTACTGAAACCACAATGTGACCCATTAACACATGATCTGCAGTACTCCAGACAACACATGTCTCATCCCCTATCTTTATGTTTAAAACGTTTTTATTGAAACAAAAACAAACCATGGGGGAGGGGGATAGGAGGTCAGGATACATGGAATACAGTCAAAGAAAAAGGGTGCAACTCCAGAGGGTTGGCAATAGGTAGCGCAGTAAGTCAGGGGGAAAAACACAGTAAATGAAGGCTAGAAATACAAGCTATGGAACCCCGCCCGCGCATCCAACACCCCAAATCTAAGCAATGAAAGCCATCAGCAACTCAACAGAACACAATCCCCCCCCCCATCCCCCATCCTCCCAGTAACGAAACCCCCCCCCCCCCCCCCCCGTCCTATGGTCCCGCACCAGAGTAATCCTCACCAGGAAGCCCCGCACCCCCCCCCCCCTGGGAGGTCCCCGCCTCACATGTAAACTAGTCCGCCGGGGTCACCGGCGGCGTCAGCCTGAGAAGCCTAAGATACCTCGGGCAGGTGAGCTCCCGGAATTCAGTGGACAGCAGCGCTAGAAAGGGTTGCCACAGCTCTTCAAATTGGTCTATCTCCCCCGCAACCGTAAGCGACAGCTTCTCCATCCCCAGCACATGCCAAAGCCTATGCAACCAACCGGTGATGGAGGGGACGGTGGCTGTGCGCCAGTGGATTAGAATGTTCTGAACCGCAGACCCCAGCGCAATTGCGATCTGCCTACCCCTACGGGACTTCAGTGGGTACATTAGGTCATTGGGGAGGCCCAACAGGACATACGCCGGGAGTCGCGGCAGCTCTATCCCAAAGTGCTTATCCACCTCGTCCAGAACTTCCTTCCAGTAGGCGGTCAGCACTGGGCAACCCCAAAGAATGTGTGAAAGGGTACCTTCCTGCCCGCAGCTCCGCCAGCACCCCCTGTCAGTGTGCTTGTACATTTCATACAGTCTCTCCGGGGTGTAGTACCAGTATGTGGACACCTTAGTAAAGGTCTCCGTAAGGCCCGTGTGATAGGCAGAGTGCCGCGCCCGATACGCAATTTTGTCCCATTCCTTGTGGCTGAGTGTCCTGCCCAATTCCCTGTGCCAGCGCTTCCTCCCCGGGTTGTAATAGTGAAACGGCGGGGGTTGTAGGTATTTGTACAAATCGGTAATTAGCTTAGCGTCGGAGGTCCGAGTAGCCAACCACCTCTCATACGGTGTAATTGGACGGGCGGCGGTGGCACGCACCTGGGGCTGGAGGGCCCAATGCCGAACCTGCATGTAGCGCAATCTGTCCAGCTCCGTCAGGCCGAACTCCTGGCGGAGTTGCTGAAAAGGAACCACTCCTTCCGGGCCATAGATCTGGAAGAGTGCCCTGCAGCCCGCCTGCACCCAGTGGGAGAAAACCCCCGGCTCCATCCCTGGGGAGAAGTCCGGGTTGCCCACAATGGGCGTGAGCGGCGAAGGGAAGGTGGTAAGGCCCCGGGCCTCACAGACCGCGTCCCACACACGCAGGGGGACCCGCGTAACAAAGGAAGCGTAAAGATTAGGGGGGCGATGCGCGCGGCGCAGGAATGGAACCTCTTGTAAGGTGCGGCCCGCCACTGCCTGGTCTTGGAAGAGCCAATGTTTGTCGGACTCCCACCTACTCCACTCCACCAGATAGCGTAGCTGTGCCGCCTGAAAGTACTTACGGAGGTCTGGAATACCGAGACCCCCCGCCTCCGGAGCAAGCGTGGAGAGGACCCTCTTCATGCGTGGCCTGCGGCCCTGCCAGACAAAGCGGGAGATGTCAGCCTGCATTTGTCGCATCCAGCCCACCGGGGGCTGGAGCGGGAGGGCCCGGAAAAGATATAGTATCTGGGGCAAAACCGTCATCTTGACCGCCGCGATTCGCCCCAGCCAGGACAGCAGGCCTTTGTTCCAGTGGCCAAGCTCATCCTTGATCTTCCTGCTGAGGGAGGCATAATTGGCCGTAACCATCTCCGGTAATGTAGGCGCCAGTAGGATCCCCAGGTACGGCACCGTGGACGAGGACCACTGCATGGGGAAGAGCCGCTGAAGATCCCTCCTGGTATCCGCCGCCAGGGACACGTCTAACGCCATCGACTTGCTCATATTCATTTTGAAGCCGGCCACCCCCGCAAAGGCGTCCAGCTCCCGGAGGCAGGCAGGCAGCGACCTCCCAGGGTCGTCCAAGGTCAACAGGACATCATCCGCGTAGAGACTGACGGTGTGGACGTACTGGCCCATCCGGACCCCGACAGCATCCGGATTATTACGAATCCTCTGGGCAAACGGCTCCATGTAGAGGGCAAACAAGAGCGGCGAAAGAGGGCAGCCCTGCCGCGTGCCGCGCTCGATGGCAAAGCCACCGGAGCTACACCCATTGACCCGCACCGACGCTGAAGGATGCTTATAGCAGTTAAATACCATGGTGCGGAACTTATCGCCGATTCCCAATTTCTTGAAGACCAGCTCAAGATACGGCCAGTGGACTCTGTCGAAGGCCTTCTCCGCATCGACGGACAGCAACATCCGCTCCCCCGAGATCCTTGAGGCCTTCTCCAGAACATGCGTCACCCGCTTGGTGTTGTCAACCGTCTGTCTGCCGGGCACAAAACCAGCCTGGTCCGCCTCCACCAGACCGGGGAGGTGTGGACTCAGCCTGGACGCGAGAATCCCCGTGTACAACTTTAGGTCGACATTTAAAAGCGAGATGGGTCGGTACGAGCCGCAGAGGGCCCGGTCCTTCCCAGGTTTCGGGATTACCGCGACCGTCGCCCTCAGGAGATCCGGAGGGATGGCTCCCGGTTCGGAGAAAGAGTTAAATAGCCGAGTAAGGACAGGGGCCACAACCGTGCAAAAAGTCTTGTAAAATAGCGACGTGTACCCGTCCGGGCCCGGGGCCTTGCCATGTTTCAGCCGCGCGATAGCGGAAATCACTTCCTCAACATGGATGTCCCGCTCCAGGTGGTCCGCCTGAGCCGGATCCAGTACCGGGAGGGTCACCGACTCCAAATAGCCGTCGGCATCCCGTGGCGAGGAGGGCTCCTCAGCATACAGCGCCTCGTAGAAGCCGCGGAAAGATTCCGCTACCTCCGCGTCCCTGGAGACAACTCCCCCGTCCGTGCCCACCAATTCTTTCACAACGCTACGCTGTTGCGCGACCCGGAGCCGGTGTGCTAGGAGCTTGCCACATCTGTCCCCCCCAGTGTAGTAGGCATGTTTCAAGCGTAGGGCGGCATACTCCGCCCTGTCAAGATCCAGAGCCGACAGGAGCTTCCTCGCTGCCTTCAACTGCCTCCACACCCTCGGCGCCCCCGTGCGTCGGTGGACCTGCTCAAGCTCCCGGACCTGAGCTGTCAGCTCATCCCTCTTCAGTTGCCGCTCCTTATTTTCAGCTGCAGAGATAGAGATAAATTCCCCCCAGAGGACTGCCTTCAATGCCGCCCACTGTGTCGCCTGCGAGGTGTCAGTGTTGCTATTGTGGGTGAGATAGTCCCGTATGACCTCCCCGATGCGTTGCACCACCGACTTCTTGTGTAGAAGGGTATCCCGGAGGCGCCACACCCCCCGAGAGGGGGAGGCCGCCGGCCACTGGAAAACGCCGGTGACTGGGGAGTGGTCAGACAGGGTCAGGACCCCGATGTCCGCCGCCGTAGCAGCGGCACGCATCGGTCCACTCACCAGGAGGTAGTCCAGCCGTGAGTAGGTTCGGTGTGCATGCGAGAAATAAGAGTAGTCCCTATCCGTGGGGTGCATGGAGCGCCAGAGGTCGTGCAAGTCCATTTCCGCAATCCGGGCCCTCCCAGCCTGGGACAGTTCCCCCGTCTGCGGGAAGCGCTGCGCCGATCTGTCCATCACAGAATCGAAGACAATGTTAAGGTCCCCCCCCCAAGATAATGTGGCGGTCGGGGGAAGCAGTGACGTCCACCAGCGCGGAGTCTAGGAAGCGCTCTTGGTGATCGTTTGGGCTATAAACGGAGCCTACCGTAAATGCTATGCCTCCCAGGCGCATGCGATACGCAAGGAGCCTCCCCTTCTGTTCAGCACACTTATGCAAAACCTCCCCCCGAAAGGAGCTTGCTAGGAGAATGGCTACCCCCGCCGTCTTGTTCGCTGCCGAGGAAAAGAACTGGGTAGGGAACCTGGCAGAACGCATTCTATGGCAATCTCGGGGCAATAAGTGTGTCTCCTGCAAAAGGCAAATGTCCGCCTGCGTCCCCTCCAGCAACGATAGAATCGCTCTGCGCTTCACCGGGTTATTCAGACCCTGAACATTAAGGGTCACTACCTTTAGGCCCGGCATTCCTCGCGGGGATCGGGAGCGCCATGCAATGGGCAGGGAATCAGCGGGTGGGGCGCGCGGGGCCGCCGCGCAGGACAAGCCAAAACAAAGCGGGCATAGACAACATCGGACGGGACCTTCCCAACCCCAAAACAACCCCCTCCCCCCCCCAAACACACCCCTTGCAACTAGCCACCCACAAACTCAAACACCCCATTGTCTCAGTCAAGCCCCAAGACGGGCAAGTCCGTAGAAAGGAACGAAGTGGACGTCCAGCCACTCACCTCCATCCGCTCCCCCCCCACCCCCCTGCCCCGTACCAAGCATGTAAAGAAGCTAAAGACATCTCCCCCCGGAGTGTGTGTTAGGCCGTCAAGGCCACGCCAGAGGAGCCGGTCGAGTCCCCGGCCGCCGCCCTCAGAGCGTCGGCCATGTCCGCCCTGATGGTAGGGGAGTCCGGACGCCCCACGCTGGCCGCTGAGCGCCGCCTCGTTGACCTCCGCCGGTTCCGTCTCTCCGAGGACCTCCACGACGGCGTAGCTCCTTCTTCCTCCGCCGCCGTGAGCCCCAGGACACCACAAATGTCTTGCAAGGAGCGTAGCTGGTGTAACACCCCATTCCATCGAAAAATCAGGCGGAAGGGGTTACCCCAACAGTACTGCGTCTCGTGTTCGCGCAAAAAGTCAGTGGCAATCCTAAAGGACCTGCGTTTCTGCAGCGTGATGGCGGAGAGGTCCTGGTAAAGCGCCACCGGCCGATCCCGGAAAGTCAGGGGCTGTTTCCTGCGGGCCTCAGCCATGATGCGCTCCTTCAGTGGAAAGTCGGGCAGGAAGGCCAGAATGTCCGGTGGAGGTGCCGATGACTGGCGCTGCCGGCCGACCCTATGCGCCCTATCAATGCTGATGGGAAAGTCCGCAGCTTCCCCCAGGATCTCTCGGAACAGGGCCTGCAGGTAGCCCCTCAGATCGGACCCCTCATCCGCAGTCGGCACACCACGCACTCGGATGTTGTTCCTCCGAGATCTGTTCTCAAGGTCCTCAGAGTGGGCCTGGAGCTCCACACACTGCTCCCGGAGGCGGAGAACGTCCTGCTGTAGGTGGACTATCTCCTCCGCTCGATGTTGGCCCTCCGTCTCCACCGCTTCAACACGTTCGCCAAGGCCCTCCACCTCCCTGCGCACTTCTCGGACCTCACTGGCCACCTCCCGCTTCAGTGTCTGGAAGTCCTCCCTGAGGGAGCTAAACAGTTCCTCCATAAAGGCCCTCGTGACGGGTGGCTCCCCCCCAGTCACATCCGCCGGAGCCCGGGAGGACCCCGGTGAGGGTTGCGTCCGGCAGGGTACGGTCCCCTTTCTTCGGGCCGCCTCTTCCAGACATCGCTAACTCCGCAGTCGAGCACAGATCCAGGCGCCCCAGGGGTGCTCAGCCGCCGGCCAGCACTCGACGTGGGTATCCCCCACGAGCGAAGTCGCTGCGTCACAGGTGACAAAATGGCGGCCCAGTCCGGTCACCGTCAGCCGCGGGAGCCCGTGCGAGACAACCAAGGGGGCCGCAGTGGGGGGGTCTCATCAGCACATCCCTCCGAGAGTCAGCCCAGCAGCAGCGGGGGTCACTTGCATCCAGCAGCCAGGACTCCAGCGAAGGCTGCCACCACTGCTCCTTCGGGGACAAAATGGCGGCAGGGCGGAGCAGGCCAAAATGACCAGGCCCGACGACACCACCGGGGCCCCTGAAGCACCCCAGAGTCAACTAAGTTCCACCACCGGCCCCAGTCCGTCACGCACAGGGCCCAGATGGTCCAACCCCGTCAGGGAGTCTGCTGTACCTCGGCTAGGGGTTAGGGCCCCCCGCAGTGCGAGGTGTCGCCATCACAAGTCCGAGTGCCGGGGCGCCCGTCCCAAGCCCTCCGCCCCGTCGGGTCCTCTCCCGCAAGGCTCCTTCGATCTCCGTCGAGCGGCGGGCCAGATCCCCTCCAAATCGCAACTTTCAGCACCAGGCCCAACCGAGGTATCCGGACAGCACTCCAATGCGCTCCGCCCCTCGGGCTCGCCGTCGTCTCTTGAACTCGATCGAATTTTTGGGGGGGTTCCCCCGAGGCGATCCGAACCAAAACAGCACCAATATGCACCCCTGATGCTCCGCCACTCTCCTCTCCCGCGCTGAGCCTCAGCAGGGGGAGAAAAGCGTAAGAAAAGGGCTCAAGCTGGGCCGGGCCGGAGGAGCTACGGGAGGAAGCGTCCGCTCACCCCGCCATCTTGGCCACGCCCCCTCATCCCCTATCTTAAGATTTATGTTGTCACAGAAACATGACTCTTCCCCAAGTTCCCACATATCCTAGATGTCCTCATTCCCAAAGGCTACTGCTTCCAGCATCTGGACTGTGGACCATACACGTAAAAAGGGAGGAGGACTCACTGCCATCCACAAGTCCTCCTGGTCCTCATTCTGAGACAAGTGACCGGCAAATTCATAAAGTCTTCTACAAACCACTTCCCACTCTCAACCTCTCAGTCTGCTACATTCCCCCTCACCTACATGCCTCCTTGACAGAAAAAGAACTTCACAGAAGAATTGTCAGACTTCATCACTACCCCTTCCATCTCAGTTGGATAGGTAGAAGGAGAACCATTGAAAGATGTTAACAGTGAATCCTTAGGTATGGATGAGGGTGGGATGAGCGATGGTGTTGAAGGCAACTGAGATGCAAAGCAAAATCAGGAGCCATTAGACTGAAGACAAAGAAGTGAAAAAACAAGAAAAAAACAAGGCAACAGGCATCCAGATTCTGGGACAACATCCCTAAATCTATCCGGGGTACCACAGTCCTGCTCCAATTTAGAAAATAGCTAAAGATATGTCTCTTTAAAGAACACTACATCAAGACAAAGTAACCGTCCATCTCTATTATTGGAACCCAGCATTACCTGTAGTTACCTCTTGAAAGTAGTTATAGTTAGGACCTACTTTCCATAGGAAGAGTGTTTTTTTCATTTGCCAATAACTTTAGCACCATTTGACAAATCCTCACCAAATTTTCAAACCTAGTATGATGCTCACTCTAGCTGCTGTCTTAAAGGTTTTGTGGTGATCCGTCGAGCGGGGGCCGTGAGGAAAGGGGGATCTCAAAACTTGTTTTCCCCATGTTAATTCCCAGTGAGATTTTAAGACATTACTACAGCCAGAACTGCTGAACGGACTTGCACTAAATTTGGCAGGAAGGTAAATCCATTCATTAGTCTTTAAAATATTAAGGAAAAAACAAATTTGTATATATAGGGACGTGAAGGCTCTGCGAACCCTCCCGATCTTGTGCTGAGATCTGATTGGCTGCCAACAGTTCAATCCAGGAAGTGTTGGCACCCATCTTGGGACTCAGCTTGAACCGAGCTCCCCAAAAAATGTTAAAAAAAAGAAAAGTGGACAGGGTAGAAATATACTGACCCCTTGGCCTCTTGGGGGGGTCCCAGAGGGACCCCGCCAGGGCAAAAAAATGAAATTTTGGTGGGAATTGTACTGCAGCCACAGCTCCTGCCGAAAAATAAGACAAAGAGAAGCATGGGCTCCCACACATATCTATTATTAAACCCCTGGGTGGGCCAGGTCCCGGGGCATGCAACCATTATTAATTTAAAGAAATGGGGGGTCTCATGTACCCCCCATGCCCCAGGGACTAGCACCACTCCAGGGCTTATAGATAAGTAATAGGTGGGTCTCGCGGGGTTATTGTCAAAAGAATGCAGGTGGACCCGTATAGCCCCCATGAAACCCCAGGGACTGCCACCTGCCTGAGGCTAATACAAAAGAAATCTTAAGGCCTCATGGAACCCCCCCATGCCCACAGGACCACCACCTCCCGTGATTATTACATTTGATAACGGGGCCCCCCTCCTAGAGCCAAAAATGGCCTTGGGGACTGCCATCCCCAAGGACTGGCTCCTGCGATGTCCAGGGTTGCCCACCCCTGGGACATAGTTGTTTACTGAGGCTTGGCAGGAACTTTACTGCTACCGCCAAGTCACAGCAAACGCTCTGCTTCCAGCAAGCGAGAGCTCGACAAAATGCTCTTGATTGAATTTCTTTCAGACATAGGGAGCTGTATGTTTAGCAGCTCCCTATGTATGAAAGCAATGCCGGCTCCCACAGGAGACGGGAAGCTGGCAGGGACCATGGGGCATTCGGGCTCCCCCCGGAGTCTCAGTGGGCACCCAGCAGACATGGCCTGGTCCCAGGGCATGGGGTCTGTGGGCTGAAATCAGCCTGGGGAGGGGTGCCTTGTGGCTCCCCTCCTCAATAAAAAATATAAAATTTAACAGGTCGAGCCCATGGGATGTGGTCCCCGGGGCCAAAATCAGCCCAGGGAGAGGGGCCTGCCGGTTCTACTCCCCTATTTCAAATAGCCCGGGCACTGAGGGATGGGTTTTCCAGGGCCGAAATTGGCCAGGGAAAGGGGGCCATTCTGCCGCCCTCCTCTAATAAAATAAAAAAAATTACAAATGGCTAGACCCAGGGAAGTCGCCGGCGACCCCGCCCCCTTTCTAAACCTCTCTGCAAAGGACCCCTGACACACAGCTTGCTGGGCAATGAAGTCCCCTTGGCTTTTGAGTGTCCTTGGTGGCCAAGAACCCCTCCTGTTACCTTCAGTAAGACCCACACAGAGGGATTGCTGCGAGGTCATTGGTGGCCCCACCCCCTTTGTCCAACACTCTGCAAAAGTGCCTCCTCCTAGTGCACTACTGGTTGGGGGATGAAGTCCCCTTAGATGCTGAGGGTCTTTGGGGGCAAATAACCTCTCCTGTTACCTCCAGTAAGTGCCACTCAGCGGGATTTCTGAGAGCAGGTTGGAGGCCCGCCCACTTTCTGCACCACTCTGAATGCACATAGTATTTTTAATAAACATAGAAATTCACTTAAAAAAACAAAAGATACAGGGAAGTTAAAGTTAGGAAATAGAATTTAAAAAGCTAGAAATTCATTGAAAAAAATAAAGGTTACAGGTATGTTATAGTTAAGCTCAGATTTCACTCATACAAAACCATAGAAATTCAACAGTTATAGTTACATGAGCTAACTATAACTTACGCCTCTGCAATGCACTGCTTATGACCTCACATAATACATCACCCATGACATCACTGTTGACATCTCAAATGACATTACTGATGACATCATCCACAGAACCACTCACACCCTCATACTGCCTCGTTCATCATGCACACACCCACACAACCACTCACATATCCATTTACAGACCCTTACAAGTACTCACACAACCACTCACTCTTCCATAGCACCACACACCCACACACCCACTCACTCATTCATACAGGCACTCACACAACCACTCACCCATAAAGCTACTCAAACAACCAATCACTTACCCATACAGCACCCACACTGCCACACTCCTTCAGTCATACAGCTACTCACACACTCACTTATTCACCTATGCAGCCACTCACACACCCACCCATTCGCACATCCATACAAGCAATCACACATGCGCACACTCACTCACCTATATAGCCACTTACACAGGCAGGCACCCACCAATACAGCCACTAACATACCCATACAGGCACTGACACACCCACTCACTCGCCAATACAGTCACTCGCACAGCCACTCACTCACCCACACAGCTACTCACACACCTACTTATACACCCATACAGCCACTCACATACCCACTCACACATCCATACAGGCACACAGACACAAATTCACACAGTGAGACAGACACTAACATAATATATGTTAGAAACAGTTTCACTCATTATTAGTACAGAAAGTATACTATTTTGACTTTTGTTGTACCTTGGTACATATGTTCAACACTCATAAACGTTTAGAAAACACTCACACTCATTGGAATATGCCATCAGTGATGTCATTTGAGATGTCATCAGTGATGTCACTGACCATGTCATGAGTGATGTAATAAGTGAGGTCATAAGCAGTGCATTGTGGGTGCATACATTATAGTTAGCTCAAGTAACTATAACTGCTGAATTTCTATGGTTTTGCACAAGTTAAATCTGGACCTAACTATAACATATATATATATATATCCTACTGGCGGTCGCCAGTAGGTAGTTAGAGTTAGGACCTTCTTTCTAGTCAAAAAGCGTTTTTTCTTTTCCCAATAACATTGGCGCCGGTTGACGAATCTTCGTGACATTTTCAAATTGTTGGTCCCGCTACGGTCAGCTTCTATCCTGAACGTTTCGGGGTGAATGGCCAACCGGGGGCCGAGAAAAAAGGGGGGTCCCAAAACATGTTTTCTCCATGTTACTTCCCATGGGAAACTTTAGACATGACTACAGCCCGAACTGCTGAATGGAATTACAACACATTTGGCAAAAAAGTAGCCCTTGGTTCAGAGAGAGACCTTTTCTTTAAATGGTGTAAATCCATTCAGTAGTTCCTGAGAAATTCAAAAAATAGAGATAAAAAAATCAATTTCCCATAGGAAATTTTAGTTTAGACACGGTTACAGTTGAAACTGCTGAGCGGGCTTAAACCAAATTTAGTAAAAAGGTAGTGCTTGGTTCATAAAGCAAACTTTTTTTTAAATGGTGTAAATCCGTTCAGTAGTTTTCGAGATATTAAAGGAAAAAAATCTTTATATATATGGGCGGGACCTAACTACACAAGCACTAGCTTGGCTCTAATCCAGGAAGTGTTGGCAGCCATCTTGGTGCAATGCTTTTTAGGTCTAGCCTAGTGATGCAGCGGATGCACTGCACACTACACAAACACACCTGCACTGCCCTAAACACTAAAACACTACGCCAGCACGAGCCCCTGCATTGCACGAACACCATTGCACTGCCCTAAACCCAGAAACACTACCCCAGCATGACTCCCAACACTGCCTGAACACCACTGCACTGCCCTAAACCCAGAAACACTACCCCCACCATGACCCCCTACACTGCCCGAAAACCACTGCACTGCCCTAAACCCTGAAACACCACCCCCAGCACGCCCCCTACACTGCCCAAACACCACTGCACTGCCCTAAAACATGAAAAACTACCCCAGCACGACCCCCTACACTGCCCGAACACCACTGCACTGCCCTAAACCCTGAAAAACCATCCGCAGCACGACACCCTACACTACCCGAACACCACTGCACTGCCCTTAACCCTGAAACACCACCACCAGCACGACCCCCTACACTGCTTGAACACCACTGCACTGCCCTAAACCCTGAAACATTACCCCCAGAAAGACCCCTACACTGCCCGAACACTACTGCACTGCCCTAACCCCTGAAACATCACCTCCAGCAAGACCCCCTACACTGCCCAAACACCACTGCCCTAAACCCTGAAACACCAGCCCCAGCACGACCCCCTACACTGCCTGGACACCAATGCACTGCCCTAAACCCTGAAACACCAGCCCCAGCACGACCACCTACACTGCCCGAACACCACTGCACTGCCCTAAACACTGCAACACCAGCCCCAGAAGGACACCCTACACTGCCTGAACACCGCTGCACTGCCCTAAACCCTGAAACACCACCCCCACCACGACCCCTACACTGCCCGAACACCACAGCCCTAAGCCCTGAAACACCACCTTCAGCAAGACCCCCGACACTGCCCAAACACCACTGCACTGCCCTAAACCCTGAAACACCACCCTCAGCAAGACCCCCTACACTGCCCGGACACCACTGCCCTAAACCCTGAAACACCACCCCCAGCAAGACCCCCTACACTGTCCGAAAACCACTGCAGTGCCCTAAACCCTGAAACACCACCCCCTGCACGACCCTACACTGCCCGAACAACACTGCACTGCCCCAAACCCTGAACACCGCCACCTTAACAACCCCATACACTGCCCGAACCCCACTGCACTGCCCTAAACCCTGAAACGCCACCCCCAGCACGACCCCCTACACTGCCCGAACACCACTGCTCTGACCTAAACCCTGAAACACCAGCACCAGCATGACCCCCTCCACTGCCGAACAGCACTGCTCTGCCCTAAAGCCTGGAACACCAGCACCAGCACGGCCCCCTACACTGCCCGAACACCGCTGCTCTGCCCTAAACCCTGAAACACCACCCCCAGCACGACCCCCTACACTGCCTGAACACCACTGCACTGCCCTAAACCCTGAAACACCAGCCCCAGCACAACCCCCTACACTGCCCGAACACCCCTGCACTGCCCTAAACCCTGAAACACCAACCCCAGAACGACCCCTACACTGCCCGAACACCACTGCACTGCCCTAAACCCTGCAACACCAGCAGGACCCCCCACACTGCCCGAACACCACTGCACTGCCCTAAACCCTGAAACACCAGCCCCAGCAGGACCCCCCACACTGCCAGAACACCACTGCATTGCCCTGAACCCTGAAACACCAGCCCCAGCATGACACCCCACACTGCCCGAACACCACTGCACTGCCCTAAACCCTGAAATACCAGCCCCAGCACGACCCCCCACACTACCCGAACACCACTGCACTGCCCCAAACCCTGCAACACTAGCCCCAGCACAACTCCCCATACTGCCCGAACACCACTGCACTGCCCTAAACCCTGAAACACCACCCCCCTGCACGACCCACTACACTGCCTGAAAACCACTCCACTGCCGTAAACCCTGAAACATCACCCCCAGCAAGACCCCCTACACTGCCCGAACACCACTGCTGTAAACCCTAAAACACCACCCCCAGCAAGAACCCCTACACTGCCCAAACACCACTGCCCTAAACCCTGAAAAACCACCCCCAGCAAGACCCCCTACACTGCCCGAACACTCCTGCCCTAAACCCTGAAACACCACCCCCATCAAGACCCCCACCACTGCCCGAACACCACTGCACTGCCCTAAACCCTGAAACACCACCCCCTGCATGACCCCCTACACTGCCCGAACACCACTGCACTGCCCTAAACCCTAAAACACCACGCCCTGCACGACCCCCTACACTGCCCGAACACCACTGCATTGCCCTAAACACTGAAACAGCACCTCCAGCATGACCCTCTACACTGCCCAAACACCACTGCTCTGCCCTAAACCCTATAACACCACCCACGCATATCCCCCTACACTGCCCAAACACCACTGCTCTGCCCTAAACCCTAAAACACCACCCCGCACATCCCCATACACTGCCCAAACACCACTGCTCTGCCCTTAACCCTAAAACACCAGCCCCAGCACGACCCCCTACAATGCCCGAACACCACTGCTCTGCCCTAAACCCTAAAACACCAGGCCCAGCGCGACCCCCTACACTGCCCGAACACCACTGCACTGTCCTAAACCCTAAAACACCAGCCCCAGCGCAACCCCCTACACTGCCCGAACACCACTGCACTGCCCTAAACCCTAAAACACCAGCCCCAGCACGATCCCCTACACTGCCCAAACACCACTGCTCTGCCCTAAACCCTAAAACTCCAGCCCCAGCGCGACCCCCTACACTGCCTGAACACCACTGCACTGCCCAAAACCCTGAAACATCAGCCCCAGCGCGAACCCCTACACTGCCCGAACACCACTGCTCTGCCCTAAACCCTGAAGCACCACCCCCAGCACGACCCCCTACACTGCCTGAACACCACTCCACTGCCCTAAACCCTGAAACACCACCCCCAGCACGACCCTCTACACTGCCCGAACACCACTGCACTGCCCTTAACCCTGAAACATCAGCCCCAGCACGACCCCTACACTACCCAAACACCACTGCACTACCCTAAACCCTAAATCTATCCCCAGCACGACCCCCTTCACTACCCAAACACCACTGCACTACCCTAAACCCTAAATCTACCCCAGGCACGACCCCCTACACTACCCAAACACCACTGCACTACCCAAACCCTAAATCTACCCTCAGCACGAACCCTACACTACAGAAACACCACTGCACTACCCTAAACCCTAAAACACTACCCCCAGCACGACCCCTACAATACACAAACACCACTGCACTACCCTAAATCCTAAAACACTACCCCCAGCACGACCCCCTACACTACCCAAACACCACTGCACTGCCCTAAACCCTGAAACACCACCCCCTGCATGACCCCATACACTGCCCGAACACCACTGCACTGTCCTAAACCCTGAAACACCACCCCCAGCACAACCCCCTACACTGCCGAACACCACTGCTCTGCCCTAAAGCCTGGAACACCAGCACCAGCATGACCCCTTCACTGCCCAAACACCGCTGCTCTGCCCTAAACCCTGAAACACCACCCCCAGCATGACCCCCTACACTGCCTCAACACCACTGCACTGCCCTAAACCCTGAAACACCAGCCCCAGTACGACCCCCTACACTGCACGAACACCACTGCACTGCCCTAAACCCTGAAACACTAGCCCCAGCACGACCCCCTACACTGCCCGAACACCACTGCACAGCCCTAAACCCTGAAACACCAGCCTCAGCACGACCCCCTACACTGCCCGAACACCACTGCACTGCCCTAAACCCTGCAACACCAGCCCAAGCACGACCTCCTACACTCCCCGAACACCACTGCACTGCCCTAAACCCTGCAACACCAGCCCCAGCAGGACCCCCTACACTGCCCGAACACCACTGCACTGCCCTAACCCCTGAAACACCACCCACAGCAAGACCCCCTACACTGCCTGAACACCACTGCACTGCCCTAAACCCTGAAACACTAGCCCAGCATGATCCCCTACACTGCCCGAACACCACTGCACTGCCCTAAACCCTGAAACACCAGCCCCAGCACAACCCCCTACACTGCCCGAACACCACTGCACTGCCCTAAACCCTGCAACACCAGCCCGACCAGGACGCCCTACACTGCCCGAACACCACTGCACTGCCCTAAACCCTGTAACACCAGCCCCACCACTGCCCTAAACCCTGAAACACCACCTCCAGCAAGACCCCCTACACTGCCCGAACACCACTGCACTGCCCTAAACCCTGGAACACCAGCACCAGCATGACCCCCTACACTGCCCGAACACCGCTGCTCTGCCCTAAACCCTGAAACACCACCCCCAGCACGACCCCCTACACTGCCTGAACACCACTGCACTGCCCTAAACCCTGAAACACTAGCCCAGCATGATCCCCTACACTGCCTGAACACCACTGCACTGCCCTAAACCCTGAAACACCAGCCCCAGCACAACCCCCTACACTGCCCGAACACCACTGCACTGCCCTAAACCCTGCAACACCAGCCCCAGCAGGACGCCCTACACTGCCCGAACACCACTGCACTGCCCTAAACCCTGTAACACCAGCCCCAGCACGACCCCCACACTGCCTGTACACCACTGAACTGCTCTATACCCTGAAATTCCAGCCCCAGCACGACCCCCCACACTGTCCAAACACCACTGCACTGCCCTAAAACCTGCAACACCAGGCCCAGCACGACCCCCCACACTGCCCAAACACCACTGCACTGCCCTAAACCCTGAAACACCACTGCCCTGGACGACCCACTACACTGCCCGAACACCACTGCACTGCCCTAAACCCTGAAACACCACCCCCAGCAAGACCCCCTACACTGCCCGAACACCACTGCCGTAAACCCTAAAACTCCACCCCCAGCAATACCCCCTACACTGCCCAAACACCACTGCCCTAAACCCTGAAAAACCACCCCCAGCAAGACCCCCTACACAGCCCGAACACCCCTGCCATAAACCCTGAAACACCACCCCCTGCACGACCCCCTCACTGCCCAAACACCACTGCACTGCCCTAAACCCTGAAACACCACCTCCAGCACGACCCCCTAAACTGCCCGAACACCACTGCTCTGCCCTAAATTCTATAACACCACCCCCGCACATACCCCTACACTGCCCGAACACCACTGCTCTGCCCTAAAGCCTAAAACACCACCCCCGCACATCCCCCTACACTGCCTGAACACCATTGCACTGCCCTAAACCCTGAAACACCAGCCCCAGCGTGACCCCCTACACTGCCCAAACACCACTGCACTGCCCTAAACCCTGAAACACCAGCCCCAGTACAACCCTCTACACTGCTCGAACACCACTGCACTGCCCTAAACCCTGCAACACCAGCCCCAGCAGGACGCCCTACACTGCCCGAACACCACTGCACTGCCCTAAACCCTGTAACACCAGCCCCAGCACGACCCCCACACTGCCTGGACACCACTGAACTGCTCTATACCCTGAAATACCAGCCCCAGCATGACCCCCCACACTGTCCAAACACCACTGCACTGCCCTAAAACCTGCAACACCAGGCCCAGCACGACCCCCCACACTGCCCAAACACCACTGCCCTGCCCTAAACCCTGAAACACCACTGCCCTGGACGACCCACTACACTGCCCGAACACCACTGCACTGCCCTAAACCCTGAAACACCACCCCCAGCAAGACCCCCTACACTGCCCGAACACCACTGCCGTAAACCCTAAAACTCCACCCCCAGCAATACCCCCTACATTGCCCAAACACCACTGCCCTAAACCCTGACAAACCACCCCCAGCAAGACCCCCTACACTGCCCAAACACCCCTGCCATAAACCCTGAAACACCACCCCTGCACGACCCCCTCACTGCCCAAACACCACTGCACTGCCCTAAACCCTGAAACACCACCTCCAGCACGACCCCCTATACTGCCCGAACACCACTGCTCTGCCCTAAATTCTATAACACCACCCCCGCACATACCCCTACACTGCCCGAACACCACTGCTCTGCCCTAAAGCCTAAAACACCACCCCGCACATCCCCCTACACTGCCTGAACACCATTGCACTGCCCTAAACCCTGAAACACCAGCCCCAGCGTGACCCCCTACACTGCCCAAACACCACTGCACTGCCCTAAACCCTGAAACACCAGCCCCAGCACAACCCTCTACACTGCCCGAACACTACTGCACTGCCCTAAAACCTGAAACTCCACCCCCAGCACAACCCCCTACACTGCCTGAACACCACTGCACTGCCCTAAATCCTAAAACACCAGCATGACCCCTACACTGCCCGAACACCACTGCTCTGCCCTAAACCCTGAAACACCACCCCCAGCATGACCCCCTACACTGCCTGAACACCACTGCACTGCCCTAAACCCTGAAACACCACCCCCAGCACGACCCCCTACACTGCCCGAACACCACTGCACTGCCCTTAGCCCTGAAACACCAGCCCCAGC
Organism: Triturus cristatus; assembly: GCF_964204655.1. Taxonomy (NCBI): domain Eukaryota; kingdom Metazoa; phylum Chordata; class Amphibia; order Caudata; family Salamandridae; genus Triturus; species Triturus cristatus. The sequence continues at coordinate 920,869,496 of NC_140586.1, forward strand.
ATGACCCCTACACTACCCAAACACCACTGCACTACCCTAAACTCTAAATCTATCCCCAGCACGACCCCCTTCACTACCGAAACACCACTGCACTACCCTAAACCCTAAATCTACCCCAGGCATGCCCCCCTACACTACAGAAACACCACTGCACTACCCTAAACCCTAAAACACTACCCCCAGCACGACCCCCTATACTACACCAACACCACTGCACTACCCTAAACCCTAAAATACTTCCCCCAGCACGACCCCCTACACTACTCAAACACCACTGCACTACCCTAAACCCTAAAACACTAACCCCAGCACGACCCCCTACACTACACAAACACCACTGCACTGCCCTAAACCCTAAAACCCTACCCTCAGCACGACCCCCTGCACTACACAAACACCACTGCACAACCCTAAGCCCTAAATCTACCCCAAGCATGACATCCTACACTACACAAACATCACTGCACTACCCTAAACCCTAAAACACAACCACCAGCACGACCCCTACCCTACACAAACACCACTGCACTACCCTAAACCCTAAAACACCACCCTCAGCACAACCCCCTACACTACTCAAACACCACTGCACTACCCTAAACCCTAGAAAAGTAACTACCACCCCATGCCCAATCCCCCTTACCTCTCACTCCTCGTGGTTCCTCTCTCCTCATGGTTCCTGCTTCATGTCGTCTCTGAGGGGCGGTGCACGTCGCTGTGAGGAAACGGAACAGCCTCTGTTTCCTTACAACCACGTGGATCGTCTACAATTTTTTAGAACCTATAGTCATTTACCATACATACCTTTACAACAAAATTTGTTGTAAAGGCATGCGTGGTAAATGACCATGCGTTTTAAAAAAATGCGTAGTAATGACTTCGCGATGTACAACACATGCGTGCTAATGCATGCATTGTAATGTTATCGCGAAGTAAAACATTTTTTGTAACGGCTGTTTACCGATCGAAGCTGGCCCCTGTTCTTCAGTGAGTCGTTTTTTGATAAATTAGGAGGAAGAAATGTGTTTTTTTTACCGAAAAGTGCATTCCCGGCTGTTGTATTGTGAAAGTGTCTGCGTGACCTGGTTTCACTTCCGGTGAGAGAGTGGAAGAGTCTGTTTGGAACTAAAGGTGTTCTGCTGTTGGACGGGGCCAGCGCAACACGTCATCAGTAAACGCAGCTAATGGAAAGCGTTGTCTTCGAAGTGTGGAGCAGTGCCATTAGAAGTCAACGAGTGTGCGTCCCACCGCAGTATGACCGTACCGCGTGACTCATGTGCCGCCTCCAGTGTACGGAAGGCAGAAGCGTCATCCATCGCAGGTCCTCTTGAAGATTATTGTAGCACTAATTCTACATTTTGGAACTAGGGCATTTTAACCTTGTTGTTCCTGCCAGATACAAAGAGAAGATCCTGTGTTCTTCAATGCCCTCGTTACCTTTTATGTGGGTAGTGGTGCTTGTCACTTCGCTGCCCCGCCGGTGCACACGACTGGGCTCCCCACCTCGTGTGCCATCTGCAGGGCCTCTGCCCTCGGATCACTGGTTTCAGTTTCTGGAGTGGTAACATAAACAGTTGCTCCCAAAGGCCTAGCCTGAATACTTAGGTGAATATCGCCTGCACCAGCATTCCGCGGAAATTCTTTCCTAGCTCTCCCACGTCGACGACGATGTCATAATAGCACAGCTCTGCTCGCGACACCGTATGACATCACAGGAGCCATAAGAGGACCTCGTCGGCGTGCTGACGTCAGTTCCACCCATTTTTTCCGTGCCACCAAGGTAAACAGGTGGACTGACACATTTTCACATGTATACATAGTACACTATATATATATATATATATATATATATATATATATATATATATATATATATATATATATGTATACAAATGCATAACCAATAAAGGCATATAGAAATAGCAACAGATCCAGCATTTCTCACTATTAAAACATCAGCATGATTAGGAAATATTAAAAACATTCATGCCAAACAGTAAAAGCATCTTTTTGGTAGAAACAGGTGGACAACGGGGAGGCGGGTGGGACAGTGAGGAATCCACAGGCAGATACTGTATCCACCAGAAAAAGCGTTATCAAAGGTAAGCAACTTGCTCTTCTGATGGATTCTTCTGCCTGTTGATTCCTCACCTTTTGAATAGAATCCTCAAGCTGTACCTTACCCGGAGGAGGGTGTCCACCTGACGAGACCAAAAAACCTTGCAAAACAGATCGAGCAAAATGGCCATCCCTCCTAACCTCCGAATCCAATAATAATCGAATAATTTTTAGTAGAAATTATATTGAAAATAATACTTTAAAAATACTTTTATTAATAAATTTAGACAAACACTTAAAGGAAAACTTTTATTTATAATTAATTTAAAGATATTTCATACTTTACAAATTACGCCGAAGTCGCGACCCCAGCGCGACTTTTCAAAATGGCTACCGGAATGCACGCAGCCAACGTGTAGGGTGCGCGAAGGGTGCGCGACTTCTGTATAATATTTTTTTTTTAAAAGAATGAATATAGTTTTCCTTACTAAAAATTATTCACAATTTAAAAAAAAAAAATATATATATATATATATATATTTTTTATATATATATATCAACAACTTTTCACTTCTTCAGAGCACTGGGACACTTCCTGCGGCGGTGCAACTATAGGTCCGAAGCAGCCCAAATATTTTGATTCAATTTCACTAAGTACCAAGGTACTATCGCACTCCCGTCAGGAAGCAATAACCGCTATGAGTCCATCCGTCAATGAAAGATCATATTTTAATATATATAACAGAGCCTCAGCCAGAAAATGACCCTACGCATTTCGGCGAAACTCGCCTTGGTCACGGGTGCCGAAGTCGCGACCCCAGCGCGACTTTTCAAAATGGCTACCGGAATGCACGCAGCCAACGTGTAGGGTGCGCGACTTCTGTATAATATTTTTTTTTTAAAAGAATGAATATAGTTTTCCTTACTAAAAATTATTCACAATTTAAAAAAATATATATATATATATATTATATATATATATAATAAAATAATAGGATTGAGGTACATTAGACTACCAAATTTTCATTTAAAAAACCTTTGAAATTCACCGGAAAAACCATAGGTTTCAGGCACGTTATAGTTAGAAGTTAGCATTTAAAAAACTATGGAAATGCACTGAAAAAACAATAGGTTTCAGGCACGTTATAGTTAGAAATTAGCATTTAAAAAACCATAGCAATTAACTGAAAAAACCATAGGTTTCAGGAACGTTGGACATTTCACTCGTACAAAACCATAGAAATTCCGGCGTTATAGTTAGTTCAGCTAACTATAACTCGCGCACCCGCAATGCACTGCTGATGACGTCACATATTACATCCTTCATGACATGGTCAGTGACATCACTGATGACATCACTGATGACATCTCAAATGACATCACTGATGATATCATCCACGTGAAAATCTGATGCACCTCCTCACACCTGAATATAACCTTTGATACACCCACTCTAAAATACAGACTACCATTTTCGAAAAAATAGACACATCACTACCAGTTACTAAATACGCACCGACTGATTCCTAGGTCTACACACACATCCACTCATTCACCTATACAGTCACTCATACATGCAGTCACTCATCAATACAACACTATCATATGCACTCATATACCTATACAGACACTCACACACTGCCACATATCCAGAGTTACTCACACACTTAGTCAGTCATGCAAAGAATCAATCATACTTCCATTTACTCACCTATGCAGTTATACAGACACAACCTCAGTTATTCATACAGATACTAACACATAATTACTCTCTTATAGAATCACTGATACAAATACACACTCATCCATGCAGCCAATCTCACAATTACTGACTCTCACATATACTGCCTTTTACATATGCAATTACTTGCACATGTACCACTGAGACAGCCATTCACTCACCAATACACCCACACACACACTCACCCACCCATACAGCTGTATCCACATGCACTCTTGAACCCATACACCCAGTGAATCAACCACTCACACATCTGTGCACAGAGTCACACACCTCCCACCCACACACACACACTCAGGCAGCCATACAAATACTCAGGCAAGCAATCAATAACCCATATAGACACTCATGCAGCTAGTCACCAACCCATGCATCAGCTTACACAACAACAGACAGACTGATACAGACTTTCACACAGTTTAGTCACTAACCCATTTAATCACTCACTTATACAGTCAGTCTCACGTACCTACTAAATCCTCCATACAGACACTTATACACCCACTCATTCCTCAATATAGCTTGGCATATATATAAAACAAAATTAAACTTTACAGAAACACACAGTCACTGGATGAGAGAGAACATAGAAAGGTGTTTAGACAAGTGCACTCCGTATATTGTAAGTTGACACCGTTCATCCAATTTCAACGTTAGTAGCGTGCAGCCCGACCGTGGTCTGTCCTAGAACCACGTATGTGATAAACGTAACAAAATTGAAGCGTGTTTACACTCCAAATATAGGTTGCACTGCGAAATCCCACCGGTGCATCACAGAATAGCTTCAACACGGCAGCTGTGCCACAAGCCTCTTACTGTCGCATGCCCCATACATAAATCATCTCCTTAGTGGTTCTTCTTGTCCCAATGCACTTCGGGTTCATTCTGTAGCCCTTCTTCAGGGTTTCACTATAAGTTTAAAAAACATAGTTATTAGGCTATGCCCTGCCTCAAATAAATAGTCAACAATTCATCATTTTGTATAACCCAATTCTCTAATCGACATTTTCCCGCTATGCGCGATATCATGCGCAACGACCTCGCACTTAAACCAGGTTCCCACCACATGTCACTAGGTCTTTTTACAGCGTTACAGAAAAACACATTTTATCACATTCCTCCCCATACTTATGTATCTGTAGTTCGAGCTTCTGACTGCAACAACCTGTTTCTATGATTATATCACCCTTCATTTCTTCATACATTTTAACGTAGTCATTACGACCTCTCGTTTTCAAATTTCATGCTATTAACATCCTCGTTTTTAACTAGTGCTCCTCAAGGCTCCTCCCCTCGTTGTGAACCAATGGTAACACCCTGGCTGTTACGGCCCACTACCCTTTTCAACTCCAACTCCCATAATGCAATGTGTCAATCTGCGCTTAAACCGAAGCTTTCAAAAAATACCGGTCATTCTTAATTTACCTTACCCCTAGAGAGAACATAGGGCAGGCAGGAGGGGGCAGGGGCACACACACTCAGAACCGACTGCAGTGGGAAAGTGTCAGGGGCAGCATGCTGACCATGAAGGGAGATTAGGACATGCAGTTTGAGAATGAAGGGTAAGTGGAAGGTGTGCCAGGGCAGCAAGCTGACTATTCAAGGCAAGCCGTCATGGGCAGAGGCATCAACTTGACCATGAAGGGTAGAAGAGAGGTGGCACGGCCACTCAGCCAGAGAATGGAGGGCAGGACAGAGGAGGCAAGAGCAAGGGCAGGAAGATGTCCATGGAGAGCAGTCTGCTGTGGGTTGGCCACCTGCAGGGGTGGTCCTGGGCCAACCCCGAGCTGCGCTTGGCTGAATATGATAAACAACAGCAATTCACTGAAAAAACAGACATTATAGTTAGGTATAGTAATATAATCATCCCTTTCATTTAAAAAAGAAACAGAAATTCATTAAAAGAAAAACAAAGGTTAAAGTGCTGCTATAGTTAGGTTTTGAGTTAGGTTAAAAACGAATATTTATAGATAAAACAAACACTGAAATTTGATCTCACTTATTACACCACTCATGACATGATAAATGACATAATTGATGACATCACTGTTGACATCTCAAAATATATAATAGATGGCATCACTGATGAGGCACCTCATGTGAAGGGAAGCTAGGGTGTGACGAAAAGCTCTATATTAACTCACATAGTGGAATTGTGGAAAAAGTGTGAAGAACTGACAGATTGAGAGGTGAGGGTTCCCACAGGTATCCAATCAGAATGGTGATGAGTGAGGAAATGATATAAAAGGTGAGAGGGAAGGGATTCTGACAGATTATCCAATAGAATGATTACGAGTGTGTGAAAGGTAAACGGAGTGCAAGGAAGGTAGTGAGCAAGTGAAGCGTGTAAAGTTCAGTTACTTTGAGAGTACAAAGGTCCCTACTACTCCACCCAGTGGAAGACAACTTGCATATAGATGTCAGTGTCCTCATGCCATGATTAAATCAGTCTTTTGAAATCTTCTCTTCCCAGGAATGGCTCAGTAATTGCTGATTTCAAAATAGTCTTTAAAAATGGCACAGAAGTGCCTCTGCCAAACGAAATTATGGAATTGATCTATGAAGCATATAGAAGTGGTGCTTTTGGTGACTTGGTGATTGACCCTTCAAGCATTGTGTCCAAAGGTAGGTGAATGAATAGCTGTAATGCTTCTACTCTTGCAGTGTCGATAAAAAGGAAACAATGTGGTTGATAAATAGGTATGAAGCACACAAAGGCTTTAGATCCATCATCTAGGATATCAAAGACCAAACGGACCTACAATGACAAACTTCTGACACACCGTTAAACATCTTTGGAGATAGCCATCTTCTGAAGAGGAACAAGACGAAAACCCTCATTTCAACATGCCAGGTGTAATCCAAGTGCTGTAAACAAATCAAAACAATGACCCTGCACCCCAAGAACGAGGTGAGAACTAACAATCAGACTCTTATTCTAACAGGTCTGATTCCACATGGCATTTACAATCGAAAACAGCAGCCCAGCAATCAAAGAACAAGATGGAAACCCACAACAAGAAGACTCTTATTCCACATGTAATTTACAATCCAAGACAACAGCTCAACAACCAAAGAACTAGATGGAAACCAACAACAAGAAGACTCTGATCCCACAAGTCCTTTACAACCCAAGACAGCGGCCCTCCAACCAAAGAATGAAATGGAAACCAACAACTAGAAGGCTCTGATTCCACATGGCATTTACAATCGAAAACAGCAGCCCAGCAATCAAAGAACAAGACGGAAACCAACAACAAGAAGACTCTTATTCCACATGTAATTTACAATCCAAGACAGCAGCCTAACAACCATAGACCAAGATGAAAACTAGCAACAAGAAGACTCTGACTCTACAAGTCCTTTACAACCCAAGACAGCGGCTCTCCAACCAAAGAATGAAATGGAAACCAACAACTAGAAGGCTCTGATTCCACATGGCATTTACAATCCAAAACAGCAGCCCAGCAATCAAAGAACAAGATGGAAACCCACAACAAGAAAACTCTTATTCCACATGTAATATACAATCCAAGACAGCAGCCCTCTAACCAAAGAACTAGATGAAAACAAACAAGAAGACTCTGATTCTACATGTCATTTACAATCCAAGACAGCAGCCTAACAACTAAAGACCAAGATGGAAACCAACAAAAACAAGAACCTGACCATGACATGGCATGGTGCACATTCACGTTGCAGCATTTTTTGAACAGGATAAGCAGCTCAATCAAATGGAGGTCTATGTTGTCATCTGCCTCAGCGTCTGATCACCACCAATTCAGTTACACAACTTACTTGCCATAATTCTTGAACAGGTAAGAGAGAGAGTAAGAAAAAACAGTTTGGGAATGTTACTGTACCATTGCATTTAGAGTCAGAGAACGGTAACAAATCAGGTGCCTCTCTGGCAGTAACCACACCTGTTAACTGTGACCTCACTTTATTAAATGCCTCAACATCGGAATCAATCAAAACACACACTTCAAGAGTCAGAACATTTATTTGATGCAGATTGAGCCCATCCTCAGCAGATGCCTTTCATGCATGAGGATAGGATTGCACTGCATAAGGCAGGCCACTGGTCCTACATCACATGAACTGGTGAAAGGAGCGGCCAATGGCGAAGCAGGAATCAACAACACTCCTAGCCCCTGCATTTGCATAGGGGGTAAGAGTGCAAGATGTCACTGTCCTGCAGGCTGCCTGCCATTGATAAAATGGTCAATGGATTAGCATATATTTACAGCATATAATTGAGCCTCACATATTTGAGCTATGCTTGCTTCTACTCTCCGATCACCGGACTAACGCGCCACAGATCACCCTCTATTTCTCTGCCCCTATTTCATCCCCTCACTATGAAGGTCCTGTATCACCTAAAGCTTCCTGCAATGCTCATCTGTCTAGCCTTGATAAATGTGCTCTCTCCTACCTCCCCAAGGACTATGAAGATGCTCACCGACCTCCTTCAGCATAAGCCTTCTATTAACATCCCTGCAGCCCCAATACCACCCTTCCCTCTCAATGCCACCCTTCCCTCTCAACGCCACCCTTCCCTCTCAATGCCACCCTTTCCTCTCAATACCACCCTTTCCTCTCAATGCCACCCTTCCCTCTCAATGTCACCCTTCCCTCTCAACGCCACCCTTCCCTCTCAATACCATCCTTCCGTCTCAATGCCACCCTTCCCTCTCAACGCCACCCTTCCCTCTCAACGCCACCCTTCCCTCTCAATACCACCCTTTCCTCTCAATGCCACCCTTCCCTCTCAACGCCACCCTTCCCTCTCAACGCCACCCTTCCCTCTCAATACCATCCTTCCGTCTCAATGACACCCTTCCCTCTCAATGCCACCCTTCCCTCTCAATACCATCTTTCCCTCTCAATGCTACCCTTCCCTCTCAATGCCACCCTTCCCTCTCAATACCATCTTTACCTCTCAATGCTACCCTTCCCTCTCAATGCCACTCTTCCCTCTCAACGCCACCCTTCCCTCTCAATACCACCCATCCCTCTCAACGCCACCCTTCCCTCTCAACGCCACCCTTCCGTCTCAACGCCACCCTTCCGTCTCAATGCTACCCTTCCCTCTCAACGCCACCATTCCCTCTCAATACCACCCTTCCCTCTCAACGCCACCCTTCCCTCTTAATGCCACACTCTCCTCTCAATACCATCCTTCCCTCTCAATACCACCCTTCCCTCTCAATGCCACCCTTCCGTCTCAATGCCACCCTTCCGTCTCAACGCCACCCTTCCCTCTCAAAGCCACCATTCCCTCTCAATACCACCCTTCCCTCTCAATACCACCCTTTCCTCTCAATACCATCCTTCCCTCTCAATGCCACCCTTCCCTCTCAACTGCACCTTTCCCTCTCAATACCACCCTTCCCTCTCAATACCACCCTTCCCTCTCAACGCCACCCTTCCCTTTCAATTCCACCCTTCCCTCTCAACGCCACCCTTCCCTCTCAATGCCACCCTTCCCTCTCAACGCCACCCTTCCCTCTCAATGCCACCCTACCCTCTCAACGGCACCTTTCCCTCTCAATACCACCCTTCCCTCTCAATACCGCCCTTCCCTCTCAATTCCACCCTTCCCTCTCAACGCCACCCTTCCCTCTCAATTCCACCCTTCCCTCTCAATTCCACCCTTCCCTCTCAATGCCACCCTTCCCTCTCAATCCCACCCTTCCCTCTCAATCCCACCCTTCCCTCTCAACGCCACCCTTCCCTCTCAATACCATCCTTCCCTCTCAACGCCACCCTTCCCTCTCAATGCCACCCTTCCCTCCCAATGCCACCCTTCCCTCTCAATACCAACCTTCCCTCTCAATCCCACCCTTCCCTCTCAACGCCACCCTTCCCTCTCAATACCATTCTTCCCTCTCAATGCCACCCTTCCCTCTCAATGGCAATCTTCCCTCTCAATGCCACCCTTCCCTCTCAATACAACCCTTCCCTCTCAATCCTTAGTCTTCCCTCTCATTGATTGAAATAAGCTTTATTTCGATAAAAGATATCTTAAAAAGCACATACAAATATAAAAGTATACAGACATGTGAAACCATTATAGAAACCATAAACATATAAACTCATCATATCATATTTCATGTTCCCAAGATCTTGCGAAATGTTTTTAAAAAAACATGCAAACATTATAAATAGGACAATATTAAAAACATGCGCAAACAAGTAAAAGAAACAGCCAGGCTATTTTAGCCTAGAACTGCCAAAGCTTTCGATCTTAGGAGCCAGGCCCACCTTAGAAATTTTGATAGTGCGCAAGTGTACAAAGGTCTCGTATCTGATTTAAGGATACGCAGCGCCATAAGGTGGTCACGTGTGCCCAGGATTCTACATAGAGGTTTGAGCCAATATGATCTGGGGGATTTATATTCTGGACATGCAAAAAGCACGTGTGCAATAGATTCAATTTTGGTTGCACAGAAAGGACAGAATGGAGAAGTTTGGGAGGGAAATTTCCAGCGGGCGGTCAGCTCACGCACCGGGAGGGTACCAACCCTAAATTTAAAGTAGAGAGCACGGTCATATGGCTTCTGAATAAAATCAAGGTAAGGCTCAAAGCAAACTACGTCTTTGAGGAGAAGGAACTCAGTGGTACATCTGCCTAGTTGGGAACTAGAGTTCCTTTTGCCTATAACCCAGCTCCAGTAGATTTTCTTTAGTACAGCTTTCGGGGGCGAGGTTCTGTTTATCCAAGCATCTTTAAGACCAAGATCATAGAGGAGGGTCTTGACATCTTTCAGCCACTTGATTTTATTCCAGGAAGGCATAGAAAGTATCTCAGTCAGACCCTCCGCATACCTGGTTAGCTCCGGAGTCCGCCAAAGCCGTGCCCAAAGAAGTAGGGGGCGTACTTTTGCCAGGTCTGACAATGGATGGCACCCTAAGTCCGACAATAGGGGCACTATAGGTGTACTCTGTGGGAGTGCCATCAGTTCCTTATAGAAATTGGAGTCGGATCTAGCCAATACCTCGATATTATTTAAGCCCCATAGTTCAGCACCATAGAGCGCTGAGCTCACGCCCTTTGCCTTGTAAATATCTAGTGCTGGGGCTATTGGCCTAGTTGAGGATGAACGGTGCTCTCTAAGGAGGGCACCAGTGACCCTTTTGTGAGTTAGGAGCATCTTCTGTACATGGGATACCCAGCGCATGGTGTCTGTTATGCGGATGCCCAAATAGTCAAACTCTTTGACCCTTTCAAGAGGAACTGCATTTAAGGCTGGAGGCCGACCTAATTTCTTCGGAGGATTCAAAATTAGGTATTTTGTTTTGGTGGTATTAATAATAAGGCCTCTGTCATTGCAGAAAGATTGAAAGTTGTCCAAGAGAGTTTGCAAGCCCATAGGTGTCTTAGACAGAAGGAGGGTATCGTCAGCAAACAGGAGAGTTGGAACACGTTCGCCCGCCAGAGAAGGTGCATCTGCCGGGACTTCCCGCAGATGGTCCACCACCCCGTTTACATAAAGTGAGAAGAGGGTGGGAGCGAGAACGCATCCCTGGCGGACGCCCCTGTTTACTGGTATTCTCTCAGTTTTCTGGCCCTGGGGACCCCAGCGTACTCGGGCGTAATTGCCATCATGGAGTTTTATTAGCAGGGCCAATAGATAAGAGGGGATGTTCATCGAGGCCAGAACACGCCAGAGGTTATCTCGAGGAACAAGGTCAAATGCTGTTTTTAAATCTATGAAGGCTAGATAGAGAGAGCCCTTTCCAAGAAGGACAACCTTCCAATAGATAAGAAACAGCCTAAAGACCTGTTCGATAGTGCCTGTTCCGGCCCTAAAACCTGCTTGATAATCAGAGAGGATGCCATTATCATCCACCCAAGCTAATATCCTCTCCAGTATCACTTTCCCGATGACCTTCTGGGAGGAATCGATCAGGCTAATCGGCCGATAATTAGCAGGATCGTCACGAGCACCCTTTTTGAAAATGGGGACGACCTCGGCCCCCTTCCACGATTCGGGGACCGGGGCGCCATTTAAGATAGCGTTGATAAGGGTAGAAAGTAACTTCCCCCAGTTCCAAGGATCAAGCTTGAGGACATCTCCAGGAATGCCGTCCGGGCCAGCTGCTTTCTGGGAGATGATGGACTTGATAGCACTATGTACCTCTCCTTCCGTGAAAGGGTCAGTATTCGAGGCATCCATGAGGGAGGGTAAGTCCTCAGGCAGAAACTTTGCCACATTCTCAGAACCAGTAGAGTATAGTTTATGAAAATGCTCGTACCATGCTATACCAGTAATATTATATGTCAAGAGATCGTGGGCTGGTCTGTTCTTAGTTCTAATTGCGTCCCAGAAGACACCGGAATTACGGTTGGAGGAGGCCTCTCTTAGGGTCTGCCAGTACTGCTCCTCCCAGGACTTTTTGGCATTAGAGACGGAAGTCTTATAGTCTTTCCTGGCTTTTTGGATCGCAGATGAAATCCCACTTTTTAGAGCCACTATTAGGGCAGATTTCGTAATTCTGCAGCTTTGCGTGTACCAGCCATTCTTTAGGATAGGTTTAGGCCCTCCCTTCGATGAGCCACCCTTGTTATGTATTCGGAAAATATTTCCCAGTTTGGAGATAGTATCTTGAAAAACAGAGGGGGCTCTATCGAGTGCAACCTGATGGGTATTTGAATGGGCCAACTCGACCTGTGAGGCACATAAAATTGACTTTATTAATTCAACCTTGTCATCATTCAACATGACTTTGTGCCATTTGAGACGCCGCTCACAGTTGGCAGGGTAAACCTCCGAGGTTTGCAACGAGCTGGCTGCTCGAAGGATCGAAGGCCCTTGTTGATCTACCCATAGTGATCTAATACAAAGAGATAGCTGATTATGATCGCTATCGTGAGAAGGGATTATTTCCATGTCCTCCATGAATGCCCAAAGTTTAAGGTCGAGAAATATATAGTCGATCCTTGAACTATGATTAGGCCTGTTGTAGGTATGCGCACCCTGAAGGTCAGAGGGTGTTCTCCCATTGGCCGCCCTTAGGCCGAATTCCAAGGACATGGTATTCAAAAATACAACAGACTTAGTCCATCTCTTAATAGGAGGCAACGTTAATGACGGAATACCACGTTTGGCGTCATCTTCTAGTAGATCAGGAAGATCTACTGAGGCCAGGGGCTCGAAGGAGCAATTAAGATCTCCTGCTACCAGGACGTAAGATGCGTGATGACACTTTCGCAGTTCGTCCTCTAGGAGTACAAATGTGGGTGATAAAGCTCCTCCACTAAGGCCTCTTGCATAAATATTAAATATATCAAGGGACTTGTTCCCCTGGGCTCCCTTGAGGGTTAGACGTAATAAATCTGGCGAAGCAATATGGGCCTGCCTAATGGTGCACCCAAGTGAGATACTAACCCAGATCAGCAGGCCGCCCAAGGGGCGTCCTCTTCCCGACCGGGAGGGAGTGGCTGGTATGCAAAAGGTGGTGTAACCAATCATGTGGTGCGGTTCTGTTGCCCAAGTTTCCTGGAAAATACAGATACTGTAAGTTGTTATAAAGGAATTCCAATCCGGGAGGTCGAATTTGTTAGCAAGACCAGCTACATTCCAATTTAGGATCCTAAGAAAAGGAGAGATAATAGATGTGTCTTGCAATACGGATGAGATGGAATGATTAGTGGTAGCCAGGATCGGGGTACAGAGAGAAGTCTGTGGAGTGTGACTAATATCCTGGATAGTTAAGATGTGATTGGGGCAGTGCTGTAGGGTGTGAGAACTTGAACCAATTTGTAATGGAACCTTATCAGGATCAAGAACTGCTTCGGGATCTCTTGAGATGGCAATAATTCCAGCAACTGGAGGAGTATCTATCACTGCTGGAATTCCGTGTCAATAGTGCTCATAGCAGCTATAGATATCATGATATCTACCGGGGGCAAAAATGGGAGGAACCCTTTCGTTGATATTTCCAACTCCCTTAAAGTAACCATCATAGGGTGATTGTAAAAAAGAAGGGTATAAATAGTGAGGATAGGAGATATCAGAGTAAAAGTAGTTTAGATCTAGACATCTTATGCCACTCATAGTGGGTTGTTGGTTATTACAAATTAATCTTGTAACCCGAGGGTCCCTAAAATTTATAATGATACAGTCACCAGGCGTATTTTTCGGTTTTTTGCCCACCCAGGATACCCTTCTGACATGAAGAACCTGCCCATTTAGGTGTTTTGGAAGCGGCCTATTAACATTCAGCCAGTGGATTGTTTTATTGTGTAATTCAGTGTAGGATTCCGGCTTGGCGGCTTTAGGGCGCGGGACTCCAGTCAGAATGGCAACAAGTGGTAGGCACTCCGGTGGGAGATCAATACAAGGTAGGGACTGCTCAAAACCAGTAGGGAGGGCTTTAGATTGGATTTGTACAGGTTCATTGGAAGATGGTTCTTGAAAATTTTGAGCAGATTCAACATTGTTTCCCAATTCCCCGGAAGTTGGATAACTATTGGTCGAACCAGAGGCTGGTTTGTTATTTTGAAGTGAGCTACCCAAGGATAGCATGGGTAATGGAGACCTTAAGTTAGATGAAGTAGCTCCATTCTTTGAGCCCAGATTTAAAGCAGCATTTGGTTTCGACGATACAGCTTGAGGTATAGGTTCGTTGGAGGTCATTAAAGATGGATCAGTAGTAATATCATGATCCTTGCCTATCTTTGAATGCAACTTGATTAGAGATTTGAGAGAAAAGAAATTGTCAAGAGAGGCCTGCTCAAATCTCTCAAGTCTCTCAGACAATAACCTTACTCTTTCCATCATTGGAAGCAATAAAGATTTAATTATTTTTTCCAGTTGACCAATCAGTGCAAGCTGAGGATCAGGGTCATTTTGGGATACAGAGTGTTGAGGAAGTTGTTGAGCAACAGTATCAATGGTTAGATTTGCCTGGTGGACAGGGGACAATCTTATCCTGGAAGGATGTGGTATAGGGGAAGCTGTGTGAACCACTTTCTTACCCGTACCAACGCGTGGTTTGCCTTTACTCTTCTTATGACCTTTTGTCTGGTCCTCCCTATTACCGCTACCCACTCTTTTCCTTTTGTTTGGGACAATTTTTGGGTCCACTACAGTAGGTGGCTCAATAATTGCGGGGGTTACAAGAGATGGAGTAGCAGTATTAGCAGTGTTAGGTGTTTCTTGGGAAGCAACTAGCTGGGGAGAGTATGAGAGATCCAAAAATGACACAGGGACAGGGTCACTAGGGCCAGGAGAATTTGTATCTACACTCGCCGGTAGGTGTGGTGAGTTCCCTGTTAAGATGTTGACTGCTTGAGTGTTAGCTTGTACGGGTGAAACAGCTAGTGCAAGAGCGCCCATTGAGGAACGCTTATCTTTTGTAGCGTCCAGGGAAAGGCGTCGCTCTGTAATTGCAATTTCCTTCTCTAATACAGAGCAGGCACGGATTATAAAGTGGTCAAGAGTGCCACTTACAGAACCTCCACCTAGTGTGCTTCCCCTTCCCGAGCGTGTGAACATAGCCATGGCTACCAGATAATAGGAATGGTCACAACAAGAGGTCTAATCAACCAGTCTGTTATACGTGTATGTCCAACAGCAATGTGAAACGTACCAGTCAGGGGTGTACTGTGGATGCAAGAGGGGTGGCCCAGCCCGGCCTCCTTTGGCCCCTGACGGCCTCAGACGGCCCGCCCTTTGTCCGGGCTTCGTCCGGCGCCCGCCCGCGCGCGTCCCGCGACGCGGAGAGAGCGGCGTCCTTTTGAGCGCGTCCGGGCGCTTGTGTGACGTCGGTGGGGCGCTAGGGCGCCTGGGAGTTGTGGTCTCCTCACGCCGGGGCCGCAAGATGGCAGAGCGGCACCAGCAGCAGCAGGGTTGCACCCAGTGAGACAACAGCGGGACTCCGAGGTGAGCAGGGGAGGGCAGGGCGTCAGCCGTGCTCCTCGTCGCTAATCAGGCTCTCGAAGAAAAGTAAATCTCCAAGTTCAAACTTCCCGCTCCACCGAGGGAGCGGCGTCCTTTTGAGCGCGTCCGGGCGCTTGTGTGACGTCGGTGGGGCGCTAGGGCGCCTGGGAGTTGTGGTCTCCTCACGCCGGGGCCGCAAGATGGCAGAGCGGCACCAGCAGCAGCAGGGTTGCACCCAGTGAGACAACAGCGGGACTCCGAGGAGAGCAGGGGAGGGCAGGGCGTCAGCCGTGCTCCTCGTCGCTAATCAGGCTCTCGAAGAAAAGTAAATCTCCAAGTTCAAACTTCCCGCTCCACCGAGGGAGCGGCGTCCTTTTGAGCGCCTCCGGGCGCTTGTGTGACATCGGTGGGGCGCTAGGGCGCCTGGGAGTTGTGGTCTCCTCACGCCGGGGCCGCAAGATGGCAGAGCGGCACCAGCAGCAGCAGGGTTGCACCCAGTGAGACAACAGCGGGACTCCGAGGTGAGCAGGGGAGGGCAGGGCGTCAGCCGTGCTCCTCGTCGCTAATCAGGCTCTCGAAGAAAAGTAAATCTCCAAGTTCAAACTTCCCGCTCCACCGAGGGAGCGGCGTCCTTTTGAGCGCGTCCGGGCGCTTGTGTGACGTCGGTGGGGCGCTAGGGCGCCTGGGAGTTGTGGTCTCCTCACGCCGGGGCCGCAAGATGGCAGAGCGGCACCAGCAGCAGCAGGGTTGCACCCAGTGAGACAACAGCGGGACTCCGAGGTGAGCAGGGGAGGGCAGGGCGTCAGCCGTGCTCCTCGTCGCTAATCAGGCTCTCGAAGAAAAGTAAATCTCCAAGTTCAAACTTCCCCTCTCAATACCAACCTTCCCTCTCAATCCCACCCTTCCCTCTCAACGCCACCCTTCCCTCTCAATACCATTCTTCCCTCTCAATGCCACCCTTCCCTCTCAATGCCAATCTTCCCTCTCAATGCCACCCTTCCCTCTCAATACAACCCTTCCCTCTCAATCCTTAGTCTTCCCTCTCAATACCCCCCTTCCCTCTCAATCCTTAGTCTTCCCTCTCAATGCCACCCTTCCCGCTCAATGCCACCCTTCCCTCTCAATCCTTAGCCTTCCCTCTCAATGCGACCCTTCCCGCTCAATGCAACCCTTCCCTCTCAATCCTTTGCATTCCCTCTCAATGCCACCCTTCCCTCTCAATGCCACCCTTCCCTCTCAACGCCACCCTTCCCTCTCAACGCCACCCTTTCCTCTCAATGCCACCATTCCCTCTCAATACCACCCTTCCCTTTCAATACCACCCTTCCCTCTCAATGCCACCCTTCCCTCTCAACGCCACCCTTTCCTCTCAATACCATTCCTCCCTCTCAATACCACCCTTCCCTCTCAACGCCACCCTTCCCTCTCAATACCATCCTTCCCTCTCAATGCCACCCTTCCCTCTCAACACCACCCTTCCCTCTCAATACCATCCTTCCCTCTCAATGCCACCCTTCCCTCTCAATGCCACCCTTCCCTCTCAACGCCACCCTTCCCTCTCAATGCCACCCTTCCCTCTCAATACCACCCATCCCTCTCAATGCCACCCTTCCCCTCAATACCACCCTTCCCTCTCAATGCCACCCTTCCCTCTCAACGCCACCATTCCATCTCAATACCCCCCTTCCCTCTCAAAATATAAATTGTAATGAGTCACAATCCTAGCTACCGTATGAATATTAATGAGGCTGTGCACAATGCACTACAATTGCAGGCCTTCACAGCAGACCACCATGCCGGCAACTCTTTTTTAAAAAAATTTAATTTTTTAGAGAGGCCCATTTTCTTTAAAGAGAATTGGGCTGTGTTTAAAAAGAAAAGTTGTTTTTTTAAAGTTTGTTTACGAGTTGGTAGTTGTCCACTGGACTACTGCCTACTCTTTAGTAAATGTTTTTGCTTTAACTCACTATCTTGGAAGGGATCTCAAGGGGAATATTTCTCTTGTGCAAATAGGTTACCACCTCCTCTGAGGTCTAGGTAACTTTTCAATGTTTTGTGACCAGATTTTGGTTGCAAAACATTGACATATCCCTGCTGCGATCTATTGAAAGTCATCCTCTGAGCCAAGCTTTTCTCTATGTCTGTCGGTGTATGTGCCGCCCTGGGGTCCCTCTGCCGCCAGGCTGGTACAAGTGATTTTCTACGGGCCCGTGGGAGGATGCCTCCACCAAGTGCATGCGGCATGGGGACCTCACCCTTCTGCCCTGCACCGCCGGCTGCAGGGACAGGGGCACGACTACTGGACTACAGATGGTCGGAGTGGGCATCTCCTGGAGGCAAGTAGCCGACCAGTGGCTCGAAGAAGGATCCTCCTGAGTGCTAGCCTCATCGTCAGTTGCTGCCCGAGCACTCAGTTCACCTAGTCAGGCTGAGCAACTTGGTCACTGGGCTGGGTGACCAGATGACCAACCTGTGGCTGGCCGACCAGATAACCGATCGGTGGCTGGCCCACCAGATGGCTGAGGGGCTGGATTGGCTAACTCTGACTTTTGACCCCCCTCGGGTTCTGGAGGCCCCAATTCACAGGGGCTTAGTAGTCTAGGAATAATTACTTTCCAGGCAGGCTTAAGAGCAGGTGGGAGGTTGGCTGGGTGCGTAACCCTCCTTAGCACAACCAGGCTTGGGCACCAGGAAGGTGGAAGGCACCAACCCAGGTCATCCTTAGCTGATGGACTGGGGGTGACAGTCTCTACACAGGGTTTGGTGGCTGCAGACTAGAGGGAACCCTCATGCTCTTCGAGGGTGTGGAGTGGAGACGGGAACCATCATGAAGGTCCAGGGTAGTGTAGGACTGGGGAAGAGTCTGGGACTCCTGCGGTCTGGACATCTTCCGTTATCCCCCCGTGAGAGACAGGCAAAGCCATGGCATTCACCTGGGAAGCCAGGTGTCCAGGCCCTGGACAGGGCCACCTCCTACACAGGCCAGGGTGGCGTCAGACCGTGGAGGAGTCTGGGGCTCTTGAGGCTCAATAGTTTCCGTAATCCCTTGTGACAGGTGAAGAAATGGCTTTCACCTGGGAAGCTGGGGCTCAAGGTACCAGCAGAGCCACCTTCTCAACCTGGGCCAGGGTGGCGTAGTACTAGGGAAGAGTCTGGGGCTCCTTCGGGCTGGATAGCTCTTGTAATACCCCTGGGACCATTGGACAAAGCTATGGCTTTCACCTGGAAAGCCAGGGCTTCATGCACTGGGCAGGGCCACCTTCACCTTCCCAGGCCAGGGTGGTGTCGGAACGGGCATTAATCTGGGACTCCTGAAGGCTGGACTGCTCCCATAATCCCCCCCGTCGGAGGCTCAATCCCTACAGGCTGGTGGTGCCAGCCTCCTACCCTGCCCAGGTTAAGGTGGAGGCCCACCTGTAACGGTTTGCCAGGTTTCAAGATGTCCTCCAGTTAGCTTGAAAGGTTCGTGTGGTAAAAAACACCACCAGTGATGTTTCATCCTTAAATCTAATCCAGCTAATGGATGAGTATGGGTGTGCCAACTCAGTGAACCATGTCGCCAGCTCAACCTTCCTAAATTGAATTCCATCCAGGCCTAACAGTAAGCCTGGGTGAGGGTGGGCATACTTGTGGCTTGAGTTTCCACCAGGGGGAACCTTTTAGTGAATAAGATATTGCCAAAAGATTCACTGAACCTATACTTGGTTTCATGGCACAGGTCTGAGGTTCTGTGGATGGTGAAGACAGATACAGGCTCTGGCAAATCAAGAATAGTGCTTGTGAAGGGTTAGAACTCTCTGTGAAGATTGTCAAGGTTGAGCATGTAGTGATCAGGCTCTGTGGGTACTGACAACAGATGTTGGCTAGAGCAAATCAAGAAAAGAGCACATGTAGTGTCAACTCGATCAGCAAAGATTGAAAATGCAGTGATCATGTGTTTGGGCAGGTAAAGAACAGTGCAAGTGAGGGTCAATCATTAAAGCTTTTTCTTTGGTTTCTCAGGTGAACAAGTTAACTCCTCTGAAACTGCAGCCCCAACAACAACTGCAAGCAGCAAGGCATCAGCCTTAACTACAGCATCTGCAGAACCAACCACAAACGCAGCACTTGGAACTAGTGCAGAACCAGCAACCACCGTAGGAACTCAAACAATTGCAGAACCTGCCATCACTGGGGCAACTGGAACAAGTACAGAACCTGCCATCACTGGGGCATCTGGAACAAGTAAAGAACCTGCCATCAATGGAGCATCTGTAATAAGTACAGAACCTGCCATCACTGGGGCATCTGGAACAAGTACAGACGATAGAGCAAAAACAGCATCTGGAACTTGGTCAGATCCTACAACACGTGCAGCAGCTGGAACAAGAATAGAAACTCGTGCACAATGGCAAACTAGTGCAGAACCTGACAATACAACAGCATCTGGACAAAGTGAAGGCCTTTCAAAAATTACAGCGTCATGGACAAGTGCAGAACTAGGAGTTAGTGCAACATCTGTATCAGTTACAGCAAGCACAGAACCTGCAACCAGGGCAACATCTATATCAGCTACAAAAAGAACAGAGCCTGCAACCAGGGCAACGTCTATATCAGGTAGAACAAACACAGAACCTGCAACCAGGGCAGTATCTTTATCAGTTACAGCAAGCACAGAACCTGCAACCAGGGCAACATCTTTATCAGTTGCATCAAGCATAAAACCTGCTACCAGGGCAGCATCCATATCAATTACTCCAAGCACAGAACTTGTAACCAGGGTAACATCTGTATCAGTTACAACAAGCACAGAAACTGCAACCAGGGTGGCATCTGTATCAGTTGCACCAAACACAGAACCTGGAACCAGGGCAACATCTGTGTCAGTTACACCAAGCACAGATCCTGCAAGTAGGGCAACATCTGTATCAGCTACAAAAAGTACAGAGCCTGCAACCAGGGCAACATCTGTATCAGTTACACCAAGCACAGAACCTGCAACCAGGGAAACATCTGTATTGATCACAGCAAGCACACAACCTGCAACCAGAACATCAGCATCAATTACAGCAAGCACAGAACCTGCAACCAGGGCAACATCTGTATCAATTACAGCAAGCACAGAACCTGCAACCAGGGCAACATCTGTATCAGCTACAAAAAGCACAGAGCATGCAACCAGGGAAACATCTGTATTGATCACAGCAAGCACAAAACCTGCAACCAGGACATCCGCATCAATTACAGCAAGCACAGAACCTGCAACCAGGGCAACATCTGTATCAATTACAGCAAGCACAGAACCTGAAACTAGGGCAACATCTTTATCAGTTGCAGCAAGCAGAAAACCTGCAACCAGGGCAACATCTGTGTCAGTTACAGCAAGAACAGAACCTGCTACCAGGGCAGCATCCGTATCAATTACGCCAAGCACAGAACCTGTAACCAGGGCAGCATCTGAATCAGTTAAAACAAGCACAGAAACTGCAATCAGGGTGGCAACTGTATCAGTTGCACCAAACACAGAACCTGCAACCAGGGCAACATCTGTATCAGTTACACCAAGCACAGATCCTGCAAGTAGGGCACCATCTGAATCAGCTACAAAAAGCACAGAGCCTGCAACCAGGGAAACATCTGTATTGATCACAGCAAGCACAAAACCTGCAACCAGGACAGCATCTGCATCAATTACAACAAGCACAGAACCTGCAACCAGGGCAACATATGTATCAGTTACACCAAGCACAGATCCTGCAAGTAGGGCAACATCTGAATCAGCTACAAAAAGCGCAGAGCCTGCAACCAGGGAAACATCTGTATTGATCACAGCAAGCACAAAACCTGCAACCAGGACAGCATCTGCATCAATTACAACAAGCACAGAACCTGCAACCAG
The DNA here is from genome assembly GCF_964204655.1 of Triturus cristatus. NCBI lineage: Eukaryota > Metazoa > Chordata > Amphibia > Caudata > Salamandridae > Triturus > Triturus cristatus. The sequence goes on from NC_140586.1 coordinate 920,891,064, forward strand.
GGCAGCATCTGTATCAATTACAGCAGAAACAGAACCTCCAACCAGGGCAGCATCTGTATCACCATCTGTAGCAAGCACAGAACCTGCAACCAGGGCAACATCCGCATCAATTACAGCAAGCACAGAACCTGCAACCAGGGCAACATCTGAATCAGCTACAAAAAGCGCAGAGCCTGCAACCAGGGAAACGTCTGTATTGATCACAGCAAGCACAGAACCTGAAACCAGGGCAACATCCGCATCAATTACAGCAGGCACAGAACCTGCAACCAGAACAACATATGTATCAATTACACCAAACACAGAACCTGCAACCAAGGCAGCATCTCTATCAATTACAGCTAGTAGAGAACCTACAACCAAGGCAACATCTGTATCACTTACACCAAGAACAGAACCTGCAACCAGGACAACATCTCCATCAATTACACCAAGCACAGAACCTGCAACCAGGGCAACATCCGTGCCAATTACAGCAAGTAGAGAACGTACAACCAAGGTAACATCTGTATCACTTACACCAAGCACAAAACCTGCAACCAGGGCAGCATCCGTATCAGATACACCAAGCACAGAACCTGCAACCAATGCAATATCCGTATCAGTTACAGCAAGCACAGAACCTGCAACCAGGGCATCAGCCATATCAATTACACCACACACAGAACCTGCAACCAGGGAAACATCTGTATTAGTTAAACCACGCACAGAACCTGCAACAAGGGAAACATCTGTATCAGTTGCACCAAGCACAGAACCTGCAATGAGGGCAACATCTGTATCATTTGCAGCAAGCACAGAACCTACAACCAGGGAGACATCTTTATCAGTTGCAGCAAGCACAGAACCTGCAATCAGGGCAACATCTGTATCAGTTACAGCAAGCACAGAACCTGCTACCAGGGCAGCATCTCTATCAATTACATCAAGCAGAGAACCTGCAACCAGGGCAGCATCTCTATCAATTACAGCAGGCACAGAACATGCAATCAGGGCAGCAGCTGTATCAGTTACAACAAGCACTGAACCGGCTACCAGGGCAACATCTGTATCAATTACAGCAAGCAGAGAACCTGAATCCAGGGCAGCATCTTTATCAATTACACCAAGCACAGAACCAGCTACCAGGGCGTCATCTGTTTCAATTACAGGAAGCACAAAACCTGCTACCAGGGAAACATCTGTATCAATTACAGCAGGCACAGAACCTGAAACCAGGGCAGCATCTTTATCAATTACACCAAGCACAGAACCTGCTACCAGGGCATCATCTGTATCAATTACAGGAAGTACAAAACCTGCAACCAGGGCGACATATGTATCATTTACAGCAAGCAGAGACCCTGCAACCAGGGCAGCATCTGTATCAATTACAGCAGGCACAGAACCTGCAACCAGGGCATCATCTGTATCAGTTACAGCAAGTACAGAACCTGCAACCAGGGCAACATCTGTATCAATTACAGCAAGCAAAGAACCTGAAACCAGGGCAGCATCTTTATCAATTACACCAAGCACAGAACCTGCTACCAGGGCATCATCTGTACCAATTACAGGAAGCACAAAACCTACAACCAGGGCAACATCTGTGTCAATTACGGCAAGCACAGAACCTGCAAACAGGGCAACATCTGTATCAGTTACACCAAGCACAGAACCTGCAACAAGGGAACCATCTGTTTCAGTTACACCAAGCACAGGACCTGCAACCAGGGCAACCTCTGTATCAGTTACAGCAAGCCCCGAACCTGCTACCAGGGCAGCATCTGTATTAGTTACAGCAAGCGCCGAACCTGCAACCAGGACAACATCTGTATCAATTACAGCAGGCACAGAAACTTCATCCAGGGCAGCATCTGTATCAGTTACTTCCAATACAGAACCTGCAAACAGGGCAACATCTGCATCAGTTACAAAAAGCACAGAACCTGCAACCAGGGCTGCATCTGTATCAAATACAGCAGGCATAGAACCTGCAACCACGGAATTATCTGTATCAGTTACAGCAAGCACAGAACCCTCATCCAGGTCAACATCTGTATCAATTACAGCAAACAGAGAACCTGAAATCTGGGCAGCATCTTTATCAATTACACCAAGCACAGAACCTGCCACCAGGGTATCATCTGTATCAATTACAGGAAGCACAAAACCTGCAACCAGGCCGACATCTGTATCATTTACAACAAGCAGAGATGCTACAACCAGGGTAACATCTGTATCAATGACAGCAGGTACAGAACCTGCAGCCAAAGCAACATTTGAGTCAATTACAGCAAGCACAGAACCTGCAACAAGTATAACATCTGTATCAGTTACAGCAAGCACAGAACCTGCAACCAGGGCAGCATCTGTGACAATGACAGCAAGCACAGAACCAATGTCCATCTATGTAGAACCTGCAACCGGGGGAGGGTCTGGAACCGCTACAGCCTCTGGAACAAGTCAAGAACCTCCATCTAGTTTTAAACCTGAAAGTACTGAAGTATATGTGGCAAGTGCAGGAATCACAAACAGCCTAATACCTAGAACCTGCATGGAACTTAGAACCCAAGTTAGCACAGGTGTAGTTACCCCACCAGCACCCTCCCCTGCTACTGCTGCACTTTCTGCACGAAACAGGACAAGGAGCCTATCCTTCAGGATCCTGAACAAGAACTTTACAGAGCAGCTGAGGAACCCCTCGTCTGCGGAATACAGAACCATGAGTGTAGAGCTCGAGGAGCTGGTGAGTGTATAATATTTTTTTAAAGATGTTTTTATTGGTTTGAAATAAAAAAACATGTACACCACAGATCGGTTAATTGCAAGCATTTCACCACATTTACCACATTTATATATTCTAAGGAATCAACAATGCTCCTGTCTCATCTCTATTATTTTGACTCATTTCCAAATCCTTAGTGGGTGATGTACACAGCTCCCCTCGGTACATGTTCCATTTGCCTCATGTTTTATCCTACTTCTTAGGACAACCCCTGGATTTGAACACTTCCATTTCCGCTATCATACATTTGTCTAAGTCCTGCTCCCAGCTTTTCGGCGATAGCTCCTCCCCCACTCCCCACTTCATTGCAATTGCCCGTTTTACTAATGTGTATCCTAGTGTGGTCATTTGTTGTTCCACCTTCATCGTAGCCTCCCATATATTAAGAAGCCCTAATTGTGGTGTAAGGCTAATCTCTTTCCTCAGTGCCCTCTGCATGTGTCTTGTAGCTTTCTCCCAAATAATGTGGTAAAAGGTTGCCTCTTGACAGCAACAGCAGAGACACCTCATGTCTGGTCTGTTCCCTATGTTTGCTTGCGTGACCCCAGTTAGGTATGTTCTGTGGAGGATTTTTTATTGAATCAAGCGGAGCCTTAGAGGAATGGCTGTTTCTCTCGGGGACATTAGTGCTGTTTGCCAATCATCATCAATTTCGATTTGCCCAATATCTGCTTGCCACCTCTCTCGAAGAGTGTGAAATGGATCCGGCAAGTTATTGCATAATTTCTTATATGTTAACAATACAGCTTTCTCTTACATAGGTTCCAAGAGCAATCAATCCTCTAGAAGGGAGGACTCCGGTATACTTGCCATGTCTGGAATAGCTGCTTTAAGGGCATGGCAGATCTGTAAATAACGAAAAATGTCACCCTGAGCTAATTCATACTGATCCCTTAGTTCCGTGAATGTCAATATTTTCCTTTTTTTCACTAGGTGCCTATTGTCGAGATGCCTATGGTATCCCACTTATGAAATCCCAGTTGGTGACATAGTGATCCCAGCTGTTGGCTGGACCATAGTGGAGTGGTTTGAGTCAGTCGGTCCGACCATCCTAGACGTCTATTAGCTTGGCACCATATCTCTACTGTGTGAGCTGTTGGGCCAGGTATCGACCTTTCTGGACTTTCGAGTAGAGGGCTCCTAGGAAGCCCTCCCTGTCCATTTGATATTTATCCAACAGATATGCTGGGTCCATCGGTGAGCAGTATATCCAATGATTCACCACTATTAATTGTGAGGCCCAGTAGCATAGTCGCATATCGGGGAGTGCGATACCTCCATCATACCGACCCTTGGTCAATTTATGCAATACTATACGGGGCACTCTCCCATCCCAAAGCAGAGTTCTAACCTCACTTTCTATGGGGCATATCAGCAACACCTGGCGATAATTATCGCTCAGCGCTCTTAGCGTGAGGATAATTATCACCGGGTAACGTGGATTTTTATTGCTGAGATAGCGTGCTATTAGCAACGCTTACCTCCTCAGCGATAAAAATCCTCACGTTAACTGCCTAACGTAAGATTATCGCTGGAAACCCAGCGATAATCTCACGTAGTGTGGCGTTAGCTTGCTGATATGGACTCACAAATTTAGCAATGATATCCACCTTCCATAGGATATCATGGCTAAGTCAGTCCTGAAGCAGGCGTAAGGAAAGTAGCGATAACAGGGGTTATCGCTACTTTTCCTGCCGCTATGCTTCATAGCATGGGGCTTGATGATAGGAGAAATGTCGCTTAGCGACATTTCTCCTGTCATGTTAGGTCAGGAACGCCCACTTTGCATCTCGTTAGAGATGCAAAGCTGGGCGTTAGGAATCCCCACGCTAAAGCAAGGTTTCACGCGTTAGCGTGGCCTTGCTAATTAGGCGATAAAATTATCGCTACTTTTCGGCCGAAAATGACCACAAAGCGGCGATAACTTTTTATCGCCAGCTTGTAAATATGCCCCAATGTTTCTGAAGTAGGAGTTGGAGACCTTATGTGGGCAGTTTTGAAGGAGATATAAAAACCGGGGAAGTGCCAGCATCTTGAAAAGGGCAGCTGGACCGAGTAAGGCAAGGGGAAGTGACCTCCAATGCTTGACATCGTTGCGAAGTCTCTCCAGTGGGACGGCCAGGTTTTTGTCGTAAAAGGTCTGGGGGTCCGTAGTTATATGAACTCCCAGGTATCGGAATCCCATGGTCGCTATTTCCACCTCACACCCTGTAGGGAGTTTTGGTATCGATCCCTGAATTGCAAAAATCACCGATTTAGCCCAGTTTATCGAATAGCCGGAGTATTTTCCAAAGTTTGTAAAAATATTTAGGATTCTGTGCACCTATTTATAAGGGGATGCTAGATACAGCAGGATATCATCAGCGTAAAGAGATTTTCTGTCTTCTTGTCCTTCTGCCCACTTCAACCCTCTAACCAGTGGATCCCTCCTCACCCATGAGGCCAGTGGTTCTAAAATTAGTGAAAAAGTCAGGGGAGACAGGGCATCCCTGTCTGGTGCCTCTCTTCAAGGAGAATGTTCTGGACAGACGGTTGTTGACCCTGACCAGGCCCTTTAAGTCGGTATAGAGCAACTTGACCCAGTTCATAAATTTCAGGCAAAACTCAAGGCGCCGAAGCACCTCAAAGAGATAGGTCATTCTATTGAGTCAAACGCCATTTTGGCGTCCAGTTATAATACCACTGCGTCTTCTTCTATAAATTGTTTGCGGCCAAGGACATTGTGAAGGCGACAGATATTTAATGTGGTATTTCAGCCAGGCAAGAAGCCCGACTGATCTGCATGGACCAATGACTGGATCCTTGAGATTAGGGGAGACGACAGGAGTTTCACAAGGATTTTCGCTTCTACGTTTTTGAGCGATATCGGCCTGTAATATCCGCAGCTTTCCGCGGGCTTCCCTGGCTTACGAATAACCACAATGGAGGCTAGCCTTTGGTCCTCCGGTAGAACTTCTTTTTTGTAACTCTCATTATACATTTCTCGCAGGAGAGGTGCGACGTATGAAGCCGTTGTTTTAAGGAATTGAATGGGGACCCCATTGGGTCCCGTCGCCTTTCCTGACTGGATACTATTTATTGCCGGGTGGATGTCATCATCTGAGAGATCCTCTTCTAATGCCTCTCTGCCTTCCTTGGACAGGGTAGGCAATTGAATATCGGCTAGAAATTGTCTGGAGTCCTCCGCCTTGGCGGTAGTCGAGGAGGTATAGACCACTTCTAAATGATCAGCGAATGCATCTGCAACAGCTTGCGCATCTGAGATATGCTGCTTATTGCCGAGTGTCAGTCTAGGCACCCATCTCTCTTCTTGTTTCCTTTTTTCCAACCATGCCAGCATTTTGCCAGCTCTATCGCCCAGCTCATAAAGCCTGTGTTATGCGTCAAGTTTTCGGGCAATTACCCGCTCACCAGCGAGCCAGAGATCTATATTCTATCTGTTTAACATCTAGGCGATGGGCCGTATTTTCACTTGGTGACTGTGTGTGTTCTATTTTGAGCTGCTGGAGTTCCCTCTAGAGCTCACTCTCGAGATGTACCAGTTGCTCCTGCTGTTTTTTCTTATAGCCCACCTTGAGCGCCAATGCCTGCCCCTTCAAGACCACCATAAAGGCCTCCCATACTATTTGTGCCAATTCAACTGAGCCTACATTTTCTGTAAAATAGTTTTCTGTATGCGTTATTAAACTCTCTCCTTTATCTCTGGGATTTTAAGCAGCCTGGGGTTGATTACTATCGTGTTGTTTTGTCCCTGATTATAGTATGTAAGTTCCAACTATACCGGAGAATGATCAGAGATACCTCTTGGTAGGCAACGTGGGTTACGTAGATTACCGATCTCAGCCATGTGTGTCAAAAAATAGTCTATACGTGATAGACTCTTGTGGACATTTGAATCATAGGTAAAGTTGGTTAGGTCTGGGTGAAAGTATCGCCATACATCTGCGAGTCCCATGGCCTTGGCAAACTCTGACGTATGTATGCTGGGGCGTGCCTGGGGGCGCACCGGTTGTCTATCTAAATGCTCATTGAAGGTCATATTAAAATCCCCACCTAGGGTAAGGGTTCCACTCGGTTGGTCTACCATGATTTTCCCAAGGTCTGTGAGTGCCACCTTACCCAACGTTGGTGGAAGGTATGCTGAGATTACATTGAGCGCTTTACCTTCCCAGCTTGCCTCCAACACAGCAAATCTACCCTGGGGGTCTGCCCATGTCCGTATCAGAGTGAGTGCAAAACTTTTTTTGACTAGGATTCCTGTTCCCCTAGACCAGGAGTTTATAACCCCCACGCATTAGGGCATTATACTTATTTCCCACTAAATGCGTTTCCTGTAGCAGGACCAGATCAGGGGCTTGTCTTTTAAGGTATTGTAACACAACACCTCTTTTTATTTTATTCCCCATCCCGTGGACATTCCAGGTTAAGACAGAAAGTGATGCTTCTACCAATCTCCCCACCATAGTTTAACTAAAAAAGAGGCAAAGGAGCCCAAGGACCTATCAAAAGGTGCACAGAGTTTCATACACGCTGTCTCTATCACTTCTTGAAACTTCAAGTGATTTTCAGGCCAATGATAACAGCAAAGATACATATCTGACACAGTTAGAAATGCTACATGTGGCTATTTCAAATATTTCAAACCTTGTGATTGGATTACATAAACAAAACATAACCCCCTCCACCCATCTGCCAACTCCCCCCTGTAGGAGAGTAGGATCTGCTTCACATGTTTACCCCCACTTTTTGCTGGTGTTTCACTGTTTTTCGACTTTAGTCTGGCTAGGACCCTGCTATTCAGGGCCCCAGCCTAGCTGCTTCCTCTCTAAATTGATTGCATGTACATTAGGTACACTCCAGATTGGATTCTGGGGTACCCTTGTGTGTCCCTAGTATATGGTATACTATGTACCCAGGGCATAGGTACCCCAGAGGCCTACCAGGGGCTGAAGCATGTATTGTGCCACCCCTGGAAAGTCATACAAAATGACACCACAGGTCTGCTACTGCAGCCTGGGTAAGGTGGTGCATGCACCCCTTAGTGAGGTACAGGTTCACTATACCTCACCTATCACTGCACATAGTAACCTATCAGTCACCCCTATGTCAGGCCTTATCAATACTGAAGGCAGGGTGCTTGGTTATATGTGAGAGGGTGCCCAGGCATGAGCTGAGCCCCTCTGCAGCCTTCGGAATCTCTTCTCCGGGGTTGTCAGTGGTGCAGCCTGACCATGTACTCTTAAGTGCATTATAACCCTAACTTTGGACTGGCTAGACGGACACATGTCGTGTTTGGTGTCAAACACCTTGGAATCATACCCCCACACCAGTAACTGGTGTGGGAGTATGATTCCACCCTTCTAGAGGGAGAGACATGACAGTACTGGTATACCCGGTACAAATCTAATAGAGCCCTGGCATCGCAAAATGGATGCTGCAGCCACAGACACGGGTATGTCCTCCTGCTGCTGACCGAAACTCCGGCAGGGGAGGCCTGGACAATAGGTTTCCTGTCACAGGGAGGTGTAACCACCTCTTCAGACAGGCAGATGTGTATTGGGGCTCAGCGGGAACACTCTCTGGTGCTTTGAAGTTCTGCACTGGGGGCACATTTGGTGTCCCTGTGCATAGTCCAGCTCAAACCGGTCCAGGGGCTTCCAGCCCCTGCTCTGGTGCAAAACTGGACAAAGGAAATGGGTGTAGCCACCCCTCTTTCCAAACACTCCCATAGGTGGGTCCCCAGAGCTAGTCCAACCCCTTCCTTAGGGATATGTAAGGAACCTCTGTAACAAAAACTTTAGATATCCCGGGACGAAATGCTGAAGCTGCATCCTGGCACTTCGACGCTCCACTAACGACTAGAGGACAGAAGAAATCTCCCTTGCGGTCAAGGAGTGACTCCCCTGCTTGGCAGGTACCAACCAAGCATTTTGCCGGTCTGCATCTCCGAAGCTCCCGCCGGACTACGAAGTATTTGCAGCCCAGGAAGAGAATTTCCAGACATCTCAGAGGCCGATCTGAGTCTCCAGCAAAGCTGAGACCCGCGGCCCTTGTGAGTAGCATGGAACCAGAACTCCTGGTCACCGGTCACTTCTGCAAGTGCATTAACTTCTCGACGTCTCTTGAAGTTGTGCTTCGGCTTACTTGTAGCCCCCACCTCGAGTACAGAATCCACTGAAGATTGTCAGCCTAGTCACCCCGAGTAACCCGTGGGCCGCCATTTTGTGTTTTGTCTTGAGGTCCCTTCGCGATCCCTGGTCTGTCGACTGTTCCTGAGGGGGTAACTTTGGTTTTCCTTGGGCTTCCCTGGTTGCTCCAGACATGCCCCAACTCCCTACCAAGTGGTGAGTCCCACAGACCTTGCTGGTCTGCACCGAAGCATCTTTCTTCTTTCTGCGTGGGTTGCTGTTGCCAAGGCTTGTTGTGTCCAATCCGGGCACCGATGCTGCAGCACTCGACATCCTCCATGGGAAAGCTCAAATCCAGTTCCTGGTTGTCATCGATGGCTCCTGGTCCACGTGGCTGAAGAGTCAAGCTTCACCTCCTTCACCTGAAATCACCCGACATTCGTGGGCATCCGCCTATCGCCTTCCTGGTCACTGGCTAGTGACCCAGACTCTGTTCCCTCTGCTTTCAGGTTCTTCTCGACTTCGATCCAGGCCTGGATTTCTTCAGACACTTCACATCTTCCCGGCAGCAGCACTTCTTTGCCAGCTCCCATTGAAATCGACGACGCGACCCGACCCCATTTGACACCTATGCACCCGGCTTCCCTGGGTGAGGTAACACAAGTACTCCGGTGCTCCTGTGGGTGTTGTCCCTAGAACTTCCTAAGTCCCAATGGGTTGGATCCTGACTCGTTTCTAAGAGTCCCTAATCTTTAAAAATCTAACCGCGACTTTCCCCATAGAAGCTAACGGGAGCTCGCGGCTGTGTTCTCACACTGCACACGGCCCCCGTGGGTCCCCTGTGTCACTACCTTGGGTGGTTCCTTGGGGTCCCAGTAATTCTACAGGCTCTAGGCCTTGTGTCTAGTTAAGTCGATGTTCTTATACCACTATTTTAGTATATGACTTGACTCGCCCCTAGGGCCTGACGTGTATTTGTGCTATGTTACTGTCATATTTGAAGTGTAACTTATGTGTTTTGACCACTATTCTCATAAAGAGTCTAGGAGGGTGTGTTTGATAATAAATACATATATTTTATATATATACCTGGTGTGGCTGTCCTTCATTTAGGCACTTAAGATATTATAGACTGGTAAAACAAGCTGCTTTACATTACTTCAAGACTTAGCCTGAAGGCTGCTCTCCATAGGTACCACTAGGATAGCTTTCAATAAAGGTTTTCTTTAACCTATAACCAATAAGGGGTTGTTTGGACTGGTACAGGGTGCCCACTATAACTAGTGGACAGCATATACCAGGCCAACTTCTCACACCCCCTCCCTGCTCCCCTGCCAGTGGAATTTGAACTACCCACTCCCAGTGCCTGTCTCCCCTCCCTCCAGTTGAAGGTGCCTGGTCTCCCCCATGGAACTCGATGAGCCCGTTCAATAGAGAAATATTTTGATGGTCTCTTAGGTTGCAAATTTTTTAATACTAACTCCTCTACAAACAAATCCATTGCAGGGCCTTCTGCGCATTCCGGAAACCCCAGGATGCGCACATTATTCCGTCGCACCCTGCCTTCATAGTCGTCAAGTTGCAGTTCCATTTTTGCTTGCTTGTCTTGCAATAGTCGGACCTGATGCTTGAGCAGGGAGGTGTCTTTATGGAGTTCTGTGGTAGCATCTTCCACTTCCTTCACTCTGGTGTCCATTTTCCAGAGATCCACTCTGATGAGGGAGACCTCTATATTCACTGTATCAAGTCGGGACTCGAGAGGTGTGTACGCCTGTAATTGCCGCCATGATAAATCTGGAGCGTTAGGTCTTGTTGCATTTGGGGGGACTCCGTCTTTTCTGGAACTTTCTTGTGAGTAGTTTCTTGGTCATCTTCTGTATTAGTCCACGCAAACTTAGCCAGTTTACTCTGCACCGCTGCCTTGTTTCCTCTGCCTCCTGCCATCATTGCTGGTCACTGATACGATAAAGCTCAGTGACCAGGGATCAAGACCAGGGGTCAGACCCAGTACTCTCCGCCGCCTGCCCAGGGAACGTAATCCTTTAGCGGGTTGTCGAGTTTCCCAGTATTGTCATCCTCGCTATGCGCCCCTCAGCGTCGTAGGTGCAGGAGGGAGTACCAACTCCACGGTATCTGTCGCGTCGCAAATTTGTTCGGACAGATCAAACAGTTTGCCTGGCATAATGGCTCTCTGTCTGCTGGCAGCGGTGCAAGTGCAGCGGCTCACTCCTGTATGAAATAACCTTTAGGAGGGCTGCGACCTTCGCCTCTGTGCCACTGTGTGCTTGCTAAGGAGGATAAGCTGCCTGGCTAGTGGGATCTGGATTGATCCACCATGGAGTGGCAGGCTCTATTACTCTGATTGCCTCTTGTATCTTAGGGGTGGTGCTTTACCTCTCGGAGTTCTTAGAACCAGCTGTTTCCTGTAGGCCTTCTGTACCCTTTGTCTACCATTTAGTCCCAGGGCCAGCCGCACTCCCTTGGCCGCAGATGTCACCCAGGCCTCCTGCAGCTGGCCGAGTCCACTCTGGCTCCACCCTGGGTCCTGATGGTTCAAGCCCGCACTCACCAGTCGGCCATTTTCAGTGCCTCGCTCTTACCCCTCCAGTGCCTGTATTCCTACTCCACAGGATTCTACACCACAGCTCTTCTGTATCCGCGCCGGCTCCGGTGTGCTGCCTCCACTCACTGGTGCTACGCACACCGCGCTTTCCCAGAAAGTCAGGTGTCAGGGTCCGTTGGGTCACTGGATGCAGTCCCACAGCCTGCTGCACTCCCTAGGCCGTAAATGCCACCCAGGCCTCCCGCAGCTGGCCGAGTCACCTCTGGCCCCGTCCGGGGTCTTTAATGTAGAGGCCCACACTCACCAGTCGGCTGTTATTCAGTGCCACGCTTTTCCGCCTCTGCATGTTGCTTCCATGCACACCACGCATTCCTGGCGAGTCAGGGGTTGGAGTCAACTGGGACCCCGGATTCTGGGTGCGCTCCGATTCTTCCTTCTTTGCCCTGCATTTGTATTCTCCCGTGGCAGTTGCTTCTCCCCTCCGCATCGCCAAACATTTTTAGGCAGCGCAGCTCACTGCTGCCTTTTTACCTCCGCCTCCCGGCATTGAGTGTTTACTGTGCTCCGATTCTACTCCGGACTGGAAATCACTTTGTTTCACACACCCCCGCGCTTGGGGGTCGGGGTCTCCATCTCTCAGGATATCTGGTGAGGGCTACGGAGCCGCGCTAGTGTGCAGCCATTCCAGTCGGCTGAAGGCCACGCCCCCCCTGGTGAGTGTATATTAAAAAGTTCAACATGATTTGTACTGAACACGTGAAACTTGTTCACAAGCCCAGGTGTTGGGCAAGAGCTGTTCGGGAGCGAAGCTCACACTCAGAAGGAGACCCAGTCAGTAAAGGAGCTCACTTGAGACTGAAATATGTTACAATCACCCAGACACCACCACACCTCCCTATGTCCCAATCTGCCACCCCTGAGTCTTGCACTACATAAGGTGACTGTAGGCCTTTGCCTTAGAGTGCCCCAGCTGAAAGCCCCAGAAATGTGCCTTTGAAGTCCGCTACTCCCCCCCAATTGATGCCTCTTCCTGCACCAGCGTAGAAGGGGTCAGTGCGCTTTTTTTTGCTGTCATGAGCGCATAGAATATCTTGAAATATCACTGAGTTTATGCATGTTTTCTGATAGCAGAACTCAGAAACACATAGAGGCAATTACTGACAGGTGTTTCCCAGCTTTCTGTCAGCAAAAAGTGCATTAACTCAGAGATATTTTGAGTCAATGTATGCACTCAAGACAACAAAAACAAGCTTAATCATGGCAATATTACGATGGGCTTTGCTGGCTCAGCACCAGTACTTAATTTGTAAAAAACACATAAGTGCAGGGGCCCGCATCAGGAGACCACTGAACACCCATTGCCCCTACTAACCATCACACTCCAACAAGTCTGACACAGTTCAGACTATTTCAGGCCCCCAAAGCCATAAGCAGTTTTTAATGAATATAGAATTAATAATCAACTGTTCTTCTGCTCATCTCTAAATTACACAAACAACGCCACCATGTGGCAGACTGTCATAGGTGCCGCTGTTGACAATTAAGTGCCTGTGCCGAGCACCAGAAACCACTGGCTCAAGTTAAGCACTGATCAGCCAGAGCCCAGCACCTGTTTTTAGGGACCTGCAGTGCTAAAGCGAATTCATTGAAGCCAATAATTCTGAGTTTGTTCTTTGTTTTCAGATAGTACAACTTGGAATCAATGAACAAGGTTTTAAAATAAGGCATTAAGAGAAATATCAGGTTGTCTGAATTCACTTTACCTATATCAGATGCATAAAAACAAGTTTTTCAAGGTTTTACCAGGAGGAATTTGTGTGGGCCTAGAGAGTGATGACCTCTCGTCTTACTTTCTGGTGGGGCTGAAACCAAATTGCTGCTGCTGGTAGCTGCTGCTTCTAGGGAACTCCATCCTGGAGCAGCCCTCTTCTGCTTTCGGTATTCGTCACCGTTTCTCTAATGATCAATTTACGAACACGCTGAAGGATTCTTTCAACTTGTCAGGATACATGACAATATTTATTTATATATTTTTTGTATCTATCAACAGGTGAAAAAGGTTTTAAGTGTTGGATTTCCTGGTGCATTGGAGGCCGTGAACATGACAAGATTCTGGTAAGTGCTAGAAGCTCACACAGAGTGTCAGTCTCCGGGGAAACAAAAGGGACTCACATGATTCTGACATGGGCCCTCTTCAGTTTTCTTCTCAGGGGTCTAAGCTCTTCCACTCCCTGCTCCTCTGGAACCTAGCGTCTATCATTCTGTTCTCAGGGCCTAACCTCTTCGGCTCTCTCCTTTGTGGTCTAATCTCCTCCACTCTCTCTTTTTCGGGTTCTAACCTTTTCCATTCTCTCACCTGACTGTAATCTCCTCCACTCTCTTTTGTTTGGGGTCTAATCTCGTCCACTCTCTTCACAGAGGTCTAATTTCTTCCACTCTCTTCTCCGTGGTCTAACCTGTTCCACTCTGGCCTCTGGGGTCTATTCTCTTCCACTCTCTCCTCCGGGGTCTATTCCCTTCCACTCTCTCCTCCGGGGTCTAATCTCTTCCACTCTTGCCTCCGGGGTCTAATCTCTTCCACTCTGGCCTCCGGGGTCTAATCTCTTCCACTCTCTCCTTTGGGGTCTACCCTCTTCCACTCACTTGGTAGATGTCTCATCTCTTCCACTCTCTCTTCTGGGGTCTAACCACTTCCACTGTCCTCACAGAGGTCTGATCTCTTCCACTCTCACCTCTGGGGTCTAATCTCGTCCACTCTATCCTCCAGGGTGTTACCTCTTCCACTCACTCCCCCGGCTCTAATCTCCTCCACTCTCTCTTGTGCGGGGTCTAATCTCTTTGACTCTCTCCTCCGGAGTCTAAGCTCTTCCACTATGTCCTCCGGGATCTAATCTCTTCCACTCTCTCTTGTTCGGGGTCTAACCTCTTTCACTCTCTTCACAGAGGTCTCATCTCTTCCACTCTCACCTCCAAGGTCTAATCTCGTCCACTCTCTCCTCCGGGGTGTCACCTCTTCCACTCTCTCCTCCGGCTCTAATCTCTTCCACTCTCTCTTGTTCTGGGTCTAACCTCTTCCACTCTCTTCACAGAGGTCTGATGACTTCCACTCTCTCCTCTGGCTCTAATCTCCTCCACTCTCTCCTGCTCAGGGTCTAACCTCTTCCACTCTCTCCCCTGGTCTCTAATCTCCTCCACTCTCTCATTCAGGGTATAACCACTTCCACTCTCTTTACAAAGGTCTAATCTCTTCCAATCTCTCTTTTGGGGTCCAACCCCTTCCACTCTCTTCTCTGGGGTCTAATCTTTTCCACTCTTTTCTCCAGGTTTACCATCTTCTACCCTCTGCTATGAGGTCTAACCTTTTCCTCTCTTTGCTCAGGGGTCTAACCTCTTCCACTCTTTTCACAGAGGTCTAATCTCTTCCACTCTCTCCTCTGAGGCCTAAATTCTTCAACTATGTCTTCCGGGGTCTAATCTCTTTCACTCTCTCCTCCGGGGTCTAATCTCTTCCACTCTCTCTTGTGGGGTCTAACCTCTTCCACTCTCTTCACAGAGGTCTAATCTCCTCTACTCTCTCGTTTGGGTTATAATCTCTTCCACTCTCTATTAAAAGGTCTAATCTCTTCTACTCTCTCCTCCGGGGCCTAATCTGATCTCTTCAACTCCGTCCTCCAAGGTCTAATCTCTTCCACTCTGTCTCCGGGTCTAATCTCTTCAACTCTCTCCTCCGGGGTCTAATCTCTTCCACTCTCTTCTATGGGGTCTAATCTCTTCCGCTCTCCCCTTTGGGGTCTAATCTCTTCCACTCTCTTCTATGGGGTCTAATCTCTTCCGCTCTCTCCTTTGGGGTCTAATCTCTTCCGCTCTCTCCATCGGGGTCTAACCTCTTCCACTCTCTCCCCCGGCCCTAATCTCCTCCACTTTCTTGTTCTGGGTCTAACCTCTTCCCCTCTCACCCCTGTCTCGAATATCCTCCACCATCTCATTCCGAGTCTATCCGCTTCCACTCTCTTAACAGAGGTCAAATCTCTTTCACTCTGTCCTCTGGGGTCTACCCACTGAGGTCTAACCTCCTCCTCTCTCTGCTCAGGGGTCTAACCTCTTCCACTCTCTTCACAGAGGTCTAAACTCTTCTACTCGATTCTCAGGGATCTAACATCTTACACTCTCTACTCAGATACCTCTTCCACTCTTTTCTCAGGGATCTAACATTTTACATTTTCTTCTCAGAAGTCTAACCCCTTCCACTCGGTTCTCAGTAATCTAACATTTTACACTCTTTTCTCAGAGGCCTAACCTCTTTTGCTCTCTTCTCAGGGATCTAATATTTACACTCTCTTCTCAGAGGTCTAACCTCTTCCAGTCTCTTCTCAGGGATCTAACGTTTTACATTACCTTCTCAAGGTCTAACCTCTTCCACTGTCTTCTCTGGGTTCTAACATTTTACACACTCTTCTCAGAGGTCTAACCTCTTCCACTCTCCTCTCAGGGGCCTACCCTCTTCTATTTACTTCTCAGGGGCCCTGCGCCTACTGTTCCTCATTTTCATACGCAGCAATTTCCCCCAACTCCTGCCCGTTCCTTCCTGCTCAGAATCTTCTCCAGTCTGCACCCCAACTCTTCCTTCAGCCTCTGCTAGAAGCCTCCTCTAGACTCTGCCCGTGACAACTTTCTCAGGACCATCCTCTAAACGCTGCCCTATCTAGTCCCCTCAGGGCAGTCTCTGCTCAGGCCCCCCCCCCACCCTCTGTGTCTGCTTAGGTAAGAAGAAGAACAGCTCACTTAGCCATCATAATGGCTGTGCGAGTTATTGGTCACCGTTGCTCCGTGTTCTGTGGTGATTGGGAGGTCACACCTTTCAGCCTTTGGTAAATAAAGTGCCATTAAAGTGAGTAATTTAACTCTCTAGAAGCATCAAAGTGCTGTATGAAGTGCCAGACTTCACTGTGGTGGACAGAATTACTGATGCATTCTCTGCTTGATTTAGCACTTACTACTGAAAGTGGAGCATTTCCTCACCACACATCTCCACATCAAGCTTCAAGGGCCTTACACACGGCTGGTCTTGATTTCCTGCCTTTAGTGCTGTTCATGGACCTTACATGTGATTATGTACATGTGATTATGTGACGTACAGATGGACATATGAAGGCAGAAGCTCTGCCCACCTCATATCTTTAGATACATTCTCATCTCCAGATCCTCTGTTTCAGGAGTGGCTCCGTTGTGGTTGGCATGGTGCTGCACTTTGCGGGGGGCACTGAGACCGCGTTTCCTACGGATATTCTGCTCGCCCTCCTCAACGCATTGACCAATGGAAACATGCTGGGAAGCTTTCAAATTGATCCCTCCTCTCTGGAATGTGACGGTAAGGGATCCCTCTGACGGTGAGCGATCAATGAGTATGAAATTGAGAACCTTGTGATTCATTATTGGGAGTTAGCTGCCTAACGGAAATGGACACTAGTCTCGTAGGGAAAAGGAATAATGACCAATATACCACAGATAAAAAAAATCAAGAGTCACCAGTCAGGGATTATCTTAATATAGCCTAATAGCCTGCTGCCGAGGGGTATACCAGCTGTTAAAGGCCCTGAACCCGAGTTATAGGCCTGAGCCACAGGCAAGAGCCTATAACGATTGAGGGGGTCTTTAACAACTGGTATAGCCCGCAGGAGAAGGGCTATAAAGCTATTACAACATTCCACCCACTAAGGAATGTTTTAAATTATAAGGGGAAAAATATGAAGGCAAGAATGTTGGAGCTTCGGCCTTATGCCAGCCATTATAAGCCCAGAGCCACTCCATTGTCCTAAATGGAGCTCACAACATCCCAATGTTCTAACATTTATTAGGGATTTAGACGGCTATCAGCCTGTGGGCATTCATCTGCCATTTTTTGGGAACTTTGAAGAAGTGAATACATCTACCACCTTGCGCACAGGTTCTGTTGCCTGCTCCTTTCCACTCTGTAACTGGAACCAGTCTTTTTAGTCTCTGGAATAGCGTACTTTTCTGTGATAGGAGAATTGAGTAGAGTCTTCCCACCCAACACTCGAGCTCTTGTATTTGCCTATACATTTCTGGGAGGATGGGGGCTGTTTCCAGGCCAAGTCAACATTCAGCGTATTACATGGTTGAATTACTCTTCCCTTTTCTGCCATAAAATATAGTCCATTTTGACCTGTGAGGTGGGGAGGAACAGGAATATGAGCAATTTCAAGTGGTTGTATCTCACTGCATTGTGGTCACCAATCTCAAAATATTACATCCAATATCTCTCCTTCCACAACATGCTGAAGGTAGGTATATATTTACTATTCTGCATGCCACAGCCACTTACCTTGACATGGCATTCCATGGAAAGGATGTGGTATTTTCTATTGTGCAATATTATGGTACCCTCGCCTTCAGGAAGGGTTCCTTCATGCCTTTCTACCCTTCTTTCTTCATTTACATTGAAGCAGCGAGCAGAAATGTTGAAATACAAGAAAAAGTCCTCTTTGTCACTGAACAGCTTTTCCTAAATCATTGTTGGACGTACACACAGAAGATCTCAAGTCAGTGTAGAGATGGCATGTTTTGGGCGCACAGACCATTTCCTTCACTCTCTGCCCCAATAGTTCGGTCACTCTTGAAAGTCCTTTGATTGGACCACTGGGGGCTTTCAGTAGGGACCAGTTCAGACCCCATCCATGCATCAAATATCAGGTTGTGAGATGTCTCCTCAGAGTCCCCTGAAACCTCTCTTCTGCTCTGAAACAAAGAGTGAAACAGCCCTTTCTGGGGTGCAAGGTGATCTTCCCCACACAGACAGGTGGGCACATGACTTGGACTACAGACCTCATTATTTTGTCATGTTCTCAGCCTGTAGAAAGCAACAACAATCCAGTTAATGGGTCCATCAAGAGACTCCCCCCAGCAGATCCTTCAAGCCTGTGTCAGCCTCAAGCACTATAACTGAGTAACTTCTTAAGTAGTAACTCTTTAGGTAGTAGCTTTTGTGCCAACTGAGTGTTTCTGTCAGGATAACAGTGGTTCTGGAAGTAGCCTCCCTTGCCACAATCCTTCATGCTTGAGACTGAGTCTGTACTGGGCAAGTATCATTGTAGAGACTCCTGCCAAATGCAGCCTGTTATTTTATCCATGTGCTGAGGCAAAAGGTGAAGAACAAATCTTTTATTTCTGACAGTGGCAACTCTTTATGACAACTTCAAATGGCCACTTCAGACCAGCATCCATTCTTTGTACTTGTTTTCAGCATCTTTTGAATGTTTTAGATTGCCCATTTCCCTTAACTGAAGGCCATAAGTGTGGTATTCATTATTTATCCTCATCTAGTATTGTCAGGGGTCTAGCAAGGTGGTCAGTCAGAGGACTAGCTATGTGAGACAGGGACAAGACTGGATAACTGGAGTGTAATATAAACGAGAGAGTACCTGAAGGTCGGAGGAGAAGTAGGACAGATGCTGAGTATTGAGGCAGGTTGGAACAGGCAGTGAATAGGAAACTAGAATCCTGCAGGGAAAACACAAGTACTAACAACAGGAAGGTAAAGCAGGGAAATGATAGAAAAACTATCATAAATGATAGTTTGCCTGCACCTTGGAAAAGATCTCTCTGTGAGATGAAAAGTTCTTATACAAAAGCAAGGAGCGGATTAATCTCACAGAGTTCTAGGAGACACCCAGCAGCTTCTTGGGAGAAAAGGCGCTGGGTGGTTCTCTGTGCCAAAGGCACAAGCCTTGGAATCTAACTGGCACCCTTAATACAAGATAGAACAACAGGGGACAGAACAAGGAACACCAAAACAGAAACTGGGCTCAGTTAAAAGCAGGAGTGGAATCAGGGTCAGGAACAGGGCTAAAATACTGAAAATAAGGCTAGGAAAGATCTTCACTCGAACAAGGCAAGACAGAAATAAGCAGACAAACAGGAACATAGAACACAAGACAAGGAGTTTGCATATAACAGGGCAGATCAAGGAGAGTGCAGACAGGAGACCATGAACTATGGCTTTCACAGGAACAGAGATGCAGGAAAACTAGGGACAGAAACAGATACTACAAGTAGCCAAAAACAGCAAAATTGGTTCAGGGAATGATGGCAACAGAACCAAATAACAAGCCTGCAATAACAAATGTATGACGTTACATCGCATACATTCACAACGCGGTAGTTTACATTGCGTTCGTTACAACGCGAGTCGTTACAACGACTTGCGCTAGAGGTGCTGGACTTAGGAATAGTATGATTTACTATTCCAACTCCAGTGTGTGGAACAGTAGGGAAGGTGTTGGAATAGTAAATAATACTATTCCTTAGTGTAGCGCGCCATCCAGCGCAAGTCGTTGTAATGACTTGCATTGTAATGAACAGGTTGTAAAGGTTGTTCTCCGCAATAACAGCAGCAGGAACACAGCAAAGCACAAGGAGACACAGCAGAAGTCAGTTACAAGCTACTGCACCCTGTGCTCACAGGGCTGAAATAGCTAGGGGCTCTGGGGAGGAGCATAGGTGAAGGGAGAAGGCCATGTGCAAGTAATTACCCATGTGCAAGGAAGCAGGGAACCACCAATTAAGGGAAGGCTGAGCTGGGCTTGGAAGAGGAAAGATCAGGGGAACCAGGAGACTCAAGACAAGGGATAGGAAAGCATGGTACGGAGTATGGGTCAGAGCAAACATAGAGAGGGGTCCAGAATGCATATATTAATGTGTCAGAATAACAGTAGGATCTTAGAACAAATCTAGCAAACAGGAAACTACAACCAGGGAGTGATCTAGGAAGGGTCTGAAGACAGAGGGAACTACAAAGACCATGAAGCACCTGGTAGTGGAACAGAAACCTAGACTAAAAGGTGAAGCTAAACTTCGTATGATAAGTGTTGATATATATATTGACCTATAGTGATATGAAGACATGTTTGTTAAGGGCCCTCATGAGTGACACCTAGTTACATGATGGGCGAATCCCGACAAGTATTGCCAGGAATAAATCATTATTCTTGGAATGTTCTAGTCTGAGCTTTCAGTTGTTTCCCTCTTATCTGTTGTTGCAATGTTTTTAACTTACTTTCACTCCGCATCACCTTCTGCTTGGTTATCTGTTGCAATGGGGATGTCTGAGAGTCATGGTACCCTTTGGTGAGTGCATAGCAGCGTCCTCTTCTGGCGGCTCTTCCAGTTTGTACTCCCTATTGAGTCATGTTGAGAGACAAGGCTCCTCTTTTCACTCTACAGAAAAAAGAAAGTGCACACAGAGGCAAGCCAACCATTGCTCTGTCTGGACTCAGGACACACGTAGGGCTAGAGTTAGTACCCTACTGTTATTTCTTTAGTGCTCTGATGTAGCTCCTCCTTATTCTCCAAATGGAGAGCTAGCAGACAGTGCAACAAGGAGCTAGAAGTCAAGACCGCTCGAGGGCACAGAGAACCTCTGTGGAGAGGCACATTGCTGTAGCAGTCCACTTCTGCTCCCAGATCCCAGCTACCTCTCATTTCACCCGTTGTCCGTGTTCTTGCCTTTGACCCTGAGCAGTCTGCTGCCTTTCCCTAGGTTTGCACTATACAAATGCCACATACATACATACATACCTTCAAGCATGCCTCGTGTATGGAGATGACTCAATATGAAGTTGATTAAACTTTGCTCAAGTTCACTAGAACTGATGGCCTTTGAGAAAACAGACTAGGAAGACTCAGTAAAAAGAAGAATCATGATCCACGAGGCATGGCAGGACTCTCCCAGCATGTCCAGAGTGCGGATGAGGCTCTTGAACACAACCTGGTGGTCCACAGGCCCAAAGCAACCAATTCAATGAAGTTAGAGGTGCATTAATGAGGGCAAAGCTCATTCCTTATTCATAGAATTAGGAATTGTTGGCATGTACTCACAAAACACTCATAGAGTGTGGTGGAATGTCCATGTTTGTGGATGTAACCCAGCAGAGTTAGTGCACCCCCACAAAATTACTGGTGTGCGAGTACACACGTAACTTTTTTGGGAAGCTTCCAAACCTGTGGAGGACAGGAGTAAATGCCTTTGAAGGAAAATTTAACAGACTTGTATTAATGGACGTGAACGAAAATATGTTTCCATCAACAGGCAGAGAACTTTGTTATGTTATTCAGGTTTGTAGAGCGCACTATCACCCAGGAGGGTATCCTAGCGCTGAGCCAAGAGTGACTCTAGACACATCAAGATGGCCGACTCAAATAGCCAAGACTAGGATTAGGTAATTGTAGAAATTTTTTCATACTGGTTGAGGCGGTTGAACCCTTATTCAAGCAGAAACCACAAATTTTGTCAGGGTGAAGTCACAAGCAAACCCAAATTAACCCGTGTTCTAACCTCTGGTAGCTTGCACAGAGCACTCAGGCTTAACTGTGAGGCAATGTGTAAAGTATTTATGCAGCATTTCAAGCAGTAATAAAGTGAAAACACAGGAAAAATCCTTCACCAGTTTAGAAAAATACACTAAATATTAATAAATAATTCAAGACCAAAACGACACAAATCCAATCAGTGGAACAAGAGATATGCAGTTTTGAAGATTTAAGTGAAAATTGCACAAAAAAAGCACAAAGCGCCGACTGTTGATATCTGGATGCGCCTCTCTGGGGTGCAAAATGCTGACCTTTCCATAACCCCCTCAGTTAGGGCAATCTGCCAGTACCCTAATGTCAAGTCAAAAGTACTCAGGAACTTGGCAGCCCACAATTGATCAATGAGCTCATCCACCCGGGTGTGGGGTGAGCATCAGTCTTTGTGACTGAATTGAGACCCCTATAGTCCACACTTTGGGCCACATTACGATGTTGGGTGGAGTTTCCACCACCCGATGTCGTCTCCGTCATGGGACTGACCGACACCCGGTCGGTAGTCCCAACCGACTAAATAGTATGTGACCGAACACTGTTCATTTGTATTCCTATACTTTACAATGGAATTATGTATTGCGGCCGGAATGCATGCTCCCATTGTAAAATAGGAGGAGCAGTTCTTGACCACGGGATGCAGGAAACAACAGGGGGGGACCGTAGGTGCCCCTCGGCCTCAAATTGGAGGCCGTGCACCTATGGGGGCCCTTCTAGGGGCCCCCTAAAGTTGAGTTCCAACAGCCTTTCTGTGTCGGAAAGGCTTAACAGAAAGGCTGCTGAAACCCGACATCGTAATCCCAAGAGTGGAAAGAGCCACCCTTGAAATTACTGGTCGCATTCCAACTGGCGGAAGGGCTCTCCAAGCCCATCGGAAGCCAGTTGGAATCACTGGTCGGATTCCTTTCCAACCGCCTCTATTGCAATGAGGCGGGCGGAAAGGAATCTGACCGGCATGTTACAATGCTGTTGGAAAGGCTCCGACCGACGGTTGGAGCCTTTTACGACAGCATCGTAATCGGCCCCAGAATCGGAGCTCTGGGGTGGTACCTGGTGAGGTACCCTTTGGAACCAGCACCACTGGGCTGGGCTAGGAACTATTGGCTCAATCACTCCCAACTCCTATATCCTGGAGACCTCCTCCTTGATACTAGCCCTCACCTTTTCTGACAGTCTGTAGATTTTGTTCTTGACAGGGGGACTGTCTCCAGTATGAATATGGTTGGTACACAAGCGTGTAAGCCCAGTGGTGAGGGAGAACAGAGAGGTGAACTGTCCCAACAGCTGTTGACAGTCCCTCTTCTGCTCTGGGGTCAGATTAGGGGAGACGTTGACATCCTCCACTGACCCATCTTCCTCCTTGGATGACAGGAGATTAGGGAGAGGTTTACTCTCCTCCTCGACTCCATCACCCGTCACCAACAACATGGTGACTTCAGACCTCTCATTGTGGGGCGATTAAGGTGGAGGAACCATAGAGGGTTTCTGGGGGGCTTGAGATCCACCAGGTAGGTGGCCTCCCCTTCCTCTCACTAACTTCATAGGACCCTGTCCAAGGATCTTGGAGGGCCCTGGGCCCAACTGGCTCCATCACCCACACCTTCTGACCAGGCTGAAACTCGACCAGAGTGGCCTTCTGGTCATATCATTGCTTCATCACCTCCAGCCTGGCATCTAACTTTTCGGTAGCCTTTTTCCAGAACGTCTGCATCTCGGTGCAGGAGACTAGCATGTAGCTAACCACATCCTGAGGAGGTTTCTTGGGAGCTTGCTCCCACCCTTCCTTCACCAAAGGAGAGGTCCCCTTACATGGTAACCATAGAAAGTTCAAAGGGCTGAAACCTACTCCTTTCTGTGGTACCTTCCTGTATGCAAACAGTAGGCAGGGCAAGAGGACGTCCCACTTCCACCTCATGGGCTCCAGTAGGCCCTTAATCATGTTCCATGGGGTCTTGTTGAACCTCTCAATAAGCCCATTAGTCTGGGGGGAGGGTAACGTGTGGATAACTTATAGGTTGGCCCACAATCCTTCCACATGGACTTCATCTATGTGGACATGAAATTGGTGACCCTGTCTGACACAACATCCTTGGGGAAAATCTCCATCAAGGCCTTAGCCACTTCAGGTGCAGTTATGGTCCTCAGAGGGATGGCCTATGGCTACTGTGTGACATGGTCCACCAAAACCAGGATGATCCTGTTTCCCATGGCAGTTTAGGGGTCCAAGTGCTTGGATTTTTTCCTTGTCTTCCTACTGGCTTGGCAAGTAACAGAAGTCTACAGAAAGCATCTGAGGCAGCCCTCATTCAGGGCCAATAAACGTTGGTAACAAGCCTGTCAAAGTTTTTGTCCTGCTGCAGATGTCCTGCCAGGGCTATCTCATGAGCCAAACTCAGTAGGAAGGGCCTGTAACCTTGGGGAACCACCGGCAGATGTGCTGCCCCATGCACACGTGCCTTAGGCTCACTGTAAAGGAAGTTGTTCTTCCAGGAAATAAGATGATCGATCTCCAGAGGTGCCACTAGATGCCTGAGCATTGACCTGCCACCTCAGCCTCTCTAGAGTTGGGCACTCGCTCTGTACCTTGCAGAACTCCTCCCTGGTAGGCCCACCCTTAACTTGCAACCCAGCAGGCTCAGGCAAGTCTCCTAGAGAGTCAATATCCTTCTCTGTCGACACTAGGGCCGCCTCCTCTGGTACCCCATCCACCAGGACCTTGGGAGCTTCAGAGGCCGGTTTTTGCCACCCTTGCCCTTCCCTTTCTTTGTAGTTGCCTGGGCCATTCTTTCAGGCTCCAGGCTCTCTTGACTGTTCTTTGCCGTGGACCCAGTGGTCACGCAGACCTACTTCGGCAACATCAACATTTCCAGGTGCAATTTGAGCTCCTTCTACATAGTGTGCTCCAGGTCACTCCCTAGCAAAGAATCCACTGGCATGACAAGGCTCACAGCTACTTTAAGAGAACCTGAGACCCCCCTCTTAACTCGAAGGGAACCAGAGCCATCGGGTAGTAGCTCTCACAGTGGTCTTCTACTACAACCTGGCGAAATGTATCGGGTATCACCTGCTCGGAGGACACCAGATGACACCGGACAGTAGTCATCCTGGCTCCTGTTTTCCTCAGAGCCTCTACTCTCTGCCCATTGACGGTGACCCAATGCCTATTCTTGGAAGTATTGGCAAGCATGTGGGCCGTGAATCACTGACACAATATCGAAACACTAAAAATCGACCTACAAATATATTGATACAAAATAATCGATCACATTATTATCGACATCATATACTTATTTAAAACATTACAAAAATATCGAACACACAATTTCGAACTACAGAAATATAGGTACACAAAATATCGCCAACACAAATATCGAAATCCTAAAATATCGATGCTCAGTAATATACATATACTTCATAACAAAATATCGTAAACTAAAATATCGACCACTAAAATATCTCCATTTTACTAATATCGACTATATAACATTTAATTAAAACCTAAAATCAAACAACATAAACACCAAATAATGTCTTTTAACTCTACACAAAATTATTATTAAACAATTATATATTTACTACATTTAAAAATGGATTTAAATAATTAACTCTTTACTAAAACATTATTAACAACCTTCCTACATTAAACAACTATATTATTAAATTATACTTTATCAATTCATGCATCCAATACATAATATAATGTTTAGAAAAATACATATAGAATAATACACCACAAAACCACTAATTAGCGTTTTCCTTATTAGGAAACTAACTACCAGAATAAAAAATAAAAAAAAATTCGAACTAACCAATGAAAACACTCCGAATTCAAACTAACCAATAAAACACATATTACAACATGCAAAGCACTATAAAAAGAAGTTCAACTTCATTCACAGTCCAGAACCAAAAAAACGAAATTGAATGAAGAGGAAAATCTACTGGATTGCAACTGCAGATATAAGAACATCAACATAGAGGAAATATTTAAAACTATCAAAAGTAAGTTAACTATATTATTCTCATGAAGACTGAAATCTAATAAATTGTAATTACAATATACATACACTATAAATAAATGAATGTCTTCTTTCTATTTCATGTTTTCACTACAGGAAACTCCAAAAGAAACTAAGAAAATACGGAACAGCACCAAAAAAGATACAACTAAAAAGTAAGTATTTCACAACCAAAAATCAACTAATAGATTAAAATACCACCCTAATTAAATCCCAATTGCAAATCCCCTAACCATTCCCTATAAAAATATAGAAACAATTATTACAACAAATTTCCTTTTCTTTTCCAGACAAAGAAAATACTAGAGGAAAATTCCACAAATAAAGAATCAAGAGCATTCTACTCAAACACATCAAAACCAACTTTGTAAGAATATAGTAACTAAATCTTGTTTTTTTCTACTGAAAATTAATATAACATCATATATAATAACTATAATATATATTTTTCATAGATAAAGCTACATCAAAATGACTGAAGGAGCTGAATTCATAACAAGCCAGAAGGGAAAAATGTTACTATGCTATATGGGATACACTTACACACAGGAAAAAGTGTATGGTTTAAAAGTTAACTGGAAATGCACTAAATATTACTCTAATAAGTGCTATGGGCGTGCTACAACACGACAAACAACAGTACTATACACTAGAGAACATAACCACCCACCAAACATTACTGAAATCGAAGTCAGATCTGCTTTAGAAACTATAAAGGAAGCTAGCACAAGTTCTCAAAAACCTACTAGTGTAATTTTAAAAGAGCAGCTTCCCAAAATTCCTAAAACTGCTACTACACAAATGCCATCTGTAACTTCACTCAAAAGAACTATAGCACGTACTAAAAAAACCACTACTACTTCAACCCCAATTCCTCACACATCTAGTGAAGTTATTCTAAGTCCAGAACAAAGTATAACTTTAAACAAAGAACCATTTGTCATTTTTGATAATAAAAATAATGACAAAAGAATAATAATATTTGGAACAGCTAATAATCTCTGTAAACTACAAGAATCACAGAACTGGATGATGGATGGGATTTTTACCATATGTCCCAAACCCTTTTTCCAACTATATACAATACATGTCCTATATCACAATTGCAATATACCATTAATTTACACATTATTACCAAACAAACATAACTCCACATACACTGAACTATTAAATACAATAAAACAAAAAACAAATAATTTTTCCCCACAAAAAATAATACTAGATTTTGAACATGCAATGATTAAAACTATATTAAAAACACACCCCCATACCTCCATACAAGGCTGTTACTATCATTTTAATCAATGCCTATGGAGACATATGCAAAAATCAGCCCTAAGCATTGAATATGCAACTAATTCATCTTTTGCATATCAAATAAAAAAACTCATAGCACTAGCTTATGTACCTGACACAGACGTAACAGAACATTACAACATTTTAATAGACAGCGCCTTCTACAAACAAAATGAAGAAAAACTAAGTTCACTATTGGACTATTTCGAAGATACATGGGTCGGCAGACTACATAGATCTGGCCACAGAAGAAACCCTAAATTCTTAATTCCCTGGTGGAACGTATACAGAAGCACATTAAATGGAGAATCCAAAACTAATAACGCAGTTGAAGGTTGGCATAACGCCTTCCTACAATCAACAGGCAGAACAAAACCAACACTAGAAAGATTTATATCATGCCTACAAAAAGAACAGAGTTATCAAGAGTTCCGAATGGAACAATCCATAACTCAGCTAACTCCAAAAACCTCAAAACAAACTAAACAAATGTATAAATATCTAGAGCAACAAGTAAAATTGTACCCTACTACCAAAGGCCTAGAATACCTAAACATCATAGCTAAAACACTTCTTTAAAGTACAAATACAAATAAATGACTAATTACCCATTTTCAATAATATCAAACACATAGGTGCCGATCACGATCCTGCAAAAACCGGGTACGAACCGTCGGACGGAGCACAATCTCCTCCCGACGCGTACCCGGTCGTCAATTTTTACAAACAAGGAATTACGATTCGCACGGGTACACCATTACCGTACGAATCGTAAAAAAGCCCGACCGAACAAAAAAACACCTACCAATGCGATCCGGGAAAGCGCCGACCTGACGTCGGGACGCTCGCAGCCAGCCATTCACGACCCAGGAATCACGATTCGCACCGACGTCACCCCGCACGGTGAATATTTTGCGGCAGCCAAAAACTGCCGGGAAATCAGGACGACGCGAACAAGGACCACCAGTACGCGACGGACAGACGACGACGCGAACAAGGAGGACCAGTACGTGACGTACACACAGGACGACGCCACCAAGGAGGACCCGTACGCGACAGGACGACGCGATCAAGGAGGACCCGTACGCGACAGGACGACGCGATCAAGGAGTACCAGTACGCAACGGACAGACATGGACCCGAACCTACGAGTCATCCCTGCCCTCATAGCAGTACACCTCCTCTACAGGTTACGACGCAGACGCCGCAGAAGGTCAGAATAACTAAGGGAGGGGGGAAAGTGGGGTGGGGTGGGGGTGGCACGACCAGGGCAGGCCACAAAACAACCACATAAGTCACACACCACACATGGCCTGGACATACCTGACTCCCATGCCCTGGTCACCACGAGGGGGTGGGGGCGTGTCCTGATAAGCCAGCGACCGCCACAACGGAAGTCCGTCACCACGCGAACCGGCAACACAACCAGACAGGTACGTCCCGTACCCACGCCTGAAGAGCGTGGGTACGATTCGTACCACGCCCACACACACGTCACCCCAACAATGGCGGGACGGATCTTACCCACGTGGCAAAGGCCTGGGTACGGGCCGCACAAGCATCACATAGCGTGGGGACGGATATGTACGGACCCTACCCCCACCCCGTATGCAAGGAGCGTACCCCCCACCCCAACAGTGAAAGTACGACCCGTACCCCCACCCGCGTATGCATGGAGCGTACCCCCACCCCAACAGTGTAAGTACGACCCGTACCCCCACCCGCATATGCATGGAGCGTACCCCCCATGCCAACAGTGTAAGTACGACTCGAACCCTCACCCGCGGACGTACGGACCGTACCCCCACCCCCACCAGTGTAAGTACGACTCCTACCCCCACCCGCGGACTCACGGACCGTACCCCCACCACACCAGTGTAAGTACGACTCGAACCCTCACCCGCGTATGCAAGGAGCATACCCCCCACCCCAACAGTGTAAGTACGACCCGTACCCTCACCCGCGTATGCAAGGAGCGTACCCCCCACCCCAACAGTGTAAGTACGACCCGTACCCCCACCCGCGTATGCAAGGAGCGTACCCCCCACCCCAACAGTGTAAGTACGACCCGTACCCCCACCCGCGTATGCAAGGAGCGTACCCCCCACCCCAACAGTGTAAGTACGACCCGTACCCCCAACCGCGTATGCAAGGAGCGTACCCCCCACCCCAACAGTGTAAGTACGACCCGTACCCCCAACTGCGTATGCAAGGAGCGTACCCCCCACCCCAACAGTGTAAGTACGACCCGTACCCCCACCCGCGTATGCAAGGAGCGTACCCCCCACCCCAACAGTGTAAGTACGACCCGTACCCTCACCCGCGTATGCAAGGAGCG
Organism: Triturus cristatus; assembly: GCF_964204655.1. Taxonomy (NCBI): domain Eukaryota; kingdom Metazoa; phylum Chordata; class Amphibia; order Caudata; family Salamandridae; genus Triturus; species Triturus cristatus. The sequence goes on from NC_140586.1 coordinate 920,920,552, forward strand.
TACCCCCACCCCAACAGTGTAAGTACGACCCGTACCCTCACCCGCGTATGTAAGGAGCGTACCCCCCACCCCAACAGTGTAAGTACGACCCGTACCCCCACCCGCGTATGCAAGGAGCGTACCCCCCACCCCAACAGTGTAAGTACGACCCGTACCCCCAACCGCGGACTCACGCACCGTACCCCCACCACACCAGTGTAACTAGACCCGTACCCTCACCTCGAATGCATGGAGCGCACCCACACCGTGTATGTTCCAACCGTACATATCCAGAAATAGGAGGTGTGTGTGCAGAGTCCACCCAGCAGTGCCCAGAGACAGGAGGGGTGTGTGCAGAGTCCTCCCAGCAGTGGCCTGAGACAGGAGGGGTGGGTGTGGAGTCCTCCCAGCAGTGCCCTGAGACAGGAGGGGTGGGGCCCTATCACTCACAGCAGTGCCCTGAGACAGGAGGGGTGGGGGCCCATCACCAACAGCAGTGCCCAGAGACAGGAGGGGTGGGGCCCTATCACTCACAGCAGTGCCCTGAGACAGGAGGGGTGGGGGCCCATCACTAACAGCAGTGCCCTGAGACAGGAGGGGTGGGTGTGGAGTCCTCCCAGCAGTGCCCTGAGACAGGAGGGGTGGGGCCCTATCACTCACAGCAGTGCCCTGAGACAGGAGGGGTGGGGGCCCATCACCAACAGCAGTGCCCAGAGACAGGAGGGGTGGGGCCCTATCACTCACAGCAGTGCCCTGAGACAGGAGGGGTGGGGGCCCATCACTAACAGCAGTGCCCAGAGACAGGAGGGGTGGGTGCGGAGTCCTCCCAGCAGTGCCCTGAGACAGGAGGGGTGGGGGCCCATCACTAACAGCAGTGCCCAGAGACAGGAGGGGTGGGTGCCGAGTCCTCCCAGCAGTGCCCTGAGACAGGAGGGGTGGGGGCCTATCACTAACAGCAGTGCCCAGAGACAGGAGGGGTGGGTGTGGAGTCCTCCCAGCAGTGCCCTGAGACAGGAGGGGTGGGTGTGGAGTCCTCCCAGCAGTGCCCTGAGACAGGAGGGGTGGGTGTGGAGTCCTCCCAGCAGTGCCCTGAGACAGGAGGGGTGGGTGTGGAGTCCTCACAGCAGTGCCCTGAGACAGGAGGGGTGGGGCCCTATCACTCACAGCAGTGCCCTGAGACAGGAGGGGTGGGGGCCCATCACTAACAGCAGTGCCCAGAGACAGGAGGGGTGGGTGCGGAGTCCTCCCAGCAGTGCCCTGAGACAGGAGGGGTGGGTGCGGAGTCCTCCCAGCAGTGCCCTGAGACAGGAGGGGTGGGGCCCTATCACTCACAGCAGTGCCCTGAGACAGGAGGGGTGGGGGCCCATCACCAACAGCAGTGCCCAGAGACAGGAGGGGTGGGGCCCTATCACTCACAGCAGTGCCCTGAGACAGGAGGGGTGGGGGCCCATCACTAACAGCAGTGCCCAGAGACAGGAGGGGTGGGTGCGGAGTCCTCCCAGCAGTGCCCTGAGACAGGAGGGGTGGGGGCCCATCACTAACAGCAGTGCCCAGAGACAGGAGGGGTGGGTGCGGAGTCCTCCCAGCAGTGCCCTGAGACAGGAGGGGTGGGGGCCCATCACTAACAGCAGTGCCCAGAGACAGGAGGGGTGGGGGCCCATCACCAACAGCAGTGCCCAGAGACAGGAGGGGTGTAACACATGTGTGTGAGGCCGGAATTACCCACATCCATACTGCCTACAAGGGAACATGTCCCCATGAACTCATGTCAACAGACTCCACACACAAGTACAGTGATCACCAAGGATGCCACGATTGTTGCAGGTGGAGACATGGCCATGCATGCATGGCCAAAGTAGAAGGGCTCCGTCACACACACAGCTCATGTAGACACAGCTCAGCGCTAAACATTGTGAACACCCTGCAGGGAAGAAATCTGGGTACACAGAGGAAGGAATACACCCTGGGACAATTGAACCATGCAGTAACTGCTGACATGACCTAAGGAAGTTAGCCAACACCTTGTGATGGCACACAGATCCCAGGGTCGCCCCAATGGGCAGAACACTACTACAAATCCCACACACCCAAAGCCTTAAACACCACCCAAAACAATGTAGCAGCCCCACCAACACCAATACCACCATAGCAGGAGTGTGATAATGAAAACAAAATTAAGCTTTATTCAGCATGAGCACAATGTCCGTGGATCGCAGGCAGTTCAATTTTAACAAAGGCCATAGGGCTGTCAATGATTCCCAGCTGGATGGGGGACACAGTGGGATGTGTGTCCCCTACCTTGCCTGCACAGTCAAATGGCATCGTCTTCCATACTGGTGAGGGCATCAGGGGGGGGGGGAAGCAACAGGCACCGCAGGGACATCAGGGCAAAGGGGCGGCGTTGTGGGTGCAGGGATGGAGGACTCAACCACAGGGGGTGTGTCATGGCCAAAGGCGGAGGCCAGGATGGCACTACACACCTTAGCAAGGTCCTCCAGGGAGTCCCCTGCACCCGAAGTGACCTCAGGCCCCAAGGAGGGGGGGGGGGTCAGAGGGATGGGTTGCAGCACCACCGGGGGAGGGTGGAGACAGGGGGGGAGACTCAACCACCCTGACCGAGGACTTCCTTGACCGCTTGCGTGGTGGTGGAACTGTGGGGCTCAGGGACAGAGCGGCCATGAAGGAGTCCTTGGGGGAGATGTGGCCAGGAGAGCTGAGGGGAGGGGATTTGGAGGGAGTGGATTGTGTGGAATGCGGACTCCCACTCTGGCTGCGTGTCACACGTTTGCCCCCCGACCCAGTGGGTGTGCCTATCTCACCCTGTGTGTGCGTGTCAGGAGGAGTGCGGTGGACCTTCCCTGCTGGTGTGGTGCCTGTGTCTGTTGTGGTGGGTGCATGCCGACGTCTGGGTGTACGTGGGACAGGCATGGAAGTGGGAAGTGTGGATGGGGCAGGGGTAGGTGGGGGGAGGTCGCGCTGCAGGAGACCCACTGCTGCAGTCAGTGTGGAGTCTATGGACCTCAGCAAGTTGCGTTGGTCAGCCTGCGAAGAATGAATGCCCTCCAAGAATGCCTCGATGTTGGTGAGGGTTTTCCCGTGGGCATGGAGGACATTAAGGATTGCAGCCTGACCAACCTGCAGTTGCCGCTGGATGTCCACAGACTCAGCATTGGCGGCAGCAGTGGAGACAGGGGCAGGGGGTGCGGTGCCTGGCCGGAAGGAGACATGCGGTGACCGGGCACGCTGGGAAGGGACACGAGCAAGTGGGAGGCGGCTGATGGGAACTGAGGGGGCGGTGCAAGGTGTTGTTCCGCTGTCAGCTGCTGGTGCAGCCACCGCCCACTCGGAGAACTCCTCCTCGGACCTGTCAGCTTCGTATTCTGACGTGCCAGTCGACAGGTCCTCGGCAGCACTATCCTCCACCTCTGTCCCACTCGATGTACCAGCCCCGATGTCACGGCTGGCACTGGTGCTCGGTCCCTCCGCCTTGCCTGTGTCCATGTCTCCCTCTGTGTCCCCCGACGATGCTGTGGGCAGGGTGGAGAGACATAAATTAATCAGACAGCTGTACACATCAGTCACATGAGTCCAATCGACATAGGTAACATTGCATAGCCTGAAAAGGAAGATCCCTAACATCTTCAAAACAAGGTACCGATGTAGGGCATGAAACACACAGTTGGTTGAGCCACCATGCCACTGAAATACCATGGAGAGCATGAGACAATAGCTAAAGACAGGAAACGGAGTCTGACATAGCACCCAGGCCCTGGGGACAATCCAGCACTGCATCTGCACCACACAGCATTGGCGAAAATACCGATGACCAGGGACCATATCCATGAACTTGAGACACATGCTGCATAGGTAATGCTGCAAACATGCCCAACATGACTCGGTCACTGCACCTTGCGTGTGTGTCCAGTAACATCACACACTGGCCAGACCCAGCAAGTAGAAATCCGGATTTGACACATAGGCATTGCCCGCCCCAACAAACCCCCACACGAGGCAAATTGTTGAGACACAGGTGGCACCAACATCTCATAGTCTGGGTGATAAACACAGGGGCAGGCAAAAAGCAAGATTGGACGCCAAACAGCCAAGGTGCGCCTGTACAAATAATGAGGTACCAGTGCCCATCCTCAGATGAGTATAACAAGACACACAGGCACTGGCAACTGTGAGTATGAAGAAGGACAATCAGGTCAGGCTGCACAGTGGACACCTGTACATAATAGCACGTCTATATACATGGTGACAGGGGACAATGGCACAGAGCACAACCTACGCTGTAGACAGTGAGAGTGTCCACGTTGATGATGACACATACAACACTGAGGATAAGGTGCCCCAGGGGACAGTAGTGGGCACGCAACTACATGCTACTGAATGGTAATGACTGCTACACATGTCACCATCCCTGCACTATGCGTATCACACACTCATGCACATCATGTCACAGGCCACTACATAGGACATGCACGCTGTGAGGCATGACACATGAGAGACCAACTCCCATGTCTGGAGTCAGCATCAGTGCCAACTGACATGGAACCCACATGCAGTGAACTTGACAGTGCACAGCCAAGGTCCCACAACCTGTTACACACCACCCCCAGACATGATGCTACAGTCATTGTTCTCGTGGACAAAGCGCCAGCCTACATTACCTTGTGAAGGAGTGACTACACACAGACCAGGGAACACATTGCAAGGAGGGGAAGGGTGGCAGGGGCGCAGCGCTATACTGGGGCAAACTGGATCTGCACAGCACCTTTAAACCCTGCCAGTGAATTCATGCCACTGTGCCCTTACAAATGCCGGTGACACACAACAAACGCACATGTACCTACCCCCTTCAGGCTGCTGCATCGCCTGTAAGCGCCTCTCCAGGTCTGGAAAGACCACCGGCAGCACACGCCTGTGGAGGTGGCTCAGACGGCGGCGGCCGCGGTTCTTGTGGCTCTCAGGTGAGTCCCCCAGCAGGAGCCGTGCAATCCTCCGCGTCCAGCACCGGATATCCTGCCAGCGTTTCCTCACCTGGGACAGGCTCCGCCTCCGACCATCCACACCCCTCACGGCACTGACGGCGGTCAGCCAGATCTGCTCCTTGGAAGTGGCGCCTACCTGTGAGGAAGAACAAGTGACACCACATCAATACACCAGCCACATGTCACAGAAAGACATATGAGAACAAATTAGCTGGTTACAACAAGGCATGTCATGCAGCCAACGCATTGCACCTTTGTCATAGGGACATCATCCTCTGGTGAGGGAAAAGGCAGTACGTGCAATAGTGGGTACACAGGTGGAATGATGGCAATGTCACAATCAATGATCAAGGCTCACACTGTGCATCACACCCACCCCTCCTGTCTCTGGGCACTGCTGTGAGGACTCCACACCCACCCCTCCTGTCTCAGGGCACTGCTGTGAGGACTCCACACCCACCCCTCCTGTCTCAGGGCACTGCTGTGAGGACTCCACACCCACCCCTCCTGTCTCAGGGCACTGCTGTGAGGACTCCACACCCACCCCTCCTGTCTCAGGACACTGCTGTGAGGACTCCACACCCACCCCTCCTGTCTCAGGGCACTGCTGGGAGGACTCCACACCCACCCCTCCTGTCTCAGGGCACTGCTGGTAGTGATAGGCACACACCCCTACTGTCTCAGGGCACTGCTGGTAGTGATAGGCACACACCCCTCCTGTATCAGGGCACTGCTGGGAGACATCAGGCATCCCCCCCCTGGGACCCCCCCTACAGTACATGGCATGTGTGTCACACCAGGACACAATGGCTGAAGTCACAGTCACAACATAGGGACAGTCTGTGGCAGTGGCCTATGCACTCACCTGATACCCTGGTCGCCCATACAGCATGGAGTACTGTGGGAGGATCACATCCAGCAGAGCCATGTTCTCCTCCAGGGTGAATGGCTGTGTCCTCTCCACAGCCCTTGACATGGTTCCAGGGAATCAGTAGCAGCAGCTTGGTCGACAAATGCAAAGATGTGCAGGCAAGTACTCCCTCATGGGACCTGGCTGCCTTATATGTGCCCTTCTGCCCAGTCTCATGCACAGGAGTACAGAGTGATTGGTCACTCACATTTGCATCCTATGTTTCCACCAATCCCTTCAAACCTAGCAGTCTGTGGGTTCTCTATCGGTTTCATTCTCCTGCATGATGTCAGCCCCACAAACACATTGCAACAAAGTAGAAGAATTCCAACTGACTTCTGCTGTGCACCTTCCAGAACAATTTGAAATTTGAACTTGGTCTCCATGACAACCAGCATGCATGTAGGCCTTAATACTTGTCCCCTATGTAATTTGGAGAATCACACACAGGTACGGTGCGTTTCGGGGCCCTAGGGCACCCCAAATGCATGGCAACGGCCCGTACATGCATGCCTACGTTCACTATCACTATGGGTCTGCACGCGTATGCGTACCCGTAGTGGTACGGACCGTACACACGCATGTACGCTCACTATCACTATGGGTCTGCACGCGTATGCGTACCCGTAGTGGTACGGACCGTACACACGCATGTACGCTCACTATCACTATGGGTCTGCCCGCGTATGCGTACCCATAGTGGTACGGACCGTACACACGCATGTACGCTCACTATCACTATGGGTCTGCACGCTTATGCGTACACGTAGTGGTACGGACCGTACACTCGCATGTACGCTCACTATCACTACGAGTACGCATACGCGTGCAGACCCATAGTGATAGTGAGCGTACATGCGTGTGTACGGTCCGTACCACTACGGGTACGCATACGCGTGCAGACCCATAGTGATAGTGAGCGTACATGCGTGTGTACGGTCCGTACCACTACGGGTACGCATACGCGTGCAGACCCATAGTGATAGTGAGCGTACATGCGTGTGTACGGCCCTATCACTATGGGTCTGCACGCGTATGCATACTCGTAGTGGTACGGACCGTACAAATGCCTGTACGCTCGCCATCACGATGGGTACACATACGGCAGCACTCCCACAGTGATTTGGGAACATACACAGCCCCTCTTAGCAGCAGTACGGCGGTTTTAACACATCACTGTGGTGATAGGCGACACACAGGTAGGAATAGGGCGGACATACTTGTCCATGGATGGACATACTTGTCCAGGAATGGACATCAAGGCATCGTCTGTGCATTACTACATGTGTGGGGCACAGGTGTGACAGGCTGTGATGTGGAACATGCCTCCTGAGTGGAGAAGGCACCAGATGTATGATGAGATGTGTACAGGTGTACTGTGTGAGGGTGCAATGTGTGCCAGGCATGCCCTTGACTCCTTTGACATGTGTGCATGTCGGACTGCGCACTTGGGGTGAGCGTCACTGGCATGGCACGGACACCAACACACGGAAGTGTCCCATGATGCCCGGTACAGGGGTCATGACACATGACTTGTCACTACCCACAGTGCACAATGTGACTATGTCATTTATGTGTCCGGGATTTACATCAGGTTGATGTTGTAGCACCCTCAAAAGCTGCAGCCATTGCAGCAACCAACATGTGTCTGTGTGTAGATTGTCATTGCACACTGTTCCGCACACCATGCCACATGTGTTATCGGATGTGAGGTGCACATGTATGCATGGGACACGGAGTACCGTGACAAGGCCATGTCAGCATCCTCACAAGGAATGTGTGGTGAGTCACGACATGTGCACCTTCATGGCAAGGTGTGTGGGCTGGACTAGTGTAATGTCATGTGACCTGTGGCTCCAGTGTTCCGCTACCAGTCTCTGCAATCGGCATCCCACTTCTGCTGATGTGTGGGTGTATGTCACTCCTGTCTTGCGTCGGGCTGTTCACTTGCACTGGGACACAGCTATTCCCATGGCGTGGCATGGGGAGGTTCTCAATCACCGTGTGTAGCTGGGTCTTGGAAGGAGTGTCACCTTGCATCCATACGTGTCCTGGGCATGTAGCACATACCTGACTCCATATGTAGCATATGTGTATTGACAGATTAACATGTGCTCAGTACATATGAATTGTTGTCGTAGTGCACTCACTCTTCCTTGTCACTTCCTCATTACTGCAGAGCACCGCCTCTTGCCCGGATAATTCCAGACTTGGCTGCCATGCAGGAGAATGACAGCATCCGGCTCTACCGCTTCACCCAACCGTTGATTCTGGAGTTGACGGCGAGACTGACACCACACCTGCAACCGCTGCACAGGTATCCCACGGCACTGACACCCCAGCTGAAGGTAATGGCTGCCCTACATTTCCTTGCCACGGGTACCTTTCAATATACCATAGCTCATGTTGGTGGCATGTCCCAGAGCATGTTCAGCGGTGTGCTGCATGATTTCTTAGAGGCCATGTTGATTCACCTGGATGACTTCATCAAGTTCCCAACCCCTGAATAGATGACAGAGGTCAAGCGTGGATTCTATGCCCTGGGAGGGATGCCCCATGTCATTGGGTCCATAGATGGGACACATGTAGCTTTGGTACCACCACACGCACAGGAGGTGGCGTACCGAAATCGGAAGCACTACCACTCCATCAATGCCCTTGTGGTGTGTCTGTCCAACATGGTGATTTCACATGTCTGTGCTCGTTTCCCAGGATCAGCACACGATGCCTACATCATGAGGCGTAGCGGGATGCCTGATATGATGATGCAGCTGCGCAACGAACGGGCATGTGTTGTTGGTGGGTACAGTCTGTCTGTCCTGTATTCTGTTTGGCCGAGCAGCACGACCGCTTCGCCAGTTCTAACGATATCCATGTGCTTTCCATGTAGAGGACGCTGGCTATCCCAACATGCCTTGGCTGCTGACACCTCCCCGCAACCCCATCACGCCGGCCCAGCTCCGCTACAACACCGCCCATGGCCGGACAAGGCGAGTGATAGAGAGGACGTTTGGCATGCTGAAGAGCCGATTCCGGTGCCTCCACAAGACCGGCGGCGCACTCCCATATGCCCCGGCGAAGGTTTGCAAGATCTTCATGGTCTGCTGCATGCTGCACAACATGGCAGTTGAAAGAGCTGTGCCACTCATCCTGAATCAACATGACGAGGACCATCCACCCGTGGAGGACGAAGGGCTTGGCAATGGGGCTAGTGATGTGGAGGATGTGGAGCCGCAAGAGGACATCCGGACTCGGCTCATACGCGACTTCTTTGCTTAGTGGTGAGTACCAGTGTCTGAGTGTGCACGCCTCGGTCCCCGTGTGGCATGTGTTGTGATGTGTGTCTCCACCTGCATGTATGGCATGTGAGTCAGAGGTGTGTGTGGGTGTGTCACTGGAGTGATGGTGGCAGTGATGGTAGTATTTCCCCACTCATAATTGTGACCTAGCATGTTGTCATCTATACATGTGTCGAGTCAATGCACATGCAAGTGGCTGTGCTTTTTGTGGCTGACTTCTTGTGTGTCTCTCTTCCCCAGGTACCTGCGCATGCCATCTTCTGGTTGCATTGTTGTGGCACTGCTATTCCTCATGGACATGGCATCGTGGGCTGACTCAGCGTTACAGGCACGGACACGTTTGGAAGTCTCCATGGGGTAAGGGATGCATCTGGGGTGTATTGGGTGTGGCAGTTGTTCACGATGTGTGCACACTGCCCCGGTCGGGGTTTGGTTCCTCTGCAGACATGTGGCATCCCCATGGGACACGACATGCAGCTGGGTACACCTGGATAGATGGGCTGCCTGGTTGTCAGTCATCAGTGATGGGATAGTGGATTGTGATGATGGCATCAATGTGTGTGACACTGCCCTCGGACACATACGGTTAACATTGGCTTGACATGGCGTGGGACTTCCACATCAGCGGATCTATGGTGTATGGCAGGCTCTCCGTGTGCAGCTGTGGGTATTTAGCTGTTAGCCGACGCTTGTGTGCCAGTACCATGGCTATCACGCATTTGTGCTGCAGAAGGGTGGTGCCAGTGTTGGACCCACATGTTACTCCACATGATGTGTTCATGTGTACTTCAAGTTGCCTCTGCAATACCAAAAACATGACTAATAAAGGTGTCCCTATGCCTCCAAGGTGCCTCTTCTCAGTCAATGCTGGTGTGTTGGCACGGTGCATCCTGCATGTCTGGCATGGTATTCCCTGATTGTGGCTATGTGTCAATGTGTCGAGTGGCAAGATGCAAGCTGTGTGTGTGTGCTGAGACTGTGTATTGGGCATGATGTCCATGACTGTGTGGGTATTGTGACATGTGCCATCCCCATGCATCCAACGTTGTCCATGACCCCATTCTCTGCATCCACCGGACTCAAGCTTGCAGGACATGGTTCTGCCACCTGTCTACACATACCTGGGTGCCCCCCAGGACACTGGCCAGGATCCCTGACCTCTGCGCATGACTGTTGCTGTACTCAATGTGTCTGTCAGCACGGTTGTTCGGCCACCCCCTCAGCTGGTTGTGCCCATCACGGGTGTGTATGGTGCTCCATGTCTGTCTTGCCTAATAAACTGTGACCCATGTGTCCTGTGCCAGACTCAGGCCCCAGGGTGTGGATGGTTGAAGAGAACAGATGACTCAGGCATGTTTAGACTGTACAAGACACATGTTAGGTAATAATGCTACCAGCAGGCATCTACTCTTAATAGTGTGATTTATTATTGGGGGGGGGGGACAAAGTGAGGGGCTTTCCGGGATTAGGGAATCCAAAGTTCAGTAGGGGAGTTGGTGTCCTTGCCATTGGAAATCCTCAGAGTCCATGCCACAGTCTTTGTCAACATTGGTCAGCCAGTGACCAGCAGGGCCATGTGGCAGAGAATGTCTCTTGATGCTGTGATGCTGTTGCTCCAGTGGGCCAGGTGCCAGGCCAGGTGTCCTGGGAGATGGTGATGTAGCAGCCACCCTCACGGTCCTTTCCGTGGACGACCCGGCTTCCTGCGGGGAACCTCAGCAGCAGGCCGTGACGACGTTTGGGATGCTCCGTCGGATGTTTCCTCCTCCTCCTCCTGATCCCTCCCTGTGGGTGGTGATGTTCTCCGCCTTCTGGCACAGGGAGGGTCGGCCATGGTGTCGGCCATCCGACGGAGTGTAGCGTGAATCCCCTGGAACGCCGTCACTTGCTCAGCCTGTCTGTCCTCCATCCTCCGTTGGTGTACCAGTAGACAGGCTATTAGCTCCGCATGTTGCTGGGCCTGCTGGACCTTGATCCCCTCGAGGACGGACACAACCTGGGCCATGCCCGTGGTGTCCTGCCGGTATGAGTCCAGGATGTTACGGACATGGGAAAATACCGGATCCCCAGCCAACTGGTCAGGCTCGCGCCTCCGCCGTCCTCCACTCCCACCACCCCTGCCCACTTGCGCCTGGCCTGCACTTGTGGGCACATCGGGTCTCCGGGACCCCTGAGGGGTGGCATTGGCGTTGTCGCCTGCCTCCTCCTGGGTGCCCGGGACACCGTGTCCCTCCTGGCGAGCCTGGCTGCATTGTGGTGTTGGGGCAGGGATCCTGGGTGTCTCCTGGGATGTGGCAGGAGTGGGGGTGGTGGTTGGCATGGTTGTACCTGACGCAGGTGCTGCAGGTGGTTGGACACCAGAGGGGCCAGGTCGGTCGGGGTCGTCCGCAGAGTGGTGAGACTGGTCGCTGCCGGTGGGATCGGTCTCCTGCAGATCCGGGTCCTGTGAGTGTTCCCCCCCAGTGTTGGGGGGTGCAGCACGACGTTGACCTGTGTGTGAGAGAGACAATGTTAATTTTGGTCAATGCAACATCCATGTTTCATCCGTTTCAAAGTTGGCACATTTCCTCTTGGAATTAGGATCTGTCTTGCATTCCACTCACAGTGCACTTGTGCATGGGTGTGTCCCTTGGGCACCAATTTGGCCCCTTTAACTATGTGTGGCACAGTCTTACTTGCTGCGTCAAGTGTGACTGCAGTCAGCAGTGGAGTGTGCAGGTGTGGCGAGCCATGCATTTGCGCCTTCCTTGTAGCACTGTACATGTGCACATGGAGTGGATCCACACACTTATATGATGCAGGTAGCTGTCCTTGTGCTCGTGTACAGGTTGTGACATGGCCCTGCGTTTTGCCATGATGAAGAGGGGTGGTTCTGGCACTGGCCACCCTTGTCTACATGCACGCAGTCCACCTGCTGACGAGCAGACATTCCCACACACCAAAGGACTGATTTGCTCTCCCTGTGTCTCCCTCCTTCTCTGTCCCCCTCTCCCTCCCTCTCTGTCCCCCTCTCCCTCCCTCTCTGTCCCCCTCTCCCTCCCTCTGTGTGTCAGCCTCCTCCCTCTGTCCGTCTTCCTGTGTCTCCCTCCCTCTCTGTCCCCCTCTCCCTCCCTCTCTGTCCCCCTCTCCCTCCCTCTGTGTCCCCCTCTCCCTCCCTCCGTGTGTCAGCCTCCTCCCTCTGTCCGTCTCCCTCCCTCTCAGTCCCCCTCTCCCTCCCTCTGTGTCCCCCTCTCCCTCCCTCCGTGTGTCAGCCTCCTCCCTCTGTCCGTCTCCCTCCCTCTCAGTCCCCCTCTCCCTCCCTCTGTGTCCCCCTCTCCCTCCCTCCGTGTGTCACCCTCTGTCACCTTGGCCCAGCTTCCTGGGCACACACTGTTAGCAGATCTTTGAGTGGCCCTTGGCCTGTTGATGAGAGTTTGTTTCTGATCTCCAGGCACCCATTTGGTGTGATGTGTGTCTGTGCGCTGCTGCTGTGGTGGTGTGTGCTGCCACTCTTTCACAATGTTGGCTGTTCATTAGCTGCTGTCATGTGCAAAACAGTGCCTTCACCCCCATGTGTTGATGCAAGGCGTCCGCCATTTGCTGGCAAGTCATTCCTGTGTTGGGACACACTGTTTGTCTGGCTGTGACCTAGGCCATATGGGCAGAGGGCATTGTTGTCTGCTTTGGAGTCGCACTATGTGATTTTTGGTGCCCAGCCTCCCGCCATCCGGGTTACCGTGTCATGTGTTGTTGTCTTCTGTGGCCTGTGACTTGACATTGTCCAGCTGGGTGCATGGGGCATGGTGGCAGCAGTGGCATGTGCCTGCTCATGGAGTGTGGTTGAGTCATGCGATGGCTTGTGGTGGTTGCGTGCCTGTTAGTAATTTTGGTTGTGGTTGCAGTTCCCCCCATGTGAGGTGCGTTGTTTGTGTACTCACCCGGGTCTCGGAGTCCTTCTAATCCTTCAACTGCCTCCACCGGCAGTATGGCCATCACCCTCTCCTCCCAGGGATGGTACTGTACGGCTCTGCGGGAGGGCCCTCCTCCGGTGGCGTTGGCCTGGTCGTGTTCCTTCTGCCTCTTGGCTCTGACCCTCCTCCGCAGATCGTACCACCTGTTCTGGCAATCCTGCTTGGTCCTCCTGGTGTCCGCAACGGCATTCACAGCATCGACGATGGTCTGCCACATGGCTGTTTTGGCTGCCTGGCTGGTGCTTCTGACCAATGTTCCAAAGATCTGTGGCTCGACTCTGAGGATTTGATCAACAAGGACCTCCAACTCTCGGTGACTGAACTTTGGATTCTTGGTAGTGGGCATGGTGAGGGGTGTGGGTGGGGATGGTGTGGGTGTGGGGGGTGTGTGGATGTTGGGGGGGGTGTGGATGGTTGTGTGTGTGTGTGAATGTGATGAGAGGGTGTTTGTGAGGGTGGTCGTGTGAAGGTGTGCAAGTGTAAGGTGTGGTGTAGCTTGTAGTCTGGTTCTGTGGTGTCTGGCAGCAGTGAGTCTGTTGCAAAGGCTCATGGTTTGTGTGTGTGGGCCCTTTTTATTGGTCCATGGGTGGGTGTGGCAGTGTTTGAAGTTTGGGTGGGTGTGTTATAAGGAGTGGTGGTGTATTGGGCCTCTGTTTGTTTTTGGCAGTTGCAGGTCAGTGATTGTGTTATTTTAGTGGTTGTTGGCCATGTTTAGTGGCTTTGTGCCTTTCGAATGGTGTATTCTTGTGTTGTTTTGTTTTGTCCTGGTTGTGTACGTGCGTTTTGAGCGTGTGTACGGTGTGTACATGGGCCATTTGGGTGTACGATGATGTCCTTGTGTGTGGCTTTGTACGACTCGTACATGCGGTTGTGATGTTGGGGCATGGGGTGCGCTCCATACTTAGGAGGTTGTGTTGGGGGTGCGCCAGGAACTACTGGGGTGTACATAGACGGTGGTACGACACGTACAGGGGTGGGGGGGTGTACATTGACGGTGGTACGACACGTACTGGGGTGGGGGTACGACTGGAACGTACTGGGGTGTAGGTACACGGGGCTATGACATGTACTGGGGTGGGGGTACGACTGGAACGTACTGGGGTGTAGGTAGACGGGGCTATGACACGTACTGGGGTGGGGGTACGACTGGAATGTACTGGGGTGTACGTACACGGGGGTATGACACGTACTGGGGTGGGGGTGGGGCTCGAACGTACTGGGGTGTACATTGGCGGTGGTACGACACGTACAGGGGTGGGGGGGTGTACATTGACGGTGGTACGACACGTACTGGGGTGGGGGTACGACTGGAACGTACTGGGGTGTAGGTACACGGGGCTATGACACGTACTGGGGTGGGGGTGGGGCTCGAACGTACTGGGGTGTACATAGACGGTGGTACGACACGTACAGGGGTGGGGGGGTGTACATTGACGGTGGTACGACACGTACTGGGGTGGGGGTACGACTGGAACGTACTGGGGTGTAGGTACACGGGGCTATGACACGTACTGGGGTGGGGGTACGACTGGAACGTACTGGGGTGTAGGTTCACGGTGGTACGACACGTACTGGGGTGGAGGTACGACTGGAACGTACTGGGGTGTAGGTACACGGGGTGTATGACACGTACTGGGGTGGGGGTGGGGCTCGAACGTACTGGGGTGTAGGTTCACGGTGGTACGACACGTACTGGGGTGGGGGTACGACTGGAACGTACTGGGGTGTAGGTACACGGGGGGTATGAAACGTACTGGGGTGGGTGTGGGGCTCGAACGTACTGGGGTGTAGGTTCACGGTGGTACGACACGTACTGGGGTGGGGGTACGACTGGAACGTACTGGGGTGTAGGTACACGGGGCTATGACACGTACTGGGGTGGGGGTACGACTGGAACGTACTGGGGTGTAGGTACACGGGGTGTATGACACGTACTGGGGTGGGGGTGGGGCTCGAACGTACTGGGGTGTAGGTTCACGGTGGTACGACACGTACTGGGGTGGGGGTACGACTGGAACGTACTGGGGTGTAGGTTCACGGTGGTACGACACGTACTGGGGTGGAGGTACGACTGGAGCGTACTGGGGTGTAGGTACACGGGGTGTATGACACGTACTGGGGTGGGGGTGGGGCTCGAACGTACTGGGGTGTAGGTTCACGGTGGTACGACACGTACTGGGGTGGGGGTACGACTGGAACGTACTGGGGTGTAGGTACACGGGGGGTATGACACGTACTGGGGTGGGTGTGGGGCTCGAACGTACTGGGGTGTAGGTTCACGGTGGTACGACACGTACTGGGGTGGGGGTACGACTGGAACATACTGGGGTGTAGCTTCACGGTGGTACGACACGTACTGGGGTGGAGGTACGACTGGAACGTACTGGGGTGTAGGTACACGGGGTGTATGACACGTACTGGGGTGGGGGTGGGGCTCGAACGTACTGGGGTGTAGGTTCACGGTGGTACGACACGTACTGGGGTGGGGGTACGACTGGAACGTACTGGGGTGTAGGTACACGGGGGTATGACACGTACTGGGGTGGGGGTGGAGCTCGAACGTACTGGGGTGTACATAGACGGTGGTACGACACGTACTGGGGTGGGGGTACGACTTGAACGTACTGGGGTGTACCTAGACGGGTGGGGGTATACATACACGGGGGGTGCGTGTCGGACGTACGGGGGCTGGGGGGAGTGTTGGGCGCGTATGCGGGCACATGTCTCCATGGTTGCTATAGGAGTTCGGTGCGGACGGTGTTTTTTCCATACGGTTGTACGCTCGGACGCACGGGTTGGATCGTGATTCCTCGGTCGGACTTGGCTTTTCACGTTTGTAAGGTAAATCGTCCGAGGACGTGTCGGACACATTTTCCGACCCGAGGACGTGTGGGGAATGATTCCCAGTGCGGTTCGTATGGACTTTTTACCATGCGAATCGTGATTGCCAGTTCGTACGGCACTTGTACGATTCGTACGGTAAAAAGACCCGATACGAGTCGTACGGGGACATTTTTTACCGGATCGTGATCGGCACCTTACCATAAATAATTTACTATTCCCACTTCAGTCTATAATAAATTAGAGTAGGTGCTGGACACTGACCATAAATAATTTACTATTCCCACTCCAGTCTATAAAAAATTAGAGTAGGTGCTGGACAGTGACCATAAATAATTTACTATTCCCACTCCAGTCTATAATAAATTAGAGTAGGTGCTGGACACTAACCATAAATAATTTACTATTCCCACTCCAGTCTATAAAAAC
The DNA here is from genome assembly GCF_964204655.1 of Triturus cristatus. Lineage (NCBI taxonomy): Eukaryota > Metazoa > Chordata > Amphibia > Caudata > Salamandridae > Triturus > Triturus cristatus. The sequence continues at coordinate 920,936,954 of NC_140586.1, forward strand.
TTAAAGTAGGTGCTGGACAGTGACCATAAATAATTTACTATTCCCACTCCAGTCTATAATAAATTAGAGTAGGTGCTGGACACTGACCATAAAGAATTTACTATTCCCACTCCAGTCTATAAAAAATTAAAGTACATGCGTGACACTGTCCATAACTAATTTACTATTCCCACTCCAGTCTATAATAAATTAAAGTAGGTGCTGCACACTGACCATAAATAATGTACTATTCCCACTCCAATCTATATTGAATTAGGGTTAATATATATTTTAGATTTTTTCAAACAATTACTAATTTGTAAACACTACCCACCCTTATCCCCTATAAATCCTACATCACTCTTATTAAATGAATTATCTTCTTAAAATTGTTAAATGTTAATTCAAAGAACATTTCTAAATGTAAATAATTTTTTATTAATATTAAATGTATTATATATTTCTAAAACACTCCCCACCCTTATCCCCTATAACCCCAAAATACCACTTATGACATTTATTTTATTATTAAAATGATTAAAATTAACTTTTATTACCAAATTAGAATTTTCCATTATTTTTTTCAAATATAAAATATTACATATATTTCGAAAGCACTCCCCACCCTTATCCCCTATAACCCCCAATTCCCACTTATTACATTTATTTTATTAGTAATTTTTTTTAATTTTAATTTTAATACCAAAATTAAATTTTCTATTTTTTTTTATAAAATATTAAATATATTTCAAAAACACTCCCCACCCTTATCCCCTATAACCCCAAAATCCCACTTATTAAATGTATTTTATTAGTAAAATGTTTAATTGTAAATTTTAATACCAAAATTTAAATTTAATTTTTTTGTAATTCAATATTAAATATTAAATATATCTAAAACAATCCCCACCCTTATCCCCTATAACCCCAAAATCCCACTTATTAAATTTTTTTATTATTAAAATTTTCACATTTAAATTTTAAAAACTAATTTGAAATTTTAATATTTTTAAATATAATATTTCAAAAATTATATCATAAATTATTAAATTTTATTAGTCAAATTTTTAATTGTAAATTTTCATACCAAAATTGAAATTTCATTTTTTTTTAATTCAATATTAAATATTAAATATATATCTAAAACACTCCCCACCCTTATCCCCTATAATCCCAAAATCCCACTTATTACATTTATTTTATTATTACAATTTTCACATTTAAATTTTAAAAACAATTTTTTTTTTTTTTTTAAATATAATATTTCAAAAATTATATCATAAAATATTAAATTTAATATTTATTTCCAAAACACTCCCCACCCTTAACCCCTATATACACAACATCCCACTAAAAATTTTTTTTTCATAATTAAAATTTAAATATTACAATTTTGTTCTAAATTAAAATTCAAATTCTACAAAAATGTATTAAAATATTTTAGTTCAAATATATATTTTTAAAACACTCCCCACCCTTATCCCCTATAAACCCAACATCCCGCTCCTAAAATTATATATCAAAATTAAAAAAATTATATTAATAGAAACAAAATTGTCATTTTTAATACACTTAAATAAACATTTGCTGACACTTCTAAACAATGATTTTTAACAAATCACAAAATTAATTAATACTATCCTTTTTCGATATTTTTACTACACGATATTATGTCTTTCGATATACTATACCTCGATATTTTCCTACACATAACAATCTCGACATTTTTTACATCGATATTAATGACAGAGATATATTGTTCCATCGATATTTTGACTTCGATATTTCTGTATATCGATATTACATTTCCGATATTTTGTCTACTCACCGTGGGCCGTAGGTACCATCTCTCCATCACCCAGTGAACCTAAGGTACCCTCAGCTGCCCACCCCCCACACGGACTAGGGACATTTCCTTCCCAAGCGCGGCACTTGGCAACCCCTAGGACTGCCCATCGCTGGGGGGCTGTGCCCTCTTAGAGCACTTAGCATCTCCCTTGACGTGCCCATAGGGGCAGAACTCGTAGCACTTAGGGACAAACTGATCAATATTTTTGTCCACAAAACCTTTCTTTTGATAGCCCGATTGGAAATGCAACCCTTTCCTCTGTGAACTGTTTTGGGGGCCTTGTGAGGACTCCTTTTTATTTTTATCCCCCCCTCCTTCTTCGTCTGGTGGGAACCCTGATCTCCCTTTTGGGAGTCCCCTCCAGATGCCTTATTGGACACCCTGAAACTGACCCTGATGTCTGCCTCCTCAGCAAGCTTCCTAAGATCCATCCGTTTGCTATCCACCCAAGTTCGTAGAATAGCTATTGAGCATGTGCTCCATCAAAATCAGGTTATACAGACCATCAGAATCATTAAATATGCTGCACTTCACCCAACCATTCTGTGCCTTGCTGGAATAATCCAAGAAATGCACCCAAGACTGGTTTGGAAGTTTGTGGCCCTCCCTGAACCTCTGACGGTATGTCTCAGGGGTCACCCCAAACTTGATGACAAGGATGGCTTTCATGGGGCATACTTGGTCCAGTCATCTACCGTTAGTGTGAATAGTGTGTCCCTCCCCACTGTACACAGATGCTTCCACAAGCCATCCCCTCCAGTACTCCCATGAAATCTTGTACCCCCTCAGAGCTACCTCGTATGAAGCAACCTATTTGTCAATATCATTCCCCACCACATTGTTGGGCACTAGATCTTTGGGTATGCAGATCTTTTTGTCACCGTCAGACACTGCAGGTATGCTGCCACTATTGCTGCTGGATTCTGAGTTGTGTCTAGCTTTTCAATTCTGCCATGGCTCTCTCAGCCTTCTTTTCCTCTGCCTCTTGTCTCATTTTGGCCAACTGCAGCTTGAGCTACCGTTCTGACTTTCTGTCCTGCAGCTCCTCTGGGGACAATTTCCCTGAGGACACACTGCTACCTGCTTTCACACTAGGCTCTCTCTCAGTGAGTAGATGACCTCCCTCCTCTGGGAACCTCCGCTCAGCACCCACCATCAGGTCATCCTCTATTCTCAAGTCAAGTTAGCCATCAGCAGGATCCCTCACTTCAGGTACCTCTTCCTCAGAGTCCCAGGCTGAGACTGCATCCTAGTGACCTCTCATAGGCACGGAGAGCTATCTGAAGGCCCAGCTTTGAGGCCTTCTTTCCTGCATGCAGCCCCTTCTCCTTACAGAGCTTCTGCAGCACAGCCCTGCTGAGGTTATCAACATTGGGTCTCTCCACTTGTATGGTGTGAGACAGAGAAGTAAAGAACTTACATTTAGAAAAAAGGAAAAACAGCTGATCAGAAAACAGGATGAATTTAAAAAGGTTTGAATTGATCTCGGATTACATATCTGGGATTTTAGTGTTACACACAGTATGGCACTGCACAAACACGAGTCCAAATCCCACCTCTGCTATCAATGTAAGAAATTGGGTTACTGGTTGAGGGAGACAAAGTCACACGTTCAGGTCGACCATAATGGAGCATGGGCCGGCTACAGGGACCCAAGTAGGGCCTCTCAATAAGAGTACCTTAAACCATGGTTGCGAAGAGTTGCAGAGTCCCACGTCGAGGATGCATTGTGCAGTCGAGGCGATGTGTGGCCCAGGTCGAAGATGCGTCACGCAGCGTTGGTTATGAGGAGCTGAAAAGCTTCGCTGCAAGGTCCTGCATCATCGCCAAGAGACTGGCGATACAAGGGCCCGCATCAGACATGCGCTGTGCACCGGCTTGTTCCGAAGAAGCTGTGCGGCTTGTGATGCCGAGTTCTGCATTGCTGTTAAGGCTGCTGTTGTCAAGAGGCTTGTGATTTGAGTGTCTGCTTCGGGGATGTGCAGCAGAGGTTCTAATGATGCTGTGAGGGCAATGCAGAGTCCTTGCACTGGGAAAGTCCATGCAGCGATGCGATCGGTTCTGCTCAGGGTTGCACTGCGCAGCAGAGGAGATGTGTTGGTTCTGCTAGGTAAGAAGGGCTAGAAGATCACCTTCAGGCTCACTTCCAAGGGTCCAGGACTAGAGTGACACCACTTGGCAGTGTAGGACTTGCAGATGGCAGAGTCCAGGTGCTTGGGTCAAGGTTGTGGTAAGCCTGCTATGTCCCTGAGGTTTCTGATCAGGAGGCTGTCTAACTAGCCCTTGGGGTCACTCTGTGGTCTAGGGTTTAGAGATGCAGGCCCAGTCCTTCTCACCGAGGCAAGAGGACAGTAGGGCAGCATGGCAGGGCAGCAGACCTTCAGAGCAGCAGTCCAGGAGAGTGGCAGTCCTTTCAGCAGCACAGCAGCCCTTCTTCCTAAAATGGTCCACAGGTCTACAAGAGTACTGAAGAGTTGGTGCCTGAGATGCAATATTTATAACTGGTGGCCACTTTGAAGTGGGAGAAGCTTCCAGAGGATTCCACCCCCCAGAGTTGCTTGGAATTTCCAGCCTCCCTGCCTTGGCCCCAGAATGTCTGGGGTCACAATAGACTAGTGTCAAATCGCTTTGTGAGAGTGCTCAGGCAGGGCCTTTGTGATGTGCAAGTGTGGTATGTGACAGCTCCTCCCCTTGTTAACTCTGAGTGGCTCCTTCTGCCAACTCCTAGCTTCCTTTTGTCTCACTGTCTTAGAATAAGGCACGTAGATCAACTGCTAATTACACCTAGTCATGTGACCCACGATTTAGGCAGAAGACACCAAATGATGGGGTCAAGAAAATGCCAACTTTCTAAAAGTCATGAATAATTAATCTTAAAAAATGTGATAAAATGATGCGAGGAATAATAAAACATATGGTCATATCAAATGTCATGTGTGATCATGCTGAGTGATGGGAAAATGCTATCAGTATTGGCGTGAGTGGAGTTGTTTGACTGTTAATAGGCATGTGCCTTACTGATTATGGGCCAAACCCTTTCTAGTTGAAGAAAACTTTCTAAAAGTGCTATTTTCAGAATTGTGGTTAAAAATCTGAATTTACCATTTAAAAGGACTTTTAATTACAAATATTTACACACCAAACTCGACCTGTCCACCTGCTTACAATTGGAAGTTGCAGCGTACTAAATATAATAAAGTAGCTCCAATGTCATCCTCTGGGAGAGATAGGTCTTGCAGTAGTGAAAAAGTTATTTAGGGTTTTTTCACTACAAGAACATGTAAAACTTAAAAGTACATGTCCTACTTTTTAAATAGACTACACCCTGCCATCTTGGCTTTAGGGGCCTAGCCTAGTGGTGAATTATATGTATTAAAAAGAAATGTTTGGGCCTGGCAAAAAGTTTATTTTGCTAGGTCAAAATAGTAGTATACACCAGCTGTAATGGCAGGCCTGAGACATGTTTAGAAGGGCTACTTTATTAAGTGGCAAAATCAATGCTGCAGGCCCACCAGTAGTATTTAATGTACAGGCCCTGGGTACATGTGGTATCACTCTACTAAGGACTTACAAGGAAATGAATGTGCCAATTCGGTCTAAGCCAATTCCACCATGTTTTAGGGAGTGGGCACAAGGACTTTAGTGCTGGTTAGCAGTGGTAAAGTGGGCAGAGTCCCCCTGGCCAGTAAAAATAGGAGGGATGAAGGCAAAACGTTTGGGGGAAGACCACCCTAGGACTGACAGGTCCAACAGTAATTGTATTGTGTTGTAACTGCATTATAGAGTGCTTCCTGCTCCTGATCTGCCCTGAAGTGCTTTGTGAATGGAAGCATGCTACTCCTTAGGAGTGCTATGGATGGAAGAGTGTGTGTTTTATATGGCCTGTATGGGTCATGAAGGTGTCTGCATGAGGACCAGAGTTGCGATCTCAGCCTAATTTTGTAGCTGCATCAATGCATTTGCCTGGGTCGGAAAGAATGTGAGACTGTGTGGTTCTGCATGAGAGCATCTCTCATGCAATATTTTAAGCAGTCTGTCATGCAAGGGGATGTGCCAGCGGTCATGCAAGTGCTGATGCCTGCAGTTGTACAAGATTTCAAGCACGGTGGCGGTTATCCTCTATCAATATGCATGTGCTCCGATGCTGTGGTGCTGGTTACCTTGGCAAGTCCCATGTGCATGACACACTATTAAATCTGCACCAATATTCTTTCTGCAGGTGTACGACTCAGCCTGACCACTACACTTGCTGCACCAACAACACCCACATCCAGAGCAATTACAGCACCAGCAACCACCACAGTATCTAAAGCTGTTGCAGAAACATCAACCAACCAAACATCTAAAGCTACCACAGAAACATCAACCTCCATAACATCTAAAGCTACCACAGAAACATCGACCACCGTAACATCTAAAGCTACCACAGAAACATCAACGACCGTAACATCTCAAGCTACCACAGAAACATCAACCACCGCAACATCTAAAGCTACCACAGAAACATCACCCACTGTAATATCTCAAGATACCACAGAAACATCTGGACCAAGTATAGCACCTGCACCCAGTGCAGCGTCTGGACCCACTTCAGCTCCTGGATCTAGTGCAATGTCAGAAACAAATGCAGTATTTAAAACAAGTGCAACATCTGGAATAAGTGCAGTATCTGGAATCATTGCAGAGACTACAGCAAGAGTATCAACTGGAACTAGTACCTTCTCCTCACCAAGTACAAAACCTTCAACTAGTGCTGCCTCGAAAATAAGTGCAGTGTCTGGAAAAAGTGCAATTTATGTAGTAACTTTAGTATCTGGAATAGGTGCAGTCTCCACAAGTGCAGCCTATGGACCGACTGCAGCCCCTGTACCAACTACAGAGCCTAAACCCACTTCCGCTTCTGGATCAAGTGCAGGATCTGGAAAAATATCTGCAGCTATAACAAGTGCAACACCTGGAATAAGTGCAGTGTCTCCAACAAGTGTAGCATCTGGCAATACTGCAGCAGCTACATCAAGAGTGTCAACTGAAAAAAGTACCACCTCCTCACTAAGTACAGCAGATACAACTAGTGCTGCTTCTGCACTGTCGATGACAAGCGTGGCTTCTGAAATAAGTGCAGCACCTAGAACAGGTTCAGTCTTTACAAAAAGTGCATCATCTGCTGCGACTGCAGCCTCTAAAGTAATGTTATCTATCGCCAGTTCAGCATCTGATACAAGTGCAGCACCTACAACCAGTGCAGCACTTGGAAAAAGTTCAGCACCTACAACTACTGCACTGTCTGGAACACACACAGCAACTGCAACCAGCACAGCTTCCAATACAAGTACAGTCTCTATTAATAGTGCAGCAGCAGGAAAAGGTGCAACATCTGAAACAAATGCAGCACCTACAACCAATACAGCACTTGCAAAAAGTGCAGCACCTACAACTAGTGCATTGTCTGGAACAAATGCACCAGCTGCATTCAGTGCAGCTTCTAGCACAAGTACAATCTATACAAAAAGTGCAGCATCAGGAAACAGTGTGACATCTGAAACAAGTGTAGCACCTACAACCAGTGCAGCACTTGGAAAAAGTGTAGCGCCTATAACTAGTTTACTATCTGGAACACATGCAGCAACGGCAATCAGTGCAGCTTCTAGCACAAGTACAATCTCTACAAAAAGCGCAGCATCAGGAAACCATGTGACATCTGAAACAAGTGTGGCACATACAACCAGTGCAGCACTTGGAAAAAGTGCAGCGCCTACAACTAGTGCACTGTCAGGAACAAAGGCACCAACTGCAACCAGTACAGCTTCCGTTACAAGTACAGTCCCTACAAAAAGTACAGCAATAGGAGAAGACGTAACATCTGAAACAAGCGCAGCACTGGGAAAAGGGGCAACTTCTGAAACAACTGCAGCACCTACAACCGGTGTAGCAATTGGAAAAAGTGCAGCGCCTACAACTAGTTCAATATCTGGAACAAATGCAGCAACTGCAACCAGCACAGCTTCCGTTACAAGTACAGTTCCAAGTGCAGCAATAGGAGAAGATGTAGCATCTGAAACAAGTGCAGCACCTACAACCAGTGCAGCATTCGGAAAAAGTGCAGTGCCTAAAACTAGTGCGCTGTCTGGAACAAATGCACCAACTGCAACCAGTACAGCTACCATTACAAGTACAGTCTCTACCAAAAGTGCAGCACCAGGAAACAGTGTGGCATCCGAAACAAGCGCAGCACCGACAATCAGTTTGACATCTGGAACTAGTGCAGCGCCTACAACAAGTGCAGCACCAGGAAGGAGTGTAGAGTCTAAAACCAGTGCAGCATCTGGGAGGAGTGTGATCCCTACAAGCAGTTCAGGGACCACAGCCAAGGGCTCTGCTGCACCCCCTCTCTCATCAAACACCCCAAGTCCCTCCGGACCTCTATCTGCAGTGTCCAGCACCAGCTCATCCTCGTCACCTGGATCAGCGACACCACAGCCCACTGCGGCGACCCCTGGCTCCACGTCATCCACAACTCCAGCCGCCACAGGTATGACCACAGCAGACCTGTACTCCATGTCTGGGGGAGGCTCAGCCAGCAGAAGAGGTAGAAGCAAATCCAGAAAACGTGCAGAAAAGAGAGCCTGGTAGACCAAAGGGACAGAATAAGGAAAACAAAAGCAGCAAATGTGCCAGGAGGGGTCAAGATAGGGCTGAGGCGGTAGTAAGACAGACCGGTGGGGCAGAATGGTGGGTAAGTAAAGAGAATGTTGCAGACCAAACAAGGTCGCTTGGACAGTTACATGGGTAGGCATGACTGATTGGTAGAATGCTCAAAATGTGATTTAGTAATTAATTAAATTCCAACTATTTTTTAAGTTGTAAAATATTGAGCTACTATTGTTACCTGTCCTAACGTTTTATCAATAAGCACCAAGATTGTCACATTCCCTAGTGTCTGTTATACTTTGTAAAGTTTTGGGAGGCTTGTCAGGTTCAAAGATATAATGTGAATCTTAACTTTTTACAAAAAAATACCAGACCAACACAGTTTAGTTTTTGTTGTAAAGTTGACATTGGTTGGTAACATATGATTGAGTATATTTAAACAATATAAAAACCACTTCCATCCTATTTCAAAGATCTATACGTTGCTTTCTTTCCTGTACTAACAATAGTTTATTTTAAAAAGTCATATTTAGTTCTCATTGGATAATTACTTTTTAACTTCTTAATGTAATGCCAGTATCAGATTTCCTTCAAGCATTATACATTTTCCTGTTTTATTCAACGACTGTATAAATACATTAATAGGCTTTTATTTGGCATACTAGTTCACACAAATGAATCACGTTTCACATATTTGCATCTTTTAGCTGATTTTAAGCCTATTGCCCTGGTCCTTCAATTCCCAAGTCAGCCTCTTAGAGACAACCAAAGTTAACCTCTTAGTGACGCAACCTAATCTCCCCACCTTGTGCACTGCATATTTTCTGGTGGGGTTGGGACCAACAGGCACTCAGGGCTGTGCTTTCATCTCATGGAAGCAGGGGGTGAGCAGCTGCAGAGAGTTCTGCTTTCAAACCTCACAGGTTTTGGGCCAGTGATTCTCGGCCCACAGAGTGCCAAGAGTAGTATGAGGGGGTCTTAGACAGTTGAAGACTACAGCGCCTTCACCAAAACATCTCTGTCCTTTGACCTCTTGCCTGTACTTGTTTTCTGATGCAGCCGCCAGTGACACTGGAGCAGGAACAGGAGCAGCCATTTGGCCCAATATTCCTCCGTATGCCATTGCCCTGATTGTCATCTTTGGTTTGCTGATCGTTGTAACTGTTGCAGTCATCATTGTGGTAAGTCATGAAAGTCCCATTGTGTAAAAGGCCTAATGTAGTAGAAACCAAACCCCATGCATTTTAAATGAAGAGAAAAGTCATGGTAGCCATGCTAGATATATATGAAACAGGCTGCATGTCTCAGAAGACTGTTTCAAGTATAGTGCTTTCACAAGGGTGCCAGAGAGACCTGTGTGAGAGGGGCTGGTTAAGAGACAGTCTAAAGAGCAGGAGGATCTTCCAGCCAGTGCTTGATGACATCGTGTTATGTATTCTATAATGTTCCTTTGTTCGATGACATCTTGTTGGGTTTAATAGTCTATATTGTTCCCCTGATGACATCTTGTTGGATTTTATAGTCTATATTGTTCCTTTGTTCAATGACATCTTGTTGGGTTTTATAGTCTATAATGTTCCTCTGATAACATCGTGTTGGGTTTTATAGTCTATATTGTTCCTTTGTTCAATGACATCTTGGTTGGTTTTATAGTCTATAATGTTCCTCTGATGACAATCTTGTTGGGTTTTATAGTCTATAATGTTCCTCTGATAACATCTTGTTGGGTTTTATAGTCTATATTGTTCCTTTGTTCAATGACATCTTGGTTGGTTTTATAGTCTATAATATTCCTCTGATGACATCTTGTTGGGTTTTGTAGTCTATAATCTTCCTCTGATGACATCTTGTTGGGTTTTATAGTCTATAATGTGCCTCTAATGGCATCTTGTTAGGTTTTATAGCCTATTTTGTTCCTTTGTTCAATGACATCTTGGTTGGTTTTATAGTCTATAATGTTCGCCTGATGACATCTTGTTGGGTTTTATAGTCTATATTGTTCCTTTGTTCAATGACATCTTGGTTGGTTTTATAGTCTAGAATGTTCCCCTGATGACATCTTGTTGGATTGTATAGTCTATATTGTTCCTTTGTTCAATGACGTCTTATTGGATTTTATAGTCGAGAATGTTCCTCTGTTTGATGACATCTTGGTTGGTTTTATAGTCCATAATGTTTCTCTGATGACATCTTTTTGGTTTTATAGTGTATAATGGTCCTGTGTCTGATGACATCTTGTTGGGTTTTCTGGTCTATAGTGTTTCTCCATCTGATGACATCTTGTAGGGTTTTATAGTCTAGAACATACCTTTGGTCAATCACTTTTTGTTGGGTTTTATAGTTTAGAATGTTCATTTGTTCGATGACATCTTGTATGGTTTTATAGTCTAGAATGTTCCTTTGTTCGATGACATCTTGGTCTATAATGTTCCTCTGATGACATCTTGTTGGGTTTTATAGTCTATAATGTTCCTCTGATGACATCTTGTTGGGTTTTATAGTCTATATTGTTCCTTTGTTCAATGACATCTTGTTGGGTTTTATAGTCTATAATGTTCCTCTGATGACATCTTGTTGGGTTTTATAGTCTATATTGTTCCTTTGTTCAATGACATCTTGGTTGGTTTTATAGTCTTTAATGTTCCCCTGATGACATCTTGTTGGATTTTATAGTCTATATTGTTCCTTTGTTCAATGACATCTTATTAGGTTTTATAGTCTATAATGTTCCTTGGATGACATCTTGTTGGGTTTTATAGTCTATATTGTTCCTTTGTTCAATGACATCTTGTTGGGTTTTATAGTCTATAATGTTCCTCTGATAACATCTTGTTGGGTTTTATAGTCTATATTGTTCCTTTATTCAATGACATCTTGGTTGGTTTTATAGTCTATAATGTTCCTCTGATGACATCTTGTTGGGTTTTATAGTCTATAATGTTCCTCTGATGACATCTTGTTGGGCTTTATAATCTATATTGTTCCTTTGTTCAATGACATCTTGTTGGGTTTTATAGTCTATAATGTTCCTCAAATGGCATCTTGTTTGGTTTTATAGCCTATATTGTTCCTTTGTTCAATGACATCTTGGTTGGGTATATAGTCTATAATGTTCGCCTGATGACATCTTGTTGGGTTTTATAGTCTATATTGTTCCTTTGTTCAATGACATCTTGGTTGGTTATATAGTCTATAATGTTCCCCTGATGACATCTTGTTGGGTTTTATAGTCTATATTGTTCCTTTGTTCAATGACATCTTGGTTGGTTTTCCCCTGATGACATCTTGTTGGGTTTAATAGTCTATATTGTTCCTTTGTTAAATGACATCTTGGTTGGTTTTATAGTCTAGAATGTTCCCCTGATGACATCTTGTTGGATTGTATAGTCTATATTGTTCCTTTGTTCAATGACGTCTTATTGGATTTTATAGTCGAGAATGTTCCTCTGTTTGATGACATCTTGGTTGGTTTTATAGTCCATAATGTTTCTCTGATGACATCTTTTTGGTTTTATAGTGTATAATGGTCCTGTGTCTGATGACATCTTGTTGGGTTTTCTGGTCTATAGTGTTTCTCTATCTGATGACATCTTGTAGGGTTTTATAGTCTAGAACATACCTTTGTTCAATCACTTTTTGTTGGGTTTTATAGTTTAGAATGTTCATTTGTTCGATGACATATTGTATGGTTTTATAGTCTAGAATGTTCCTTTGTTCGATGACATCTTGGTCTATAATGTTCCTCTGATGACATCTTGTTGGGTTTTATAGTCTATAATGTTCCTCTGATGACATCTTGTTGGGTTTTATAGTCTATATTGTTCCTTTGTTCAATGACATCTTGTTGGGTTTTATAGTCTATAATTTTCCTCTGATGACATCTTGTTGGGTTTTATAGTCTATATTGTTCCTTTGTTCAATGACATCTTGGTTGGTTTTATAGTCTTTAATGTTCCCCTGATGACATCTTGTTGGATTTTATAGTCTATATTGTTCCTTTGTTCAACGACATCTTATTAGGTTTTATAGTCTATAATGTTCCTCTGATGACATCTTGTTGGGTTTTATAGTCTATATTGTTCCTTTGTTCAGTGACATCTTGTTGGATTTTATAGTCTATAATGTTCCTCTGATAACATCTTGTTGGGTTTTATAGTCTATATTGTTCCTTTATTCAATGACATCTTGGTTGGTTTTATAGTCTATAATGTTCCTCTAATGACATCTTGTTGGGTTTTATAGTCTAAAATGTTCCTCTGATGACATCTTGTTGGGCTTTATAATCTATATTGTTCCTTTGTTCAATGACATCTTGTTGGGTTTTATAGTCTATAATGTTCCTCAAATGGCATCTTGTTTGGTTTTATAGCCTATATTGTTCCTTTGTTCAATGACATCTTGGTTGGGTATATCGTCTATAATGTTCGCCTGATGACATCTTGTTGGGTTTTATAGTCTATATTGTTCCTTTGTTCAATGACATCTTGGTTGGTTATATAGTCTATAATGTTCCCCTGATGACATCTTGTTGGGTTTTATAGTCTATATTGTTCCTTTGTTCAATGACATCTTGGTTGGTTTTATAGTCTATAATGTTCCCCTGATGACATCTTGTTGGGTTTAATAGTCTATATTGTTCCTTTGTTGAATGACATCTTGGTTGGTTTTATAGTCTAGAATGTTCCCCTGATGACATCTTGTTGGATTTTATTGTCTATATTGTTCCTTTGTTCAATGATATCTTGTTGGATTTTATAGTCTAGAATGTTCCTCTGTTTGATGACATCTTGGTTGATTTTATAGTCCACAATATTTCTCTGATGACATCTTTTTGGTTTTATAGTGTATAATGGTCCTGTGTCTGATGACATCTTGTTGGGTTTTCTGGTCTATAGTGCTTCTCCATCTGATGACATCTTGGTTGGTTTTATAGTCTATAATGTTCCTCTGATGACAATCTTGTTGGGTTTTATAGTCTATAATGTTCCTCTGATAACATCTTGTTGGGTTTTATAGTCTATATTGTTCCTTTGTTCAATGACATCTTGGTTGGTTTTATAGTCTATAATATTCCTCTGATGACATCTTGTTGGGTTTTGTAGTCTATAATCTTCCTCTGATGACATCTTGTTGGGTTTATAGTCTATAATGTTCCTCTAATGGCATCTTGTTAGGTTTTATAGCCTATTTTGTTCCTTTGTTCAATGACATCTTGGTTGGTTTTATAGTCTATAATGTTCGCCTGATGACATCTTGTTGGGTTTTATAGTCTATATTGTTCCTTTGTTCAATGACATCTTGGTTGGTTTTATAGTCTATAATGTTCCCCTGATGACATCTTGTTGGGTTTTATAGTCTATATTGTTCCTTTGTACAATGACATCTTGGTTGGTTTTATAGTCTATTATGTTCCACTGATGACATCTTGTTGGGTTTAATAGTCTATATTGTTCCTTTGTTGAATGACATCTTGGTTGGTTTTATAGTCTAGAATGTTCCCCTGATGACATCTTGTTGGATTTTATAGTCTATATTGTTCCTTTGTTCAATGACGTCTTATTGGATTTTATAGTCGAGAATGTTCCTCTGTTTGATGACATCTTGGTTGGTTTTAAAGTCCATAATGTTTCTCTGATGACATCTTTTTGGTTTTATAGTGTATAATGGTCCTGTGTCTGATGACATCTTGTTGGGTTTTCTGGTCTATAGTGTTTCTCCATCTGATGACATCTTGTAGGGTTTTATAGTCTAGAACATACCTTTGTTCAATCACTTCTTGTTGGGTTTTATAGTTTAGAATGTTCATTTGTTCGATGACATCTTGTATGGTTTTATAGTCTAGAATGTTCCTTTGTTCGATGACATCTTGGTCTATAATGTTCCTCTGATGACATCTTGTTGGGTTTTATAGTCTATATTGTTCCTTTGTTCAATGACATCTTGTTGGGTTTTATAGTCTATAATGTTCCTCTGATGACATCTTGTTGGGTTTTATAGTCTATATTGTTCCTTTGTTCAATGACATCTTGGTTGGTTTTATAGTCTTTAATGTTCCCCTGATGACATCTTGTTGGATTTTATAGTCTATATTGTTCCTTTGTTCAATGACATCTTGTTAGGTTTTATAGTCTATAATGTTCCTCTGATGACATCTTGTTGGGTTTTATAGTCTATATTGTTCCTTTGTTCAATGACATCTTGTTGGTTTTTATAGTCTATAATGTTCCTCTGATAACATCTTGTTGGGTTTTATAGTCTATATTGTTCCTTTATTCAATGACATCTTGGTTGGTTTTATAGTCTATAATGTTCCTCTGATGACATCTTGTTGGGTTTTATAGTCTATAATGTTCCTCTGATGACATCTTGTTGGGCTTTATAATCTATATTGTTCCTTTGTTCAATGACATCTTGTTGGGTTTTATAGTCTATAATGTTCCTCAAGTGGCATCTTGTTTGGTTTTATAGCCTATATTGTTCCTTTGTTCAATGACATCTTGGTTGGTTATATAGTCTATAATGTTCGCCTGATGACATCTTGTTGGGTTTTATAGTCTATATTGTTCCTTTGTTCAATGACATCTTGGTTGGTTATATAGTCTATAATGTTCCCCTGATGACATCTTGTTGGGTTTTATAGTCTATATTGTTCCTTTGTTCAATGACATCTTGGTTGGTTTTATAGTCTATTATGTTCCGCTGATGACATCTTGTTGGGTTTAATAGTCTATATTGTTCCTTTGTTCAGTGACATCTTGTTGGATTTTATAGTCTATAATGTTCCTCTGATAACATCTTGTTGGGTTTTATAGTCTATATTGTTCCTTTATTCAATGACATCTTGGTTGGTTTTATAGTCTATAATGTTCCTCTGATGACATCTTGTTGGGTTTTATAGTCTATAATGTTCCTCTGATGACATCTTGTTGGGCTTTATAATCTATATTGTTCCTTTGTTCAATGACATCTTGTTGGGTTTTATAGTCTATAATGTTCCTCAAATGGCATCTTGTTTGGTTTTATAGCCTATATTGTTCCTTTGTTCAATGACATCTTGGTTGGTTATATAGTCTATAATGTTCGCCTGATGACATCTTGTTGGGTTTTATAGTCTATATTGTTCCTTTGTTCAATGACATCTTGGTTGGTTATATAGTCTATAATGTTCCCCTGATGACATCTTGTTGGGTTTTATAGTCTATATTGTTCCTTTGTTCAACGACATCTTGGTTGGTTTTATAGTCTATTATGTTCCTCTGATGACATCTTGTTGGGTTTTATAGTCTATATTGTTCCTTTGTTCAGTGACATCTTGTTGGATTTTATAGTCTATAATGTTCCTCTGATAACATCTTGTTGGGTTTTATAGTCTATATTGTTCCTTTATTCAATGACATCTTGGTTGGTTTTATAGTCTATAATGTTCCTCTAATGACATCTTGTTGGGTTTTATAGTCTAAAATGTTCCTCTGATGACATCTTGTTGGGCTTTATAATCTATATTGTTCCTTTGTTCAATGACATCTTGTTGGGTTTTATAGTCTATAATGTTCCTCAAATGGCATCTTGTTTGGTTTTATAGCCTATATTGTTCCTTTGTTCAATGACATCTTGGTTGGGTATATCGTCTATAATGTTCGCCTGATGACATCTTGTTGGGTTTTATAGTCTATATTGTTCATTTGTTCAATGACATCTTGGTTGGTTATATAGTCTATAATGTTCCCCTGATGACATCTTGTTGGGTTTTATAGTCTATATTGTTCCTTTGTTCAATGACATCTTGGTTGGTTTTATAGTCTATAATGTTCCCCTGATGACATCTTGTTGGGTTTAATAGTCTATATTGTTCCTTTGTTGAATGACATCTTGGTTGGTTTTATAGTCTAGAATGTTCCCCTGATGACATCTTGTTGGATTTTATTGTCTATATTGTTCCTTTGTTCAATGACATCTTGTTGGATTTTATAGTCTAGAATGTTCCTCTGTTTGATGACATCTTGGTTGATTTTATAGTCCACAATATTTCTCTGATGACATCTTTTTGGTTTTATAGTGTATAATGGTCCTGTGTCTGATGACATCTTGTTGGGTTTTCTGGTCTATAGTGCTTCTCCATCTGATGACATCTTGGTTGGTTTTATAGTCTATAATGTTCCTCTGATGACAATCTTGTTGGGTTTTATAGTCTATAATGTTCCTCTGATAACATCTTGTTGGGTTTTATAGTCTATATTGTTCCTTTGTTCAATGACATCTTGGTTGGTTTTATAGTCTATAATATTCCTCTGATGACATCTTGTTGGGTTTTGTAGTCTATAATCTTCCTCTGATGACATCTTGTTGGGTTTTATAGTCTATAATGTTCCTCTAATGGCATCTTGTTAGGTTTTATAGCCTATTTTGTTCCTTTGTTCAATGACGTCTTGGTTGGTTTTATAGTCTATAATGTTCGCCTGATGACATCTTGTTGGGTTTTATAGTCTATATTGTTCCTTTGTTCAATGACATCTTGGTTGGTTTTATAGTCTATAATGTTCCCCTGATGACATCTTGTTGGGTTTTATAGTCTATATTGTTCCTTTGTACAATGACATCTTGGTTGGTTTTATAGTCTATTATGTTCCGCTGATGACATCTTGTTGGGTTTAATAGTCTATATTGTTCCTTTGTTGAATGACATCTTGGTTGGTTTTATAGTCTAGAATGTTCCCCTGATGACATCTTGTTGGATTTTATAGTCTATATTGTTCCTTTGTTCAATGACGTCTTATTGGATTTTATAGTCGAGAATGTTCCTCTGTTTGATGACATCTTGGTTGGTTTTAAAGTCCATAATGTTTCTCTGATGACATCTTTTTGGTTTTATAGTGTATAATGGTCCTGTGTCTGATGACATCTTGTTGGGTTTTCTGGTCTATAGTGTTTCTCCATCTGATGACATCTTGTAGGGTTTTATAGTCTAGAACATACCTTTGTTCAATCACTTCTTGTTGGGTTTTATAGTTTAGAATGTTCATTTGTTCGATGACATCTTGTATGGTTTTATAGTCTAGAATGTTCCTTTGTTCGATGACATCTTGGTCTATAATGTTCCTCTGATGACATCTTGTTGGGTTTTATAGTCTATATTGTTCCTTTGTTCAATGACATCTTGTTGGGTTTTATAGTCTATAATGTTCCTCTGATGACATCTTGTTGGGTTTTATAGTCTATATTGTTCCTTTGTTCAATGACATCTTGGTTGGTTTTATAGTCTTTAATGTTCCCCTGATGACATCTTGTTGGATTTTATAGTCTATATTGTTCCTTTGTTCAATGACATCTTGTTAGGTTTTATAGTCTATAATGTTCCTCTGATGACATCTTGTTGGGTTTTATAGTCTATATTGTTCCTTTGTTCAATGACATCTTGTTGGTTTTTATAGTCTATAATGTTCCTCTGATAACATCTTGTTGGGTTTTATAGTCTATATTGTTCCTTTATTCAATGACATCTTGGTTGGTTTTATAGTCTATAATGTTCCTCTGATGACATCTTGTTGGGTTTTATAGTCTATAATGTTCCTCTGATGACATCTTGTTGGGCTTTATAATCTATATTGTTCCTTTGTTCAATGACATCTTGTTGGGTTTTATAGTCTATAATGTTCCTCAAATGGCATCTTGTTTGGTTTTATAGCCTATATTGTTCCTTTGTTCAATGACATCTTGGTTGGTTATATAGTCTATAATGTTCGCCTGATGACATCTTGTTGGGTTTTATAGTCTATATTGTTCCTTTGTTCAATGACATCTTGGTTGGTTATATAGTCTATAATGTTCCCCTGATGACATCTTGTTGGGTTTTATAGTCTATATTGTTCCTTTGTTCAATGACATCTTGGTTGGTTTTATAGTCTATAATGTTCCCCTGATGACATCTTGTTGTATTTTATTGTCTATATTGTTCCTTTGTTCAATGACATCTTGTTGGATTTTATAGTCTAGAATGTTCCTCTGTTTGATGACATCTTGGTTGGTTTTATAGTCCACAATGTTTCTCTGATGACATCTTTTTGGTTTTATAGTGTATAATGGTCCTGTGTCTGATGACATCTTGTTGGGTTTTCTGGTCTATAGTGTTTCTCCATCTGATGACATCTTGTAGGGTTTTATAGTCTAGAACA
The DNA here is from genome assembly GCF_964204655.1 of Triturus cristatus. Lineage (NCBI taxonomy): Eukaryota > Metazoa > Chordata > Amphibia > Caudata > Salamandridae > Triturus > Triturus cristatus. Next base: position 920,955,599 of record NC_140586.1, read on the forward strand.
TACCATTGTTCAATCACTTCTTGTTGGGTTTTATAGTTTAGAATGTTCATTTGTTCGATGACATCTTGTATGTTTTTATAGTCTAGAATGTTCCTTTGTTCGATGACATCTTGGTCTATAATGTTCCTCTGATGACATCTTGTTGGGTTTTATAGTCTATAATGTTCCTCTGATGACATCTTGTTGGGTTTTATAGTCTATATTGTTCCTTTGTTCAATGACATCTTGTTGGGTTTTATAGTAGGCCTGGGCGGTAAATTCCGTTCCGCTCGCGGAATTTGCGGAATTTGGGTAATTTCGCATTCCGCGGAGAACGCGAAATTGCCCGAAATTATGCTTTCCGCGACTTTGCGAAATTTTTTGCTTGTTCGCGTTCTCAAAATGCGTGTTCGCGAGATATTTCTCCCCGAGCACGCAAACAGCGATTGTGAACAGGAAAAAAGCATCGCGAACAAGCAATTCCGCGTGTTCGCGGAATTTCTGCGTGTTCGCGGAGATTTTTTACCATTTCGCAGAGATTTGCGGAACCGCGATTACGCAAATTCCGCCCACCCCTATTTTATAGTCTATAATGTTCCTCTGATGACATCTTGTTGGGTTTTATAGTCTATATTGTTCCTTTGTTCAATGACATCTTGTTTGGTTTTATAGTCTATAATGTTCCTTTGATAACATCTTGTTGGGTTTTATAGTCTATGTTGTTCCTTTGTTCAATGACATCTTGGTTGGTTTTATAGTCTATAATGTTCCTCTGATGACATCTTGTTGGGTTTTATAGTCTATAATGTTCATCTGAACACATCTTGTTGGGCTTTATAGTCTATATTGTTCCTTTGTTCAATGACATCTTGTTGGGTTTTATAGTCTATAATGTTCCTCTAATGGCATCTTGTTGGGTTTTATAGCCTATATTGTTCCTTTGTTCAATGACATCTTGGTTGGTTATATAGTCTATAATGTTCGCCTGATGACATCTTGTTGGGTTTTATAGTCTATATTGTTCCTTTGTTCAATAACATCTTAGTTGGTTATATAGTCTATAATGTTCCCCTGATGACATCTTGTTGGGTTTTATAGTCTATATTGTTCCTTTGTTGAATGACATCTTGGTTGGTTTTATAGTCTAGAATGTTGCCCTGATGACATCTTGTTTGATTTTATCGTCAATATTGTTCCTTTGTTCAATGACATCTTGTTGGATTTTATAGTCTAGAATGTTCCTCTGTTTGATGACATCTTGGTTGGTTTTATAGTCCATAATGTTTCTCTGATGACATCTTTTTGGTTTTATAGTGTATAATGGTCCTGTGTCTGATGACATCTTGTTGGGTTTTCTGGTCTATAGTGTTTCTCCATCTGATGACATCTTGTAGGGTTTTATAGTCTAGAACATACCTTTGTTCAATCACTTCTTGTTGGGTTTAATAGTTTAGAATGTTCATTTGTTCGATGACATCTTGTATGGTTTTATAGTCTAGAATGTTCCTTTGTTCAATGACATCTTGGTCTATAACGCTCCTCTGATGACATCTTGTTGGGTTTTATAGTCTATAATGTTCCTCTGATGACATCTTGTTGGGTTATATAGTCTATATCGTTCCTTTGTTCAATGACATCTTGTTGGGTTTTATAGTGTATAATGTTCCTCTGATGACATCTTGTTGGGTTTCATAGTCTATATTGTTCCTTTGTTCAATGACATCTTGGTCGGTTTTATAGTCTATAATGTTCCTCTGATGACATCTTGTTGGGTTTTATAGTCTATATTGTTCCTTTGTTCAATGACATCTTGTTGGATTTTATAGTCTAGAATGTTCCTCTGTTTTATGACATCATGGTTGGTTTTATAGTCTATAATGTTTCTCTGATGACATCTTTTGGGGTTTATAGTGTATAATGGTCCTGTCTCTGATGACATCTTGTTGGGTTTTAGAGTCTATGATGTTCCTCTATCTGATGACATCTTGTATGGTTTAATAATCTAGAATGTTCCTTTGTTCAATGACATCTTGTTGGGTTTTATACTCTATAATGTTCCTCTGTCTAATGATACCATGTTGTTGGCCACTACAGATTGGAAAAGCAGTGCGTAAACTTCTAGTTTGGCATTGCCATTAAAAGCAGTGGCAAAGCCACCCCTCCCTTAACCTTATATGTAAGACTCCCCTAATGAAGGTCTATGAAGCCTAATGGTAGGGAGCTATACACTGTTAAATAAGACATTCATTTTTAATGTGTCCTAAGAGCAACACTTCAAAATTGTTGTTATGCTGGGGAAAAGTTAGTTGCTCCATTGGTTAACACAGGGTACCGGCTGGCATCCAAGCCTGGCTAACTTCTGAATGGGACTACCTAACTTTGTACTGTAAGATATCAATTTAATCACGGCATTACATCTAACTTGATGCCCAAGTTGAGATTTATGTCACTTTTAAAGCTAAGCAACTTTTAGAAAGTTGCCACTCTGAGCCCAGCTAGTCCAGGAGCCTCACAAAGGCCTTAGCACACAGACAACGTTCTGCCCGCCTGGGGAGATGTGTGGGAACAAAGGCAGTAGAGGCACAGTGAGTTGTTACCTCCTCACCCAGGAGACCACTCAGGGTGTTAGCCTAAAATGTGTCCTTTCAACAGGGAAACTGCTTTTGAAGGGCCGTCTGCAACAACACTCCAGAGCAGGATGCCTTTTGTTCCTGCAGACTAGTTGGAGACAAGGACAGGGAGGGAAAACCCATTCCCAAATCGGTTTTCCAGTAGGCAGGGAGAACTGAGGAAGGGTTCCTGACATTTTGAGGGTGGCTAGAATAGTGCACTCTGGCATAGCCAGATTCCACACATTGCAGGAAACACGTCTCTCGGCGGGAGGAGACCCAGTAGTCCATAGCCTAGTGACCATGTGGTCCCCTCAGGACACTTTCCTGGGATAAATATGCCACCCTTAGCACCCTGCTCGTCAGAAAATATTAGACTTGAAGAAAGGACCGAAGAAGGACTGCCCTTCTTTCCTTGAAACTGCATGGAGAGAGGCTGCACAGTCAGAAAGACTGCACCTGCTGCACTTTGGGCTAGTAAAGTTTGGACTGTGCCTGCGGCTCCTGGACTGGGGAAAAGTTGTTTCCTGGATTCACCTCACATCAGTGACTCCAAGGAACAGATGTCTGATCCGCAGGAGCCAGCACCAGGGACACAAGAGCTAAAAGAGCTGAAACCGACAGGCTGGTAGCCACGGCAGAGGTTTTGCAGCTACCAGTTGCCAGGCGCACAAAACTGCGAGAGCCAAAAGTTGCAATCATGTCTGCAAGAACTGGGAGTGCTATCAGAGTCTGGATTTATTGTACCCAAAGGACACTAGCCCCCACCTAAGTATTTTTACCCAATCGCAGTGCAATGAGACCAGTAGCCCAGCATTGGCTGGCCTGCTACTATAACATAGAGGACTTCGAGGGACTTCAATAGCAGTAGCCAGAATTGCCCTCCATCACCCGTAGAACAAGAGACAACAACAAAGGCACCCCAATCAACCGCACCTTAACTGTAACATACTTTGTGCATCTTTTAGCCTGCATCCCCAGAATCAGGACCACTCCTTTGTAGTATATAGCTGTCATCATGTAAAGCTTGGAATTTTCCCTAAAAATGCTTTGATGACCAGGTAACTGCTCAACGTATCCCCTCTGGGCCCCTAGACCTCCATCCTGTTGTATTTGGTCGATCAAGCCGGGCTGGAGTTGCCGAACTAACACTTAAAAAAATTTCAACAGTTTACATACTTTTTGTTGATCAATATTTTTCTGCAGTTCCATTTAAAGGTATTTATAACTTCAAAAATGTGTATCTCTGAAATCCTCTGGTGGATTTTGATCATCAAGTCCCTAACAATTCATAAACATATGCTCTATTTTTATAAATTGTTGTTGAGTCTCTTTCTTGTTGTGTGACTTCCTTATTTCGTTGTTTGGTGTTGTTAGATGGTTTACACTAAGTTTTGTCAAGCCTTGCTGCTTGAAGCCACAGCTACCCAGGGTTGAGTGTAAGGTTTACAAACGAGGTTGACGGGACCAAAGACAGATTTTGCAAGGGTATTACATGATAAAGCCCCACAACCATATCATATAATCCACCCAAATCCTTACATATTGTATTATTTTTGTATGCCATTATATTGTTATTGCGAAAAGTATTTTCCATTATTTATCACTAGGATTAAAGCAATGTATAATGAAGGTATAACATTTTCAGGTTAGTGTATTCATTAAGGATTGGTGCATAGTGTATTTAAAGTATATACTAATTAATTTGAGTTGAATAATTTGATGTTTTATGTATTAATTTACATGTATAATACAGTATAAAATTATTTATAACATTTTACTTTTACGTTGTGAGGGTTTTTGGGGGTTTGGTTAGGCAGTGTTTTTAAAATGCTTATCTATTAATTTTGATTGATTAGTTTGCTTGCTATTTATGTTTACTTCATAATAAAAATTAAATTTTTTTAACAAATGTTCTTTTGGTTGTGCATTTTATTCGAGGATTTGGTGGAGAGTAATAAGTAAAACTTATTTGAATTAGCAATAATTTCTTAATGTATTAATTATATTGACATTTTATTTAAATTTTTGTATTTGTATAATCAATCATATTTAACCCCTTCGCTCCTAGGCCTCCCCCCGTGCTAAGCCTTTTTTTGGCTATTTGGGGTAGTTCGCATTTAGGCCCCTGTAATTTTCTGACCACATAAGGTATCCACACCAAATTTGCGTCCTTTTCTTCCAACAACATGGGGATTTTAAAGGTACCCAGGGTTTGTTGATTTCCCTGGAGGGGATTAGCCAAAATACAGCTACATTTTAGTTTTTTTTTAAAAATAGGAAAAAAGGGATGAAGATGAATGCATATGTGTTTTTCCCTGCAAAAGGTATCAACAAAGGGTTTGTCGTGCTGAAATGACCATCTTCTCAACTTTTAGGGACTGACAGACTCTTATCAGAAAACCAATTTATTTTTTAACAGTTTTGGCATTTTACTGGGACATAGCCTATTTTTGCTAATTTGTGTGCTTTCAACCTCCTTCCAGTTAATTGTAAAAATGGGTATGAAAGCAATGATGGATCCTAAACAGCTATACATTTCTGAAAAGGAGACAAAAGGGGTCATTTGTGCTGATCCTTCAATGTTTTCTTATAGAAACTAAGGAGTCTATTAGGATGGCGGTCGGAAAATCACCCAGACCGCCATGGTAGTGGGAAAAGACCTCCCGCCTGGACCGCGGCACATCCACCGGTCCAATTAGTATGCTCCGCAGTTGAAATCTGACCGTGGCCTTTAATATTGCGGTGGTTGCTGCTGCCAGCAGCACTGACACCATGTCAAAAGGAGCATGACCTGCATATCCCTGCACTGCGTGGCAGGCACTGCACAGTGCCTGCCACCTGGTCAGGGACATGTAGGGGGTACCATGGGTACCCCCCAGTGCACCTGCAACCCCCCAACACATTGGGGACCTGCAATGGGCCCCCAGAGACATTCTCCGCATGCCTTTCCTTGGCGGTTCCACCGCAGCGGAAAGGCTGGCTACCGCCGGCATCATAATCAAGCCGACGGAGCCTGGCCCTGCACCGGCCCCATTTTAGCAGTCCAGCTTCACCCACCAGGCATGCATGCGGACTGCTACCGGCAGAAAAGTGGTGGGCGGAATTTATCACCGCCACGGTCATCACTGCCATGCTAATGTGACCGGTGGTTTTCCGGGTTGCGATTGCGGACAGATGTCCGCCTCCGGCCCGGCGGTTGTCACCGCCGGCAGCCATCTGTCCGCCATTCTAATAGACCCACAACAGTTGAAAATAGGAAAAATGTAAACTGAGTTGAAAAAAACAGCCATTTGTGCCAACGTTTTCACCTGTAACTTCTTCTAAGTATGACAGATTTTTAAAAACGCTGGACCCTTCTGGTTGTGGGGATATATAGGACTTGTAGGTTCACCAAGAACCCAGAGCCAATAACTAAGCAGCGTTTCGCAATGTTTTTTATTGTGTACTGTGTATATAGGAATTCATTTGGGAAAATATAAATAGTAAAATATCAGTATGAAAGACACCTATGTATGTCTGAAATGGGAAAAAAATATAGAGTTTAGAGACAGTATCGATTTGCACATCTCTGAAATTGTGGGTACCCATACTAGCAAGAGAATTATAGGACATTTTTCAAAGTGACTTCTTTTTTACACATTGTCTTACATTTGGGAGGCAGAAATGCATCGAAAGTCAACAGGTAATAACAGTTGCTCTACAATTCTTTGTTGCCCTAAGTCTTCAGAGAAAAATGGTACCTCACTTGTGTAGGTAGGTCTAGTGCCAGAGACAGGAAACGGCCCAAAACGCAATGTGAACACACCACATTTTTACAATGAAAACGGACCCTTTTTTTACAAAGTGCCTGTACATTTTGAACCCCAGCTCTGCCGGCACCAAAGGGAAACCTAGCAACCTTATACATATTTTAAAACTAGACACCCAGGGAAATCTAGGATGGGGTGACTTGTCTGGCTCTCTCCAGGTTATGTTACCCAGAATCCCTTGCAAACCTCAAACTTTGTAAAGAAAAAAACACACACATTTTCCTCACATTTCTGTGGTGGAAAGTTCTGGAATTTGCGTAGATCCACCAAATTCTACCCACCCCGCATTCCCCAAAGTCTTCCGAGAAAAATGGTACCTCACTTGTGTGGGTAGGTCTAGTGCCCGTGAAAACTGACCCCAATTTATGCAAAGTGCCTAGCTGTCGATTTTGAACCCTAGCTCTGCCGGCACCTAGGGAAACCTAGCAAACCAATATATTCTTTAAAACTAGACTCCCAGGGAAATCCAGGATGGGGTTACTCGTCTGTCTCTCACCAAGTTCTGTTACCCAGAATCCCTTGCAAAACTCAAACTTTGAAAAAAAAAAACACATTTTCCACACATTTCTGTGGTGGAAAGTTCTGGAATCTGCGTTTGTCCACAAAATACCCCCCACCCTCATTCCCCAAAGTTATCAGAGAAAAATGGTACCTCACTTGTGTGGGTAGGCCTAGTGCCTATGACAGGCAATGGCCCAAAACTTATTGTGGAGACATGAGTCACCTATTACAAAACGACCTGGTTTTGCAAAGGGGGGGCACCTGGGTTTTTGGCCCCTGGCTCAGCGGCCATCTGGGGAAACCTACCAAACCCACACATTTCTGAAAATAAGATACCCTGGGGAGTCCAGGAAGGTATAGCTTGCGTGGATCCCCCAACGTTTCCCTACCCAGAATGTGAGGGAATGTTGTGGAATCACCGAGCTGACACGAATTTCCTTCCACCTAGGGTTCCCCCAGGTCTCCCAATAAAAATGTTATCTCTCTTCTGTGGGTAGGCATAGTGGCTGTCACAGGAAATGGCCCAAATTGTACTGTGGAGGCTTCAAAATTCAGTATCATGCAACGACCTGGGTTTGCAGGGGGGACACCTGGTTTTTTGGCCCTGGGCTCGCGGCTATCTAGGGGAACCTACCAAAACCCACACATTTCTGAAAACTAGACACCCTTGGGAGTCCAGTGAGGTATCGCTTGCGTGGATGCCCCAATGTTTCTCTATCCAGAATTTCCTGCAAATCTCAAATTTAGCTGAAAAAAATCAAATTTTCCTCACATTTCTGTGTGGGAATGTTGTGGGATCGCCAGGCTGACACAGATTTCCTACCACCTGGCGTTCCCTCACTCCCTGGACTCCCACGGGTCTCTAGTTTTCAGAAATGTATTGGTTTGGTAGGTTTCCCTAGAAGGCCACCAAGCCCGGGACCAAAAACTCATGTGACCCCCCCTTGCAAAATCAGATCGCTTTGTGATAGGTAATTATTATGTCTCCACGATACGTTTTGGGCCCTTGCCTGTCGCGGGTACTTGACCCACCCACAAGAGTGAGGTACCATTTTTATCAGGAGACTGGGGAGAATTCTGGGTGGTAGGAAATTTGTGTCAGTCCAGTGATCCTACAACTTTCCCACACAGAAATTTGAGAGAAATAGATTTTTTTAGCAAAATTTGAGGTTTGCAGGGGATTCTGGGTAGGGAAACGTTGCGGGATACACACAAGTCATACTTCTCTGACCTCCCCAGGGTGTCTAGTTTTCAGAAATGTGTGGGTTTGGTAGATTTCCCTAGATTGCGGCGAGCTCGGGGGTATATATATATACATATATAAACACAAACACATCTGAGAACAAAAATTATCAATATTTTCAATAATCCACAGACGATAAGTCTTCTTGTTCATTAATTTCTTGATGTTTTTTATTCTTATTTCTTTAAAGAGTTCATAAAGGAATGTCACAGTAAGTGCCAACACGTGTTTCGCGCCAGCTGCGCTTCTTCAGGGCTGTCATATAAACAGAAATTGATAAGCTTAGAATATACTAATACAATCATATTCTAATGTACATATGCAAACAACTCTTAAATACTATTTCTTCAACTGAGATATACAAAAAGGAAATATAAATAACGCGAAAATATATATATATATATATATATATATATATCCAACATAAGCAGGTAAGCCCCAAAAGGAAGGAAGCCTCAGGCAGAATAATTCGCTCTTGGTTTATTGAATGACAACGTGCACGCAGGCAGACTCTCAGAGCTTCAGCATCAAAGTTAACATGATACGCCATACGCGTTTCGGGAGTCTTGCTATTCCCTTCTTCAGTGGCGCGGAGAGTAAAGACTGACAGCAAAGTTTGTTTCACACACCTTCGTATTAAAGTACTTGCCACAGTGGGCGTGGCCATCTCACAGGCTTCTGGTACTTGTGGTGTGCTAATTATAATCCTCAGTGGGCTTGCAAAGTCAAGTCTTTAAAATTAAAAATGAATAGTTTCCCAAGTGGGTAGATGCATAGTCTTTGTGGCTGCCTGCTCCGCTTTGTCGTTGTCACACGGAGCGTCGAAACAACACCATCCTGCCGATGGCACTGACCTCGTCTGTCTTCCGTTGCTGCCGGCGCCAGGTGGGGCCAGCACGGACTCGCACAGCGATGGGCTTCGTTCCGCGGCTGGGCAACAGCCGTATATATCCAACATAAGCAGGTAAGCCCCAAAAGGAAGGAAGCCTCAGGCAGAATAATTCGCTCTTGGTTTATTGAATGACAACGTGCACGCAGGCAGACACTCAGAGCTTCAGCATCAAAGTTAACATGATACGCCATACACGTTTCGGGAGTCTTGCTATTCCCTTCTTCAGTGGCGCGGAGAGTAAAGACTGGCAGCAAAGTTTGTTTCACACACCTTCGTATTAAAGTACTTGCCACAGTGGGCGTGGCCATCTCACAGGCTTCTGGTACTTGTGGTGTGCTAATTATAATCCTCAGTGGGCTTGCAAAGTCAAGTCTTTAAAATTAAAAATGAATAGTTTCCCAAGTGGGTAGATGCATAGTCTTTGTGGCTGCCTGCTCCGCTTTGTCGTTGTCACACGGAGCGTCGAAACAACACCATCCTGCCGATGGCACTGACCTCGTCTGTCTTCCGTTGCTGCCGGCGCCAGGTGGGGCCAGCACGGACTCGCACAGCGATGGGCTTCGTTCCGCGGCTGGGCAACAGCCGTATATATCCAACATAAGCAGGTAAGCCCCAAAAGGAAGGAAGCCTCAGGCAGAATAATTCGCTCTTGGTTTATTGAATGACAACGTGCACGCAGGCAGACTCTCAGAGCTTCAGCATCAAAGTTAACATGATACGCCATACGCGTTTCGGGAGTCTTGCTATTCCCTTCTTCAGTGGCGCGGAGAGTAAAGACTGGCAGCAAAGTTTGTTTCACACACCTTCGTATTAAAGTACTTGCCACAGTGGGCGTGGCCATCTCACAGGCTTCTGGTACTTGTGGTGTGCTAATTATAATCCTCAGTGGGCTTGCAAAGTCAAGTCTTTAAAATTAAAAATGAATAGTTTCCCAAGTGGGTAGATGCATAGTCTTTGTGGCTGCCTGCTCCGCTTTGTCGTTGTCACACGGAGCGTCGAAACAACACCATCCTGCCGATGGCACTGACCTCGTCTGTCTTCCGTTGCTGCCGGCGCCAGGTGGGGCCAGCACGGACTCGCACAGCGATGGGCTTCGTTCCGCGGCTGGGCAACAGCCGTATATATCCAACATAAGCAGGTAAGCCCCAAAAGGAAGGAAGCCTCAGGCCTTTGGTGAGCGATTGGTGAGCGATTATGTGTCTGCGGCTTCACTTCTTTGGGGCTACCTGCTATTCTGGATATATTTCGGCTGTCGCCCAGCCGTGAAGTGAGGCCCACTGCGGTAATAGCGGATCCGTGCCGGCTTCCAAGAGCGCTGGCGGTTACGGAAGACATGCAAGTTTCGGTTCCATACGCAGGATGGAGCCGCCTTGGATGCTTACATTTGCGGCTGGAAAGCGGGGCAGGCTGCTGGCAGGACAGGACATCGACCCACAGGGGTAAATACAGCAGTCATTTATTTTCACGAATGTCAAGCATGCCCACTGGGGATTTCAAGTTTGCACACTACAATGACCAGAAGGCCGTGAGAGGGCAACGCCCACTGGGGGCAGGTCGTTAAAACCAACCAGGTGTGCATTGAACTTTGCTTGCATTCCATGAAGACACGCCACTGAGGAAGGGAGCAAAGGACTCCTGAAACGCGTCTGGCGATTGATTTTACCGATGACTCTTCTGTCTGAGCTGCCTGCTGGCAAGTCGCACAATAAATTTGGTGAGCGATTATGTGTCTGCGGCTTCACTTCTTTGGGGCTACCTGCTATTCTGGATATATATATATATATATATATATATATATATATATATATATATATATATATATATATATATATATATGAACTTGAAGCATTCAAAAACCTCCAGCTCGCAGCGCGTGGCGAAAATGAATGTACGAACTCCTCTTCGTCGGTGCTTAAAGTAATTCTTTATTCACTCCCTTCTGTCTGCCATGACGCGTTTCGGCCGGTAAAACGGCGTTAACCTCTTCAGTGCCCATGACGAGATAGTCTTGTCATGGAGCACGGTCGCGCTGTGCCCATGACGAGACTATCTCGTCATGAACCCCACCCACTAATGTAACGCCCGGCACAGGAGAGGGAAAGGGCGTGGCACAGAGGGGGTTAATCACATGAGGCGGACTTTACAAGAAGTGTGTTTTAAAGTAGATAGCACCCGTGTCACGTGATTCATAGACATGGAAAATATACTATGTTTACAGAGAATTCTTTCCTTAAATGAAAAAAACTTACTAGGTAACAGATCGAATTGCAGATGAAATGAATCAAAGTCAATGTTTCAACTTGATAAATTGATATTAGTCTCATAGATACATTGTGCTCATGAAATCGTAAGACATAAAGACATAAATGCCGTTCATAATGGTGCCTAGTCATCGCATATAGTGTAATCACTGATACAGAGTAGAAGATCACACTGTTTTAAACATTTTTTTTACAATAAAGTAAATGCATGAATGCCATTTTTTGAAGTGGTCGACTGTCTAATACAGTATATACTGATGGTGTTGATGGATGAATTAAGGCAGTCCAGACATGAGCACAAATATAAGATAAAAAAACTGCAAGTAAAAACATGTTGGTATATTCCATGTTATCCATCTAATAGATAAAATCACATTTGATTAATCCCAGTAAAAGAAAGTGCATATGTGCAAAAAGTGAAAATATAACTGTAAAGTGCAAAGTGCAAATATGTGCAAAGTATAGCTAAGTCGTCCTGAATTAAGAGCACCATATGCATAATTAAATAGATTGAATGTAAAAACCCAGTATAAAAACCATGTTGTTAATAAAGTTGTCACATTCAAAATATTTGGGAAATGCTATCATAAAAATTAAAAAGACTATTATACTGAGCGAGGCAAAGCTGTATGTCAACAAGATGGTAAAGGTGTGGTTAAACAAGATTGAAGAACTATCCTAATGTAAATAAAATATGTCAGTCAGGGGTTGCATCTTATAAAAAATTGTGCAGATCTTCTGTGGTGTTAAGTCCAAGTGGGGTCTTACTATCTAATTCCATTATGAACTGTGTCTCTAGTTGTCTCAACATACGTTCTCTATTGCCCCCTCGTTTAAGTTTCGGGATGGCATCAATGACAAAGTATGTAAGGCAGCTAAGATCATTATTGTGCACCAATTTAAAATGCCGTGCCACCGGGTAGGTGGCGTCGTTGTTAACGATGGCTCTAAGGTGCTGCAAAATTCGAGCATGTGCCTGAAGTTTGGTGCTGCCTATGTAGTTGAGGCCACAACTGCAGGTGAGTACATAAACCGCATATTCTGTGCGGCAGTTGTAGTGACCACCTATTTGGACTGGTACAGAGCTAAATGGAGTACTGTAGTGAGTCCTATTGACTCCAAATTTGCATGCCCTGCACGATGTACATTTGAAGAACCCCTTGATAGGTTGCAGCCAGGTCCCCTTTTTTGTGTGTTCTGGGTTATTCCTAACCAATTGATTTCTCATAGAGACCGCCCGTCTAAAAGTGATATTGGGTACGGACGGAAGTCTGGGCGCCAAAACTGCATCAGTTTTGAGTATTGGCCAGTTGTTGTTAATTATTGCCCTAAGTTGTTTATGTTGCCGATTGTAAGTGGTAACTAAACGGGATGTATTGCTGGCCAAAGGGTCAGTGGTTCCAGATATTGCCTCAATTCTCTTATTTGAACTCAATAGAGTTTCTCTAGTCTTAAGAGCGGTCTTGTCAGTAGCTTGTTGGAGGATATTGTCACTGTACCCCTGGCCTTGAATCTGGCCAGTGCCTGTTGTGAACATCTTGTGGATTCCTCCTGAGTACTGCAAATGCGTTTAATTCTAAGGAGTTCTCCGTAAGGGATACTCCTAATGAGATGGTTGGGGTGAGAGCTAGAGGCGTGGAGAGTGGCATTGCCAGCGGTTGGTTTTCTGTACAAAGTGGATTCCAACTGTTTGTTAGATACATAGATAGTAGTGTCCAAAAATGGGACATTAGATGGACTGATGTGTGCAGTAAACCGAAGGTTAATGTTGTTGTTAAGTTCTGATATAAATATTTCAACACTATCCTGGTCACCTTTCCAAACAAAAAACACAACATCGATGTATCTAAGCCAATGCAATACATGTTCATATGTTTTGGAAAAAGTGCCCATGAGAGCCTGCTCCTCCCACCAGCCCACGTGTAAACACGCGTAGCTGGGAGAGAAACAGGCTCCCATAGCCACGCCCCGTTTTTGACGATACATATTATTGTCAAGCATAAAAAAATTGTTAAACAGGCACCACTTAACCATCTCCAAAAGCATCATGTTATGATTGGAACAGGTCAGAGGTATTTTGTCCAGATAAAATTTGACGGCAGTTAATCCAGCAAGATGGTCTATGCTGGTATATAGTGACTCTATGTCCATCACAACTAGCAGTAGATTGTCCTCCCATTTGATGTTTTGAATTTTGTCCAAGAAGTCCCCTGTATCCCTTATGTATGAAGGGAGTGATTGCACAATTGGTTGTAGAAAATAATCTACATATTCTGAAATGTGTTCACTGATGCCGCCGATGGCAGAGATGATGGGTCTGCCCGGTGGAGGATTCATTTCTTTGTGAATTTTTGGTATTAGGTATAAAGTATGGATGATGGGAAAATCAATCACCATGAATTTGGCTCCTTGGTTAGAGATAATTCCTTGCCTTTTCCATCCCATGAGATCTTTTTTAAGGGTGTCTTTGATCTTTGGTATTCACCTTGGGTGGTCTTGGCATAGCAATCTTCATTGGATAGTTGTTTAAGGGCTTCTTGTGTGTATTGTTCGCGTGGCCAAATAACCACATTGCCTCCTTTGTCTGACATGTTGACCACAATATCCTTATTGTTTCTCAATTTACAAATGAGTTTCTCATACTGTACGTTTTGATATTTGGATCTAGATTTACTGTGGTTGGTTTTGCAGTACAGTTTTTTGATGTTGTCTATTATTCTTTCGTGAAAAATGTCTATGGCATCCTTGGGCATCATCGGATAGAATTTGGACTTAGCTTTAAGAGGGCTGATGCCAGCACTAGATGTGGTAAGGTTGAGATCAGCTAGTCTCTCTTGAGTGGGAGTTTGACTGTTAGGCAACATTCTTTCTTGAAAATTCTTATTATTGAGCTCACTGATGGTGAGCATGGTGGTTGCATCTGATGCCAGAAGATTGCAGAGATTGCTGGATGTGGGATTAGTAGAGGTATTAGCCATTGTAGTTTGTGTGTTGCCGTTCTTGATAGTAAAGAATTTTTGTAGCTTGAGCTTCCTGATGTATTTGAAGATGTCAATGCGAGTTTTACTATAATTGAAGCTGCTTTCTGGGCAATACGACAGTCCAAGGGCTAGTATTTGTGTTTCCGCTCTGGTTAATGTGAGTTGCAAGAGATTGACTACTGTATTGTTATCAGTTGTTATCTCCTGCGCCACTGCTTCCTTGTTTTTCCTCTTCCTGCATTGGCGCCTTTCGCGGCGCCGCTTGTTCCTCCGTTTGTTTCTACCTGAGGAATGTTGAGATTCCGCGGCCGCAGCGTCTGCAGGCGGTCCTCTGCTAAAAAATTCAACTCCTCTGCTGGACTGAGAATGTTAACTAATTCTCCAGCTCTCTCTACTCTGAGCATACCATCATCTGAATCGTTGTCAATAGTGAGCGAGCCTGTTTCGGAGCCTGATCCTGTCATGTTGGTTCCAGTTGCTGAGGTTTCATTACTTTGTGTCGTGATGTTGCGATTGGGATTTCCCAGTTTGTTTTTCTTGGCGTGGTCATATTTGCGTGAGAACGTGAAAACTTGTCCCAACTCATAATCGGTTTTATCCCTTGCGTATTTAAAAACCTTGCGTGCCTTGATTCTATCCTCGTGCTTTATCGTTCTCTCTGTGATCTCTTTTTTGGTTTTGATGATCTATTCTGTTTGCTCGAGTTGATTAAGCTGTTTATTAATGCTTTCAATTTCTTTTAGCAGAATCACCCGGTCTATCTTGGCGTATTTAATTAGAATTAAAACCATATTCATTGAGGCTGTCAAGTTGTTAGATGCCCATTCTTTGAGCATTTCAGGGTTGGGATTTTCATACGAGGGTGCTACAAAAATTCTCAGTCCTCGAGGATATAGATATATTTATATATATTTATGCAAAATAATAACTTTCTTGAAGAGAAGAGGCTTACTCTGTTGTAGCATGTAGCTGGCTTTAATCGAAAACAAGACGCTTTTCGGCCATTGCTGGACTTGATCACAAGCAGCTGAGAAAACCAATCACAGTGCCGTAAATGTGTTTTCAAAACAAACATAAAAAGTGGACTGAAAAGATGTGTGATACAAAATAGGAAACCAAGCTTTAGAATTCGCATATATCTCTGTGCTGTTAATACATCGATAAAAATGCCAGTCAGCATATTAGTACAAGAGTGATACTTTGTTACTTGAAAATGTGTGCATCAGCAAAACCAGACACATCATTGTACATGGTACTAGCATGGTGCATTGTGGTCCCAGTGATATCTGCATAAACATAACAATCATTGTGGCCTAGCGGGCCATCATCATGTTGTATAAGTGTCGTGGTCAGGTATGAACGTGTGCCACTAACCTGACAGCCGGATACAGCAGGAACGATGCTAGGTAATCTCCTCCCCTCAGAAGTGACACCTGCGCGCAGCGTATATATATATGCGGCACAGATAACACTCCTACCGGGGAAGGGAAAAAAGGGACAAAGGAAACAAAAACAGAGTTGTCGCCTGTACCGCGGACCCACTTGGCAGGAAGGATGAGGTCTTACTTCCGCTCCTCCCTCTAGTCCCTGCAATGAGAACACAACACACATTCAGCAGGGTCTACGATCAGGCACTTTCCCAACCTCCTCCCACCTCCTCAGACTATAACTCACAATGGGTATCTGCAAGGAAGCAGTCGTTGAAACAGGCGAGTTCTTATGATCAATAACGCAACACTAGACTCATACAACAGTCTTGAATAAGGAAGTAACTGGATACTTATCCATTTACGCCAAGCCGGCAAGTCTTGCACCAACGTCGTCTGTCTTCCAGCTGAAATCCAGCGCTATCATAAGCGCACCATGTGAAGAACGTTCCCTCCTGGACCAAGGTTAACGGCACTCTGGCAAGGGGGATGCCGATGGCAAACAGGGATGCGTGCGGGGGAGGAGCACGACTCCGCTGCAGTGTCGCGTTGGGAGAGTATCCGGCAGGAATTAGCTCTCTTTAAGGTTCAATCCTCCCTGGGGCATAGCCACCGGTATGCCCGTAAAGACTGAGGTGAAGGGACACAGGTTTGTGAACAACAGGAAGTTACACCCAGCCTCCTTCCGCAATTTGGGAGGGGGAGGTAGCGGAGTAGTGGCTGGTGCAGGGAGCATGCACAGCGCTCTCCTTCTGTTCGAAGAGCCTGCTGCGAGTCCCGTAGGGGAGAGAGCGTTTCTCTGGTTCCCGTCGGGTCAAGGGTGCGCGGAGATATACCGCCTTCCAGGTAAAGTGTGGCGGATTCGGCAGGGTGCAGATATCGCGGTACTCCCGCGCTGAGGGGGATTCTCTGTGGCTCGAAGCAGGGTGCGGGTGATTGCAGGCTTCCGCGCCGCGGGTCTTTCCTTGGTGACTCAAGGTAAACAGCGTTACTTGGAGCGTAGCTTCTCGGCATCGATTCGGAACTTGAGTGTCAAGCACCGCCTTGCGTGGGGGCGGGGCTTATATACTGAAGGCATTCGTTCCCAGTGCACCGTGGGAGTTGTAGTGTACCGGCCCCTCTGTCATACGCATTCACGCCATACCTGCTCTACGGCGCCCCCTCTGCTGGGCCATGACAGTACCCCCTCTCAATGTCCGACGTCTCAGCGGACCTCCTGGCTTAGAAGGGTGTTGGATATGGAAACGTCTCACCAGCCCGGGGCAATGTAGGTTATTCTTTGGTTCCCAGGACCTGTCTTCCTGCCCATAACCCTTCCACTCTATTAGAAAGTGGATCTGACCTCGTAGGATCTTGGAATCTAGAATAGCCTGCACCTCATATTCTTCCTTCCCTTCTACCTCTATTGCAGGAGGCCTAACGGGAAGGCGTGTGCTGGCACGGCATGGTTTCAGAAGGGACACATGAATTACGGGGTGGATATGCCACGAGGGGGGCAGAGTGAGTTTCATGGCCACAGGATTGATGATTTTGCTGATAGGGTATGGACTAGGCCTGGGCAGTAAATTCCGTTCCGTTCGCGGAATTTGCGGAATTTGGGTAATTTCGCGTTCCGCGGAGAACGCGAAATTGCCCAAAAATCTGCGTTCCGCGGCTTCGCGAAATTTTTTGCTTGTTCGCGTTCTCAATATGCGTGTTCGCGAGATATTTCACCCCAAACACGCAAACAGCGATCGCGAACAGGAAAAAAGTATCGCGAACAAGCAATTCCGCGTGTTCGCGGAATTTCTGCGTGTTCGCGGAGATTTTTTACCATTTCGCGGAGATTTGCGGAACGCGTTTACGCAAATTCCGCCCACCCCTAGTATGGACCTATGTATTTGGGAGCTAGTCTATTATTTCCCTTGAGTCTTAAATGTTTTGTGCTCAACCAGACCTTATCACCTACAGAGTATGCGGGTTCAGGTGTCCGTTTTTTATCAGCCTGCGATTTATCTCGTACTCGAGCTTCCTCGAGATGTGTCTTAGCTGTGTCCAACACGGTTTTGAGCTGTGCGTGATGTTCTTGAATGGAAGGGAGTCTTGAGATGATGGGATTGACGAAAGGTAGCATGTTGGGATGGAAACCAAAAAGACAAAAGAACGGAGAGCATCCCAAGGATGAATGGGTGGCATTATTGTATGCAAACTCAGCGGTCCATAGGAGTGTACTCCATTCCTCGGCGTGTATCAGGGAGAAGCATCTGAGATATTGCTCTAAGGTTTGATTGAGCCTTTCTGTTTTCCCATCCGTTTGGGGATGATAACTAGACGATAGTCTTGCGTCCACTTTCATTGTAGCACACAGTTCTTTCCAGAATTTGGAAGTGAATTGGGTCCCTCGGTCAGTGATGATGACAGCAGGTATTCCATGTAACTTAATCACTTGTTGGAGGAAGACGGAGGCAACTTCTGCTGCCGTGGGTAACTTGGGGAGGGCAATGAAGTGCCCCATCTTGGTTAGATGATCTACAATCACCAGGATGGTATTGTTCTTACAGCTGGGCGGCATTTCCACTATAAAATCCATGGATATGGTGTGCCAAGGAGCCGGTGGCGTGGGAATAGGTCTAAGAAGACCGCTGGGTCTTTGGTGAGAGGCCTTTGCCTGAGTGCAGACAGCATAGTCTGCCACATAGGTGGCGGTGTCTTGGCGTAATGTCTCTCACCAGAAATAGCGTGACACCGCTTGTTCTGTTTTCTGTCTTCCGACATGACCGGCTAAAGTAGTGTCGTGAACCCAGTGTAAAGCTTGTTCTTGTAACGACTTACTGGGAACATACAGTTTATCATCTTGAAATAGTAGCCCATCCAGGTCTTTTCTCCGATGAGGCCCTTCCTGGACCCAGGCTGCCCTATCCATAGCCATCACCTGTCTTTTTACTTCGGAAAGGAAGAGCTGGGTAGAGATCGCAGCCGTGGACATCGTAGGGAAGGACGCCTTGTGTAAAATGATTGGAGGCTCTTCTTCTGTCTCAGGTACTGAAGGACCCTCGAGCACGGGCCTCGACAAGGCATCTGCCTTTCTGTTTTGTGGTCCTGGTCGATATTTAATGAGGAAATCGAAATCCGCGAAAAACAGGGACCATCTTAGCTGTCGGGGGGTTAAAGCCCGAGCACTCTTCAAAAATAGTAAGTTTCTGTGATCTGTATAGATTTCGACGGTGTGCTTAGCCCCTAGCAGATAGTGTCTCCACTCCTCACAGGCGCGTTTTATGGCCAACAGCTCCTTGTCAGTGGTGCTGTAATTGATTTCACAGCTTGTCAATTTCTTCGAAAAGAAGGCAACAGGGTGGAGTTGCCCGGTGTCCGGATGTCGTTGAGACAGGATTTCTCCTAACGCATAATAGGACGCATCTGTTTCCAGTATGAAGGGCAGTTGGGCATCCGGATGTCTCAGAATCGGGGCCCTGGAAAAACATATTTTTAGGTCTTGGAAGGCTTCTTCTGCTTCAGCTGTCCACTTGAAAGAGGCTCCTATCTTCAGTAGATATGTCATGGGTTGGATGCGGGTAGAGAAGTTCTGTATAAATCTTCTATAGAAGTTTGCAAACCCCAAGAAACTCTGTAAGGCCTTAACGCTAGAAGGAGAATTCCACTCTTGGATGGCCCGTGTTTTCTTTGTATCCATGCACACCCCATTGGGCCCAATGACATACCCCAAGAATTCCACCTCCTGAGTGTGAAAGAAGCATTTTTCTAGTTTGGCATACAGTGAGGAGTTCTGGAGCCTCTCCAATACCGCTGCTACGTGGAGCTTGTGCTCCTCTAACGAAGCTGAGTAGATGAGGATATCATCAATGTATACGATGCAGGATACATCTAAGAGGCCCCTCAATACCTCATCCATGAAGTATTGGAAGGCGGCAGGGGCATTACAAAGACCAAAGGGCATGACTTGGTACTCGTATAGGCTAAACTTTGTTCTGAATGCCGTCTTCCATTCATCCCCCTGCCGCACTCTGACCAGATGATAGGCTCCCCTGAGGTCCAATTTCGTAAAGAATTTGGCTCCTTTCAATTGATCCAGTAGTACCGGAATGAGGGGAAGGGGATACCTGTTCTTCTTGGTAATCCTGTTTAGGGCTCGATAATCTATGCAGGCCCGCAATCCTCCTTCACGCTTCGGAATGAAAAATAAAGGAGATGACGCAGGGGAGGAGGAATGTCTAATAAATCCCTTGGCCAGTAACGAACTAAGATATTGCTGTAGGTAGGTGGTTTCCGCTTCCGTCAGAGCGTAAATGCGGCTACACGGGATACTGGCCCCTGGTTCCAAGTCAATGACGCAATCATAGGCCCTGTGTGGAGGTAGTTTATTGGCTTCTTGTTCATCGAACACGTCTTGATACTTTTGGTATTCGGGGGGTACCTGTGACGTACAGCCGATATTGGGGGAGCTACTTCCGCTAGCCAAGAATGCTGCAGGGTTGTCTTTCTTTGCCGGTTCTTCCTTTTGACAGAGAGTGCAGTGTTCTTTACAATACGTTGAATTCAGGGATAATGTACGTGCGGCCCATTGAATGAGAGGGTCATGAAGGGTTAGCCAGGGCATCCCCAATATCAAGGTAAACTGAGGGGCGTCGATCAGATCGAATTGGATGGCTTCGCGATGGTTCTCGCCTATGGTCATCGCGAGAGTTTGCATGTGATACTCCACTGGTCCTGAGGTTAAATCTGTGCCATCCACGGCTTTTACCATCTCGGGGATAGAATTTTTTACTGTTCGAAACCCCGTTTCTTTTGTGTATGTCTGATCCATAAAGTTACCGGTTGCACCGGAATCTAGTAAGGCGTGAACGGAGACCACTCCGACCTCCGTGGCTGCTAATTCCACGCATACGTTCATATGAGCTACTGCACTTTGGATAGTATTGACGAGGGCAGGACAGACCTCTTTCTCCCCGGGCCTCAAACAAGGGGTCTGGTTCTTGTCTGAGTTCTTTAGTTTTCCGACGGTTCAAACAGGGTGTCTGTGGTGTTCACTTTTTGTGGGCTTTTTGCGTCTTTATATGGGGCCCGGGTTCTGGCCTTGCATTCCTTTATGAAATGCCCGGATTTTCCACAATAGAGGCACAGACGTAGCTTCCGCCGTCTCTCCATTTCTTCTTGGTTTAGCGGGCCCCTAATACCACTTATTTGCATGGGTTCTACCCCGTCCATCACCGGGGCAGGAGCGGTGTTAAGAGGTCGAGGTCGCGGGGTGGTATAACGGGTTTCCATGCGGGTTTTATCCCCTCGCCGTTCTTGTAAGCGATGATCCGATTGGACTGTGAGGTCGATAAGTTCATCACAAGAGGTGGGGAGATGCACCACCTGCGCAAGGACATCTTTCAATTCGCCTCGTAACCCCTGATAGTGTAAGGATGTGCGCTTCTCCTGAGGCCAATCTGTTTCAGAAACCAGTCTATTAAACGAGGTGATGTAAGTCAATAGTTCTTGATTCCCCTGTTTCAGGGTGATTAGTTCTCTGTCTAGGGAGAGGGAATGGGCCTTCCGATCAAACAATTTGCGCATTTCCACGCAGAAGGAGTCAAAATCTCTCAGAGCCGGGTCATTTCTTTCTATAAGCGGGAAGGACCAGCTGGCAGCGTCTCCTCCTAGATAGGACATTACGAAGGCAGTTTTGGTCTGGTCATCCGGAAATACTGCAGGTTTGCACATAAAATGTAATTTGCACTGCCCCATGAAAATACCAAATTTCTTAGGGTCCCCAAAGAAGCGTTCAGGGGGGGCTAAAGGCAAGTGTGCAGGCTGAATAACCTGGATGGTAGAAGGACCCCCTGCACCCCCGTCTGTCTGCGAGGCATGCCCTGCATGGGAACTGCTAGTATGAGGCGGGGGTAGGGTCCATTGCCTAATGTACTGCGCTCCTCTCTGTGCGCTGGGACCTGGGCGAGATAGCCCAGCTACCTCACGTCGCATCGTGCTCATCTCACTACGCAGTTCTAGCGCATCCCCCTGAAACGCATCTACTTCCATCCTGAGGGCGGTCAGGGTCTCTAATACTGACGTGAGGATGGTGTTAGTGTCCATCGTTCGGGCTGTATATATCCGTGGGCTTGACACTCTGTCGTGGTCCGGTATGAACGTGTGCCACTAACCTGACAGCCGGATACAGCAGGAACGATGCTAGGTAATCTCCTCCCCTCAGAAGTGACACCTGCGCGCAGCGTATATATATATGCGGCACAGATAACACTCCTACGGGGGAAGGGAAAAAAGGGACAAAGGAAACAAAAACAGAGTTGTCGCCTGTACCGCGGACCCACTTGGCAGGAAGGATGAGGTCTTACTTCCGCTCCTCCCTCTAGTCCCTGCAATGAGAACACAACACACATTCAGCAGGGTCTACAATCAGGCACTTTCCCAACCTCCTCAGACTATAACTCACAATGGGTATCCGCAAGGAAGCAGTCGTTGAAACAGGCGAGTTCTTATGATCAATAACGCAACACTAGACTCATACAACAGTCTTGAATAAGGAAGTAACTGGATACTTATCCATTTACGCCAATCCGGCAAGTCTTGCACCAACGTCGTCTGTCTTCCAGCTGAAATCCAGCGCTATCATAAGCGCACCATGTGAAGAACGTTCCCTCCTGGACCAAGGTTAACGGCACTCTGGCAAGGGGGACGCCGACGGCAAACAGGGATGCGTGCGGGGGAGGAGCACGACTCCGCTGCAGTGTCTCGTTGGGAGAGTATCCGGCAGGAATTAGCTCTCTTTAAGGTTCAATCCTCCCTGGGGCATAGCCACCGGTATGCCCGTAAAGACTGAGGTGAAGGGACACAGGTTTGTGAACAACAGGAAGTTACACCCAGCCTCCTTCCGCAATTTGGGAGGGGGAGGTAGCGGAGTAGTGGCTGGTGCAGGGAGCATGCGCAGCGCTCTCCTTCTGTTCGAAGAGCCTGCTGCGAGTCCCGTAGGGGAGAGAGCGTTTCTCTGGTTCCCGTCGGGTCAAGGGTGCGCGGAGATATACCGCCTTCCAGGTAAAGTGTGGCGGATTCGGCAGGGTGCAGATATCGCGGTACTCCCGCGCTGAGGGGGATTCTCTGTGGCTCGAAGCAGGGTGCGGGTGATTGCAGGCTTCCGCGCCGCGGGTCTTTCCTTGGTGACTCAAGGTAAACAGCGTTACTTGGAGCGTAGCTTCTCGGCATCGATTCGGAACTTGAGTGTCAAGCACCGCCTTGCGTGGGGGCGGGGCTTATATACTGAAGGCATTCGTTCCCAGTGCACCGTGGGAGTTGTAGTGTACCGGCCCCTCTGTCATACGCATTCACGCCATACCTGCTCTTCGGCGCCCCCTCTGCTGGGCCATGACAATAAGCCATCGTAAATGCACACCTGTACAGCGTGTATCACCAGGCATGAGAGACGTTGAAAAAAGAAACAAGAGAAAAGTTCAGGAGAAACAGATGTACAAAAGGGAGAGGAGAAAAAAGGGTGGGAGAGAGACAAGAAAATCACCGAAGAAGAATAACCGCGGTAGATGGCAATGTCCGTTTATCCCATAATGGTTACGGAGATGGAGAGATGGAGGTAATTGCCAGAGAAAGCCACTGCAAAGAGAAATAGAGACAAAGAAAAAAAGGAGAGATAACAAAGAAGGAAGAGGGCTGGTGCAGAGACAGAATTTTGAGTAAAAAATATTGAGTTGCACAAATATCAAGTCATTATTATTGTGGGTTAGAAATATCGACTGCAAGAATAATGTGGAAAAGAATATCTACTTAAGGTAAGCAATATTGATTTTAAAAATATTGAAGTGTTTAATATCGTTTGCAAAAATATAGTTGTTAAAAATATTGTTTTTTATTATTGATATATATTTTAGTATATATTCTATATGTATTTTTAATATATGTGTTAAATTCTTAGTAGTTATGACATTTTTTATTTGAATTTTGTGCTTTTAGTTCTGTAGTGGGTTGTGGGTTTATAGGGTAATAGGGTGGGAAGTAATTTAATTATATTAAATTTATTTTAAAAAATGTATTTGAATTTTGCGTTTTTAGTTATGTAGAGGGTTGCGGGTTTATAGGGGTTGGGGTGGGAAATCATTTAATTATATTAAATGTATTGATTCATTTTTATCCATTAATATTTGTTTAATTGATATGTTATAGTGTTAAATGTGTAAAGTAATTTATTATTAATTCATTATTAATTGGTTGTTAATTCATATTAATTAATTTGTACTTAATTTTGGTAATTGTGTAATTAATTTTAGATGTATTGTGGTTTTTATAGGTGTAAAGGGTGGGAAGAAATTTATTTTTAATTGATGAATTAATAATTGGTTGTTAATTAATTTCAATTAATTTCTTGGTAATTAATAATGATAATTGTGTAATTACTTTTAGGTGTGTGTTGCTGTGTTTATAAGAGTAAGGGGTGTGAAGTAATTAATTATTGATTCATTAATTATGGTAATAATACAATTAATTTTAGGTGTGTGTTGTGGTGTTTAAAGGTCTGAAAGGTGGGAAGCAATTTATGTTTGATTTAAGAAATTATTAATTGGTTGTTAATTTGAATTAGTTAAATTGTAATTAATTTTGGTAATTGTGTAATTAATTGTAGGTGTATTGTGGTTTTTATAGGTGTAAAGGGTGGGAAGGGTGGCATGTAATTTATTTTTAATTATTTGATTGGTATTTATTTATGGTAATTGTGCAACTAATTTTAGGTGTGTGTTGCGGTGTATATAGGAGTAAAGGGTGTCAAGTAATTTGTTTAATTAATAATATCCAGTTGTTAATATTAATTATTTGATATTTATTTTGGGTAATTGTTTATTTTTTGTGTGCTCTTTTTACTTTTAATGGGGTAAAGGGTGGATATTAAATACATTTTAATTATTTCATTATAAGCTGTTAATAGTAATAGTTTTTTATTTTAAAATACGTTTTAATTCTGTTTTTATTATTTTTAGTTTAATTTAGGTGTGTGTTGTGGATATTATAGTGTTAAAGTGTCTGCAGTCAATTAATCTTTTAGTTTTTTTATTAATATTTTTTAATTCATTATTAATTATGTTAGTTATGTAAATAAATGTCAATATAAATGTTGAAGTGTTTTGTTATTGGTGTGGTGTTGTAGGGCAGAAAATAAAATAAACACCTTTATGTTTTAATTCATTCTTTTGTTTGTCAATATTTTCTAGTTTAAAATAATAATTTTTTTGTAAATGTATTTATTATTTTATATAATATTTGTAGGTTTTTGTTATATGTAATATTATAATATGTGTTCTTTTTATATGTTTAATATATGTATATATATTTTTTGTTTATTAAATTTTTATTATTTTTGTTTATTTTTAATATATTTTTGTTTCTAAGGGGCACATTATGATGGAGTAAAAATAGCCACCGCCGGGCCGGTGGTGGCGATTGTTATGCCATCGTCATGAGATTTACCCCGCCACATTATGATGGCAGTGGGTATCGCGGATGACGGAAAGTCCGTCTGCAGCTTTTCCGCCGGTACAATCGTCACGATTGCCTGGCGGAGCGGTCAGCATGCTCACAATGGCAGCGGAGCCTAACATGCTCCGTCAGAACAATTATGATTCCCGCGGAAGCCAGCCCTTTTTTGGTGGTTGAACAGCCATTGAAAGGCTGGCAGGGAATGCCTTCAGGGGCCTGTTGTAGACCCCCTTGTGTTGGGGGGAGGTGTGGGTGCACTGGGGGGTACCCATGGTACCCCCCTACATTTCACTGCACCAGCGTAGTGCCTGCCATGTAGTGCAGTGAAATGCACAACATGCTCTTTTTAACATTGTGACGG
Source organism: Triturus cristatus (assembly GCF_964204655.1). NCBI lineage: Eukaryota > Metazoa > Chordata > Amphibia > Caudata > Salamandridae > Triturus > Triturus cristatus. Next base: position 920,981,139 of record NC_140586.1, read on the forward strand.
TGCTGCTGTCAGCAGCCACCGTCGCAATGTTAAAGGTGCGGAATCTGACCGCAGCAGTGGCGGTCCCATCATAATTGTATATGGGGGACCGCCGTACGCATGGCGGTCGGACCCAATCATCGCTATGGTGGCAGGCGGACTAATGAGCCCCTAAGTGTTTGAGTGTTAATAGTAATTTATTTTCTCTGGTACCCAACACTTTCCCTACTGTTGCACTCACTGAAGTTGGAATAGTAATTTTTACCTCTCCCCTATCCAGCACTTTCCCTACTGTTGCAGTCACCGGAGTAGGAATAGTAATTTTTATCTCTCTGCTATCCTGCACTTTCCCTACTGTTGCACTCACTGGAGTTGGAATAGTAATGTTTACCTCTCCGCTATCCAACACTTTCCCTACTGTTACACTCTCTGGAGTGGAAATAATAATTGTTACCCCTCCGCTATCCAACACTTTCCCTACTGTTACACTCTCTGGAGTGGAAATAATATTTTTTACCCCTCCTCTATCCAACACCTTTCCTACTGTTGCACTCACTGGAGTGGGAATACATTTTTACCCCTCCGCTATCCAACACTTATGCGATTGTTGCATTCAGTTGAGTGGGAATCCTAATTTTTACCCCTCCGCTATCCAACAATTTCCCTACTGTTGCACTATTTGAAGTGGGAATAGTCATTTTTGCCCCTCCGCTATCCAACACTTTCCCTACTGTTGCTTTCACTGGAGTGGGAATAGTAAATTTTACCCCATCGCTATCCAACACTTTACCTACTGTTGCACTCACTGGAGTTCGAACAGTAATGTGTACCCCTCCGCTATCCAGCACTTTCCCTACTGTTGCACTCACTGGAGTGGGAATAGTCATTTTCACCCCTCTGCTATCCAACACTTTCCCTCCTGTTGCTCTTACTGGAGTGGGAATAGTAACTTTTACCCCTCCCATATCCAGCACTTTCCCTACTGTTGCACTCACCGGAATGGGAAAAGTAATTTGTATCTCTCTGCTATCCAACACTTTCTCTGTTGTGCTACTCTCTGGAATGGGAATAGTTATTTTTACCCCTCTGCTATCCAACACCTTTCCAACTGTTGCACTAACTGGAGTTGAAATAAATGTTTTACCCCTCTGCTATCCAACACTTATCCTATTAATGCATTCAGTGGAGTGGGAATACTAATTTTTACCTCTCCGCTATCCAACATTTACCTACTGTTGCACTATTTTGAGTGGGAATAGTAATTTTTGCCCCTCCGCTATCCCACACTTTCCCTACTGTTGCTCTCACTAGAGTGGGAATAATACATTTTACCCCTCCGCTATCCAACACTTTCCCTACTGTTGCACTCACTGGAGTTGGAATAGTAATTTTTACCTTCCGCTATCCAGCACTTTCTCAACTGTTGTACTCAGTGGAGTGGGAATAGTAATTTTTACCCCTCCGCTATCCAACACTTTCCCTACTAATGCTCTTACTGGAGTAGGAATAGTAATGTTTTCCCTTCCACTATCCAACACTTTCCCTACTGTTGCTCTCACTGGAGCGGAAATAGTCATTTTTACCCCTCCACTATCCAACACTTTCCCTATTGTTGCACTCTTTGAAGTGGGAATAGTATTTTTTACCCCTTTTCTATCTAACACTTTCCCTACTGTTGCACTCACTGCAGTTGGAATAGTAAATTGTATTATTTTGCTATCCAACACTTTTTCTACTGTTGCACGGATTGTATTAGGCAATTTAAGTTTTAATATTTTTTCCTAGTTTAATGTTTTAATTTATTTTAGAATAGTTTTTATATTTTAAATTATTTATATATATATATATATTTTTTATTTTTATATAATTTTAAAGTTTTAAAATAAATTAAAGCTAATAGTTTAATAATTATATTAAAGTAAATATATATATATATATATGTATACATAATTATGTTTGTGTGCTTATTTCACCGCTAACATTAACATTTTGAACTAAAAAAAAATATAGATATTCATCACGAATAGCTAGCAGAGCCCTGCACCCTCACCGTGCACTGCTTATGACCTAATTTATGACATCACTGATGATATCTCAAATCACATCATTGATTACATCACTGATGACATTACTGAGGACATGATCCAAGCTTCTTTTGTACACATTGCTCTTTAAATGGGTATACCATTAGAGCTATGAAAGAAAGTGCAAAATAGCTCAGAGTAATTTGAAGCGTCTTAACTGCTAACCCCATTGGTAAAGAGAGATTGTGTTATTTGCAACATTGACCCTATAGCATACATTTCATGGGTATCCGAATTCATGTTGGCTCTGAACCACAGATGAAAGGGTAACCTATCCTGCACATGGTGTACAATTGTTCAGGGAAAACCAAGGGGCATATTTACAAGCTGGCGATAAAAAATTATCGCCGCTTTTGCGGCCGTTTTCGGCCGAAAAGCGGCGATAATTTTATCACCTAATTAGCAAGGCCACGATAACGCGTGAAACCTTGCTTTAGCGTGGGGATTCCTAACGCCCAGCTTTGCATCTCTAATGAGATGCAACGTGGGCGTTACTGACCTAACATGACAGAAGAAATGTCGCTAAGCGACATTTCTCCTATCATCAAGCCCCACGTTATGAAACATAGCGGCAGGAAAAGTAGCGATAACCCCTGTTATTGCTACTTTCCTTACGACTGCTTCACGACTGACTTAGCCATGATATCCTATGGAAGGTGGATATCATGGCTAAGTTTGTGAGTCCCTATCAGCAAGCTAACGCCAAACTACGATAATCTCACGTTAGGCAGTTAGCGCTAGGATTTTTATCGCTGAGGAGATAAGCGTTGCTAATAGCACGCTATCTCAGCGATAAAAATCCACGTTACCCAGCGATAATTATCCTCACACTAAGAGCGCTGAGCGATAATTATCGCCGGTTGTTGCTGATATGCCTCCAAGTTCCTCCCGATCCTGAAGCCCTGTTACATAACTAATGCCCTGCTTTACCTGCATCATACCCCTGACAGTCAATAAACCTACATTGAGAAAAGAAGTGAATAAAAGCAGAAAAGTGGGTAGAGTTAACACTGTTTACTCCATGCAGAGAGTTTACTCTGTATCACACTGTTTGCAAACAATGAGACTCTCACGAGAAATACACCAAAGACTATTAAAAAAGTATCTGCTAAGAACAATGTCCCCTCTATGCAAAACGTGTCTAAAGAGTGGCCATTCACTTAAAACAACAAAAGATCTGAGGGTACTAAATACCATACTACCTACAGCCTTCATGCTGTGGTGAAAACATTACAGAGAAGAGAACTCATCTTCTGAAGCAAAACAAGCACATGTACATAGATTAGTACCTGGTGCTGTATTACAAAGAGTTTGCCCCAGGGGCCCAATGGGCATGTGCGCCCCATTTTTGCACCTGGGTACCATGGTATCACTGAAGAGGCAACAGACGCTTGTGCAGCCCCATTTGTAATACTGAAATCACTAGCACACATGTAGCACCAGATGCTATCTTCAGAGGGCATTCACACATTTAAATGTGACTATATGTCAAGAGTTGATAACTGAAAATGTATTTTTAGTCCACTTTTTGTATGTCCACAGAAGAGTGACTCCTCCCAGTAGCCACAGTGGTAGTTTGCACAGAATAGAATATATGTAAGATTCCAGTTGGGAGGAAAAAACTAAGGATGGCAAAATTGTGTTATTGTATCTGTGAACTGACATGATATTCTATAGAACTGTAATGAAATGTATGCTGTTAAGGCTAAAAGTGATTTGCTAGTATGTCAGGTGACTTTTTCATGCAAGTAGCATCCCTGGGTAAAACAAGTTTCACAAGACACTGACAGGAGACTGATTTGAGCAAAAAATGTCTGTAGGCAATATGTTTTCTGCACAAACAAATCTCTTTCATGCAGAAATTATACAAGATTGCATAATAACGAAATTAAGTTAATTTCAGGAATTTTGAGTAACTAGGGGACTGATTACGATGGGGGGGGAGACCGCCACCGACAGGATGTTGGTGGCAGTCTCTCGGCCATTGGAACAGGGATTTCCATCCGCCATATTATAATGGCTTCTGGACGGGTGGCGATCGGAAACTCCGACTGTCACGGTCCCCGATAGGCAGTCTGTATCCAACCGTCTGTCGGACCTCCCTGAAGTCCCAGAATGGTGGCAGTGCCTGTCAGGCACTGCCGTAGGGATTACAATATCTCTTTCTGCCAGCCGTTCTATGGCGGTCAACCCACCGCAAAACTGCAGGCGGAAATAGATTTGGGGCCCCAATAGCCCCCTCGGCCAGGGACAAAGGTACTGGGGGGCACCCATGGTGACCCCCTACATATCTCTACACCATGTGGTAGGCGCCGCATGGTGCCTGCCACGTAATGCAGAGATATGTGTGGGGTGTCTGTTTTGTCTTGCGGTGGGTGCTGCAGAGCGCAGCACCCGCCGCAATACAAAACATGGCCAATGCGACCACCACGGTGGCGGTTGCTTCATATTTTGCCCTGTGGGACCGCCGCCTTGTAGGCGGGCAGTCCCAAATATGACATGATGGCGGGCGAACTGAAGTCCTTCCGCCATCGTAATGACCCCGTAAGATTTGAGAATAACATGAATTTCTCCGACATAATTCAAATTTCTTCCAGGCCTATTAAAAAACCACAAAAGTTAAAAATACTCTGATATTCTGGTAGCTCTTATTTGTGGATGACGATAAGCATTGTGATCACTAAGGTACCACAATGGAAATCAGAGAAAAAAGCCAGGCACAATACCGAGAATAAGAACCCAGAAGATTATCAAACTGCCAGAAGTAAGGCATAGAAAAGTAGCAAATGGGTTCAAGAACATAGCCAAAAATCGGGGAACAATTATGTTGCGAAGCATCTCCCTCTTGTGATTGACCCTTAATATAGTCTTCAAAGAGGACCTGATATCACAGGTAAAAACTCTAATACATCTAAAAATGGGAACCTCAGATAACATCCCATGGACACACTATCATCTTGGAAAAGGCTGCTTGTAGGGTTTGCCTATGCCCCTTTGCAGGAACTCATGGCATTCATTTGACAAATTAAGTAGCTGACGTTTGACATCCTTTGCACCATGCTGAATAATTTAATATAAGAAACCAATAAAGGGTTTGGCTATTAGGCAGCAAGGCCAAGCCAACTATAATCAAAAAACCATACGAATGCCAATGCTGCTAGTACATCAAAATTCTTTTAGACGTGCATTGAAGAAAACAATGACACAACAACCGCCTATTCCGTTGGATTTAATCCCAATGTTTTTTTTATCAATACATAAAAAAGATTTGAACACCACACAACATCTTTCACTTTTTAGTAAAACATAATGTTATCCTAACAAATAACGACAACACGTATGTATTTACATTCAAACCACACTTAAACAGACTCCCATAACCCCATGTATCCTAACTGATTCAAAACATCATTCACTCTCTCCATACACACACTTGTCAGACCTACATAAAACAATACCTCACAAATTTACAACATAAATGCCAAAAGACAGCTTATTTCAATAGTATGCAAGGGCATCAACGCAAACGATTTCTCTAAATCAAAAACATATGCAATTTTGATCTTGGATTGGCCATAACAACAACGGTCTACGCGTTTCGAACCCCTCCAAGATTTTGGGGATTCTCATCAGGACCAAAACAGCTGGAAAACACAAAGAAGAAATATCCATGTCTTAGTAATTGACCATAAGGACCCCTAACTCTGCAGACCTCATCTGATCAAAAGCCCTTACCTCTACAGCTGCTCAATGTTCAGCCGACCAAAGAGCGTATCAGTTTCTCCAAACTGTCGCACCTAGAAAACAATCATTCCATCACAGTCTCATTCATTCAATTGTAAAGTCAGTGTGAAACCTCACTTATATACACGTAAATATGAAAATTATGAGTGTTTAACTTTTACTAACGGAAAATCAATAGTAGCAGGAAAACAGTTGCAGATAGAAATGGCTACAACATTGATGTAATTCGCAATATTCTGTTTGTTCAAAAATGGCAAGTACCTTGTTTGATGTCCGCTTTTCCGCTAGAAAAACGAATGTTGTAGCACCCGCGATGGCGTGGCAGCGTTTTACTATGAAAAAGAGGGGAGGGGGGCTACGTTACAAATGTAGCAATTTCACGTGGCTCCTAATATTGACATTTGGCACAACTAAATAACGTTTTCCGCCGAGCATATTTAACCGTAGTTTAAACTACCTTGTATTCTGTCTGTCGTCCGCTTGAAAATAATTGCGGAGATGCCAATGGCGTTCAGCGTCTTTCTGGAGAAGAACAGACGATATAATTCAATTAGCGCTTGTTGTTTTAAAAGACATGGCGATTATACAAGCTGCTTGCACCAAACTATTTCACGGAGTTGCAAAATTAGCGCGGTTCTTACCTCTAATTGCAATATCAAATTTGCAACCGGGTTGGTTTGTTTGGCAGTTCGCCTCCAAGTCGAATCTCTAGCGTTAAGAGGGCGGACCCTTTTCTGAACACGAGGGTGATTGCATCACTATCTCTGGAATTCTGGTAATTGTAGTTAAGGTTGGCCTCATACAAAGGTTATTCGAATGCTTTACATGATTTGTTAATCCTGACGATTCATGCAGCAAATGACTTGCGCTAGACTGTGATAATACGTAGATATGAATATCGACTGTGCAGTTGACTCCTCGCAGTATTAGACTCTGCGGTGTTTATAAGTCGTGAAACATGTGGGCGACTCGATATTACTTATAGTTTGTACATTTCTGAAAGTTAATTTAGCCCATTGATGGCTGTATTAAATCTGGTAATTAGCATTGCTTCGCGTTTTGTTAATTTCACATCCAGATCTCCACCTCTAAGATCCTGTTTGACCTTTGAGATAATAGCCATTTTAAATCTTTTTCTGTATGTGTGTTTGTCTGCCAGTGGTTCACTAATGAAGCCGTTTGTACATTCTTTCGAATTCTAGATTTGTGCTGTGAGATTCTATTACGTACTTCCTGATTGGTCTTCTCTATTTATGATTTCATACACGGGCACAGAATCCCATACACTACATTCTTGGGCTTGCAATTTGAAAACGTGCTTCCAATGAATTGCATTGTGGGTGAACAAGTCGCCTTCCAATGTTGATTCACAACATATGCAAGTTCCACATTTGTGGTGACCTTTCACTGGAGGGAGGCCCACATATTCACGAAGGGCGGCTGTTTTTAGTTTAGGAAGTGCTGCTCACACTATCTGATTGGCGATGCTTTTATCCTTCTTGAAAGCAAAAAGTGATGCTTCCATGAGCGTCTTATCAAGGTTTTTTCCAAATGCCAATTTTGATTGATGACCTTTTTTAGCCAATTAGACATTGGACAGTAAGTTGAAAGGCACACAATCCTTTCTGTGCTTGTTCTTACATTTCTCTCAAGCAAAATTTCCCGTGGGGTCCCCCACACTCTCTTCATTGCTTTTTTTTAGAAGCTTTTTGGGATAACCCCTGTTTGCAAGTTTTCCCCTTAGGTTGTTGGCATGGAATGTATATTCATCTTTAAAGGCACAATTGCGCCTGATGCGCAAAATTGTCTGTAGGGCAAATTTTCTTTCAGACTCCGTGGGTGTTTGCTTGTGAAATGAAGGGCTTTATTTCTGTCAGTTTATTTCTTAAATAAAGTCGTGACCAGACGTCCTTCTGTTGCATATACTTCTACGTCCAGAAATGGCATTTTGTGAGTTGAGTGATTCATACTAAATTTCATGTCTGCTGTCCTGTTGTTTAACCATCCATGGAAGGAGTGTAGCTCTTCTTCATTTCCTGTCCAAACCATAAAAATGTCATCGATGAATCGTACCCAACTTCTAATGTGTTGTGAGAAAGGGTTGTTATTGTAGACAAATTTGTCTTCATATCTGGACATAAAAAGTGCAGCTAGCTCTGGGGCGAATGGGCAACCCATGGCTACTCCCTACGTTTGGTAGTAGAATTCATCATTAAAATTGAAGTAATTCTTTTTTAGAGCGAAACTTGCCAATTACATTATGAATTCAGTTGGTATTTTCATTGGTTTGTCTCTGCTATCTAGAAAAGAAGATAACACGCCAGTCCTTCATCTTGTGGTATTTGGGTATATAAAGATACCACAGCTAAGGTCACTAAAAGATGTTTATTTTTTTCAAAATTCATTGTTTCAAGTTTGTTAATGAAATCTGTGGTATTCTGGAGGAACAATTTGACTTCCGCCATGAAAGGTTTTAAAAAATAATCAACACATTTTGAAATAGGTTCCATTAGCGACTCGCAGCCCGAAATTTCATCTTTATGTACCTTAGGAAGTACGTAAAAAATTGGTGTTCTTGGAAGTTTGTTTTGTAGGTACTCGTATTCTTTTTTAACTAGAAATCCTTGATCGTATCCGATTTTTAAGATAATGAAAAGTTGTCCTTGTAATTCCCATGTGGGATCTTTAGAGATCTTCTTGTAGCATTCTCTATCACAAATCTGTTTATTTACTTCAGCTGTATACTGGGGAATACCCCAGACCACAATCGAACCGCTTTTATCGGCCTGTTTTCTTGTTATTGCTGAATCATTCCTCAGATTAAGAAGAGCCTTCTTTTGGGTTTTGGAAATATTAGGTTTCACAAATCGTTTTTTGTTTTTCAGCAATTGCTGATAAAACTGTTTTTTCAAAAGTAATTACCTCTTTGGGAATCTTACCTGATGGTGGACAGAAAGCGGATTCTTCTTGAAACCTGTTGTTTCAACAGAGCCTGATCTAGGATGCGGTGCAAAAAAAGTTTTTAGGCGGATCTTTCTGCAGAATTCTATAACTTCTGCCCTTAGTTGCACAAAACTAGTATTCCGTGTTGGAACAAAGGTTAATCCTTTCTCTAAGATGCTTAATTCTGCATCTGTCAAGACTTTATCCGAAAGATTATAAATAGACGATTTGTTTAGTTTTTGTAATTCTGTCTCCTTGTAGACATTTCCCATGGCTGGTTGTTGAATCTTATCCTGCCTCGTGTTTTTTGCTGGCCTCTTCCTAAAAAAGAAGAAGGCTGCTGTTGTTGTTGTTGCTGGAAATTCTGTTGGGGATTGCCCCGTCAATTGAACCCTCAATGCTCGCTACTGTTTTCCGTTTCGCTGCCACTGGAAGAGGAGGATGTTTCCGAAAATGTGATGAAAATATTTTTCGATCTGCCCTGATATTCTGGGAGAAATCTTCGTGCCTCTACTCTTGAGTAGAAATCTATTTGGAGATAAGGATAGACTCTTCCAGTGGCACCGAAACGGAAAACAGTAGCAGCCATCCATGGTTCAATCGACGGGGCAATCCCCAACAGAATTTCCAACAACAACAACAACAGCAGCCTTCTTCTTTTTTAGGAAGAGGCCAGCAAAAAACACAAGGCAGGATAAGATTCAGCAACCAGCCATGGGAAATGTCTACAAGGAGACAGAATTACAAAAACTAAAAAAATCAAGACATGAAATTTAGTATGAATCACTCAACTCACAAAAAGCCATTTCTGGACGTAGAAGTATATGCAACAGAAGAACGTCTGGTCACGACTTTATTTAAGAAAAAAACTGACAGAAATAAAGCCCATCATTTCACAAGCAATCACCCACGGAGTCTGAAAGAAAATTTGCCCTACGGACAATTTTTGCGCATCAGGCGCAATTGTTCCTTCAAAGATGAATATACATTCCATGCCAACAACCTAAGGGGAAAACTTGCAGACAGGGGTTATCCCAAAAAGCTTCTAAAAAAAGCAATGAAGAGAGCGTGGGGGACCCCACGGGAAATTTTGCTTGAGAGAAATGTAAGAACAAGCACAGAAAGGATTGTGTGCGTTTCAACTTACTGTCCAACGTCTAATTGGCTAAAAAAAGGTCATCAATCAAAATTGGCATTTGGTAAAAAACCTTGATAAGACGCTCATGGAAGCATCACTTTTTGCTTTCAAGAAGGATAAAAGCATCACCAATGAGATAGTGCGAGCAGCACTTCCTAAACTAAAAACAGCCGCCCTTCGCGACTATGTGGGCCTCCCTCCAGTGAAAGGTCACCACAAATGTGGAACGTGCATATGTTGTGAATCAACATTGGAAGGCGACTTGTTCACCCATAATGCAATTCATTGGAAGCACGAGACGTTTTCTAATTGCAAGCCCAAGAATGTTGTGTATGGGATTCTGTGCCCGTGTATGAAATCATAAATAGAGAAGACCAATCAGGAAGTACGTAATAGAATCTCACAGCACAAATCTAGAATTCGAAAGAATGTACAAACGGCTCCATTAGTGAACCACTGGCAGACAAACACACAGACAGAAAAAGATTTAAAATGGCTGTTATCTCAAAGGTCGAACAGGATCTTAGAGGTAGAGATCTGGATGTGAAATTAATAAAAACGCGAACCAATGCTAACTATCAGATTTAATACAGCCGTCAATGGGCTAAATGAACTTTCAGAAATGTACAAACTATAAGTAATATTGAGTCGCCCACATGTTTCACGACTTATAAACACCGCAGAGTCTAATACTGCGAGGAGTCAACTGCACAGTCGATATTCATATCTACATATTATCACAGTCTAGCGCAAGTCATTTGCTGCATGAATCGTCAGGATGAACAAATCATGTAAAGAATTCGAATAACCTTTGTATGAGGCCAACCTTAACTACAATTACCAGAATTCCACAGATGGTGATGCAATCACCCTCATGTTCATAATAGGCTCCGCCCTCTTAACGCTAGAGATTCGACTCGAAGGCGAACTGCCAAACAAACCAACTCGGTTGCAAATTTGATATTGCAATTAGAGGTAAGAACCGCGCTAATTTTGCAACTGCGTGAAATAGTTTGGTGCAAGCAGCTTGTATAATCGCCATGTCTTTTAAAACAACAAGAGCTAATTGAATTATATCGTCTGTTCTTCTCCAGAAAGACGCCGAACGCCATTGGCATCTCCGCAATTATTTTCAAGCGGACAACAGACAGAATACAAGGTAGTTTAAACTACGGTTAAATATGCTCGGCGGAAAACGTTATTTAGTTGTGCCAAATGTCAATGTTAGGAGCCACGTGAAATTGCTACATATGTAACGTAGCCCCCCTCCCCTCTTTTTCATAGTAAAACACTGCCACGCCATCGCGGGTGCTACAACATTCGTTTTTCTAGCGGAAAAGCGGACATCAAACAAGGTTCTTGCCATTTTTGAACAAACAGAATATTGCGAATGACATCAATGTTTTAGCCATTTCTATCTGCAACTGTTTTCCTGCTACTATTGATTTTCAGTTAGTAAAAGTTAAACACTCATAATTTTCATATTTACATGTATATCAGTGAGGGTTCACACTGACTTTACAATTGAATGAATGAGACTGTGACGGAATGATTGTTTTCTAGGCGCTACAGTTTGGAGAAACTGATACGCTCTTTGGTCGGCTGAACATTGAGCATCTGTAAAGGTAAGGGCTTTTGAACAGATGAGGTCTGCAGAGTTAGGGGTCCTTAAGGTCAATTACTAAGACATGGATATTTCTTCTTCTTGTTTTCCAGCTGTTTTGGTCCTGATGAGAATCCCCAAAATCTTGGAGGGGTTCGAAACGTGTAGACCGTTGTTGTTATGGCCAATCCAAGATCAAAATTGCATATGTTTTTGATTTAGAGAAATCGTTTGCGTTGATGGCCTTGCATACTATTGAAATAAGCTGTCTTTTGGCATTTATGTTGTAGATTTGTGAGGTATTGTTTTATGTAGGTCTGACAAGTGTGTGTATGGGTAGAGTGAATGATGTTTTGAATCAGTTAGGATACATGGGGTTATGGGAGTCTGTTTAAGTGTGGTTTGAATGTAAATACATACGTGTTGTCGTTATTTGTTAGGATAAAAATATGTTTTACTAAAAAGTGAAAGATGTTGTGTGATGTTCAAATCTTTTTTATGTATTGATAAAAAAACATTGGGATTAAATCCAACGGAATAGGCGGTTGTTGTGTCATTGTTTTCCTCAATGCACGTCTAAAAGAATTTTGATGTACTAGCAGCATTGGCATTCTTATTGTTTTTTGAATCATTTAATATAGCACTAACAAAAGAATATAGCAATTTAGATTAAATATTCATATACAATGAATGTGATTTTCTTTTAACTGAGTGTGTCAACCCATCTCAGAGATATTATACTACGTGCATCTGGACATCTCTGCAACTGAGTAGTTTGAGGTGTTTCGGATTAACCCTTGCAAAACAAATCATGGGCACCCATCTGGCTTTTGACATCCTTCCAGAACTTAAACTTTCATGATGTCATCTAAAACCTAATGTGACAAAATCAAAACTGCCACTCTGGAATCTAAAATATAGCCAGACATCACAATAGGGACCTTCTGCAACCAAAACCTCAATGAAACATCATCAAATAAAAGGATATGCTAAGCCTGCATTACAGATAGGGTGCACAGTCATTGTTTGCCTAATTTTTGAAGGAGGTGTGCCGGTGCAAACAGTAACAGTGCGCCCTATTACAGTGAATGTGCTGCCCTTGGGGAGCCACAAACCCGTGCCTGTCCTGGAGACAGCACAGTCAGTGTAATACAGAGCAGCTGTTTACAAGCCACTTCATGTTTCACAGTGCAGGTGGTAGGGTTGCCACCACTGCTACTTTTTACCAGCCTGGCCAGTGTTTTTTTATGGAGGCCTGCAAATTAAGTTGGCAAAGCTAGCAGGCAGCAAACCGCCTGCACATCAAAGAGAGGCGAGAGATCCTCTAGCAGGCATTAAATGACTGTACCTGATTGCAGGGGGATGTCTGTGAGGTCATAGGGGACCCCATTTAACCATTCTAGAGGGCTGGCTTAAGGAGGCACACTGACAGTGCACCACTCTTTTGCGGCACACTATCAGTGCGCCTCCATATGGGCTGTCTGGCTCTGTGCAGGCGCAGAGGCAACGATTCCCTCATTTGCTTTCTGCAGCACATTTACGAAGAGGAAAAAGCCTAAGAGGATTATTTTTGTGCTGGAAGGAGTCCCTTAGTTTCACACAGGTACCCTTGCACTGTTGTATGAGGGTGCCTCATTGGGTTTAGCAGGCACAAGTGCAGCAGCACAGAGAGAGAGAGCAGGACTGGACCATATGTTATTAAATATAGTGCATTTTTGCCTTCTCCATTTTAAGCAGCACAACAAGTTGTCTTGCTGTGTTGCACAGCATCAAATCTTGATAAATCTGGCACTCAGCGTCTGTCACTTCATAAGTGGTTAAGAGATAAACTATGATTTCAAGGCAGGTCTTATACTTTTTGAAACTTTGTATAAGGGAATATGTAGGTACTGTAAGAACGTCAAATCTACCGAGAGGCTAGTCCGTACGGAGGCACAGATAATGGACCTGGAACGTAGGGGCCAGGAAGCCGATGGCGCGGCGGCTCGCCGCCAGCTCCCCGTAGCCCAATGGCTCTACGCTAGTGACCTCCTGGACAAAGCCAAACCATACTGGCTTGTTACGCGCAGCCGCATTTACCAGTAGGGTGACAAATCTAGTGCCTTTTTGCATCGTCTGTGCCAGCAGACGCTCTGACCGGCGACCCTCCCCGCCGTCCGAGGACTGTTGGATGAGGTGCTCACAGACCCGACCTACATCGTGACCAGCTTTGTTGAATAATATATGACTCTCTATTCTGACAAGAGAGACCCTCTCAGCAGCCACCGTCGACCGTTTCTTGGCTGACCTGCCCCCGCAGTCCCTGCCAGACTCAGTGTGTGATGACTTAGATGCCCCAATCACCACAGAGGAGGTCCAAAGTGCCCTTGCATATATGCATCCAGGCAAGGCGCCGGGTCCCAATGGCTTTCCATGTGATTTTTATAAGAAATGCTCATCCCAGCTCTCTGTGCACTATTTGGCTGCTCTACAAGCTTCCACGGAGGACGGCTGTCTATCAACAGACTGGCGTCATGCCAAAATTGTAGTCTTCCCTAAGCCGAGCAGGCCCCCTGAGCTGCAAGCGTCATATAGACCTATTTCTCTACTCAACATCGAGGCCAAACTCCTGGCTAAAATAATTGGCAATCGTATAGTTCCGAATATCACTACCCTGGTCCATCCTGACCAGGCCGGTTTTATGCCCAACCGTGCCACTCGTCATAATATTCGTCGCGTGCATAATGGGATCGCCGCCATTGACCGCCTGCAGGAACCTGCTGAGCTCCTTCTTGCGGATATGGACAAGGCATTTGACTCCCTTAGCTAGACCTACCTATTTGTCCTCCTGGACCACCTGAATATTGTTCCTAAACTTCTCAGATATATTTGCCTCCTGTACACTGACATTACAGCTTCCGTAAGAATCGCGGACGCAACTTCACGACCATTCCATATCAGAAGAGGTACTAGGCAGGGATGCCCTCTTTCTCCATACTTGTTCACACTCGCTATGGAACCACTCGTGGCATGGGTGCGAATTGACACCCAGATATATGGTTTCCAGTGGTCGCGCGAGGTATTCGACCGCATAGGGCTCTATGCCGACGACGTGATGTTCTTTTTTACACGTCCGAATAGATCTGGTCCGTGCCTGCTTTGTATAATGGAAATCATTGGCCAAAGCTCTGGTCTCTATATGAATGCCTCCAAGTCCTATCTGTGGCCTCTATGTGGTGGTGATCAACTCGGAATCTGGGTGCAGCAGGTCACAGTAGCCGCAGGCGGCTTGAAGTACTTTGGGGAGTTCCTGTCCTCGTCCCAATCCGGCTCCTGGACTAAAAACCTGGCCCCATTGTTACCCAGGATTAAACATAATCATCTACACAGGCCTGGGTCCAGGATTAAAAAGCAAGTGAGCTCCTGGTCACAGCTGCCGCTGACACTGCTTGGCAGGTCGGCCAACTTCAAAATGGTTTCATTGTCCTATTTACTATATCAACTCCAAAATCATCCCTACCCCACACATGCCCGGTTTCGGCAATCAAACTCGATCCTCAGGAGGGGTACTGTGCGGGTCGCACTACGAATGTGCTACCAATTCACATACTGCAGGGCCAGATATTCAGTCGTATCACGCAGCATCACATCTCCTTATCCTTAACGATTTGTGATTTTAATACCTCCACAGAGTCTACTTTACACATTATGGACTTTGGCGTCCAGCCATGATTGACTCCCCCATGTGCCTGCACTGTGGGCAGGCGGAAGGTACTTTCCTTCACACTATATGGGACTGCACCACCCTATCGCGGTTCTGGCGCGGGGTATTGACTTGTCTCTCTGAGGTCTTGAGGTAGGATATTCTGCGGTGCTCACGCTTAACCATTCTACATATTACCATCGGGATCGGAGGTAATAGATACAAAAGGCATCTGTTGTTTCTAGGGCTCACATTAGCGGAGCGCGATATTGCTAGAGCTTGGAAGGTGACTCTCCCACCCTCTGTCGGGGTATGGAAGAGGGGCCTTGATTTCTCCATGGGGCTGGAACTTCCGATTTTCAAAGCACGGGGATGTCCCCAGAAACATCCCAAAATATGGAAGCGATGGGCTATATATATGGGTATATATCTTGAACCTCTCCCTCCAGCCCCCTGAGCCGAAGATTTACCATGATGACAGCAACTGGGTATGCGCACTTTGACTCATTGTCCATACATTGATATGCTGCGATCTGACTCCCTACCACAAATTTCAAGGATGCATGCTGTGACACAGTTCTTCATGGTTTATGAGGTTTTCTTTTGTTTAGTTCGGACACATATATCTCTTATTCTTCACCGAACTTGTTACAAAATGTTGACATCTTTATCAATGCCATTCCATGTATATGATGTATTGCCCAGGCCGCCCCTGGGCTCATCTTGCCTGTCAACAATAAAATGTTGTTGGGAAAAGAACGTCAAATCTATCTCTCTACATGAGTAATTGCACTAGTAACTATGTACCTAACACTTAAGCACTGAGGGCTTCATTTAATGTGGTAGCGCACTGCTGGTTGATAATAGCGATGCAACACTTTTCATTGCGCCCTCCATGCGACACCATGGATGCACGGTATTTACACTATGGCGCTCCATGTCGCAAGGATTGAACTGATACGTCAGGAATCCTGACGTATCTGTTGGCGAAGTAATGACGCATTGCTGGAGTGTGTCAGAGAACTGATGCAACTCCAGCATTGTGTCATTACACATGGGCAAGTCCCAAGTGAAAGGCCCTGCGTCAGTCCTTCCGCCTGCTTGAAGCAGGCATAAGTATTTGACGCGGTGAAGTCGTAGAAGTGGCGCAGTGAAATCTGATTGATTTCACTGCGCCACTACTACGAGCCTTTTTTACAGGGGAACGCTCACCCTGCATACATTATACCTGGCACAGGTAGTATAAAGTAGTACAGGGCTTTACAAAGTGATGCATCTGCCTAGATGCATCATTTTGTAAATAGGGCGCAGTGTGGCGCATTTATTATGCCACCGCAGCCTCACAAAAAAGTGATGCAACAGCATCGTAAGCCCTTCATAAAGCGAGGCCTAAGTGTTTATTCCAATCCCAAAGAACCGTTTTCAGTAACCTTAGAAAAAGTAAATATTGATTTTAAAAAAGTACAGTTCTAATTTATGTCTTGTAGTTTGCATGTGTCTCCTTGGGGCAGATTCAAAAACAAAAAGCTATATTACAAATATTGGGGCATATTATCAAGAGACATATCGCCACTTTTTCGACACATAGCGCCAAAAAAGCGGCGATTTTTTTAACTCACTATTTACAAGAACTTGCTAACAATCTTTAACGCAAGTTTCCTTGAGTTAGCTGCCTTTTTCTTTCTACTTTGCATGTCAGCCATATTTATCGCTAATGACATGCAAAGTAGGCGTTCCTCAGCTAATCCTCATGGAATCCGTCCCCAACACAACATCGCCCTATTATCAATGCAGGTCAAGCGATAAAAAAAGCTGCGCTAACTGCGGTTAGCGCCGGAATTTAACACCTGCTTCAAACTTGACTAAGCTATATTCACAATGGGAGGTGGATTGACATGTTAAGTCCACACTCCCCTATCAGCAAGGTTTTCAATAGCGCACTAACATTATCGCTGCTTTTCTCACGCAAATGTCGGTTATCGCCGTCTATCGCTGAAGTGTACATCGCCATTGTGCAAAGCGTTGCTAATACGCTGCTAACACGGCAATGTACTCCAGCGATAGACTGCGATAATGTGAATCGCGCTAAGCACGATTTGCGATAATTATCGCATGTCCTTGATAATATGCCCCATTGTAACTAGTGACCTGCAGGTAACAGAAGGAGATCGGCTCTAAAAATAGTAACGCACTGAGGGGCATATTATCAAGGACGGCATTAAAAATTTATCACCGGTTTAGCTGCAGAAAACTGCCGCTAAAGCGGCGATAATGGGCTTGATAATATGCCCTGGAGAATTCCAATAGCAGCCCATGTTCTGGTGTGAATTTGGTTGCAAAACATTCATACATACCATTACAATTAGGTATTTGGAAGGGACGTCCTAAACAGGCCCCCTTCCAAAGACCGAGCACAAATTGTTATTCGGTAATATGTTACAAAATCGCAATTTGTGCTCTGCACATGTGTAAAAGCATTTTTGCGGTCAGAAACGGCCTGATTAAAAAATCGGGTTGTTTCCTACTGCAAAAATGCTTTTGTACATATGGCCCAAAATAAGAGGCAGGAAATGTGGTGGGGGTGGAGCCCTGACTCCCATATTGACAAGCTCCCACTGTTTGAGCTCATTGATTTGTAAGGTGGACCCTCATCTCTCCTTTGTAGGTGATGTTGAGAACTCTTTCTTGTTTTTTAGAGGATGAGGAGATAAAGAGTGCCAGGACCTTTCTGTGGGTAGTAGGGCAGGAAAAAGAGACTGGGCAGTTCCATTGGCCACCACTGACACAGAGTGGCAGAATGTGATGCACTGCACATGGAAAGCATGTCCGGCAGCCTAGAATAGCTTACTCTAGTAGGGTCTGCAGGTCTGTGGGACATACAACCGAGGTCAATGTTGCTGTCAGGTATAATGGCACTATAAATAGCACAACTTTATTTACATCTAGGGAATGTAGGGCAGTTTAAAATCCACACAATACAGAAAAACAGATGGAACTAGTCAAGTCAAGTGTATTGATGATCAGTTTAAATCTTACAGTAAAACCAGTACACTGCCCTGCTATTAAAAAAAATGTGCTAATTTGCAAGTTAAACCTTTTAGAACAAACATGTAAACACGATTAGTCAGTTCTTGCACTACTGTAGTTCCTATTTCATGTGCAGCATATTGAAACATAAGCGTACATAACTGTTGTTGGCTGATTAAAATCTTATCATACTAAATTTTGCACAATTACAAAGCAAATACAAATCAGGTCCACAGATTCCAAGATGTCAGAGCAGCATGGCCATGCAACCTAAATCGCAGGTCCCGCCTCCAAAAGACATTCATTACTCTCTGCCGCTAACTGAGAAGGGTCACATGCAAACTGCAGCACTTGCTGCCATCTTACAATTATTGTTCAATAATTGTTATTATTACAATTACATTTCACAGTGCCAGCTGCCATTTTTAAATCAGTGGTCCTAGTAACTCTGGGGCTAAGATGAGACACACAATATTCCAGTGACTAGAAGAGTCAAATGCAAGGCATTCCCAAACTCCTCTCCTGCTCATAAATGTAAGCACAGGGGTGGCATAACTCCCCTTCCAGGTTGAGAAGGAGAACAGATCTCCCCCATATTTGGGGGACGGGAAGGCTTAGGTGAAAGACTTTCACCACAGAGAAAATATATTCCCCGCAGAGAAAAAAAAAAGCAAGGATTTGCACTGAGGATTCTTTCCTCCCTGTGTGGAGTTCTGTGCTACAGATATCTCCGCGCAACAGGAATAGGAGCCTGCAAATAAAGTCACCTGATCAATGACATATTATTAATGCATACAATACAGAAACCCAAAAATATAGGAAAATAAGTATCATTAGCAATAATATCTCCTTCCTATACTTAACTAATAAAACCACAAATATCGAGAACAGAAATATTGCTGCTAAAAATATCGATTTTTACTTATAACGAAAACACAAATATCGAAAACAAAAATATTTTCACCTTTAAATAAACATTTAATATGTCAAAAATATCGATTCACAGACTTTCAAGTACAATATTATTGCCAAAACAATTACATTAACATTAATAAATATTTTAAAAGTTTCATTTTTCATAAACAAATTATTTAAAATAAATATGAAATATTTCGTACACGTTTAAAATAAAAATAAGTTTAGTAAATCACCAAAATTCATAACAATATCTAAAAAAATATTTCTATTAACTACAAACATTTAAACAACATATATATATATATATATATATATATATATATATATATATATATATATATATATATATACACACATCTATGTATGTAAATATAAATATATAAATGTGTATATATATATATATATATATATATATATATATATATATATATATATATTAGATCCAATCCTGGGTTTCTGAGATCTGAAGCAGGCGCTGACACCGTGGGTTTTCAAAGGAAAAGATTTATTTCATAACAATGTAGCCAGACGCGTTTCGGCGGAACAAGTCCGCCTTGCTCACTGTAACCGACCCAGTTTTCGTAAGTCATTTATACAGTCTCTACACCTGAAATTAATTAAACAGTTGCTTAGAAACGTTGTAAACAAATGATAAACATAGAGAAAGTCACAACGGAAGATAAGTCTTTCTTCCTATTCACAATATATATACAACTTGTCAGAAAACGGAATAGCTAGTTTACACCATCATAATTATAGCGCAATACTCATCAATAGTTAGAATATATTATTAAATAATAATACCTCGTCGTTCTTTTTATGAATGACATGTTTAAGAAAAAGAGTGAATATACTCAGTCAAAATATAAAGCCCCAGTGGGCAATCACCAATACTCCTTTGTTCTAACCCGATTGCTATTGATGGTGTAACTAAATCTAAGGAATTTGTAACCTGCTATTGATACCTATATTAGCATAAATTTAAAGTGATATTCCCTTGAACCAAGTGTATTTGAAACTCAGGTAACGAACATTGACTGACTGGGTCAGCAATAAAAGGATGGATCATCGAATCTTTTAAGAGGCAGTTATTGTCTTACAGATGCACATTTAATGCCTCATCAGCATTAAGGCCATTAGGAATCTTACTGTCCAGCAGGATAATATATCTGGACTCAAGTCTCCTTAGTGCCAGTTGTCTGTTCCCTCCCCTGATGTTTTTCTTCACACAATCAACAACAAAGTATGTCAGGTCTTCTGCTTTACCACTATGCATGTTGTTGATGTGACGGGCCACAGGGTAAGCTGGATCATTATTGCTAACGGCCCTTAGGTGTTGTAAAATTCTAACATGTACGGGGTGAATGGTACTACCCACATACAGTTTGTTACAAGTACAACGTAGCACATATATTGCAAATTCTGTTTTGCAAGTGTAATGCTCCCTGATCTCCAATGGGGTTTTCCATAAGGGAGTGGAGATTGAACTGATATTAACTCCATGTTTACAAGCTTTGCACTTTGTACACTTGAAAAATCCATTCTGACATTTTAACCAACTGGTCCCTTTGGTTTGTACAGGCGCATTACAGACTAGTTCATTTTTCATGGATTTCGCCCTCCTGAAAGTCAGTTGAGGGAGCTTAATACATGATGGTCCTATGACGGGGTCACATCTCACTATTGGCCAGTGCCTGTACAGGATTTGTCTCAATTTCTGGTGATATATGTTATATCCTGTAATAAGCCTTGGCGTTTGTGACGTCATTGGCGCAGACTTAGATCGTTTGGCTTCAGTTTTAAACAGTAATTCTTGTCTAGTAACTTTAGCACATTTTTGCTCCGCAGCTCGCAGAGTTTTATCTTTGTACCCTCTGTTGCTAAGTCTCTCAAACAAGTTATTCGTCGAGATTACCAGACTCTCTGTTGTACTGCAATTTCTTTTCATGCGCAAACATTCAGCATAAGGTATACTCTCAATCAATTTGATGGGATGAAAGCTTTGTGCATGAAGGATGGCATTTCCTGATGTTGTTTTTCTGTGTGTGCATGAATGCACTTTGTTGTTCATGGGGTATAGTTCTAAATCCAAGTATACAATAGAATGTTTGCTTATCGTGCCTGTGAATTTAAGATTTAACTCATTTTCATTAATGGCAGCAATAAACTCATTGGCACTTTGTTCACTACCCCTCCACAGGATGAAAATATCATCGATGTAACGCTGATACAACATGACATTATTAGACATTTGAACATTGTATGTCCTCCTGAGTACCTGCTCCTCCCACCAGCCCATATGCAAATTCGCATAACTGGGGGCGAAGCAGGTACCCATGGCTGTGCCCTGTGTCTGTCTATACATCAGTTTATCAAACATGAAAACATTGTTCTCTAAACACCATTCCATCATTTGCATTATCATGACAGTATGTGCATGAAGCTATATATATATATACTGAACAAAGGAGGTTGTCCTTCCTCTCCCAAATTGAAAGGCACTCACGGGTGTATTTTTAGTGAAAATACTTTATTGTGCAAACCTCCCTGCACTGACAGACGCGTTTCGCCTTGCGGCTTTATCGATGTCAGTTTGCCGTGTAACAAAAAGCAGTATTTAAACATTGTAAGTCACATGATCATTCAGTGACAGAAATAATGGACTAACGTTGCATTGCAGTCCTAAAGCCATGGCAGACATCTTAAATGATGTTTATAAAAAGATATTACAATGCTGTACTGCTAAAGTGTGAATAATAAAGTGCATAGTGCAAAAAAAGAAAAATTTTAAAACCATTCGTTTTTACAAAGAGGGGAAGAGCAATACATATTAATACCTGCTAATTATTATCAACCTATTTTCATGTATTTCACAATCATTTAGCAGTATTGTTGATGTAATTTTATATTCAATTCATTCCTTGTATAAGGCGATTGCTGATACCCCTGTTTGCCACAATTGTGCCCTGGATGGGCAAATGTCATAAAGTGCTAGGTTGGGATTTGCTAATAGGCTTTATTTACTTACTAACCCATCTTATCTGATAATTTTGTCTACAGATAATGAGGAAGGTGTACTTATTTACTTAAGATGAACCCATAACTCTTCGTCCTTATTCAATCCTATTGGAGTTTTGGTCTGGAGATCAATGATGTATTTTGATTCCAGCACCCGCAATTTCCTAACCCTGTCCCCACCTCTTTCATCTCTTCCTACCTGGTCTATACAGTAGTACTTCAAGAGGTTTCTATTGCTTTGATGATGTTGTTCAAAGTGTCGTGCAACAGGATAATTGGCATCTTTATTGGTTATTGCACGTAGATGTTCCAAAATGCGTTTTTTTGCCGGGTGTATTGTACTACCAATGTACCGCTTGGAGCATGGACACTCCAGGCAGTACACGACGTAATCAGAGTTACAGTTCAAAAGCTTTTTTATTTGTCTAATGGGCCTGGGATTCCCCGGTCTGCCCTCAAAGGTCGTGACTTTGTTACTGTTTTTACAGGCTTTACAGCGTAGACATGGGGAAAAAAACCAATATTTCAATTTTATTTTTCTTCATTTTTGGGTCTTCGTAGTGGCTATGTATTAAGTGATCTCTCAAAGATTGACAACGTTTGTAAGTAATTAAAGGGCGCTTTGGTAGATGTTTTTTCAAAACATTATCTGTTTCCAATATGTGTCAGTTTTTCTTAAAAATTTTCACAACTTCATTAGATTTGGTGTTATACGTTGTGATCATTCTGGCAAAGTCTCCATCTATGGGTTTCTCCTTAGTTTTAGTTATTAGTAAGGTCCTCCTATCCACCGTCTCCGCCCTTTGCTCAGCATGTTCCAGAGTTATGTTGTTATACCCTCTTTTTTTAATCTTTCAAGTGCTTCATTTTTGGCTGTGCTAAAATCTTTAAAATTGGAGCAATTGCGTTTTAAACGCAAAAGTTCTCCATATGGAATGTTTCTTATCAAGCTTTGAGGGTGGTAACTTCCTGCGTGTAACACAGTGTTACCAGCAGTTGGTTTTCTATACAGGCGTGTGGATATATGTTATTATCAACGAAAACTTCAAGATCCAAATAGTTGACAGATTTGTCGCTAATTTGGCCAGTAAATTTCAAATTAAGATTATTGTCATTGAGAGCAGTTAAATATTCCTCAACCGAGGAACGGTCCCCTCTCCAGATAATAAACAGATCGTCGATATAACGTACCCATAAACTGATGTTCTCTAGCCATAGTTCATTGGAGTCCGCCCATGCCACATGCTTCTCCCACCAGCCCACAAAGAGATTCACGTAGCTGGGGGTGAAGCACGTGCCCATGGCGGTCCCCCGCTGTTGTCTGTATAGTTTTCCTGCGAATAGAAAGATGTTGTTTGTCAAACAATAGTTTATCATTTGTATGAGCATGTCATTATGTTTATGGAATCTCAACGGTCTTTTGTTTAGAAACCATTTCACTGCAGTAATTCCATCTAAGTGATTAATGCAAGTATATAAACTGGTGATATCTAAAGTTATTAAGAGCATATCTGGATGTGTTTTCCAGTAGACTGTTAGTAGA
This sequence comes from Triturus cristatus, assembly GCF_964204655.1. Lineage (NCBI taxonomy): Eukaryota > Metazoa > Chordata > Amphibia > Caudata > Salamandridae > Triturus > Triturus cristatus. Next base: position 921,004,818 of record NC_140586.1, read on the forward strand.
GGCCACTATGGGTCTCCCTGTGGGGTTAACCATATCTTTATGCACCTTTGGGAGATGGTAGAAAGTCGGGAGAACTGTGTGTCACAGTAGAGGAATTGAAACTCATCTTGATCTAACATTCCTTCATCCCTCCAAGTTGTCAGGAGAGCATGATATGTCTCGATACACTCTATATATTCTTTTCTATTGATCCCGACATAACACTCCTTATTATCCAGTTGGCGTAAGGCTTCTTGTTGATATTGCTCTTTATTGAAGATGACAATATTTCCTCCTTTGTCAGAAGGTTTGATCTCCACGGTCTTATCCATCTTAAGATTTTGTATTGCTTCCCATTGTTTTCTTGGGATGTTATAGTTGTTAATTTTGCGATGTTTGTTTTTTTCCAGATTCTTCAGATCAGTCAGGATGGCTTCATTGAAGACGTCTATCGCATCAAAGGGAACGTGTGGCATCGCTCGCGAGCTCTTTTTAAAATGACTTTGTCCACTTGATTGTGGTATCCCCGCTGTTTCTTTATCCATATTTTCATTATTACTCTCCTCTGATGGTCTTCCACTAGATTCCAGGCTTTGTAAAATTATCAAGGCCTCTAAATCTTGACCCCTCAAGTCCATATCGGTGTCTTCCCGTGTTCGTGTGTCATTTATTTGTGATTCTTTTTTACAGATACTGTTTTTCAACGTAAAAATAGAGAAATCATGCCAGAAAAAAAGAAAAAGAAAAGAAACTCAGAAAGGCGCAGGAGTGTTTTTCATCCGTTTGCACTCTTCTCGTGCAAGATTGTTTGGATGAAGGGTCCTTAGGTGTTTCATCATACTTGCCGTGTATTTCTTGTTAGGATCCCCTCGCAACAGAACTCTTTTGCAAATCTTACACGTGACCAAGGTGGCATTGATCTTTGTTTGCCCCTCGGGAAAAGTAAAAAATTTCCACACCACTGAAGAAAAACGTTGTGGGCGTGGTGCCTCCTCCAAAAATTCATCCTTAGATCCGGTGAAAATTTTAAAGCGACAACATTTACAGTTTTTGTAAGTTAAACGTATAAAATTTTGTTAGCCGTAAGCATTTTATATATCTGTGATTTGTATCTTGTGGTATTTTGCTGAGAATAGCATGTTGTTTTTTTTTTAACAATCTTTCTGATTGTTTTTTTTTGCCCGCTGTTAAGTGATGAGTACGATTGAAATCACTATTTTTAGTGAAATTCAATATATTCTGAGAACAGCAAAAAAGGCAAACAAATTACTTTGTGGAAATTATGCTGTGTTGTAAAAAATGTATTATTACATGTTATAATTTTTTTTTCCTTTTTTTTCACAGATCCAAATTTAAAAATAAGCAACTTATATGAATTTAGATTGCAATGAAAATCAGAAAAAAATGTATACCATTTTTTATTGCTATTACTGTGAAGGTAAGTTTAACTAAGTCTCAATATGCAGAATGAGGAGATCTGCAAGAAGCTACAAAGTTGAAACACGTTTCTAAAAACACTCTGTTTATACCTATGTAGTTTTGAAATCTGACCATAATCAGATATCATGTAACCTGCAAAAAAAGAGATTTGAGGGGTTCATATTATTTTCCATTGTAGCTATTGAAGGACCGCAATAATTTCAATCATTCTTCTCTGTGCTTACCTTCTATCATTCGCAAGGAATTTTAAAACTGGAAATATGTCACTTTTTGTAACATAGTTATTGCGCAAGACACTCTTTCATATTTACAAAGAGAGGAAAATGCACTCTGTGCACTTTTTATACTCCATGTAAATACAACCTCGTTATGCACACCAGTTTGCATTGAAAGGGTGTTATATAAGTGTTGTTGTGCATGATTGCACTGAATACTCATAGAACAAGACACATGTCTAGATTTGTCATAAATCATAAATCTCGATATGTGTGTGAATGCTGCACCATTCTAAAATTGGTGTAGGAAAGCACAACAAGGAGAATTGTTTCCATTTCTCCACATTTTTATATCTTCAATGCATGCTACAATGCTCAGCATACATTGAAGGAGAAAAATGCCTTTACTGATTGTTTTTGTGCAGGAAGGTGTGTCTTCCTGCACAAAAACGAACAGCACATGACACAGATATCCTTGCACTATGGTGCAAGGGTGCCTGTGTCACCACATGGCTGCAGTTTAAGCAGCCGTACAGAGAGAAGCATAGATTTGCAACATATTTATGTACATATGTTGCATCCCTGTGCTTCGGAAGTAATACAGCACACTGCAGTTAAAGAGGTTACTGTGTGATGCTGCAGCACTTCCTCATAGTTCTGCACTTATACATTCACCATACGCTACTAATGCATTCATTCAGTCAATTACGTACTACACATACATTCATCTAAACTTTCACACACTAACAAAGAAATTTAGCTCTTTTTTTAAACTAGGAAAGTTAGTTCTTACAAGAACTTTTTTTTCTTCGAGTTTGAGTTTGAGTTTGAGTTTAAAAGCACTTTTAAAGCACACGTATACCGGCGGTTTCTTGGCGCTGTAGCTAGTGGGGACTGAGGGTTAAGAGCAGGGAGAGAGGAATGGGCATTTATTCAAAGGATTTTGTGAATAGGTAGGTTTTAAGATTTTTGCGGAATTGGGGATAGAGGGTGATGGCACGAAGATGGAGGGGAAGGGAATTCCAAAGGGTTGGTGCTAGAATGGCAAATTTGGAGCCGCCCCACTTCTTTCTCCGGAAGCGAGGGATGGTGAGGAGGGACTGAGAAGAAGAACGTAGGTCCCTAGAGGGGACATAGGGAATAATCTCAGAGGAGATGAAGGCAGGTGCCAGGTCCAATCGGGCCAGGAAAGTGATGGATGCGAGTTTGAATTGAATTCTAGCCCGCACTGGGAGCCAGTGGAGAGATTTCAGAAGTGGGGTGGAGTGGTGGAATTTGGGAAGGTTGAAGGCTAGGCGGGCCGCCTGGTTTTGGATCTGTTGAAGGCGGCGCAAACTGTATGCAGGAATACCGGCATACAGAGCGTTCCCGTAGTACAGGCGGGACACCACCATGGCCAGAATAATAAGTTTGAGAGCGGAAAAAGTAAAGAAGCGGGACACCTTGCGAATAGTACGCAGTGAGAGGAAAGAAGAAGATACCACAGAGCTAACCTGGGAGTGGAGGGTGAGTTGGGAATTGAGCTTAATGCCTAGTGTTTTAACAGAGGAGGAGGGGGCAGGAGGAGAACCAAGAGAGGAAGGCCAGCAAAGGGGGGACCAGGGGCTGGATGAACCACCCGTCAATACCAACTCGGTTTTATCCGGGTTAAGTTTGAGGTGATTGTGGCTCATCCAGTCCCTGATGTGAAACATGACAGTTTGAAAGTTGAGGACAGCAGAAGGAGAGGAAAGATCAAAGACCAGCTGGAGGTCATCCGCATAGTTAAATACGGCGACCTCCATCTGTTGGAGAGAAAAGATAAGAGGGGCGATATATAGATTAAACAGAAGAGGGGAGAGAGATGAACCTTGAGGAACCCCGCACTGGACTTTCCGGAAGTCCGCTGTGAAGTCACCCAGGCGAACAGCCTGGGTGCGGTCGCTCAGGAAGGAGGACAACCAGACCAGGGCAGTCCCCTCGATCCCCACCGCCCTGACACGGGAAAGTAAGATGTTGTGGTCCACCGTATCAAAGGCGGCTGAGAGGTCGAGGAGCACAAGGGCCTGGTGATGATTAGTGTCCATACCCTCCCTGAGGGTGTCGAGGACCGACATGACCACGGACTCCGTGGAGTGTGCGGGGCGGAAACCAGCTTGGCGGGGGGCAAGGGCTCCATGTTTCTCCACAAAGGAGCTCAGAGCGCAGGTGACGTGGCGCTCGAGCACCTTAGCTAGAAATGGCAGGAGGGAGATGGGGCGGAAATTGGCAGGGACAGAAGGATCTGCCCCAGGTTTTTTCAAGATGGGCACAATTACCGCAGACTTCAAGGAGCTAGGAACTATGCCTTGCGCGAGGGAGCTGTTGAGGAGGTGAAGGGGGGGATCTAGACAGGAGACAAAGATGTGGCGGAGGATATGGGCAGGACAGGGATCAAGAGGGGAGCCAGATTTGATCAGAGGCACCAAAGAAGTCAGGTTTTCCCGAGTGATAGGGGGAAAGGTGGTTAGTTTACCTTTGGGAGGGGGACATTGGGGATCCACAAAAGAAGGGGGAGGTGGGGGGATGTTGGCCTTAATGGTGATAATTTTCTGGATGAAATAATTATTAAGAGAAAGACAGAGGTCATTTGACGGGACAGGTTTAAGCGTAGTTCTGTCCGAGAATGCCAGGTTGTGAACGATGGAGAAGATCTCCTTAGACTGGTTCTCCGCTGCTAAGATTTTGGAGGAGAAATAAGCTGTTTTGGCCTCCAGGATGCTTTTTTTGTACTGGTTAAGGATATTGATATATTCCAGTTTCAAAGTGGGGCAGTAGTTTCTCCTCCAAGCCCGCTCTGCGCGGCGAACTATTAGTTTGGTGGCTTTAAGCTCTTGGTTAAACCACCGGTTGGCGTCTTTGTCGCGTTTAGAGGTAATGCGCTTGAGCGGGGCAACGGAGTCGCAGCTGCGGGAGAGCCACTGGTCTATAGCGTCAGCCTGGGAGACGGTGGTGAGGCCCTGAAGAGGCGGGAGAGAACCAGCAAGGAGAGAGGAGAGATTCTCAAGATTGACCCGGCCCCATGATCGGACCCAGGTGTTTTTGGGTCGGGGGGGGCATAGCTGGGGGAAGGATAGGAAGGAGAAATGAAATCAAATGATGGTCGGACCAGGTGCAAGGGGAGATAGATAAGGATTCCACAGGGCAGTTCAGGGACCAGATTTGGTCAAGCTGGTGACCCTTGATGTGGGTGGGGGAGTGAACATGGGGTGTGAAGTTAAGGGAGTGGAGGGTTTCGGAAAAATCCTTAGATGACAGACATTCGGCAGGATCGGAAGGCCAGAAATTAAAGTCGCCGAGGAGCAGGATGGAGGAGTTGTTGATTGCAATGGTAGCCAAGACCTCCCAAAAATCTGGGAGAAACTGCAGGGGGGACTGAGGAGGACGATAAGTAAGGAAACAGGTAAGAGGAGGGGAGGTGGAATCACCAGGAATTCGGTGGTAGCAATGTTAGGTAGAGGGAGAATTTGAAAAGGGAAATCGGTACGTGCGATGACTGCCACGCCGCCCCCGGCTCTGCCCAAAGGGCGGTCAGCCCTGAGGGCGTAGTAGGAGGCTGGAAGGGTGGATAGGAGTGCAGGGAGGGAGTCATCGCAGAACCAGGTCTCGGTTAAGAAGAGGAGATCTGGGGCCTGTAAGTCCAGCAAGACCGAGAGTTCGTGCGAGTGGGCAACAGCAGAACGGGTGTTGAGGTAGAAAGCTGTGATGGTTTTAGGGTTTGGCGGAGGAGCAGGCCTACAGGTCGTAGGCGGGGTATCCAGAATAGGAGGAGGGTGAGGGAGGGGAGAGAGGGAGGCTATGCCGAGAGCAGAGATGCGAGAGCTGGTACTGGTCGTGATGGGCCAGGGGCCATGGTAGCTGCGAAGTAGGGCCGGGCTGTAGGTGATAGGTGGGGCAGAGTGTAAGGCCCCTAGTCCCGGCCGGTCGCGGACGGGCGCAGACGGGCTTGCCTTAGGCGCGCCTTCGGCGCGCAATCGTCGCGCCCGCTGCGCTCGTCCGCTGCGCTTCCTACCAAGACACATATTTATGGTCGTGAGGCGGGGAGTTGAAAGGGGCGTGGCCAACAGAGTGGGCGTGTCTGTGGCGCGCCTCGCGCTCGAGAATGGCGTCTGAAGGTGAGGGGTCGTTGCAGCGTGGAGCGCTGTTTAAAGAGAAGCCAAGAAGTGCAGGTAGGAGGGGAGGTGATAGAAACACGTTTCACAGTTTAAAATTTTAAAAAACAAAGTTATGCATTCTCCCGGCTTCCGCCTCAGGAGTCCAATAGCTAATGAAGCGCCTCGCTTCAGCGCTCGCTATATATACAAGAGGTCGAGGGGGCGTGGCCAACAGAGTGGGCGTGTCTGTGGCGCGCCTCGCGCTCGAGAATGGCGTCTGGAGGTGAGGGGTCGTTGCAGCGTGGAGCGCTGTTTAAAGAGAAGCCAAGAAGTGCAGGTAGGAGGGGAGGTGATAGAAACACGTTTCACAGTTTAAAATTTTAAAAAACAAAGTTATGCATTCTCCCGGCTTCCGCCTCAGGAGTCCAATAGCTAATGAAGCGCCTCGCTTCAGCGCTCGCTATATATACAAGAGGTCGAGGGGGCGTGGCCAACAGAGTGGGCGTGTCTGTGGCGCGCCTCGCGCTCGAGAATGGCGTCTGGAGGTGAGGGGTCGTTGCAGCGTGGAGCGCTGTTAAAGAGAAGCCAAGAAGTGCAGGTAGGAGGGGAGGTGATAGAAACGCGTTTCACAGTTTAAAATTTTAAAAAACAAAGTTATGCATTCTCCCGGCTTCCGCCTCAGGAGTCCAATAGCTTTCTTCTTTCTTCTTTTCTATTTTTTGGGGGGTTTTCTGAAAACTTTTTAATTTTTTTTGGTTTTTCTGCAAAAAACAAACAAAAAAAAACTGGAGGAACCAAACAATGAACTTGAGGGAACAATAAAAAAATAAATAGCAAATGTGACTTTCTTGCCGGCGGCAGATCAGATCGATCGACTGCTCACCGTAGCACAAAGTCGTATTGCACTTAGTGCAGAGCACTTTTAAAAATTCAAATTGAGGACGGATGTCCAAATTTTGGGCTGATGGATGCACTCTTGAAGTGCTCGGCTGCGATGAGGTGGAAGGCGCAGGAGCAGGAGTGTCTCTCATCCGTCGGCATTCTTCTCGTGCAAGATTGTTTGGATGAAGGGTCCCTAGGTGCTTCATCATACTAGCCGTGCCGCACGAGTATTTCTTGTTAGGATCCCCTCGCGACAGCACTCTTTTGCAAATCTTGCATGTGACCAAGGTGGCATTGGTCTTATTCTGCCCCACAGGAAAAGTAAAACATTTCCACACCACTGAAGAAAAACGTTCTTTGAGTGGTGCCTCAGATGTATGAGGAGATGCAGGTAATGCCTGCTGCCCTGAAGCCATTTTTAGTAGAAAAAAGTTAGAGCTAAGTGTAAACTTAGTCTAAACAAATCTTCTTCTCTGCAAAGAGATGCTCCTCCAAAGAAGGTCAAAGAAGAATGATTGAATTGGGTGGGGTCTTTTAATAGTTAGAAGAGGAAGTGTAATGAACCAATCAAATCTCTTTTTTTGCAGGTCACATGGGATCCGTGCACCCTGCGCATAGGCAGCACGCACCCAGCGCGCATCCGCGAAATTGAATTAAAAAAAATTATAGGATTAGATGTAAAAATATATTAGTTTTAAAACTAGTTTAGAGTTTGTCTTCAATTAATATTCACATGAAATACATATATATATGTTTTTTTAAATGTTAAATATTTCACGGGATCCGCGTACCTACCGCGTCATAGACGCAGATGACGCATCGCGGAAGTGTGTAAACGTCACGTTACGTACATCGAACGTGTTGCGTATAGGCTGGGAGTCGCGTACCTGTCGCATTGCGATCATGCACTAAACACGTACCCAATGCATACCATGTGCGGATGCTAATGCGTAGGGATCGAGAACGGTGCGCATTGGGTGTGCGGATCCAAAAACATGGGAAAAAAAATATATAAAATAAAGTTTTGAACATATAGTTAAAGAAATATTTTTTAAAATATAAAAAAATGTTTGAAAAACCCAATAAAAACAAATAATAGTTCTTAATTTTTAAAAGAATTAATTAAAAAAATAAATTAAAAAAAGGTGATAAAAAAAGAATTTAAAAAAAACATAATTAATGAAATTGACACACTGAATTTGAAAAATATAGAAATCCAATGGAAATCATGAAACATGATACCTTTAGAGATAAGTTATAGATAGGAATTAGCATTTAAAAAACCTTTCAAATTCACTGAAAAAACCATAGGTTTCATGCACGTTATAGTTAGGAATTGGCATTTCAAAAACCTTAGAAATTCACTAAAAAAACCATAGGTTTCAGGGGTGTTATAGTTAGCTGGACGTTTCCCTCGTACAAAACCCTAGAAATTCCCCTGTTATAGTTAGTTCAGCGAACTATAACTCACGCCCCCGCAATGCACTGCTGATGACATCACATATTACATCACTCATGACATGGTCAGTGACATCACTGATGACATCACTGATGACATCTCAAATGACATCACTGATGACATCACTGATGATGTCATCCATGTGATAAATTAGTGCATCTTCTCACACCCTAATATAACTTTGATACACCGACTCAAAATTTCAGACGGCCATTTTGAAAACCATAGATACTCCAATACCAATAACTACATACCCACTCTTTGACTCTTAGGTCTACATACACCTCCACTCACTCACCTGTACAGTCACTCATACTTACAGTCACTCTGTACAGGACAATTATATGCATTTATACACCTATATAGACACTCACACACCGCCAATCATCCATTGAGGTACAGACACACCTAGTCAGTCATGCAAATAATTAATTACAGTCCAATTTACTCACCTATACAGTTAAACACACTCAAGTTCACTTACTCATAAAAATACTAACAAATTCTGACGCTCTTTTACAATTACTGATACAAGCACACACTCATCCATACAGCCACTCCCAAAATCACACACTCTCACATAGAAATAGTTATATACTCTTACACAAATATACACTGTGTTTCACATATGTAGTTACTGACACATGTACAACTGAGATATACATTCAATCACTAACACACCCTTACATACAGTCACCCAACCATACAGTCCATCACAGATGCACTCTTAAAACCATGCACCCACTGAATCACCCACTCACACATCTATGCACAGAGTCACACACACCCTACCCACACAAACACTCAGGCACCCATACAGATACTCAGACAACCAATCAATAACCCATATAGACACACATATAGCTATTCACAAAACGATGCAGCCACTTATACACCAACACACAGACACATACAGACATTCACACAGTTTAGTCACTGGTCTGCAGTAAGATACATTTAACGACTCACTTATAGAGTCAGTTACGCACCTAGAAAATCACCCATTCACACACTTATACACCCACTCATTCTTCCATAGGCCTTTCACTATAAATATATAAAACATATTTAAACTTTTCAGAAAAACACACATTCACTGGATGAAGTCATCAGTGATGTCATCAGTGATGTCATCAGTGATGTCATTTGAGATGTCATCAGTGATGTCATGAGTGATGTCACTGACCATGTCATGAGTGATGTAATATGTGACGTCATCAGCAGTGCATTGCGGGGGCGCGAGTTATAGTTAGCTGAACTAACTATAACAGGGGAATTTCTAGTGTTTTGTACGAGGGAAATGTCCAGCTAACTATAACACCCCTGAACCTATGTTTTTTTTAGTGAATATTTATATGCATGTGATCAAGGCCGAAACGCGTCATGGCGGCAGTGCTGGGTTTATGAAATAAGACTTCTGCACAAATGTTTGGGTCCGTATCCGTCCTTTCAGTGCAATTGGATTTATGTGGCGGTGTTTGTATATATATATATATATATCACCAACACAAGTCCACCAGCCGTTGCACCTCCGCGTCACGGGTGCTGCTCAGCGCTTGGAGGACGCGCAATTCAATTCCAAAACCCAGGTTTCTCCTTCCTAGGAACCTTGCACAATAGAGCGCACTCAAAGCCATCAGCGTTTAAGCAAGCAATTTTCATTTATTTTCGTATCCACTGCTTACAAGTAGACAAACGCGTTTCAGCGTAACCGCCTTCGTCAGTGTCTATTCAATTGTTGCATAATCAGTATTTTAAATAAAGTTTTCATGCAATTTCATGGAAATGAAAAGTAACGTTTTTAGATAAACATAGAAGAAGGTACAGTAATGCAGACATTGGTAACATTACTGCAGCGGCCATCTTTGAACGATCAATACATTACATTCATGTATGAGTTCATAACTTGAATCTACATATATATGTCACTTATTTACATTTCATGTAATTATAATTCATCCATTATGAATTTCTATTCTAGCCATTCATTGCCACTAGAACACTTAAAGTAATATTTTAACTTCTCGGCCGCATTATATGAAAATTACGCCCTGGATGGGCTTACCTCCAAAAGGTCTGCATTGTTACATTCAATGGACAATTTGAAAGAACCTGAGAAGATTACTATTGCTTTGGTGTTCCATTTCAAAATGACGGGCAAAAGAATTTTAGAACACCTAAGGGCAATTATTAATAAAGACCACAATTATCCTGTTGCCCGTCATTTTGAAATGGAACACCAAAGCAATAGTAATCTTCTCAGGTTCTTCTGCCTAGATCAGATTGTCAAATCTGAAAGGGGAGGAGACCAGGTGAAGAAATTACGTATCTTAGAATCTAAATATATCATAAAGTTGCAAACAAGAATACCGAAAGGACTCAATAATGAAGAGGAAATGTGGGTCCATATAGGCTAATTTGGAGGTTCTCCGTATCCTATGCAAATCTCTTTAGAAAGGGGGAAATACGTTTTTCTTTTTTCTGTAATTGAGAAACAACAGGAACGATTTAAATTGTCCATTGAATGTAACAATGCAGACCTTTTGGAGGTAAGCCCATCCAGGGCGTAATTTTCATATATTGCGGCCGAGAAGTTAAAATATTACTTTAAGTGTTCTAGTGGCAATGAATGGCTAGAATAGAAATTCATAATGGATGAATTATAATTACATGAAATGTAAATAAGTGACATATATATGTAGATTCAAGTTATGAACTCATACATGAATGTAATGTATTGATCGTTCAAAGATGGCCGCTGCAGTAATGTTACCAATGTCTGCATTACTGTACCTTCTTCTATGTTTATCTAAAAACGTTACTTTTCATTTCCATGAAATTGCATGAAAACTTTATTTAAAATACTGATTATGCAACAATTGAATAGACACTGACGAAGGTGGTTACGCTGAAACGCGTTTGTCTACTTGTAAGCAGTGGAGACGAAAATAAATGAAAATTGCTTGCTTAAACGCTGATGGCTTTGAGTGCGCTCTATTGTACAAGGTTCCTAGGAAGGAGAAACCTGGGTTTTGGAATATATATATATACATATTCACTGAAAAAACCCACAGGTTTCAGTGACGTTATAGTTAGGAACTAGCATTTAACAAACCTAAGAAATTCACTGAAAAAAAACACAGGTTACAGGAACGTTGTAATTAGGATAACATTTCACTTGTACAAAACCAGTGAAATTCAGCCATTATAGTTAGCTGAGCTGACTATAACTCGCTCCCCTGCAATGCACTGCTGATGACGTCACATATTACATCACTCATGACATGGTCAGTGACATCAATGATGTATTATGTTGAGTTCTGTTTTCATTCTTTTAATGTTGTCATCAACCCATGTAAAGCTCTTTTTGAGGTCAACCTTGGATGTGATTTTTTGGGATCTATTTGTCCAGTGCAGTGGAGATCCAGTTGTAGAAGGTGTGTATGTCTTTTGGCCGTAAGTTTATTTGGTTTCTTTCAAGGTGGGTATTGAGTTGCTAGTTTTTCCAATTGTCTGTATTAGCGTTTGTTGTTGTTGATTTTTTGTTGTTTTTGAAGTGTTTTTATTGATAGCCAGCCGCGGCTGCTGCAGGTAAGAGCGAGGGGCGGGGCGGCAAGGTGTGGGCGGATTTTGAAAGACGACCACGAGCGAAAATGTAATATATAATTAATTTTCCCTCATGGTCGTCTCTCGAAATCCCCCCTCACCTGGCCCCACCGCTCTTACCTGCAGCAGCCGCAGCTGTTGAAAGATGTCTTTATAGCAATGATCCACTCTGGCTGGATACATGCCTTCTGCACGAAACACAGCAAGTTATCTTATATTTGAATGAGACATACTTGTATAATTTAAAACATCAAATAAAGTTATCGCAAGTCTCTGTAAGGTTGCGTGTACGCGTCCTTTTTCCAACGCCCAGTGTCTCTCAAAGAGCGCGCATGCCCGTCAGATCTGAAACCAAGGTCGAAGTGGATGTTTTGAAATGTTCCTCATGAAAAGCAAAGATCACGCTATCAGTAGAAAGCCTGCAGAAATGAAAACGCCTTCCCTGAAATGCGTGTGTGTAGGAAAATCTGCAGAAAATAAAATACCATCTCCTGAAATATGTGCGTATTTAAATCTTGGACAAGATTTAAACACACTCATTTCAGGAGAAGGTGTTTTCATTTCTGCAAACTTTCTACTGACAACCATGATCTTTGCCTTCCATGAAGCCCATTTCAAAACATTCACTTTGTCTTCTGCTTCAGATAACTCATAGGACTTTTGATCATGACGTGCTGCTCATCTCCCTGGGATACCAAAGGGGGATGGGACCACCACTGAATCATTCAGCATGATATGCTCTTTGTGTTCAAGGCATCTGCTTGCCCTCCCCCTAGGTAAGGGTTGACCTCAAAATCATCACCTCTCTCATTGCCTGGTATTTATCAAAGTTCACTTTTGTGAATTGGTTATATTCTTTTTAGCATGTAAATGTAAAGTTGATGTAGCAAAGGGTTGTGGGTACAGTAGGTAACTCCACTGCATAGCATAGTTACCAAATTTCCACAATATCACGTTACTGATAATGATGATTAGATGTGACACGTGAGTTTGATGTCCACAGCCCATCAGAAGTTGAGTAACTTTTTGCTCTGAGGATTGTACTTAAGATTACTTTTAATAACATGTTTGTGAGCATTAGTAATACAGTGGATGCATGGAACCTAAAGATGGAAGGGAATGAGGAGATATCTTAGGTCAGATTTCGAAATACTCAGGTACTTTGTGTGAGAGAGATTGTAAAGTGATCTATTGCTGCAGTATCTTTAGCATTGTGTTGGATGGGAAGGGATTGTGATGAAATTACAACAAGTGTCTCACATTTGCCTACTACATGCAACTAAACTTAACCAAAATGCACCATTTTACTTTGATTTTCAAAGAAATCCTTGGAGTGAGAAACACCACTGATTATAGTTCCTCATGTGCTGCACTCACTTGCATTCTAATAATTCAAATGCCTGGTGCACATAGCTTTGGCTGAAGTACTCAAAGACCCTTCATTGTCACACACAAAGGACAATAATTAGAGGGGACATTGGTTGTTATATATGTATGTATATATATATATATGTGTGTGTGTGTTTATGTAATACAATAGAAACAGGTGGGGCCACTCATTAACATTATATATGCATGTAACCATATAGGAAATGGTGCTCAGGCACTTTAGAGTGTGATAGTTCACTCAATAGTTTAGACAGCGTCCTCAGTCACAGCTGAGGGACTGACTGCAACAGGAGTAGGGGGAGGGATGCTAGCTGTTTGCTGGCACACATTTCATTTGACTGGTGAAGATAAGTGAAACGTGCTTGCCCTGAATTCTGGAACTGGAAGGCTGCTCTGCAATTACAAGCATCACTGATCATTTTTTTTTTCTTTATATCATATAAAAAAAAAAAAAATCTTAGGAGGACGAAAGGGCAGGGTGTGTGGGAAGACAGGTCAGTTCCCCATTGAAATGGACCTGCTGCTGTTAATTCCATCCCTTGAGATAGAAAAGTGTGGGGAATTCTGACAATAGAGATGGATGTATCTGAAATAAACGCAGCAAGACCTTTGATTTCTGGCTTTTTGGCTGTGAGACCTAGAGAGTGCTGAAAGATGTTACACTCGAACCCTGAGTATGGAGACTCTTTGAGCATCAGGGAAGGCGTTAGAACCTTGAAGATCTGGACATAGCTCCTGATCCCTATTTCATTTTGGTTTCATTTGAATCATTTGAAGCCTTGGGGCCTGATTGCTATCTTGGGGGACAGGGTTACTTGGTCACAAAAACACCAAATTGCGATTCCATTATATCCTATGGAACTTGTTATGTGGCGGATTGAATATCCATCACGTTTGTGACGGAGTATCCCATCCAACAAAATCATAGTCAGGCCCTTGGTTTGTGAAGGCCACCTGGGTCATTCTTCACTGTAATGCTTCTTTAGTGGTGTTCATGTACCACATGCAGTTCTCTGCAGAAGGACTTGCTGCTTGTGCCAAGCTATCAACGGTGAGTTCGGGATTCTGCACAAAAACATGTTTAATTTTTAGGACTGGGATTGGTTTGATTCTGTGGGAGCTCTGCCAAGGTTCATCACAAGCCTGTGTCCTGGGAGCTTGAGAAGGATTGGGGGAGAACTAGAGAAAAGTACAGGGGAACCAGTGAAAGGAAAGGGAAGAGTGAGAGGAGGAGAGCGGTGCCTACAAGGAGTGGTAGGGAGATTGTTATATGTACAGAGGGCAGTGGGCGCAGGAGCATAGCTGCAGCATTAGTTAATGTTTCAGGCCAGTGAATGAGACAGCAGTGGCCTGTAGGGAAGTAACACTACATTTAAGGGTCACCAGTAAATCCCAACCTACATCTCAGCTCTTTCTGCCTTTGCCGGCAGGTGTATACAATAATAGCATTCAAAGAGCTACAAGGTAATGTGGTGTGCTCAAGACTCCCATATCTCTACTTGGTTTTCTTTTTTCAAAGTCTATGTTGAGATGTAGAGGAAATCTTTTGTGGTTTTTCGTTTTCTCAGAGAAGTCAGATTTGTGGGCAGTCACTTTTACAAGTTGTAATCAGTTAAAACTGAAACCTGTTAATAGTTTTCTTGACTTTGGCACTCAGTCAAAGTGCAGGAGGCCTGAGTGACCGACGCATGCACATGACCGTGCTGAGGATCAATGCCACTGATCAGACACTCTTGCTGCTTTTGTATTTCAGATATTTTCAGGCAGATTTGGCAATGCTACTGTGGGGGTCTTAACCTCAACATCGAGCTACAACCCCGACTTAGGAGTGAGAGTTCCCTACACAGACACCACCATGCCAAGCCTCCGCGTAAGTTACATCACTGCATCCTTCTTCTAGCTAACAAGGTGATGAGGTAATCGAAAGCCACCACCCCTTTCAAGTGTCAATGGATGATCTGGAGATCATTGTGATCTCTCTGCACAACTACTGGTGGACATGAGATCCATGTGATCATTCTGTGCACTGTGAATTGTATACACATTATTAGTGTAAGAAATGGGGTTCTTGGTTGACTGGGATCTGAGCCCTTGTGAAGCACAAGCAATCTCTAAATTAACCTGTGCTCAGCCCGTGGTTATCTAGCCTGGCAGAGCAGTCAGGCTTAACTCAGAGGCAATGTGTAAAGTATTTGCTCAACACTTGAAACAGTAACACAGTGAAAACTCACCACAAAAAAGGATCCCACACTAGTTTAAAAAAATTTAGCAATTTTTAATAAATAAAACAAGACCAAAAAGTAAACAAATCAGTAGAACACCAAATATGCACATTTAAAGAATAGAGCGAAAATAGCGCCAAAAAAACACAAAGCAGCAACTGTGTTATCTGGTTGCGTCAGACTGAGACAAAGTCACAAGTGCAGGCCAACCGTGTTGGAGCGGAGGCCGGCCACAGGACACAGTTAGGCCCACTGAACAAATACCTCAAGCCCTGGTTTGTGGGGCCTTGCGTGGATCTCTGTCACGCAGCTGAAGGGATGTGTCCTTTCTAAGGTGCTGCGAGGCTGCGATGCGAGGCCCTGCATCATTGTCGAGGATGCCGTCGATGAGTGCTTGTGATGTGAATGCCATCATCGAGGATGAATTCCACAGTTGGGGAGATGCAGCAGTTTCAAGTGGCTGCGATGCAGTCTGTCGTCGTCGCCGAGGTTTCCATCAATGAGGGATGCAAGGTCCTGAGAGGAGGATGCATCACGCAGCTGCAGTCTCGAAGAGGCCACGGGCTGCAAAAGTGATATGAGTCTTTGTGATGGGTCTGATCCAGGCAGCAGCGGCGATGTGTCTGTTTGGCTTGGGGTTGTGCCACACAGCAGAGGAGATGCGTTGGTTCCGCTGGGCCCACAGAGACTGGCAGAGCACCTAAGGCCCACTTCCAAGGGTCCAGGATCGGGTGGGCAACACTTGGCAAGGTAGACTCACAGATGGCAGAGTCCAGGTGCTGAGTTCATGGTTGTTGGAGCCTTCTCTCCCCGAGGGTCAAGTTAGGAGGCCAGCCAACTAGCCTTAGGAGTCACTCTGGGGGCCTGGGTTCAACTGATGCAGGTCCAGTCCTTCTCATCCAGGCAAGAGGGCAGCAAGGCAGCAGGTCAGAGCAACAGATACCCTCACTTTGACTTGGATTGATCATAAAGCAGTATCCTTTGAAATAAAAACCCCTCTGAATAATTCCCTGATAGCTTCCAGTAGTAACTCGCAAAATGTATGTCCGTGGTATAAAAGTCATGCCCCAGATCTTAATCATCTTTTAACAAGCACTGACCCAGAAAAATTATATACAGAATACGAACCATGGTTGCAGTCAGCATTTAATACTCTAGCACCCGTTAACCACAGAAGGCAAAAAATAGAACAAACACTCCGCCCACTGGTTTAACAAAGAATTGAGACCTCTTAAACAAAGCTGCTGCAGGCAAGAACGTGCATGGAGGAAGGACTAAAACAAACTGGATAAAAATAAATCTAAGAAGTGCATTGTGGCATGCAAAAGTCTTAGATCGAAAGAAAAATCTGCTTTCTCTACCAAACAAATCGTGTCATCTGAAAACTCCATTAAGGAACTCTTCAAAACGGTCACCAAGCTGAATGCAGAGCCTGCTGTTAACACAACTGATGGCAGTTAGGAATTTTGCGATACCCTGGACACTTTTATATCGGAATTAGTTAAAAGGACATCTTTGATAAATTTACCTGTAGCAGCAAGCCCTCTGATCTGCCAACAGAAGGTGGACAATCCACCCTCCTAGAATTTACTTACCTTTCAACGGATCAAGTCAGACAATTGACTTGTACCATTAAGTCTGGGTCCCCATCGGTTCCCTGTCCACCTCATATAGTTCATCTTGTTCCCCATACTGTTGCCAATTATTTGGCGAGGATGTTTAACATTATGTTTAGCACAGGACATTTCTCGAAGCCATTGAAAAAGGTTGCGGCCCTTCCATTGATGAAAAAACAAATTCAAATCTAAAAGATGTTAACAGCTATCGTCCTATATCCAGACTCCTATTTCCAGCCAAGATAGCCGAGAAAGCTATGAACACTCAATTGTCTTCATACATTGAAACTAATAACCATCTCAATAAGACTCAGTTTGGAATTAGAAGTGGCCACAGTATGGAAACTGTGTTTATTGTGGCCACAGAGGAAATCACATCGTCCTAAGATGAGGGCGGTAGAGCTGCCCTTATTGTACTTGACCCGTCTGCAGCCTTCGACATGGTCAATCATAGTCAATTGACCGTTTGTGAATCATGGGGGTTAAAGACACAGCCCTTGCACTTCTTCACTCATTTCTTACCAACAGGACTCAATCGGTAACTCACAAGGGATTCACATCAGAGCCTTTTGTTCTGCCGTATGGGGTTACTCAGGGCTAGTCGTTGAACCTGACCCTTTTTAAAGTTTGATGTCTCCCCCCAAGCCAATATGATAAAGTCTTTTGGGTTCTCATTGGTGACATATGCAGATGACACTCAGATTATTGTGTCAGTCACCAATGACATCAACAATACAGCAGAGACATTTCGCAACTGCATGGCGGCAGCCAGCAACTGGATGAGTAATAATTGACTGAAGCTAAATTCAAACAAGACGGAAGTCATGCTTTTCGAAAACGATGTTTCTTTGTGGTCTCTTTCGTGGTGGCCTCACGATCTTGGGTCTTTACCCGTGCTTGCAAAAAAGGTGAAAAATCTAGGTGTTCTCATAGATGACAAACTTACCTGCAAAGTGCAAGTCATCTCTGTAATCTCTTTCTCTTTTTACATTCTGAGAAAAAAAAAGAAAATCGCACACCTGATTCCTTTTGACTCCCTAAAGACCCTGCCTTAGTTCTGGCAATACTAGATTATTGCAATGGTCTTTTCCAAAGTTTACAAAAGAGATCACTGAATAAACACCAGACAATGCAGAACACTGTAGCATGGATGCTTTTTAATATTTCCAGATTTGAATCGGCATCCCAAGCCATGAGTAAATTACATTGGCTGCCTATTGAGCAGCACAATGCCGTTAAGGCTCTCTGGTTAGCAAAGGAAGCACTTCATGGAATTGGCCTTGACTACCTGAAGAATAACCTTAAATGGTACTCTCAAGGCAGATTTCAATATTCTAGCCACTGCAGAAATCTGGCTGTCCCTCCTCACAAGCGTCTGTCCTGGGGAGGCAGGAGCTTCATTAGATGTACTGCCCTTAAATGGAATAGTCTCCCTCGATCTCTGAAATCTTGAACCACTCTCTTGGCTTTCAGAATGTCTTTAAAAACATGGCATTTTACCAACTAAGGCACCCTTGTTCCATTTAACACGGACAGTGCCAGGGCGCCTCCGGGTTTGCGTTGTGCTTTACAAATGTGCTCAATATCAATATCCTTCAGAGCAGCAGTCCAGCGGAGTGGAAGTCTTGTCAGCAACACAGCAGACCCTATGCCTGGCAGAGTATCCACAGATCCAAAAGTGTACTGAAGAGGTGGTGTCTGAGGTCTAATAGCGATACCTAGTGCCCTTCCTCTGGAGGTGGG
Organism: Triturus cristatus; assembly: GCF_964204655.1. Classification (NCBI taxonomy): domain Eukaryota; kingdom Metazoa; phylum Chordata; class Amphibia; order Caudata; family Salamandridae; genus Triturus; species Triturus cristatus. The sequence goes on from NC_140586.1 coordinate 921,023,481, forward strand.
AGAAGCTTCTAGAAATTCCCTCTGAAGTTCTCAGGCATCCTACCATCCCTGGCCTGCACAAACAGGCTGCAATGGCTACCCTATGAATAATGGAAACCTGTGGGTATACCTGCAAGTATTTTTAACAGAAAATCTTCATCTGGATCCCTGCTTATCCAGTTTAATCTAAGAACTCCCATTCTATCTTTGGTTGAGTCTGCCCTGGTGTTATCATCTTACCAGGGTGTGGATAGGCGCATATGATGAAGCATATCATAATAAGTGATTGAAGCCACTACTCCAATATCTGTGGATATCCAAGAGGTTAAAAGAGGGACCTTTTTGGTAATGGTCAAAAAGCATTCATCACTCCAAAAATTCTCCAAATATTCCAGTTGCTTTCTGTGGGGAACTTGCAGGATACGTCACACTCTGTCCACATGGCCTTCATGTACACCAACATGTGGTTGGTACCCTATCTGACACCACATCCTTGGGGAAACCCACTGGGGTAAAAATCCCCATCAAGGCCCTAGCCACTACATGGGGATATTATGGTCCTCAGATGGCTAGCCTCTGAGTTCTGCATGGCATTGCCACCAAAACCAGAATAAAACTGTTGCCAAAGGAAGTTTTGGGTTACCAGGGCCCAACAGTGTCGATGCCCACCCTCTCAAATGGGGTGCCAACGACAGGCATGAGAGTCAGGGGAGCCTTAAGTTTTTCCCTGTCTTCCTACTTCATTGCCAGGTGAGGTACGTCTTACACAAAGCAACTGAGGCTCACCTCATCTGGGGCCAGTAAAGGTGAGTGACAAGCCTGTCAAGGGTATTGTCCTGCTGCAAATGTCCTTCCAAAGGTGTCTAATGAACCAGACCCAGTAGGAAGGCCCTGTAACATTGGGGGACCAACAGCACACACGCTGCCCCATTAACAGGCACATTTGGCTCACTGTAAAGGAGGTTGTTCTCACAGTATACCAGGTAATCTCCAGAGGTATCACAAGTTGCCAGGGCTTCGGCCTGCCGCCTGAGCCCCTCTAGAGTTGGGCACTCTCTTTGCGCCTTGCCCTCTTCTCTGGTGGGCCCACTGTCAACTTGCCACCCAGCAAGTTCAGGCAGGTCACCTAGAGATGCAATGGCCACCTGGGTCAGCTCCGATACAGGCTCCTCTGGCACCCTATTCACTGGTACTGCTGGAACGTCAGAGGTGGGCTTCCCCCGCCTCCTGCATTTTTCCAGCCTCCAGGCTTCCTTAACTCTCGTCTCGGGCAGCCATGGAATGAGTGGTCATGCAGACCCACTCAGGCAGCCCCAACATATAAAGGTGTTACTGGAGCTCCACTTCCATCCAGACAGTATTCTCCAAATCATTCCCTAGTAAACAATCCAGAAGCATGTCAAAGCTAACTACCTTAAGAGTATCTGGGACCGCCCATAAATTAGGATTTTTCATTAAAATCCCAAAGACACCGAACATGAACTGGTTACCTTCTCCCATTTGGATATTACTGCTTATTAAAAGTAAAATGGCAACTCCAATGTTATCCTACAGGTAAGGTGAACCTTACAGTAGTGAAAAACACATTTAAGTGTCTTTCACTACCACATGATATGTAAAACATGAAAGTAAATGTTCTACTCTCTAAATACATTGCATCCTGCCATATGAGCTGTCCTGGGCCTTATATGTGACTTATATGTATTAAGAACAGGTTTGGGCCTAGCAAAAGGTGTATTTTGCCAGGTCAAAAATGCAGTTTAGAACTTCACACACACAGGCAGCAATGCCAGGCCTGAGACATGTTTGAAGTGATACTTCCCTCGGTGGCGCAATCAGTGCTGCAGGCCCACAAGCAGCATTTCATTTACAGGCATTGGGTACATGGAGTACCACTGTACTAGGGACTTACAAGTAAATTAAACATGCCAGTTGGGGATAAACCATGTATTAAGGAGTGAGCACATGAACTTTAGTACTGGTTAGCAGTGATAAAGTGTGCAGAGTCCTGAGGCCAGTAAAAAATAGGTCGGCAAAATTAAAGGAAGGAAGGCAAAAGGTTTAGAAAGCAACCCAAAAACTGACAGGTCTAAAAATTGTGTTATTATTTATTTGTAAATCACTTTTGCAACAACGTTTCTTGGTGTTGTAGTGAAAAGACCTAGCACAACCACTACTAGTGTAGCAAATTCTACAAAGAGGTGAGCACCCCAGTTTTTAAAACGTTTCCTGAATCTCAAAAAAGTCAATTCAGAACAAATGTGGAGAGGAAGGAGATTCCAAATCTTGGCGGCAGAGACAAAGGGCCAGATTTAGATCTTGGTGGACGGGTTACTCCGTCGCAACGGTGCTGGATACCCCGTCTGCTGAAATATAAACGCCATCATATCCTGTGGATCTAGGTTTTGGTGAACGGGATATCCGTCACCATTGTGACAGAGTAACCCGTCTGCCAAGAACTAAAGTCCCAAAGTATGCACCATTGCAGGGGCCCCGCATATATAAATAATGCAATTGTCAAGTGAGCTCAGTTGGTTGATCTAAAGGCTTGTCAAGGTCGGTACCAACTGAATGTATCAGTCGGGGGTCATTGTGATCTCCGTGTAGTGGTTGGTGTCAGTTGGATGCACATGATCACTGTGGGTTGTGATTGATGCAGTGAGAGTCTCTGTGTGACTGCTGCAGAGTCGCGCATGCGACAGAAGATAGGAACTGCAAAAGGGACTAATTAAATAACATTTTGTTCTAGTGTTTAGTCTTTTTAAAACCATTACACTAAAAAAACAATCATAAAAACCTTTTGTGCACTTATTTTACAAAATATTTAAAAATGGGTCAGAGGGCTTAGAAGCGAGAAGCTAATAATAAAAGCAAGGTGGAAGCAGAGAGAAGTAATACAGAGACACTCAAAATAGTAAACTCTGATAGGTGTCTTAGAATGTCAGATCTAGGACAATGAAGGGTACTTTAATAATAAAGAGCCTGGATTTGTCGGCCAACTTTGCTACAGAGCCTGCCAGACAGAAGCCCACTTCACCCAACAGGAATTCACCATACTGGCCAGTTCCTTTATACATAACGATAAACTCAATAGGTGATCCCAGACAGGTCTTCAACAAGATCTTGTGAGGGAAGGGCATCAATGTATTATCTAGTACCTCCCAACCTCTCCTACAAAGCCTTGACCTCTTCTTTAATGAAGCTTCTTTGATGGAAGGTGTTGTCACCTCTTGCTATAGTAGCTGAGACCCAGAGACACATCACAGATTCTGAGACTTGGCAAAACCAGAATGCATGCTGATGCAGCTTCCAGCTTTTCAGGCACCACAGACTCAATACAGACCATACTGACTTCAAAAATGTAGCTAATGGAAAAATTATGATCCCACTCCCTTACTATACTTACTATAGCAAACTTTCATGGGTGTGCTTATGAAACCTGGATGTAATGTACAGAATCTTACCATCCTTTCTTATGTAGTGCAGTTGCAAAGGGAGGAGGAGATCCTCAGGTAGGGAAGTAATTATATATATGGTCTTTGTAATCTGACGGTCACAGATTTAAACCCATGAAATATTGTTAGTGGTGGTTGTTACCTTTGGTTTATTGAATACAAAATATGCTGATCCCAGAATGCACATAAAATAGTATCCTATAATTTATTTATTACAGCTTTATATTTGTATTTCTCAAAACATATTTTGATGATAAGTCACTCAAGGGTGAATTGCCCTCAGCATGGTGAGGATTATCACGTCAAAGAAAGTGAACATAATATTAAAAGGGCAACCAATAGAGTTCTTACATCTTATTAGTGCAGAGTATTTGGTACATAGAAAAACACCAGCAAACAATTTTTATTCTGTGATGCTGCTCCAAACAAAATACTGAAAAAAGAGTGATATAATGTATTAAAATGGCCGGTAAGAGCCTGTGTTGGTGTCAGGGACCTGTTTAGAATAAACGTCACCAGTGTTAGAGTAGGGCATAGGTTTAAGGTAATTGTTGCTAGTGCTAGAGGCAGGAATAGGTTTAGAGTAAGTGTTGCTTTTTTTAAAGTTGGGTATAGGTTTAGGGTAAGCGTCGGGCATAAGATTATGGTAAGCGTCACCAGTATAAGAGTCGGGCATAAGCTTAGGTTAGCGGTGCCAGTGTTATAGGCCATGAGGTCATATAAGAAAGCCCTTCGCGCTGCCAAGGCCAAATTTTTTGAGGAAAAAATTACTAGCGCCTCTAACTCTTCTAGAGAGACATTCAGAGTGATTAAGGAGCTTCTCAAAATCCCCGAGCCGCCAGTCATCCACGACAATCCCGCGGAAAAGTGCAGGGAACTCGCGGACTACTTCCATCTCAAAATCGAGAATATTCTTTCTCTGCTACCTCGGGCCACACAGAATACTTATGTAGCAGATCAAGGAAAAGGCACCCACGTTCTATTCGACTCTTTTGACCCGATAACTGAGATGGAAGTGACTAGGGAACTCAGCTCGATGAAGAGCGGCTCGCCAGACGACCCTGCTCCAATGAGATTCCTCAAACAAGTTGCCTCTGTGATCACGGCCCCTATCACGAATCTCATCAATCTTTCCCTTACTCAAGGGGTGGTTCCTCCAGGGTGGAAAAGGGCTGTGGTGAAGGCCCTCCTGAAAAAGCCTAGTCTGGATCCCTCGGACTTGGCTAATTTCAGGCCTATTTCTCTTCTGCCGGGACTTGGTAAGATCGCAGAAAGGCTGGTTAACTATCAACTTTCCAGCTTTCTGGAGTCCAACGGGCTGCTTCGAGAAACCCAAACCGGCTTCCGCCCAGGCCACGGCACGGACACCGCCCTCCTAGCAGTTGTGGACGAAGCCAGAAGCATGCTGGATTCGGGGGGGTCAGTGGCAGTGATCCTCCTGGATCTTAGCGCTGCCTTCGATACTGTTAACCATCAAGTACTGATCCAACGATTGTCCAACGTGGGAGTAAGAGGTGTTGTGTTGCAGTGGCTGCGCTCCTTTCTTACTGGCCGTACTTATCAGGTATGGGAAGGTAGTGCGCGGTCTTCGCCTATCCCCCTCCAGTGTGGGGTCCCACAGGGCTCCTCCTTGAGTCCCACTTTATTCAATGTGTATATGTCTCCCCTGGAGGATGTGGTTGCACCTTTCGGGATAAAAATCGTCAGCTATGCTGATGACACGCAATTGGTGGTGGCTCTCTCCCAACTGATGAAGAATCCGGAGGTTTTGCATCAATGCCTGTCTCATGTATACACCTGGATGTGCGACTCAGCGTTGAAACTCAACGGATCAAAAACTGAGATTATGCTTCTGGGGCACAAGGCTCCCCCTCTCCCTCTGTCCAGCTGGCCTAGCTGCCTGGGAGAGCTCCCCGGCTCCAAACAGGAGATCAAGAGCTTGGGAGTCTGGTTGGAGCAGGACCTTACCTTCAAGACGCAGGCAAAGAAGACGGCAGGGATCTGTTTTGGGCTTCTTCGCTCTGCCCGTAAGGTCCTGCCCCTTCTCCCCCCCCACTTCCAGGAAGCTACTTATTCAGGGCCTGATTACATCTAGGTTAGATTACTGTAATGCGATCTTCCTTGGTGCCCCTGAAGCCACGCTGAACAAGCTCCAACAAGTGCAAAATGCCGCGGCTAGGGTACTAACCAATGCTCCTAGGAGGCAGTCAGCCAGACCAGCCTTGAAGATTTTGCACTGGCTCCCAGTACGAGAGAGAGTTAAGTTTAAGTCCCTCTGTATTGCCCATAAAATCCTGCAGGGCAAAGGCCCCCCTATTCTATCTAAATTAGTGGTACCCTATAAAGCTTCTAGACCCCTGCGTTCGGACCAGAAATCCCTTCTCAAGGTCCCCAGGGTGTGTAAGGCCCGCACTGGTGGCAGAAGATTCGCCGTGCATATTGCTACCCTCTGGAATGCGCTCCCGCTCGAGTTGCGTTCAGAAACAGGCACCCTGCGCTTCCGGAAACTGCTGAAAACCTATCTGTTCCCTCTTTGATGTGCCTTCTTGTTCCTGGTTAGGGTATGACTGATCAAGCGCTGGGATGCCCGAGGGTAACTGCGCGCTATATAAAACCGCCTACAATACAATACAATACAATAGGTGAGCATAGGTTTATGGCAAGGATCAGCAGTTTTAGAGTCCAACACAGGTTTAGGTCAAGCGTCACCTGTGTTAACAGTCAGGCATAGGTTAAGGTAAGTGTTGCCAGTATCAGAGTCAGGCACACGTTTAGGGTAAGTGTAGCCTGAGTTAGATTTGGGCATAGGTTTAGGCTAAGCTTCACCAGTGCTAGAGTCTGGCATAGCTTTAGGGTAATTGTTGCCAGTGTTAGAGTCAGGCATAGGGTTAGGGTAATCATTGCCAATGTTAGAATCGGGCATAGGTTTAGAGTAATCGTCACCAGTGTTAGAGCCAGGCATAGGTTTAGAGTAATCGTCACCAGTGTTAGAGCCAGGCATAGGTTTAGAGTTATCGTCACCAGTGTTAAGGTTATACATAGGCTTAGAGTGATCTTCACCAGTGTTAGAGCTAGGGTTCAGTTAGAATTAAAGTTTGAGGTAACGTAATTGAATAGTAAAGTTTTAGGGTACAAAGGGATCTGGTCTACAAATTAGGTGTGGGTTAGTATTAGGATTAGCAGTAAAGATTAGGATTAGGGTAAACTTTAGGGTTAAGGTTAAGGAAAGAATTGTGGTCAATGTATGGGTCAAGTAAAATGTTAGGATTAGGATTAGGGAAAGGGCTCAAAATAAGACTAGCTAGGGTAGAGTCTAGTAAAATGTTAGGATTAGGGATAGGACTCAAGATAATTTGAGCTAGGGTAGGGTCAAGTAAATTGTTAGGATTAGAGTTAGGGATAGCACTCAAGATAAAACAAGCTAAAGTATGGTCAAGTAAAATGTTAGGATTAGGGTTAGGGATAGAATTTAAGATAAAAAGAGCTAGGGTATGATCAAGTAAAATGTTAGGATTAGAGTTAGGGATAGAACTCAAAATAAAATGAGCTAGGGTATGGTAAGATTTTGTAGGATTAGGGTTAGGGATAGGACTCAAGATGAGACAAGCTAAGGTATGGTCAAGTAAAATGTTGGGATTAGAGTTAGGGATAGGACTAGCTAGTGTATGGTCAAGTAAAATGTTAGGTTTAGGATTAGGGATAGGACTCAAGATAAAACGAGCTAGGGTATGGTCAAGTAAAATGTTAGGATTAGGGCTAAGGATAGGACTCAAGATGAGACAAGTTAGGGTATGGTCAAGTAAAATATTAGGATTAGGGATAAGGATTTAAGATGAGAAGAGCAAGGGTATGGAAATGATTTATAGTGGAGTTTGATATAGCAGTTTGTTATTGTAGGATACGTAATGCCTAATGATATTTTCATTGTATGTGGGTTATTGTATGGGTTTTTTAAACCAATATTTTGCTGTTGAGCGCTCATTGTTCTGTGTCACAATATTGAGAATACAAAAGACACACAATTGATGGACGGAATGCAGAACAAATCAAAACATTCACCTCCAGTCAATATATGACATTGTTCTGCATTCTGTCCATCAATTGTTGTTTTTGCATTTGTCACCCCGAGTGGGACGGGTATGCTCAGACGTGAGTCCCGTGCTCTCCATGCCACTGGAATCAAGCTATCCTGGCTGAAGAGGGGTGAAACCCCGAAACCGGTCCTAGGATGCTTGGTTCCAGTCCAGGGAGGACCTGGCTTGGCAGTTCGGGCTGGACTGTTACCATAAGGCACAGGGTCAAGACTGATTTGCATATGGCTGGGTTCAAACTGGAATGGCATGGTGAGCAAAAAAACGATGGATTTAGGCCCAGATCTCTGTACTGGGATGAATGTATGACATTGTTCTGCATTCTGTCCATCAACTGTTGTTTTTGCATTTGTCATCCTGAGTGGGATGGATATGCTCAGACGTGAGTCCTGTGATCTCCATGCCACTGGAATCAAGATATCCTGGCTGAAGAGGGGTGAAACCCCGAAACTGGTCCTAGGATGCTTGTTTCCAGTCCAGGGAGGACCTGGCTTGGCAGTTCGGGCTGGACTGTTCCCATGAGGCACAGGGTCAAGACTGATTTGCATATGGCTGGGTTCAAACTGGAATGGCATGGTGAGCAAAAAAACGATGGATTTAGGCCCAGATCTCTGTACTGGGGTGAATGTATGACATTGTTCTGCATTCTGTCCGTCAACTGTTGTTTTTGCATTTGTCACCCCGAGTGGGACGGGTATGCTCAGACGTAAGTCCCGTGCTCTCCATGCCACTGGAATCAAGCTATCCTGGCTGAAGAGGTGTGAAACCCCGAAACCGGTCCTCGGATGCTTGGTTCCAGTCCAGGGAGGACCTGGCTTGGCAGTTCGGGCTGGACTGTTCCCATGAGGAACAGGGTCAAGACTCATTTGCATATGGCTGGGTTCAAACTGGAATGGCATGGTGAGCAACAAAAGAATGGATTTAGGCCCAGATCTCTGTACTGGGGTGAATGTATGACATTGTTCTGCATTCTGTCCATCAACTGTTGTTTTTACAATATTGAGAATAGACATATCGTCATAGAAATAAATTACGGCCTAAATATTGAGAATAAAAATGTCATGACAGTAAGTATATATAATTTAGAATAGATTTTCTTTTCCACGTCCACGTAACATGGAGATTTATTTATCATCAGAGTACAAGTATGTGTAGGTAAGTATAGTAGACGATTATTCGTATACAGACATTCACATTATCTTGGTACTTGATATGTTGGCCATTATATTTTTGTAGGAAGATCTTGCAGCCATGATATTATTGCAGTATCTCTTGCACCAGCATCTATTGTAGTTCTTACAAACTGATCTGTGCAGTAGGTGAACAGTGAGCTATCACTGTCACTTGTGCAGTGCACCTTAGTATAATCTCATGACTGTCCAATATATGTTGCCACACCTGCTCTTCCTTGCTGCCGTCTCCATTAGCCTTGTACAATGACCTCGCTGCTGGATCATCCTCTGCATCCTCTGATGTTGATCTCTCTGTTTTATCCTCAGGGTTTCTCCAAAACTCCTACAGTCTAAGGAGTCTCCAAAGAAGGAAGAGTTGGAGCGAGGACATCGTTTGCTTCTAGCCAATGGTCGATGCTGGACAGAGAACCCACACTAGGTCCACACTTTATCCTAATGAGTGTGTGATACAAACAGGCAAAGGGACTCCAGTGAATGAGATGTGGTTTTGGGTCAGTGTGATGAGCCCTTTCTTAGTATTAAGAAGACTCTCTGGTGCACAAAGATTCCACACTCATCCATGTCTCCTAAGAGGGGACGAGCAGAACTTGCCTCCACCTCTACTGAGAGCAGCATTTTCGGTACAAAGATTCCACACTCATCCATGTCTCCTAAGAGGGGACCAGCAGAGCTTGCCTCCACCTCTACTGAGAGCAGCATTTTCGGTACATGCTCCACATGCACTGGTCTAGAGTCTGTTTCTAAAGCTTTGTGTATTGCATAGATGACAGTATGAATCAAATGTAGAATAAAGTACATGAATGTAATGGAGTGCCTTTATATATTTAAGTACTAACTATATTTAAATACATTAAACTATGTATGGATCTATGAAGAGGTCCAGTCTCCTTAATGGATGTACTCAGTCAACCTGTTAATCACTGAGAAGTGTGCTATTTCATCATAGGGCGGGGGCATTCTATGAAGCCCTATCAGTGTAAATCTGAAGAGGGAATGCTGAGTAACTCCAGCTACATTCTGCTGGTGAGAAGCAAGTGCAAGTGCAATGTATCTACAACAGGGAAGTGAGGCTTCCTATTGAATCCCAATATATCATCCTGTGCAGCCTGTGAGACATCGTAAGGCCTTCCAGTATGTCCAGATGAGGCCTGTGTCTGTAGTCCCAGGGCAGCCGTGGGCTCTTGGGCTCCTATGGTGGTCAATGGAGTTATTTACCACTGATGTCCCGGGGTCTGTCGGACCCTGCCCTAGAGTACTCAGTACTTCGTGTTTAACTCTCGACTGTGCCGGGATAGCTAAGCAGAGGAGTCCAAGGCTACTCAAGGAGGTGATGAGTGTTCGACGCTCAGTACACATGCAATGTAGTCATATCACTCCATAAGGCTATGTTAATGCTATAGTCAATGCTGTATATACTTAAAGGAGAAGTATTTTAATGCAGCTAGTAAACACTACATGTAAGCCAAGTACACAAATGAAAAACAAAGCTCTGTTGGGGCATATCATCAAGCCCCAGAGATAAAATGATCGCGGCTTTAGCGCCTGTTTTCGGATGGAAAGCGGCGATAATTTTATCGCCTAATCAGCAAGGTCACGCTATCACGTGAATCCTTGCATTATCGCCCTTTCCCCCAACGCCCATCTTTGCATCTCTAATGAGATGCAAAGTGGGCGTTCCTGCCCTGACATAACTGGAGAAATGTCGCTAACCGACATTTCTCCAATTATCAATGGGCACGCTAAGCTGCAGAGCGACAAGCAAAGCAGCGATAACCTCTGTTATCGCTACTTTCCTTACGCCTGCTCCAAAACTGACTTAGCCATTATATCCTATGTAAGGTGGATAGCATGGCTGAGTCTGCCCTTCCCTATCAGCAAGCTTTCGCGAAACCTTGTGCGATTATCGCTGTATTTCCAGCGATAATCGCACAATTGGCAGCTTGTACTCTGAATTTTATCGCTTTGGAGATAAGCGTTGCTGATAGCACGCTATCTCCGCGATAAAATTCAGAGTTGGAAGGTGATAATTATCCTCACGCTAGGAGCGCTGAGCGATAATTATCGCATGGCCTTGATGATATGCCCCTGTTGTTATTTCCTAGCCAGAGACTTGACTCCAAACATTGTCATAGTGTCTATGGCCAATGCTTAGCTCATGGGAGATGCTCACCAACAAGCAGCCTCACTTGCCGGATATGTTCTCGGCCTGATAAATTGATGTCCAATCATTTCAATGGGGACACGTACATTCCATGCTCATGGGCACGCTTTCTCAGAGTCAGCCCCATTCTCTCCTGAGGCCGCGAAGCCAAACAGTAGCTGATCCTGCAGTTCACTATGGATAGTTTTTCAAAGTATTCGATGAGTTTGTTATCAGAATCCAGTAAAAGAGATGGATTTTTAGACATATTTGGAATAGAGTAGCGTAAAAAACATTGGGGCAGATTTACAAGCCCCTTGCGCCACCTGTTCGTCACTTTTCCCATGTTAAAAGTGACGCAAAAGTGGCACAAGGGGCATGTAAATAAGCCCCACTGTTTTTAATAATCATCCCTAAACATGCTACTGGAGAAGGTCAGACTTTCTAGCTTCTCTCACAGGTTTCCCGAAACACGAGAAAGGAATTAACTCGTTTCTGTGTTGCTGTTGTCTCCTAGACCTGCTCTTTAGATCCCCTTAGACTCCTGCATCGTCTCTTCGCTACCAAGTGTTAGTCTGTTTAACACACAAGCTCGTAGAACATTACATGTGAGATAGGGCCAGAATTAAAAAGAATAATGCATAAGTGTTGACCTCAGGATTATTTGTTTGGCTGAAGATTTATAAGTTCTTAAAATATACAATGATTTCCAGTAGTTCTACAGCACATGTGTAAGAATTCAGCTTCTTGTGTATAAAGGCGCATTGTGGACTAGTGTGTGGGTGAAAATGCCTCTGCAATAAAGTGATTACACTTTTATATGTGTTTTGCTTCACATGGAAATAATGTACCCAGCAGAACATCTCCTCTCCAAACAGCACCAACAATTAAACCAGAACTTCCTTCTCGTTTCACACTGGAACTGGGTTTACTTGTTCCTCTGGCTGGAGTTTGGCTGTTTCTAGGTACTGTCTCAAGGGTGCAGTGAGTCCTTGAGTCTATGGGTGTGAGTAAACTTTCATGGACCTCCCGCCTTGGAACGCCCACTTCCGCCCCGAGGAAGGATTGATTGGTTCACAATATTGTTCCACTTACGTACATTCCTGTAGAAATGCAAATTCGTGCTCGTGAATTTTAAAACGTATTTTTCATTCTTAAGTCAAGTCCTTCACAGGGGAATGTTCCACGGAAAATGCAAAAGATTTTGAGACCCCTAGGGGATCCGCGACCCTCCTCAGGACTGTGATTCCTCAGTGCACCAACCTTCATCCGCATTCGTTCACAATCCTGCATTCATAACCTTGGGGAAGAGCGGTAGTACCCTCTGGCAATCCCTAACCCCTGTTGGGTCAGAGTGTGGAAGCATGTCAAAGACCAAGCAGTGAGAGGAAGCAATACATTGCATTGTATTGTATTGTGGCATTCCTATAGCGCTTTCCTACCTCTATTTCAAGCAGCGCTCTACCACTATTCAAGCAGCGCTCTACCGCTACTCAAGCAGCGCTCTACCGCTACTCAAGCAGCGCTCTACCACTACTCAAGCAGCGCTCTAGCGCTTCTACCACTACTCAAGCAGCGTTCTACCACTACTCAAGCAGCGTTCTACCACTACTCAAGCAGCGCTCTACCGCTACTCAAGCAGCGCTCTACCGCTACTCAAGCAGCGCTCTACCGCTACTCAAGCAGCGCTCTACCACTACTCAAGCAGCGCTCTACCACTACTCAAGTAGCACTCTACCACTACTCAAGCAGCGCTCTACCACTACTCAAGCAGCGCTCTACCACTACTCAAGCAGCGCTCTACCACTACTCAAGCAGCGCTCTACTCAAGCAGCGCTCTACCACTACTCAAGCAGCGCTCTACCACTACTCAAGCAGAGCTCTACTCAAGCAGCGCTCTACCACTACTCAAGCAGCGCTCTACCACTACTCAAGCAGCGCTCTACCACTACTCAAGCAGCGCTCTACCACTACTCAAGCAGCGCTCTACCACTACTCAAGCAGCGCTCTACCACTAATCAAGCAGAGCTCTACTCAAGCAGCGCTCTACCACTACTCAAGCAGCGCTCTACCACTACTCAAGCAGCGCTCTACCACTACTCAAGCAGAGCTCTACTCAAGCAGCGCTCTACCACTACTCAAGCAGCGCTCTACCACAACTCAAGCAGAGCTCTACTCAAGCAGCGCTCTACCACTACTCAAGCAGCGCTCTACCACTACTCAAGCAGTACTCAAGCACTACTCCTCCATTGCTCCAGTGCATGGGGGAGGAAAAGGCGGGTAGCAGTGACACCTCTTAATGTTGAGTTTTGGTGTTGTGCATGAGGCCCAGGACAGAATGCTCCAGACTTGGTGCATCTATTGCTGCCTTATGCATGAAGCAAAAACCAGAGTGTGAGAGTAACTTTTCAGGGAGCATATCTAAACCAGTATAATTTGAGGTTAGCAGTGACATATTCTCAGTAGAACAAACTTTAGAGTTGGGGAGCTGGCCAATAACATCACATCATTAAAGGCATAAGACATATGTGACAGTCTATCTTTGGGAAATCAACACATGCTACAAGAACAAGAACACTGGGAGGGCCTATTTACTGTTCACTCTCTATGTCCCTTTCAAGTTTCACGGGTGTGCTGCCTCGCACCCCTAGTTCCAGCGCCACTGAACATGTTGGGGGCACCCAAGTCTTTGATCCCATTCTGAATGCAAAGTGGCTTTAGATGGTCGCTGTTCTCATTGGAATCATTCTCCAAGGCTTGCCAGTCAGTGTAGGATCTAGGTGACAGTCAACCCTAGAAAGGCAGGTCCCAAGTCCCTGGAGATTCCAAGTTCCTGGAGCCAGTTCAAAGGCCCCACTTAAAAGCACTATTTGGAGCCCACCTGTAGTGTTTGTGCGCCTGTCGCTTGGCACTGTACGGTATTTCAAGGTTCTCTTTGTGAAGCCTCTTGTAGAGTTAGGAAGTGGGTGGAGGTAGTGTTGGAAGATCTTTGCTATCAGCAGAATAAACCTGTAACCAGGGCTGCAGTAAATGGATTTACGTGACTTCAGGCGTATGTGTGCTCCTCAAATTTGACAATAAATATGGCTGAAGGTACGTTACCGGTGCCATCCGCCTATGGTAAGCACAGCTGGAAAGAGAAGATCAGCGCCTCTCGAGGGAATCAGAATCAAGTGGGTTTTGGTCTAAAGGAGATTCTGTGGAACCCAACTCGCCAGGGAGGCAACCTGTTTATGTGTCTCATTGATGCTAACCTGTGTGGTCACAAAGGTGTGCACTTTAATATTAAATCCAGAATACCGAGGCATGCGAATATGGAGGACAAAAAATGTAATCCAAAATATCGAAAGGTAAGTAAATCCAGATTTTCTATAGCTAACCCCACATATATGAGCCTATATGGTATCTTCAAGGTACGTAGATGAGGAGTTAAGAATGAGACACCTATATTCATTTACCATTCGACAGACAGTCCTCGATATTCTGGTATGTCTAAATTCTTGGGCTCGATATTCAATCCTACAACGGGTCATCATGAGGATTGACATAAGGTTGAACATTAAGTGTTCCACCCCTCTCGGCCACACTAGTTGTCATAGACAGCATCTGCTCTGCGGGCATGCGGAAGAGGCAATGCGTGAGGATCACGTCTGACGTCAATGCATGATGAGGTCAATTGAAGCGTGCCCCCGTGGCGGCCATATTTATGGTATCTTCTTCTGACCTTACTGACGACTGCTGCTGATGAAAGAAGTTCTAGTTCTGACAGTTTCTGCGGATTAAAAAAGGAAGCTATAATTAAATGAATCAGCGGTTAGATTTCACGGGAGATTTTCCGCGCGCTCGTGCGGTCTTGCCTTTCAGTAACCTGCAAGCTTTCTATAATAGGCACAAGGCAAAAACATTCCACCACTACCTCTTGCACATAATTACTGCCATTTTTGGGGTTGTGTGTAACGTGCAGCTAACTTGTCAATACAATTGCTGATGCATGGTGGTTACACAATTTATTCTAACAACCTTTCCCCCAAGCCATCGTGTGTGGCGCAATTACTGTAACCAAACCTGAGCTTGTTTCTCTAGCTGAGCCTGCCGCGAAATGGCCCGAGCGGAAGGAATACTTTTTAAAGTATTTAGCCACAATTAAAGCAGACCTCATTGCACCTAATAGAAAGATAACATCTCCGCACACTCAGGTCCAGAAGGACTGAGGGTGGAGTTGCCTCCTAGCCTGGTATTGTAATGGTATGACCAGAATCCTAATGTTCCAACCCATATAAAAATGAGGAACATCAAGTAAAGCCAGCATCATTTCCCTTTCCAGTACATCATTTGAACAGTAAATATGGAACGGAATGGAATATGTATAGCACGAGCTAATCACCCGTGGCGGTCTCTAGGCCCTGAGTCGGTGCAACGGGTAAGGAGCCACCGACGAAGATGCCGTAGGTGTGGTTGTTCTGATGTCCTGGGAAGGGTGTAAATGCAGGAAGTGTGTGTGAGTGACAGCAATGCCAGCTGGAGGTTGCATGTTGGTTGGTAGAAGTGTAGATGGCGGCGGTTAAGGTAGGTGGGTCCTTTCTGGTGTAGAGCTTTGCAGGCGGTGATATTTTGAAGTGGCAGCGTTTCTGGATCTGGAGCCAGTGGAGTTCCCTTAGGTGAGGCGTGATGGGGGTGTGGCGGGAAGGTTGAGGACAAGTCTTGTGGCGGCGATGAGCTTGTGCAAGAGACAGGGGGTATCCGGTAGTAGAGGGCATGTCATAGTCTAACCTGCTTGAGATCTTGGCCTCGCTGACAGTGTTACTGGTGTTCAGGGGGAGCCATTTGATGATGTTACTGAACATGCAGAAGATGCTAAAGCAGGTGGATGTGGTGGCATTGATTTGGGGTCTTATGGAGAGTTCGGTGTCCAGGATGATCCCCAGATTATGAGCCTGGTTAGTGGGGGACGAGGTGGATCCTCATTCGGTGGTGTCCAAGGGGGAGTTCTTGTGTCAAAAAATCAGAACTTCTATTTTTTCTGCTTTGAGTTTCTGGCAGTTGGTGTGCATCCAGGTGGCGACTTCCATCATTCAGCGTTTTAAGTTGTTCTTAGTTTGATGGGGTCTTCTGAGAGGGACAGAATGAGTTGAGTGTCATCGGCATACAACAGGGTGCAAGGTAGATGTTGAAGAGGGCGGGGCTGAGGATGACCCCTGTGGGACTCCGCAGATGACATTTTTGGGTTCAGAGGTGAAAGGCGGCTGCCTGATGCATATGTTCCACCAGACAGAAAGGAGCACATCGTTTTATTTATTTATTTATTTTAGAGTCTTGTAAAGCGCCCGAATCACCCCCTGAAGGGTATCTCTGCGCTGAGGGAATACTATAGAAGGACGAGAGGAGGAGTTCAGAAGAGCTGAATTTTCAGGAGCTTGCGGAATCGGAGATAGTCAGTTACATTTGCAGAGGTGGCTGGGAAGTAGATTTCAAAGGGAGGAGGCCAGAGGGTAAAAAGCTTTCCCGCCGATGCGGGATTTCTTAACACAGGGCACTAAGAGGAGTGATAAATAACCTGACCAGAGAGTTCTGGAGGGTTGATACTGGATGAGTCTGTTTGCTAGATAGCTAGGGTCATTACCATGTATCGCCATATGCACTTTACAGCAGATCTTAAATCAAATTCGCTTGCGGATAGGCAACCAATTTAGTCCACGTAGAAGCGACAAAGAGGCGGTCCTAGCAGGAGAGTTGGAGCCTAAGCGGGCTGCGGTGTTTTGGACCACCTGAAGTCTGCTAAGAGAAGATTCATTGGCTGAAATCAGGAGGGCATTACAATAGTCGAAGCGACTTATTACTAATGCCTGGAGGAGAGTTTTACGGACTGTCATGGGGAGAAGAGGGAAAACCCTTCTCAGGAGACTCAGTGCATGAAAGCAGGAGCCTACAATGGTCGTAACTTGCTCCTTCATCGTTAATTTCTGGTCTAGGTGTTATGTTATGTTATGTTATGTTAAAAACAATTTATAAAGCACACGTTCACCCAACGGTTTCTTGGCGCTGAGTGGGGTCGGTCAGTTGCTGAAACAGTAACCGGGGAATTCAATTGTAGGCCTTGACAAATAACCAAGTTTTAAGGGACTTCCTGAATTGGATATAGGAAGTGGCCAGCCGCAATTCAGGGGGCAGAGAGTTCCAGAATTGTGGTGCCAAAGTCGAGAATCTTAGACTGCCGTGTTTCTTACTTTTGAATGGGCAAGGGGTCAGCAGATTCCTGTTCGAAGAACGTAAATCGCGGGAGGGGACATAGCGCTGTAATTTGAACGCAATATAGGCTGGACCACGATCCAAGAGGGCTTTGTTGATCGTGCAGCCTAATTTAAAGAGGCAAAGTTGGGTCACGGGAAGCCAATGTAAATTTTTTAACAAGGGTTTCACATGGTGAGATTTAGGTTGGCCATAAACAAGCCTAGCGGCTCGGTACTGCCCCAGTTGTAGCCGACGTAGTTGGTAGGCTGAGATGCCGGTATACAGGGAGTTGGCGTAATCAATACATAACATAACCAAGGCAAGAATAACTTGGATCCGAGCCTCAGTGGTTGAATATCTGCTTATTTTGCGTATTCTCCGAAGGTGAAAAAAACAAGCGGAGACCACAGCACTTCTCTGTGCCTTCATCGTGAGATTGTTGCTAATCACAATTCCCAGGCTTTTGACAGAGCTGACAGAAGACGGGGGCATCCCAGTGAGTATGGCCAAAAGTTGGAATTCCAGGGATTCGCTGGGCCACCCGTGAGAATCAGCTGGGTTTTATCGGGATTTAACTTAAGATGATTAGTGTTCATCCAGTTACTGATGAATATCATAGTAGACTGGAAGCTTTCCATGGATGAAGGGGAAGAGTCAATATTGAACACTAACTGGAAATCGTCAGCATTGTTAAGTATAACAACCTCTCGCTTTTGGAGGTCCAAAATTAAGGGAAACATATACAAGTTAAAAATGAGGGGAGAAAGCGATGAGCCCTGTGGGACCCCACACGTCAGTCTCCTTTTTTCAGCAAGAAAGCTGGCGAGATGGACTGCATGAGAGCGGTCACTAAGAAAAGAAGATATCCATTTCAGTGAAAGACCCCGAATCCCAGCGCTTCCGACCCGGTCGACCAGCAAATGGTAGTCGACCGTATCGAAAGCAGCCGAGAGATCCAGGAGCACCAGAGCTTGCGTGGAGTTCTGGTCAGTCCCCTTTCGTAATTCATCGAAAACAGCCAAAATGACAGACTCAGTAGAATGTTCAGGTCTGAAACGGCTTGGTGTGGGTCCAAATATTGTGACTGCTCAACAAAAGTGCTGAGGCAGTTTGCCATGTGGGCTTCTAGAATTTGTCCCAAGAAGGGCAGCAGTGAGATAGGACGAACGTTACTGGGAATTGAAGGGTCAGTGCCTGTTTTTTTTAAGATTGGTACGACTTCTGCACTCTTAAAAGGGTTAGGGACAATGCATTTAGTGAGGGAATTATTAAGTGACATAGGGGCCTCTGGACAATGTAGGAAGACTTCCCAAAGGATGTGAGGGGTACAACTGTCCGAGGGGGAACCGGATCAAACCTTCTTAAGTAAAGAGACAAAAACCTCTTGGGTGATGAGAGGGAATTGATCCAGGTGGTGAGGATTAATGTGTGAGCAATGGGGATCTGATAGTGTTGAGGACTTGGGAATACTAAATTTGATGTTGGCAATTTTTTCAATAAAATAGGTGTTGAGGGAGTCACATAGGGATTGTGACGGGGTGGACTTTGCTATAACACGATTGGGTTTAACAAGTTCATCTACTATAGAAGATGTCCTTGGCCTTATTAGTGGATTCTAGAATCTTTGAGGTGAAGTATTCAGATTTAGTCCTGAGAATGGTGCTTTTGTAATCTTTAAGTGCTTACGTTCGATTTGTCGCAAGGCTAATTTCATCGTCTTCAAATTGTCCGAGAACCAACGTTGTGCATCGTGGGGCCTCTTGTTATTGATTATCTTTAAGGGAGCTAAACTATCTCTGGCAGATTTCAACCAAGCATTAATATTTTCCGCCTGGTTGTTAGGGGATACAATCAAACCAGAGGGTTTATAAGCAGCTAGTAGGGTGCCAAGTTCTTTGGTATCTACCCGACTCCAATTCCTGGCCATGATCGTAACTGGGGGCAAGACTTTGGGAGTAGGAATACTGTGGATAGTAAAGGTAATAAAATAATGGTCCGACCATGAGCAGGGGAAAATTCGCAGGTCGGCTATCTCTAGATTGGATGTCCAGACCTGATCTAGGGTGTGTCCCTTTATATGAGTGGCTACTTTGATGTGCTGGGTGTAGTTCATACCTGTTAACAGGTCAGTCAATTTGGCCGAGTGGGGACTTTCCCGTGCGTTGTTAGGCCAGTAATTGAAATCGCCAATAATCAGTACTCTGGCGTGATTTATGGCCAATTTGGCAATGGCATCACTCAGCAACTGCGAGAATGTAGGCATAGGAACAGGGGGTCTGTAGAATACAACACAGACAAAAGAAAAGTGGTTGGATTCAAATTTAAGTAAAAGGCAATCAACTAGTGGAATGTGTATAGACACAAGGGAGGTGAATTTATTTTTCTGTGATATTACAGCTGCAACCCCACCTCCAGCTCTGTTCTCTGACCTATTACACTGGAGGATATAATAGTTATCTGGGATTGCTGCTAGAATGTCAGGACTAGACTCAGCCTGTACTCCTAAGTTTTTTACCACTGCTTTTGGGACAGTGGCAGCACCCAGGTCATGGGCCACCAATCTGGGGACCAAAGTAGGGGCGCTTCTCCAAACAGCATAATCTCTGTTTTTGCCAGCATTTAGCTGAAGGAAATTGTTCCTCATCCAAGCCCATATGGCTATAATGCCTTCGGAGATTGTTGTCTGGGGTTTGGGAGATTTTTCATCAAACGCCATTAGGAGCTGGGTGTCATCAGCGTATGAAATTGGGATGAAGCCTAGTTTCCTTAGTAAATCCGTTAAGGGAGCCACATAAATGTTAAATAAAGTGGGACTGAGGCAGGATCCCTGAGGCACACCTTTAGTCAGCTCCGATGTTTGGGAGCGGAAGGTACCGAGATTGATGGTTTGCGTGCAGTGGGTTAGGAAGCTTGACAACCACTGGAAAGCACGGCCATGGACGCCAAGGTTTTTAAGTCTGTTTAGTAGGATGGAGTGGGATTTCGTGTTAAATGCCGCTGCCAGATCCAGCAGCACTAGTAGTGCTGCTTGTCCATCGTCCAGAGAGAGCCTGAGGCTGTCTGTGACTGCAATCAGTGCTGACTCCGTACTAAACCTGGGTCAGAACCCAGACAGCAAGGGGTCAAGGCCTCCTATTACTTCAATGTACTCTGAGAGATACTTGTTGATATGTTTTTCCAAAGGTTTGCACAAATAAGGTAACAGGGAGATAGGGCGGTAGTTGGACAGATCATCCTGAGGGGCATTAGGTTTCTCCTACCTGGGCAGCCTTTCATTCGGATGGAAGATGGCCCTTGCTCAGGGAAGAATTAAGAATTGAGCAAATAGCGAGTGCCAACTGTTTATGAAGATGGGAGGATACTTTAGCAGGTACAATATCCTGACTTGACTGTTTTCATTAGAGACTCCACAGTATCACACATTCCAAAGAATGTGCAGTAAGAGAGTATGATGGATTGAGGCTAGAGATGTCTTTTGAAGGGTCCCTATCTTTAGTGATCTTGTCGTATATACTCTCAATTTTCTGGATAAATTTATTAGCTAACTTACCACAGAGTTCTTGTGAAGGAGTTGCCTCATTATGGCAGGCATTTGGATTCGTGAAAGAGTTGAGGATGCGATAAAGTTCTATAGAAGATTTTCCTGCCTGATTAAGTTGTGACTCGATGTGCCTTTTGCGTGCTTTCTTTAGGTTCTTATGATATAGGGCAAGAGAGCTCGTGTAAGTTTCTTTATCATTTACGTCATGTGAGAGACGCCAACACCTTTCCAGTTTTTTGCATAGTCTTTTTTCCTTCCATAGATTGGGAGAGAACCATGCTGCCTGCGTTCGTCCAATCCTAGTAGAATAAGATTTTAAAGGGGCCAGGTGTTCTAGGGTGGTTCCTACTATGTAGTTGGAGCTGGCCAGACAATCCTTAATATTATCTAATGCCAAATTGGCAATACTTGGGAAAATATTTGCAAAAAGTTTGGGCATAATTTTATACCATTGTCTTCGCAGACTGTGGGAGGCTTTAGCAGAGGCGGGAGTAACCCCTACTTCTTTTATTTGAAGCAGAAGTAAAGAGTAATCTGACTATGTGAGTGGGCAGGGGGCCTCACAGCAGATATTTGGGAGAGGTGGTCAGGATGAGGTCTAGAGTGTGTCCAGCGAGATGTGTGGGGCCTGTGTTGGTCTTCTCCAGCCCCAGGGTGGCTAGGCCTGCCAAAACCATTGAGGCGTCCACATTGGAGGGGGCTCCGATATGTACATTAAAGTCTCCTAATAATAAGAACTGTTTAGAGGAGATAATGTGAGGGGCAATTCCATGAGTTGTAGCGAAAAATCCTGGAGGGGGCCTGGCGGTCAGTAAACAAGTGCACCTTTCCAGCAATTGGAGGGCTGGTGCTTATATGCATGTTCCGTGGTGTCTGGTGATAAGTGTGTTGTGGGAGACAACATCGAAAGCTGCTGAGAGGTCGAGCAGAATTAGGGCTACGGAGTGTCCTTGGTCCATGATGGTGTGAATGTCATCTGTTGTAGCGATGAGAGCTGCCTCGGTACTATGGTTGCTGTGAAAGCCCAATTGTGAGTCATCAAGGAGTTTGTGTTGTTTGAAGAAGCGGGACAGCTGGCTTTTGATGGCTTTTTCCAGGAAAGGGAAGCAGAGATATAGTTCGGGAGTTGCTGAGGTATGTTGATGGATTCTTGAGGAGAGTGGTGAACTCTGTGTGTTTCCAGGCGTCCAGACATGTGGCTGTAGTGATGGATAAGTTGATGATGGAATGTAGTACTGGACTTAGCATGATGCTGATAAGGTTGAAAAGGTGTTGCGGGCATGGATCTGTGGGGGCACCTGAGTGAGTAGATGCCATGAACTTTGCAGTTTCGTCTGTGGTTAGCAGGGTCTAGTTAGAAAGGTTTGGTACCCCTAAGAGGAGAGCCTGAGTGGCAGGCTGGAGAGTCATGAAAGGAGGTGGAGGGTTGAAGTTTGCTTATATGTTGGAGATTTCGTTGTGGAAGAAGTCTGAGAGTTGATTGCAGAGGCCCTGTGTAAAGTCCATAAAATTCAGGAGGACTTCAAGTAGGTTTCAGTAACATTTATTCTAGTAAAAAGGATAAAACCACCAGTCCTTATTCCAGCTAACCGCCTCCTCCAACACCAACCTCCACTCTCCTTTGCCCACATTCTGTTGCCAGGCTAGTCACAGATAGAACATAGAATGCAACGAGCTGCACAGGCAAAGAAGTAGTGAAGCAGGAACAAGGTTATATAAAAAGGAAATGAATTAAATAAGTAAAACCACAACACATCTCCCTCCCCACAATATTGAAACTTCAATTTACAAGGCAACTTACATAAAGCAATAACAAAACAACATAAACTTACAAACTTAACAAATATTGCAGTCCAGACATCTCATAGTCCCCTTGTCAAGTTAACCACAAGACATTTCATAATCTTTATGCCAAGATGGCGTAAATCTCATCCTACGGTGGTTGCCAGAATGATGCATAGCCATCGGAGTACAATCGTGATGAGTCAAGGCAGAATCATGAGTAGACACATCAGACGTACCTTCAGAACCTGGCACCCACTTAACCAGACGAGACATGCTCCAAACCTCCCCAGAATCCAATACTACAACATTTTTCCTCACTTCCTTGATAATGAATGGGCCCATAAAACGTGAAAGACCCTTCCTCAAAAGCCCAGATCTTTTGACCAAAACTTCATCACCCCCACTCCATTGTCTAAGAACAGCAGAGTTCTTAGAATCAAACCTGCTCTTATATTTTTCCTGGTGACACTTCTGCCTCCACACTGCATCCTCATCCAACTGCACACCCTCAACATTCAAAAACAACCAAGCCGGATTCAATTTATCACGAGGTTTCCTCCCTCTCAAAACAGAGAAAGGTGAGACCAAAGTTAAACAATTTGGAGTGTTGCGGTGAGCCCACCATGTTTTCCTAAGCATTTCTTTCAACGAGGATCTACTCTGCAAAGCTCTTTGAGCACACGATTTCACAATCCTATTCATCCTCTCCGCCAGCCCATTGGATTGCGGAGAATATAGAGCTGTCTTAAAATGTACAATAGATAATTCCTTCAAAAATGTATTCATCTCAAAGGAGACAAACTGAACACCATTGTCTGTGACAAGCTGTTTAGGTATACCCTCTCTTGAAAATTCCTCAGTCAAAAACTCAATAACAGTTCTAGTATTTACTGTTGGTACACACTTGGTAACTACCCACTTGGAGGTGTAATCCACCAACAGTAACACATACCGCTCATTGTGCGCGAAGGACTCAAAAGGACCAGCAATGTCTAAACCCAATTTGGTCCAAGGTACAGTCGGAATCTCAACAGGTGAAAGCGGTGCAGTACGACTATTCTTGCTCTTATCATTATTAGCACACTCCCAACAGTCTTTAACTACCTCCTCCACTTGTTTGTCCATTGTTGGCCACCAATAACATTCGCGGACTCTAGCTTTTGTTAAATTCCTGCCCAAGTGCCCTTCATGAGCCAAATTGATTAACTTGCTCCTAAGTTCACTAGGAGGCACCACACGGTTACCCCTTAACAATTTATCATCAAAAACACATAATTCCTCCTTAACATTAATAAACTTCTTCAATTGCTCCGGAATGTCTTCCACCGCTGGCCAACCTTTAATCGTGAACTTCTTAAGTAACTCCAAATCTTTGTCATCATGAGAGATCAAAGACCATTCCTCTTGATTAACAGCATTTTCCTGCACCCATCCAACCAAGGACCCATCAACTTCAGCACCAGACTGATCAATAGGCAACCTAGACAGACAGTCCGCAACAACATTCATAGAACCTGGAACATACTCAACAATGAAATTAAAATCAGAAAGTCCCTCAACCCAACGCTTGATCCTAGGAGAAACATTTTCAACATCTCTGCAAGCGAAAATTTGACATAAGGGACGGTGATCAGACCTAACTGTCACCGGTAATCCCCAAAGATAAAACTTGAAATGGTGTACAGCCCAAAATACCGCTAACGCTTCCCGCTCAATTACTGAATATCGTTCCTCAGCACCCTTAAGAGAACGAGACGCAAAAGCAACAATCTTCAACTCACCCTCAACAACTTGTGAAAGAACCGCCCCCAAACCAAGCGTGCTCGCATCTGTAGACAAGATTGTCTTTTTCCTAGAATCAAAATGTCCCAGAGTGGGCATAAGACTTATTGTCTTTTTGATGGAATCAAAAGCAAAAGAACACTCAACCGACCATGAAAATTGTACACCCTTCCTCAACAACTCCCTTAAAGGAAATGAAACCCCTGCAAAATTAGGTATGAACTTGGAGCACAACTCGGCTAAACCCAAGAATGAACGGACTTGATCCTTACTGACTGGAACAGGGGCTTTAACTATGCTTTCAACCAAATTGAGCTTAGGACTAATACCATCAGAAGAAATGGTGTGCCCCAGATAATCCACAGACGACACACGGAACTTACACTTTTCTTTTTTTATAACCAAACCAGCTTCTTGCAACCTTTCCAAAACTTTCCAAAGCACCTCATCATGGTCACACACATCCTTACCATAAATCAATATGTCATCCTGAAAAACTAGAACCTTCTGCAACCCAGCCAGCACCTTATTCATCACCCTCTGAAAACAAGCCGCAGCAGAGGCCAACCCAAAGGGCATTCGGACAAACCTGAAAGCTCCTAAAGGCGTGACAAAAGAAGTCAAATGCCTAGAATCAGGATGCAAAAGAACTTGATGGTAAGCAGAAGAAAGATCCATCACACTAAACCATTTAGCATCTTTAATCAAAGCAAGTGTTTGGGAAATATTGGGTAAAGGTTGTCTGTCCACCCAAATGTGCTTGTTCAACCCACGCAAGTCCACACACATCCTGATCCCCTTCCCACCATCCTTAGGTGCCAAAACAATGGGAGCCAACCACTCAGAGCACTCAATCTCCTCAATCACACCACTCGACAACAACTTCTTAAGTTCCAAATCCAACGGTTCCATTAACATGTGTGGAACTCTTCTAACCTTGCTGACAAAAGGTTGAGCATTGTCCTTTAGAATAATCTTATGTTCAAAATTTCTCAACAACCCCAACCCATCACTAAAAACTCTGGGAAATTGGGAGCATATATCAGTTGACATGGAAGAAGGTGACACAAGTAAAACTTTCTCTGGGGAATTTGGATCCAATTTGATTCCCATATCTCTTTGGTGTCTCCACCCCAAAAGGTTGTCCCCCCTTTTCGCCACATACACTTTACCAAAAGTCTCCCTGTCTTTAAACTGGATCTTCCTTACAACAAAACCCAAAACATCAATCTTAACTCCCCCATATCCAACAGGACTAATATCCGGGGGAAACAATTCAGTCTTCTCCAGACCAATAACAGCATCCCAGTTCGCATCACCAACCATCGTGTAAGGTGATCCCAAGTCAGCCAACACTGAAAATCGCTCACCCCCAATCAACACTTCACATTCAGGCATGTCTAATGTGTCTCCATCAACAACTCCATCATGCCTGATGCTGCAAACAAACTTCCTTTCCTGATCCACACACTGCACTGTCTGACTTCTACCATTCCGACACACCCGTGCATAATGGCCTCTTTTACCACACTTATTGCACACCACAGACTTCGCGAAACAATTGGGACTGTTAGGTGAATGATTTTCACTCCCACACCTGAAACATTTAAAACCTCCTCTGTTACTCCTGAATCCAAATTGTTCAGAGGACCTGTTTCTGAAATTAGGCTGTTCTGAATATGGAGACTTCTTGTCTTTCTCACAATTCTCCTTAATCACACCCTTAACGTCAGTCTTTACAACTTCCTCCTTCTTTATTTCGCTAACAGTCTTCTCATCAGCCGAAACACAAGGACCCTTATCCACTTTCATCTCTCGTACCCACATATTTGTGTTCTCCATACCCTCTACAATGGACAACGTGTCCTTAAGATCTGGATTCTTGGCCAGAAGCTTTTGTTGTACTTTAGGATCATTCGTGCACCTGACAATTTGATCTCTAATGAGAGAATCCGTGAGTTGTCACAGGTACGTGCCAAAGTCTTCAAAGTCGCCACATAACTAGTGATTTTCTCCTGCTTCCCTTGAATTCTGGAGAAAAATTTATGGCGTTCTAAAACTACGTTGATCTTGGAACCAAAATGATTCTCCAGCATAAGTACAGTCATGTCATAAATATTCTCAGGTTCACCCTCACCACGTCCCAGGGGAATCTCATCTAGACTATCATACACATGTCTACCCTCAATCCCCAAATTGTGTAAAAGTGTAGCTTGCTTTCGCACTGCTGAGAACTTTTCTCCCCCAATAGCCAGTAAATACGAATCAAAGAGAGGTTTCCATCTTTTCCATGGTAACATGGGGTCACCCACATCACTCAAAAATTGAGGAGGTTGCGACATGCTAGACGCAGTCATCATGAATAAGCACTAAAAGAGTAATAACTCATGCACCTGTAAAAATAAATAAATAAACAAATAAACAAAACAAAAAAAAACTAGTTGTCATTAATCTCAATACATTGAAATATAAGGATTAGTTTTGTCCAAAATCTGCATAAAAACGTAAGGTTAAAATTGTTCCAAAAACCTCTCTCTATAAACCCTCTGTGTCAATAGTGTGTATGTCACTGATACACAACAGCTCTCCTCCCAAACGAAGCGTAGCCAAACGCCATAGATGTCCAGTGTGTGTATCACTGATACACGATGAAACAGATCACGACGCTAACGTAACGTGAGCCGGGTGGTTCTCAGCAACGCTGCCGCTCGCCTCTCGCTTCACGCTTCTCGAGACTCCACAGCAACGGGGCAGCGCACGAGCAGGTGAGTCTAGCTCGCGGAGCTGTTATCGTTCAAAAGTTAACGTTCAAATGTTCAATCCAACGTTGATGGGGTCATCAAAAACAAAAATTTTATTGTAAAATTGAATTTCTTTAAAGGATTAATCTCTCCACACGTCAGTTCGTGAGCACAGTAGTTCAGAAAATCTGTCTTCCCTCACGACAGTACGGCAGCGCGAACTCCGTTAAAGTTTACTCAAAGTTGTTGAATACGGGCAGTTCGACATCGGCACCCATCAGCAAAGCCTTCTTGTCAACATCCACGAAATATTCTCGCCATACATATATTACCGTGCTGACTTGACACAGTGAACAGCCTCCACGCTGGACTGTGGAGCAGCGCTTAAAGTACCAAACTTAGATGAAGATCAATGCACAGCCAGGTACAGCTCCGATGTCTCTAAGTAGTACTTATTTATTCTTGTTGTGCACCAACGTTCAAAATCCAGATTCAGCTGACATGAAATAAGTATACCTTGATAGTAGGTTCGATATGGGGAAACTGGTGGCATCAATTCCTGTCCCCAAGCAGGTCACTCGTCGCCAGTGTAAAGTCCATAAAATTCAGGAGGACTTCAAGTAGGTTTCAGTAACATTTATTCTAGTAAAAAGGATAAAACCACCAGTCCTTATTCCAGCTAACCGCCTCCTCCAACACCAACCTCCACTCTCCTTTGCCCACATTCTGTTGCCAGGCTAGTCACAGATAGAACATAGAATGCAACGAGCTGCACAGGCAAAGAAGTAGTGAAGCAGGAACAAGGTTATATAAAAAAGAAATGAATTAAATAAGTAAAACCACAACATCCTGTGATAAGGTGATGGAGTTGCAGGTGGCTTCTGGGTGGGTGAATTCTATGATGATTGTGAAGTGCTTCTTTGCATTGTTTCTGTTTTCTATTCTCGGGGACAAGGCCCTTTTCTTGGCCTTCCTCAATTCATTGTGGTAGGATCTACCACCACTTTCTCCTTCTGCTCCTACACATGCTACCTTAGTTGTATTTACTTCCATCTCCTCCGTTAAGTTTCTTGCAGCTTTAAAGAGCCTAAAATCTGTCTCACCACTACCCTATTATGGTGCTAGATATGGTGGCACTGTCTATCAATTCCACCGTGAACCACATATTCAATACCTCGCTGGCAACAGGGGAGGTTCCTACTATGTGGAAAAAGGCCAAAGTTTTACAGTTGCTAAAAAACCAGCAGCAGACCACAAGCAAGCATAGGCCTATCTCCCTTCTCCACGCTTTCTCTAAAATTCTGAAGAAAGTAGTCAACCACCAACTCTCCAGTTATCTGGAAGACAACAGAATACTCCACCCTACTCAATCCGGTTTCTGCTCCCATTTTAGCATGGAGACCGTGCTCCTCGAAGTAGTAGAGCATGTCCGGGGCACCCTTGACAGGGGTGGAAAAGTCATGCTGATACTGCTCGACCTCACTGCAGCGTTTGACACCGTGCCCCACCTTAAGCTGCTTGCGCGCCTTCACGAGATAGGGATCAGACACCTGACCTTGAACTGGTTAGCCTAAGTTCTGGACAGACAGACACAGGAAGTCTGGCTGCCGCCCTATACAGCACAAGCCAGACCCCTGTCTGCGGGTGTTCCGCAGGGTTCGGCGCTCAATACCACTCTGTTCAATGTATATTTGATACACCTTGCTATTCTCTCAGAGTCTCTTGGAGCAAAAGTCATTTTGTACGCAGATGACACACAGCTTCTGTTTACATGCCTTGGTGATGTCTAGGGCAGATGACGGGTTGAGCCATGTATCCGTGTATAAGGCGAGGTCAGGTTTGTGTATCTGAATGAGGTCTCAATCTTCTGTGACATGTTTGTAGAGGGAGCGGGCATTGAGTAGTATGCATTCCAGGGGTTGATGGTGGATGTTGGATGTTGGGTGCGGGAGTGTGATGGAAGGGAGTGGGGCTGGGTGTTTGCTGGAGGCTGGGGTGTGGAAGAGAGAAGTGGCAGTGTGAGCATGAGAAAGATTCTACTGTGGTGAAGGGTGTGGCATGGAAGCAGTGGTCAACTCCTCGTCCAGGGTTCTGGCAATGGAGTTCTATGGAGGAGTACCTGTAGGTGGTGCAATAACCAGGGTTTCTGGTGCTGGGCACATTCCAGGTGCAGACGTGCTTGCCTCTGGTGCCCTTTTGGCATGCCCGCTGCACACACTCGCACTGTGGCCACCATTGAGTAGGTCCTAGTGGGGGCGGGGTCAGGAGGGGAAATCCAGAAATGGCAGGAAGCCGGGAGGGGGCGACACCAAAATTGACAATGCAAATGCAGACCAAACAACATCCTGTAAAATAAATAAAAGTAATGTCAAGCACTGCAGATCACGAAAACCAACTGTAAAAAGGCAAGGAAAAATAGCAGGGAATTAGCCGAGCAGGAGCGTTAGGGGCAGCAGCAATGAGGTTTCAGCTGCGAGCGACAGGAGAATGGTCCTGAAGTGGCTGGGGCTCCAGGCACCTACTCAATGGGGTCGCAATGCAGCCACTATTAAGTAGGTCCTGGAGGAGGTGTCCTCCATAAACGTCAGGAAGCCCCTGCCATGAACAGGCTGTACCTGACTCCCAAAGTGACAATGTAGGTGCAGGAGAAACAAAATCCTGTAAAATATATAAAAGTAATGTCAAGCAGCGCAACTGTAAAAAGGCAAGGACAAAACAGTATGGAAATAGCTGATCAGGATCCCTTGGGGTCTGCAGCAAAGAGGGAACAGCTGCTAGTGGCCGGGGTACAAGGCACATACAACTTAGGACAAAAGCATTTTAAAATGTGTTCTAGGGGTGCCTTAATGATCTCTGACTGATCATTAAAGTAAACAAAGACAGAAAGGCCATGCTGAAAAAGAATACAGGTGATTTTATGCAAAGTTCCAGTTAAGTATTATGTCTGGAAATTCATAGTTCTGGCCAAGGTGGCAACCCTAACTGGGGGTACAATCAAATGGAAATAAAACTTGGAACTAAGGCAGAGACTGATACATCAAAAAACCTTGGTTGATTTCAACAGACCCTATCGTATGCCTAGCCATGGATGGGGTTAATGTTTTTCAAAGGAAACAAAGGGTTTCATAGAAAATTGTTGACTATGTCTTAGAGTTGAAGACATAGGCTATCAATTGATGTTTTGGAAGTTTACATGAAAAATGTATATGGAATCAGCTCAACATGCATACATCCTTGAGTGCAAGATAGGCGTTAGGTTGATGATGACTCTTCTGTAAAAGTTGGTGTGGCTTTTGAACACAAAGTGGTATTGTCCGGGACATGCGCCAAAGTGGTCTTGAGCGGTGCTAATGGAAAAGAGATAATCAGCAAGAAGGATTGAAGAAATAATTCCCTGTTGAGAAGGTGGGTTAACAAAAAAGGACTGAAATTCTGAGGTTCAGAACAAAAAAAGTAGGAACAAGAAAAAAGATTCTGGGAGACAAATGAGCTATGAGATGCACTTGTGGTGAGCATATGGCTTTTAGCAAAAATAGTTCAACAATTAACCAATGTTGCATGAGTTGTGGAGCTGTGGGGCATACTGCTAGGGTCTGTAAAACAAGAGTGAGTGGGATGGTAAAATGTAGTACAGATAATAATTCAATCAAAAGAAAAATGACTAAGTCCATCTTTAGAGAGTGGAGATCCTGACAAGAGTAGAGGGATCTGAGAAGAGGAGGGAAGGTTCTGAATGTGAATATCGAGACACATAACACAGCTGTGTGTGTGAGATGAAATTGAGTGCTCTGAACATGCAAATCGTAGCAGATTTTAGATACCTATACATCATTGTATATCAGGAGGTGTGCAAAACACACGTTGAAAAAGATGGAGAAAGTTCTGATCCGCCAGATACCAACCCTGAAAGCCTTACCAGGGAACCTGTTCACATACAAGTGTACCATATGGTCCTGTTTGAATTCAAAGGTAGGAAAGGTTTATGCAAGTTGTATGTTGCTGATGAGTGGCCACCAGCCCAGTATTGGATTGACCAGAGAGAATCGGAGAAAACATTTCACCCAAACTGGTTTTACTGATGGTATAGTTTGATGATATGGGTGTTGAGGTACATTCAGAATTCCATGAGGTGTTTTCAGGAAAGTATGTAAAGTAAGGTATATTCACACAAGATTATTCTGAACGAGGGAGCAAACCTGATTGTAAATAATGTGCATAAGGTACCTGTGCTCTTCAGAAATGAAGTTAATGAAGAATTTGAAAAAATACAGGATGTTGGTAATATATAAACAACGTTGGGGCATATCAGCAAGGGCCGGCGATAATTATCGCTAAGCGCACTTAGCGCGAGGATAATTATCGCCGGCCAACTCTGAATTTTATCGCGGAGATAGCGTGCTATCAGCAACGCTTATCTCCATAGCGATAAAATTCAGAGCGCAAGCTGCCAACTGTGCGATTATCGCTGGAAATCCAGTGATAATCGCACAACTTTTAGCGATAGCTTGCTGATAGGGCTACACATACTTAGCCATGATATCCACCTTCCATAGGATATCAGGGCTAAGTCAGTTTCAAAGCAGGCGTAATTTTCTTGCTGCTATGCTTCTTAGCGTGAGGCTTGATAATAGGAGAAATGTCGCTTAGCGGGAGGAATGCCCACTTTGCATCTCATCTGAGATGCAAAGCTGGGCGTTAAGGGAAAGGGCGAAGAAGCATGGATTCACGTGTTAACATGTCCTTGCTAATAGGGTGTTAAAATTATCACCGCTTTTCGTCCGAAAACGGATGCAAAAGCGGCGATACTTTTTTATCGCCTCGTTGATAATATGCCCCCCAGTCTGTTAACTGGTTGGACCCCTTGGTTGTGGCCAGGCAAGCGAATAGTAAGTTCAGATTGTGTCCGGACATCAGAGAGTCTTACAAGAACGTTTTAGTAGACAAATTACCCCTACCTGGAATAACAAATATTGTCCATAACCTAAAGGGGTATTAACTATTAATCTCACATTCGACTGCCTACCATCAGACACTATTAAATCACAGAAGAAAGAAACTGACATTATTCATCTTGTGCATCAGTTGTTTCCAGATCGTTTTTTGAGTGATTAGTGACTTGTACAAGAGAGTCAAGGAAGTGTTCTTTCTAAGTGACACTCATTATGTGAAGGAGCAGAGAGGAACATGCCTGTCGATTTAGATGTTAAATATTCTTAGGAAAGAAGTGATTGCTGCAGATTTTAGCAAATATAAGTTTGCTGTTCAGTCTGTGACATATTTGTTTCATGACATGAGTTTTGAAAGAATTGTTGTACCGATCATGTCTTCCAGCACAGAGACCCTGTTTTCATTTCAGTTTTGAGACGTGTTAGTAAACATGTAGCAAGTGAAGAATTGCTATCTCATTAAATGCACTTTTGTGACATGTGCTTTTATTCTGTAAATGTAGTGAATATCTCTGATAAGCAAGGTCAATCAAAAACTCATTCAGTGATGATTTAGTAACTATTTAGCTATGACAAGATTTTAGGAATGTCATAAATCTAATGACTGTTTCCCACCATAATTGTATTATTTTAATCACTTGCTCTTAGGCCTCTATCTTTTAGTTTTAGCTTCTTTACCTCAAATGGGACCTGTCCTGTATGTGTTTAAGCCTCCATTTTAGTTAGCATTTACCTTGGGCCCAAAATCCATCCTAGGTTATGGAGGTCACCATCTTAGATCATGAACACTGCTTTCTTTGACAACTGAGACTGTCGTTTTTTTCAAAGTATGCAGAATCATCAACATGTCTTCCTTTGACACAGATGTCGCCTCTGCCTATCTTTACAAGAACTGTAAAGTGTGAATTCATTCAGATATAGACATCAACAAACCAGAACAACATGAATCTGGGACACATAACAACCATAAAATATGTTGCAGGTCTAATCCAAATAATTATATTCTATATTGATGTATTTTTACCTTATTAGTAGATCCACTGATGTATATGATTATGTCAAAACATTCTTAAGGTGACATTGCAAATTACAACTTAGATAAAACAGAATACATAAGGGCTACCATTTGACCACTTAGTAAGAAGAAAAACTTCAACAAGATCACAAACGCAGATCGAGATGAGCACAGCACCAGATTCCATCTCGACCGAAGAAGCCTCCAGAAAGGCTCCCCGAGGCTCTGCAAAAAGTTCCATTCTGCTTTCACAAACTGGTGCCAGGTTTGTGTTCTTGTGTAGACAATCTTCTAGCTCATGGCCGTGTGCTGCAAATAGCTGACAATCTATTCCAAACAGATAACAAAACCTGTGATCCAGGTATGTGCCACCTCAGGAACTCAGGCTTTTTATTTATCTGCTAGAACCAGCCTAGCGCTTAGAGATATCATAGTGAGGGTTTAAGGGCTATAAATTGTGATGCTACAATTTTTCCTTGCTTCCACTGTTATTCAAAAGCTTAGCTGTTTTTAATGATCTTCTGTGAGATTAACAATAATATGTGCACTAGATCCCGGGATTTTAACATTCCTATTTTAAAATAAATATGTTGAAATACATAGTCCATTTCTAGTGATCTTGAGTGAGTAAATCATTAATGAACGATTGTTTGGATTGCTGCTGCTTCCTGTTAGTAAGTCAAAAGCATTGAGAACACCTCATTTATATATTGGGTGGGTTCTGCGGGGCTACAATAACCTGTCATTCACATTCAGCACTGGTAAATTAGACTAAGTTCACTCGAGTCACCCGTGAGTGGGAAAACAAACCTTGTAGAGCTGAACCAGAGACTCAGTTTATGCAACAGAATTGAGCCTCAGAAATAGTTGTTGAAGGCCTGCAGGAGTGCTCTTACTCCTAAAACAAGCATGATGTCAGGTCACGCGTGACTTTCCAAAATTAATCTGAAATTTGTTGAGGATCTTGCAGAGAAAGTTTATGAGATCAGACTATTTCTGAAAGAGAAGAATTTCTGACTGGAGGACAAGGTGGCGAGAGGACTTTGAAATGATTAAGGAAGACATTTCTAATTCTACACCACTGCAGCGGTTTGACTCTTCATCATAACTGAGGACACAAGTGGCAGAGGATAAGAAACAGAACTATCCGCCTAACTGAAGGAAGTCTTGAGGTGACAATAGCTTTTGATCTTATTCTCTAACATCTGCACAAGAGCGTTATTCCTTCATCAAAAGGAACACTTCTACCTGTGTGTGAGGCATGGAACATTACAGACAATTTGTGTGGGCACTGAAGTTATCAGTAGGAATCAGTTGGATTTCTCAAGGTATAGCATACGTTTATACTAGAAGGATAACCTTCCATTAACAAACCCTAGGCTTAGACACTGTTTTTAACATTTCACACATTGGATGTGAGCTGTATAATAGGAAAAAATAAATGAAAATAAAATTAATGCCTGTCTCAAAGTTTGCGTTATTTTTTACACAAAGCCAGGTCTGACAATCTTGGAAGATCTGGCTATGGCGGTTCACTGGCGGTTGCCTTGAAATGCCAAAGTACCACCCATGGAACACCCCTTCATTGGACTGAGGGAAGCCGAAAGGGCCAAAGACTCAAGAAAGTACTTGCACCTGATCGCGGAATATTGCGATTCTAGGCAGAAGGCCCTACCCATACCGATCCCAGAGAAGGACTGGGTGGACTATATCTCCCTATTATACAAATATAACAGCCCAGTTTCTCCCATGATGACTGATGGGGTTAAATCTACTTTCACTGAATGTATTGAATTTGGCCCCCATCAGGAGAGGAAGTGTTAAGCTATATAAAGAATGCTAGAACCTCCGGCACACAAGGGCGGATGGAATCCCGATTGCACTAATTAGTCAGATGCATGGGGTGATTTTTAGAGCCATTATTTAACTATTGTTTTTTTATGAATAAAATCCCCCCCCCTCTTGGAAGGTGAGTATTATAGTCCCTCTGTATAAAAAGGGACCAAAAACTCTGCCGGCTAGCTTTAGACAGATTGCCCTGCTAGATGCCTCAGGCAAATTATTTGCAAAAAGTATAGTATGTCACCTACAACAATGGGCGTATGATCCGAATATTCTACCACAGAAACAAGCAGGTTTTAGAAAGAACCATGGCACCCTGGACAATATAGCGGTCATTCAGACTATTGTAGAAAAATATGTTTTCTTACTAGGTGTGTCAGTGTATACAGCTTTTATTGATTTTTCTACAGCGTTTGACAAAGTGTATCGCCAAAAGCTGTGGAGAAAGCTACTTCTCTTCGGCATACCACATCACCTTCTGGGCCTTATTATAGAACTGCACAGAGACACCTGGTGCCAAGTTTTGATGGGAGGTTCACAGGGGTTATCATGTAAAATCAGAACATGCAATGGACTTAAGCAGGGTTGCCTATTAGCACCACTTTTGTTTTCTTTGTATATTGCTCTTAACTCTGTGAGGGGGGATGCCCCCAGAATCGGTACAATGCCTGTTGGCTCTCTATCATGCGCAGATGATGTTGCAATATTCGATCTCCGCCCATTGGCCTGCAACGTCGTTTGGATGCCCTAAGTAAATATGCAGAGGTCCATTTTTTGAAAATTAACATTGCAAAAAGCAAGATTTTGGTCTTCCGCAAAAAAGGGCTTAGAAAAAGATGTCTAAAATGGATGCTTGGTTCTGAAAAACTGGAATTGGTCGACTCGTACCTATATTTAGGGAAGGTTTTCTCAAAAACAGGCTGAGATTTGGAGCACATTAAACACTGTGTTAGTAAGGCTGTCTCCCAGGCGAGTGCATTAAACAACATTTGTGGGAGACGCCATTTTGGCAATGTTTCATCAGTTTTTAAGGTAAAAATCCCTCCTTCACTAACATATGCAGCTGAGGTATTAGATATGAATTATTGGCTCTCCTTTGATAAGGCGGAAGGATGAATCCTGCACCAAATCTGCTATCTAAACTCTTTGGCCGCCCCACATGTACTACGTCTTGAATTTGGTTTGATCTCGTCTTTATTTTATCCTTGGCAGCGGTTCTGCGGTGGGGTAACTTCCTCTCTTGTGGGGAGGAGGGTACACTTAGGTCTGCCCTGAGTATAGAAATCTTTGACACACTAAAAGATCAATCAACGTTTTTTGGGTCCTTTGTATATGCAAATGACACATTTGGTCTTAGTCTAAAACCTGCTTCATTTATGCCTAAGTCTCTGCTGAAACAGCTTTTAAAGAAGTCTGTACCCTCTATCAGTGAGGTGAGGGATGCCGCCTCAAGTCAGTCCAGGTCCAGTAATGAGGTGGTCAGTGGGAGAGCCTTGGGGAAAAAACCACAGCCTTATTTATCTTGGAATATCCCTCACGGGATCAGAAGGCTGATGCTCCTACCGAGACTTAACCCCTTCAGTGCCACGCCCTTTACCCCTCCTGTGCCGGGCGTTACATTAGCGGGCGGGGTTCATGACGAGATGGTCTCGTCATGGGCACAGCGCAACCGTGCTCCATGACGAGACTATCTCGTCATGGGCACAGAAGAGGTTAAATTGCTGCCTCTTAGAGAAGTTACTGGTATCTGGGATAATACACCGAGACAGAAGAGCATCTGCGAACTGTGCCGGTTACAAATTCAAGATCTAAATCATGTCTTATTGACATGTAGAAAGTTGCAAAGTGCTCGGCGTGTGTTCTTAAAGCCATTTTTAATCAAATTTAATATTCGCTCTGCCCAGGAGGCCCGATCTTTGGTTCTGTCTCCTCCGAATGAAATGTTTTGGTATAAGATATATCAATTTTTTAAAACATTTCTGTCTATTTATTAGGA
Organism: Triturus cristatus; assembly: GCF_964204655.1. Taxonomy (NCBI): domain Eukaryota; kingdom Metazoa; phylum Chordata; class Amphibia; order Caudata; family Salamandridae; genus Triturus; species Triturus cristatus. Next base: position 921,060,215 of record NC_140586.1, read on the forward strand.
AATTTTTAATAGTAATTTTATTTCTATGTCATAATATTTGTTGGTTGGATATTTGATTGTCTCATGTATTTCTTGCATTATTTGCACACTATTCAGCACGCTTGATATAAGAATTCCCCTTAGGAGGCAGAGATGTATAAACGAAGAATGTTGTATTGTATGTAAAGTTTGTCTTTTTTAATCTGTTGATCTGTTTTTGTGGACCTCCGTAGGAGTTCCATAACAAAATAAATAAAAAAATTCAATTGAAATTGAACACCCCTTCATACAATCTGACACAATACTGTGCAAACCATTGTTCGGGCAACTTTGCATGCAATGAAACATTTGTTTGGAAATTAAGGGGCAGATTTATGTTTCCTGGCGCATCCCTGCAAATCCGCAAGGATGCGCCAGGAAAGATGCGTCACGCAAGTTTACCCTTGCGCCACACATGATGCGCCGCATTTACAATGCGGCGCATCATGGCGCAGGAATAAACAGATGCGTGACACATCCGATGGCGTAAGGTTGGCGCAGTGCTTCAGTTGCGCCGCAAGCGCGACGCAACTCCAGCACTGTTCCAACCTACCCTATCCCTGACATGGTGCGTCAAGCCTTACGCCTGCTTCAAGCAGGCGCAGGGTTTTGGCGCATCAGCGTTGGGAAAGTGACTCAGTCAAATCTTATAGATTTGACTGAGTCACTTTTCAGGGGCGTTCCTGCGACGGAACGCCCCCCCCTCTGTCGACACGCCGACGTGAAACCTGACACAGGTTTTACGTGGTGCAGGGCTTTACATCGTGACGCATCTAAAGAGATGCGTCACGATGTAAATAGGGCGCAACGTGGCGCAGGGTTTACACCGCCGCTGCATCACAAAAGTGACGCAACGGCGGCGTAAAAGTGGCGCATCTCCAATATAGATCTGCCCCTTTATAGTTTATCAAGACTTTGTGCTGCTTTGCATCACTTTGAGTGACTTTGCAGTGGTACAAAAGCTTGATCAATCCGCCCTCTAAAGCAAAGTTTTATCTAACCCATATGTGCACAGACGGAATAGAAAAGGTGCTAGCATTGAACCCACTTTTAATCCCGGGAACATCTAGTGCAGAGCCCAACAAACATTGGTTCCATTTACAGCAATAGGTTCAAATGACTGTATTTCCCCTGCTATAAAGGCAAGAATATTATCAACAACAGAAAATGTTATAAAGACATTGTTACATGATTCAATCAATCAATCAGTGATTTGTGAAGTGCGCAACTTACCCGTGAGGGTCTCAAGGTGCTGGGGGCGAGAGGGGGGGCAGCTCCGAGTCAGCCGAAGAGCCAGATCTTGAGGCTCTTACTGAAGGTGTGCAGAGTGGGGGAGCGTTTGATGTTGATCCGGAGCTCGTTCAAGGTCTTTGCTGCGATGTAGGAGAAGGCTCTTCCACCCGCTCTGGCTCTGCGGATGCACGGGTTTCGGCGATGGTGAGGTCTGCAGAGTGGAGGTTTCTCTTGGGTACATGGAAGGAGACTCTTTTGTTGAGGTATGGGGGTGTTGTGGAGGGATTTATAGGCAGAACTGAGTAGCTTGAAGGTTTCTCTCTTCTTGACAGGGAGCCAGTGGAGGTCTTGAAGGTGCTAGGAGATGTGTTCATATAATGGGATGCGGAGGACGAGTCTGGCCGCGGTGTTCTGAATGGTCTGGAGTTGGCGGAGCAGAGATTTGTTGATTCTGTGGTAGAGGTCATTTCCGTAGTCCAGTCTGCTTGTTATGAATGCGTGGGTGTTGGTCTTTCTGGATTCAGGGGAGATCCATTTGAAAGTCTTGCAAAAAATGCAGAGGGTGTTGAAGTAGGTGGAGGTGACGTGTTGATCTGTGGGGTCATGGTGAGGGTGTGGTAGTAGGGGAGTTGCCGAGGGCGGTGGGCCCATCAGGTGTTGTCCCATGCTGAGGGGGTGGGTCCGAGGACGAGGACTTCTGTCTTCTCCGAGTTGAGCTTCAGACAGCTGCTGCTCATCCAGGATGCAACATATTCCATTCCTACCTGGAGTACCCCAAGGTTTATCGCTCAGCCCCATGCTCTTCGACATCTACATGGACCCCTCACCGCCATCGCCAGACAACATGGACTCAGCATATTATCCTATGCCGACGACACTCAGCTCATCCTTTGTGAGGGAGAGGATCAGCTGGGTGTCGTCAGCATAGGATAATATGCTGAGTCCATGTTGTCTGACAATGGCGGCGAGGTGGGCCATGTAGATGTTGAAGAGCATGGGGCTGAGCGATGATCCTTGGGGTACTCCGCAGTTGATCTGTGTGGGTTTGTAGAGGAAGGGCGGGAGTCTTATTTTTTGGGTGAGGAAGGAGCAAATTCAGTCAAGGGCAGTTTCCTGTATGCCAGCGTCATGGAATCTGGCTCTGAGAGTGCGGTGGGAGACGGTGTCAGAGGCTGCAGATGTTGTATTCCGCTTTAGGTGTCTGTATATAGGTTTTCCTGATACATGTCCTTATATAGGCACAATATAGGCATAATATCCCAGTCCTTATTTAGGCATTAGACATGCTATACAAATACAGGCATGGTCACCTACATCCGTCCACCCCAACGTCACAATGAGTTCTTAGAAACCAGACCCTTAAGCTCTTGAGAGTTCCCCTAGCACAGGATTATTGATTTCTCCAAGAACTCATTTATTATGCATGAACCGCTATTCCTTAAGGGTTCATTCCTGACGTCTTCCTCTGCCCGACTTTACGTCAATGCTAACATTCCAAGGCACCTACCAGGTATAAATATACCTTCCCTTGCCCAAACAAGTAGGAGGAGACCTCGATTTTAGAGGAGCCCGTGTCTTAGCCTGACGCACTGACAAGAGACGCTGTCATCCCTGCTCGCAGAGAATCCAGCCTCCTTGTTCTGACTCGCTTCACGGGGTGTTAGAGTTCGAGACCCGGAAAGCGATTCCCACCTCTCTCATTCCCAAGGTATGGAGCTGACAAGAACCTAGAGGGACTCTTGGCATACCAGACTATAGCATACCATACTATAGCATACCATACTACAGAATACATCACCTACTTCTTACCTTGTACTACACTTAGGTTAGGTACACTGAGGTAGAACTAGTTAGAGAAGCATCTTATGAGTACTCGCATTTTTAGCTTATGTTATTTATGTGTATGAATATATGTGTTATAACTAAAAGATAATGCTAGCGCAGTATTATTTGTTTCTACTGCTTACGCTGTACATAATATATCTCCCATACTGTCTTACGATTGTAACAGCTCAAATCTCTTAACAGAGAAACAACACTGTTCAATAAATCTTTTAATTGAAACGTCCGTCTATTCTTTCTGTGTAACTCTGAAGAAACTAAGCATGCACGATTAACTGAGTGAAACTGTTATCTTTTGTTTCCACGATTCTGAGAGTGTTCCAATTCTAAAGGGAAACAAAGATGTCATGTTTATGCGGTTGCCAGAAACGACTCCCTTCTTGTTCACAAGGAGTTTCTAGTGGCCTCGGAGTTAGCTGGCACAAAGTAATTAAGTTTAATATACTCGATAGGGGCATACTGACCTCAGTCCTATGCCAAATCTATAGGGTATATTATTCCAATGTGCGGAGCCTATTAGGGAAATAGGAACTACACTACATGGCGCCCAACGTTTGGTAAGGCACTAATTTAACGCTAGATACTGAGTAACTCAGAAGTGCTTTTCTCAGAGACCCCTACTCACATACTCCATAAGACGTCTGGAGTGGGTAGGGTTAAGTATCCGCCAAAGCTGAATAGGACAAAAATCCTATATATTAGCTGTTTGGTTTGTTCAACATTGAAGGATACAGTGTTCCAAAATATTGTGCACCTTATTTTTGTTTCCTTGAAACCTGTTCTACATTTTTCAAAAACAATGTCCCTTAACGGGGATACTAACACCGAGAACGGTGTAGCTGCGGCTGACCCAGTCATAACAGCTTTTAATTTTACAGGTTTAAAGGAAACCGATGAGGGTGTTATAAAAATCCCTCCAAATTTAAGGAGAGCCATCACTCTAAAACGTATAAAACACGGCCTAACACCAAGAGGTGGTAGAGCAGTTTTCGTGATAGAGGCATACAAATCATTTCAGACAGAGCTATTCTATTCATGGATTGTAATCCCAGAATCAAATCCAGTAACAAAAGTATTTCACTTCTTTAAAGAAGATGAACCACCTGAGGAATATATTCCTTTAGAGGATATTGAAATTCCACTCACATAGCAGGAGCATAATCTCTGGTTTAAAGGTGCCCTAAAATATCACAAAAACATTACCAGGCTCAGTCCACTAGGTAGACCAGGAGCAACATGGCCGATTCTAGCCAGCTACACACCTCATCCTGACATCGAAGAGATGTCAGATGAGGAATTACTCACTCAACTACAAGAGTTAATAACAATTTCCAGACAATTAGTCCAATATTTCATGCGGACTTTCACAATCCAACCACCAATGACCATTCCAAATCAAACCCCTCAACAGGGGTGTACACAAAAAATTACTCCACAGACTTTACACACAGTCATGGGTAAAATGCCCACAAAACGTGAAGAAATTCCATTCTGGATAGCTAACAAAATTACTCAAATCGAAGCAGTATTTTCAAATACTAGCCCTTATGAGAAACACAGAATCCTAACAATCTGTTTACTAATGGGGATCACACCACAACTGGAAGACTGCACCACTTGGGGCACAGTGTTTGCTGCCATCTATACTAAAACAAATGGTGTTCCGTCAATTGCAGCAATACCAGATGTCCTGAAACAAATTCAAAACGAAAATGGGCAAAGCCTGCTCTGAATTTAGGAATGAAATTACTGAAAAACTTCGACCAGGTCTCAACAATAATATTATCTAATATTAAAGGGACGGCAGCATCAGTGGCAAACCGCAAAGGCTTAAGGGAATTTGATTTAACAGACCGTCAACATGAACTACCCAGAATAATAGAAAAATCTTATGCAGAATTAGGCAGAGACAGTTTGGATGGAAAACCATTGAAGCCAAAACTGTCTGAAGGTCCTGAGAAGGACTCTATTACACAAAATCCTACATCTTCTAAAAAGAAGTGGGAAACTAATAAACAAAATTCAAAAGAGAAACGTTCTCAATCCCAAGGTAGGTCTCCTCAAAAGGAACCCTCTGAAAGGAGGTATAACCTCAGGAATAGGGATAATTTAAGAAAACCTGACAGGAATCAGGATACTGATACACGTTCCTCTCTTTCCTTTCAGATATCATCACAGACATCAGAAAGAAGAGGACGGTCAGATCACAAAGAAGAACACGTGAAGTCCAAAGACGATCAACACGTTCAGAAACATAAATCAAAACCTCAATTCACCAAAAAAAGGTAGCAGGTCTGAAGATCAGACATGCCGAGAATACTGAGAACACAGCTCAAAAATGGAGAATGGGCTCAGACAATGCTGGACAGTGCAGCAGAAGTAACAATAGCTCGCCAGAACCTAAAGGAACTTCTGGAGATAGTGGACTTGAATGAGTACATCACAGTAGAGACTGTAGACACCAGGGTTAGTACTCCACAAAAGTTATATGAAATAACACTCCTGATGGAGGGAGACATACCAAGAAAAGTGAAAGCACTCTTTTGGAAGACACCTACGCAAAATGGACATAGCACAGTGGAAATCTGTGTTTCAACATGTAGCATAGCAGAAATAGCAACATAACTCACAAATACTTTATAACAGCAATTTTCCATGCTAGAAATCATATAACCAATTCACAAAAGTGAACTGTGAATGAAAAATGTTAGGCAATGAGAGAGGTGATGATTTTGGGGTCCCCCCTAACCTATGGAGAGGACCAAGCTGAAGCCTTGAACACAAAGAGCATATCATGCTGGTGAACGATTCCGTGGTGGTCCCTTCCTCCTAGGACCACCCCAAGCACAGTTATGGGCAAAAATACAATCCCAGCCAAAGGCCCTGCAAAGCATTATGGGACGAGGCTAGCAGTGGGCAGTGAATATTATAGTGTCCAATATCAAAATAATTCTACAAAGAGCTGCAGTTCAACTAGTCGTTACTAGATGTCCCTCACGAGTCAAATGCGAAAGCATTGAAATTATTATTACATCAAGCTGCAGTTCCACTAGTCGTTACTAGATGTCCCTCACGAGTCAAATGCAAAAGCATTGAAACCCTTTCATGAAACTTTTGCATTTGACTCGTGTCGACTCGTGAGGGACATCTAGTAACGACGAGTGGAACTGCAGCTTGATGTAACAATAATTTCAATGCTTTTGCATTTGACTCATGAGGGACATCTAGTAACGACTAGTTGAACTGCAGCTCTGTGTAGAATTATTTTGATATTGGATACTATAATATTCACTGCCCACTGCTAATCTTGTCCCATAATGCTTTGCAGGGCCTTTGGTTGGGATTGTATTTTTGCCAATAACTGTGCTTGGGGTGGTCCTCAGAGGATGGGACCACCGCCGAATCGTTCAAGAAAATGTGCTTTTTGTTTTCAAGGCATCTGCTTGGTTCTCTCCCTAGGAGTGGGAGGATCCCAAAATCATCACCTCTCTCACTGCTTGCTAATGTATCATTTTCACTTATGTGAAATGACTATATGCATTATAGCATATAAAGACAGAAATTCTAATTTTATGGTAACTTGCAGTGTGCAAGATGTTGTGTTATTAGCTATGCACCATGTTGGACATTTCAAATGGTTTCTTTTGTCAAAACATAGCACTTGAAAGCAGGTACTGAACAGCTTTCTCAACAAGGGGGACGACAAACAGCCCGGGGTTATTCTCAGCAAGGGTAACAGAGTTACTAAAAAATTATGATGATGAGGCATTGTCATATGTCGATGACATCTATCTGACTGACAATGATCTAGATAGGCACTTGAACAGGGTGAGTACCATTATACTGGGCTTCGCCTCTGAGGGCTATAAATTCAACTTTAAAAAATCTAGAATTGCTCATCTCAATATCCTTTTCCTAGGATATGAGCTTTCAAATGAAGGCAAAAGCCTGGCAGCTACCTTTTTAGAAAAGTGCGCTGCTCCAACCTCCAAAAACGCTGAAAAATGTACAATCCATCTTAGGTTTCCTAAATTTTGGAAGAACTTGCATTCTAAATTACGCAGAAAGGGTTAAACCTCTCTATGAATTAATCAAACCTGATTTTTCAACAAAACATTGGACACAGGAACACACAGACATCCTGCGTTCACTCCAAGCTAACATGTTAGCAAAAAATCACTTACAAACACACGTAAATAAATGCAATTTAGTGATCCGAATAATTTCGGGTCAATGCAAATTCACCTATTTAACATTTAATGGGGGTGAAAAAGTGCCAATAGCATACAAATCACATTTGTATACACAAGCAGAAATGCGCCTCACTTCAACAGAAAAAATACTGACAGCAGTTCAAACCGCTGTAGCAAAAGAAACAGCACTAGCTCAGGGGAAACGCATTATTGTCATGACTCCAGTACCAGCTTTAGAGGCGGTTACAAAAGCGAGCATTCCAAATGCAAAAGCTTTACATCCTAGATGGATACAATGGGTTAATTCTCTTGCTGCAACAGATGTTGAATATGTTTTTGATCCTGATTTAAAAACACAAGCGTTCCTGCAATATGAACATGAATGTCCTCTGCCCACAGAAATTCTGCCTCTCGATCAGTACAAATGTATAATTTATACTGACGGATCCGCGCAACCCACTACAGGGAGTAAGCAAGCTTACAGTGCAGCGTGCGCAATCGTTCAAGGTCGCATGCGCGATGCTAACTTCAGACCAATGGTCACTAAAACTCTATCTCTAGGAGATTGTACAGCTCAGCGAGCTGAACTACAAGCATTCAAACTGGCACTTGAAAGTACAGATCACAAATTCCCCACACTTATAGTGTGCGATTCATTTTACTGTGTCCAGTCATTTAATTAATATTTACAGAAATGGCTTCAAAACAGATTCAAAGATGCAAAAGGTGGCACAATAAAGCGTAAAACACTTTGGGAACAAGTAGTTCAGTTGAGAAACAAACTACCAAAAGCTCACGTGATACACGCTGAGTCATCAACGTGATGGCGTTCATGCTGAAGGGAATTCATTGGCTGATGAAGCCGCAAAGGGGGCTGTTCAGATGGCTTCCGTAGCTGCAATCACTCATTCAAAAACGAGAATAGACAGTGAGATATTGTTGGCTGTCAATGCTTCAAGCAAAGGCAGTGGTGCAGCATTACCAAAGAAATTTCCACTCAAGTATGTAATTGATGCGAACAACGTTCCTTTTGCGTGAATCCCTGGAGTGGGGGATACTGTAATTCCAAACATGGAACGTAGATTAGGACTGATTCTAGCAGCACATGAAGGGATAGCCTCTGCCCATGCAGGTCTTTCTGCAACAGTATCTTTACTAAAACAAAGATATTGAGGCCTGGCATTAGGAAACAGACCAAAAACTATGTTTTGGAATGTGAAATATGCCAACAGATGAAAGTCTCCACAGTGAAACGTCCTCTGTTGATTTCAGAAAAACCATTAGCTTATTTTTACATGGACCACTGCGGTCCCTTGCAAAGGGACAGTAACTATAAATATATAATGGTCGCAGTAGATTCGTGCTCAAGGTTCGTATGGATGTGGCCTCAGTGCTCGGCTGACGCTCGAACTGTTATAAAAGATTTGCAAGTCTTTATCGGCACATACGCAATTGGCACACTACACTCTGACCAGGGCCCTGCATTTAGCTCTCGGGCTTACAAAGAAGCCTTGGCCAGTTTGGGCGTAGCATTGCGGTACTCCTCTCCGTTTCATCCTGAGGGAAATTCCGTTGTGGAAAGGAAAAACCGGGACATAAAGCAGTCTATAACAGCTACAGTAGAGCGCGCAGCGTCTAGCACTCCTGAGGCTTGAGCCGGGAGCACTTGGTTGTAAAGAGTGAGATTAGCGTTTACACTGTATACATTGCTTTTAACTGTATTCTGTTTTTATCATCTGCTGCTACTGTTTTTAACATTATTCTTGCTGCTATTGCTTCTATATTGCACTGAATAATACCGGTAGAATTACTTACCGGCAAGGGGCACGTCTGATTTACGAGGCGGATCCCGAGAGCAGCCGCCATCTTAGGTGTACGCAGGTCAGCGGGCTAGTCCCCTGACTGCGTATAAAACTACGCCCTGGCGCGAGCGCGCAGCGTCTAGCACTCCTGAGGCTTGAGCCGGGAGCACTTTGTTGTAAAGAGTGAGATTAGCGTTTACACTGTATACATTGCTTTTAACTGTATTCCGTTTTTATCATCTGCTGCTACTGTTTTTAACATTATTCTTGCTGCTATTGCTTCTATATTGCACTGAATAATACCGGTAGAATTACTTACCGGCAAGGGGCACGTCTGATTTACGAGGCGGATCCCGAGAGCAGCCGCCATCTTAGGTGTACGCAGGTCAGCGGGCTAGTCCCCTGACTGCGTATAAAACGACGCCCTGGCGCGAGCGCGCAGCGTCTAGCACTCCTGAGGCTTGAGCCGGGAGCACTTTGTTGTAAAGAGTGAGATTAGCGTTTACACTGTATACATTGCTTTTAACTGTATTCCGTTTTTATCATCTGCTGCTACTGTTTTTAACATTATTCTTGCTGCTATTGCTTCTATATTGCACTGAATAATACCGGTAGAATTACTTACCGGCAAGGGGCACGTCTGATTTACGAGGCGGATCCCGAGAGCAGCCGCCATCTTAGGTGTACGCAGGTCAGCGGGCTAGTCCCCTGACTGCGTATAAAACGACGCCCTGGCGCGAGCGCGCAGCGGACGCGTGCAGCGGGCGCGCCGCTGGCGCGCCGAAGGCGCGCCTAAGGCAAGCCCGTCTGCGCCCGTCCGCGCCTGCTCAGCGCCCAGTGCCATAAATCCTGGCCTGATCCCCCCGGGTACTCAAACTATCCTCAGTTACGACGCCCGTACCTTGCTGACTCTGAGGAAAAAGATTAGCCCGGCCTGCCACCACCTGGTGCCGCATAAGTTCCCCCTCTCTCCTCCTAATTACTGTGCTGCTTGCAATTCGTCTATCCCGAAAATCCTCGACTCCCCCATCCATATCACGCGTGGGTTCGGGGAGAACACAAGTATTATAAGTAATAAAAAGGATAACTACCTGGCATGTATTTTGCTTAATGCTAGATCCCTAGTCAAGCGCAGTCTGGAGTGCGCTAGGCTCTTGGAGGAACAGGAGATCAAAATAGCTTTCATCACAGAATCTTGGACCGACCCGGCTTCAGGACCGGATTTGGTGAAAGCCACCCCCCCAGATTTTCTCTCCTATAATATGGATAGACCTCTCAGAAAAGGCGGGGGTCTGGCGGTGATATATCACCAGTCCATCAAAGGATCCTTCCAGCCCTGCCTCCTACAGTCATGCGAAGCACTATTTTTTAACTTCTTGCTTTCCCATCATGAATCTTTTAAGGGCTGCTTAGTGTATAGACCACCGGGGAATCGGAATCTGTTCCTGGCCTCGGTTGGTACGTTAGTGGAGGAGGGGATGCTCTCTCCAGCCTTTACAGTCCTGGGCGATTTTAACTTTCACCTCGAGTTAAGAGGAGACGCGGATTCCATTGCTCTACACGAGCTCATGATGTTAGGAGACCTCAGGCAACATGTGATAGGACCTACGCATAAGGGAGGACATACCCTGGATGGGATATTCTCCAATTTCAGCAACCTCCACTTTAGGGGCCTTCTCCCTCTAACGTGGTCTGATCACAGTGCAGTTAATTTCGATATACGGCTAGATCTTCTTGGTAAGGAAGCCGTTAATCGAAAAAACTATATAAAAATCCGAGCCTGGAATAAACTGAAGGAAGTCCCATTCAATAATATGCTATCGTCTCCAACAGATTTTCTGCTGGACGACGTGGACAGCGCTTGCCAACACTATACGGGCTGGTTACAGCGGGCCTGTGACAGTCTAGCTCCGACCAAAGAACTGCGACCGAAAAGGGCACAGCCTTCGGCCCCCTGGTATTCTCAGGAATTGAGAACGCAAAAGGCAATCTGCAAGAAACTCGAACGTGCCTGGAGGAGCAATTATAACGAAGCCGAGCGGAAAGTGTATAGAGCCAGTCTTCATACCTACAAACGGACAATCGCTTCTGCTAAACAAATTTATTTTGCTGCTCAGATCTCAGAATCAAAAAACTCAGCAAAAGAACTGTTCAAGACTGTCAAACTTTTGGCCTCACCTAAATCAAGCCCTGTCCAACCTAGTCAACAACTCTGTGAAGAGCTAGCCAACTTTTTCTTGTCTAAAGTTGAACGCATTTTTGAGCCATTTAACAAGGGATCTAATGACACTTTGGAGTTGTGGACAGAACTCCCAGGGTCTGAGCTTGCTGCCAGCCCAACTTTCGATAAATTTCGGACCATCCCCTTTCTAGACATTCAAACTGGCATGAGGGAAATTAACTCTGGCTCCCCTTTTGATCCCTGCCCCAGCAGAGTGGCAAAACTTGCATCCGTTCCGATTGGAATGAAGCTTACGAGCATTTTTAACCTTATGTTCGAAACCGGTCGATTTCCGAAGCAATGGAAGCTTGCTTCCATCCTACCTCTTCTAAAAAAACCCAACCTGCCTCCAGATGACCCCAATAGCTTCCGACCGATCGCCAGACTCCCCTTTCCGGCCAAATTGGTTGAAAAATCCATGAATAAACAACTGAGTCTCTACCTAGCCGAAACTCAAGCATTTGACCCCACACAATACGGTTTTAGGCCAAGTCACTGTACTGAATCTGCCTTGATCAAAGCAACGGAAGAAATTAGAGAGGCGGTGGACCAGGGAGGGAAAGCAGCGCTGATCCTGCTTGACCTGTCGGCAGCGTTCGACACCGTCCACCACTCTATTCTTCTGAATCGCCTAAAAACGTGCGGAATAGTCGGAAAAGCATGGGACCTCATTAGATCTTTTCTCACAGATAGAGAACAAGTGGTTACCTTGGGGGAGTTCCATTCTAGACCTTTTGCCACACCTTGTGGCGTCCCTCAGGGGTCTTCACTTAGCCCCACGCTCTTTAATATTTACGTGAGTGCTCTGGCCCCGGTGATCAGTGCGTTTGGATTTGGAATTACTTCCTATGCAGATGACACCCAAATTGTGGTTTCTCTGACACCTGAGGGCGAGCTAGACACGGTGAAGCGCTTACAGGACTGTATGCTAGCAGTGGGGAGCTGGATGGCGAAGAATTGTCTCAAACTAAATTCAGATAAAACTGAGGTTATTCTGTTCGGAAATGTTACCAACTTCTGGACCCCTTCCTGCTGGCCGGACTCACTTGGCACGCTTCCACTCCCGGTCGTCAAAGCAAAAAACCTTGGCATAATCCTGGACGACAAATTGACCTTTGACTCTCATATTAAAGAGGTGACGTCCAAAACCATGTATACCATTAGGATGCTGAGGAAAGTGCTACCCCTACTTCCATCGGACAGTAGACACACAGTGGTCAGGGGGCTGGTACTGGCCAGACTGGATTACTGTAACGGTCTGTATTTAAATGCGCAAGTAGAGCATTGAACAAGCTTCAAATTTTACAGAATGCTGCTGTCCGCCTCCTCACGGGCGCTTCTCGGTTCGCCTCGGCATCTGCAGGAAGAAAAAGTCTGCACTGGTTACCAGTCAATAGCCGCATCCAGTTCAAGGCCTTGACCCTGACTTTTAAGGCTCTGCATGGCTTAGGCCCAGATTTCCTGAAGAATAGAATACACTGGTATATGCCAGGCAGAAACCTACGCTCCAAAGAAGCAAATTTGGCGAAGGTTCCGCGAATTAAGAAAGCTCGTTGGGGAGGCAGAAGTTTTGTCTACGGGGCCGCCAAGGCATGGAACGAACTTCCTCTGTACCTTAGGTCGGCAACGGATCTGCTGTCTTTCAGAAGGGAACTTAAGACGTGGCTGTTCCGTAATGAATAACTCTGATTTCCTCCACCATCTGCCTTTGACTCAGCCTTCCTAGGATCTGCTAGACAGCGCCAGGACGCCTCCGGGTAATTGTCGCGCTATATAAAAACCAATAACATAACATAACATTGGTGGGTCAAACATCTTTATGGGGTCCAAGGCTCATTAAATAATTTGCCAAGAAGTTCTCTAGGAGGGGTCACTCTATATGAGGTCCTATTTGGGACAAGAATGTGGGTTCCTGATCTCGAATGTAAAGGCACAGTGGTGGAAAATAAAACCTTTGATATCAAAGATCATTTGGCTGTTTTACAGGATCTAAATGAACTAAGATCGAAACAAAGCAACGTGTTCCTGAAGCCAACCACCACTGGGGAAAAACTGGCAGTCCCAGCAAGGCCTGTGTGGATCCCAAAAGTTGGGGATCTAGTCAGAGAGAAGATTGCGGACAAGAAGGAATTTGGACCTTCTTACAGACAACCAGTACCTGTCCTAGCTGTCCACGGAATGAGAACAGTACTTCTGCCGCCCCTTGATGGAAAAAAGGAGAAAAGATTTGGGTCAATCGACCTCATCAAACCACACTATGTGGCCGATACTAAATAGTAGGCCTCATGGACTCCGACCTAGTAGCAGACGCCCTCCTCTTGCTACTATTCAAGAGGTTCAGACTGAAAGGCTTATAACCATCGAGGATTCAGTAGTAAAAGATGAAGGATTAAGCCGTAATGCTATGGAACTCATCCCTCTTGAAATTCAAGTAACAGTTCTTCCAGATACACCTGTCTACACCAACGCAACACGTGATCAACTGGTTCCAGCGATCTTGACGAATCCTGATGCAATTCCAACAACTGACCGAACTGCTTCTGGCTACTTCATTAACTTTGATACGTTTTCTGAGGATCCAAGTGAGCCTGAAACGAAGCCTGCCCTAAAAACTTTCAAACAACAAGTACAAGACTTTTTTCATTTTCTGGAAGACACTTATCTGGTTTCACCATGGATTGAACTATGGATTATTTCTGGAATATTTTTCTTTCTGCTTTGGCTAGCTTTGGTAATGACTCCTAGCGTGCTTATGAATGGCAGATACATTCGTTTGGACACTGAAAGTAAAAATGTGAGCTTACTTTTAACCCCTTCCATGCCCATGACGGAACGGTTCCGTCATGAGCATCGGTTGCGCTGTGCTCATGACGGAACCGTTCCGTCATGGCCCCGCCCGCGCTCGAACCCTTCAGCACCGCGGGGGAATTCCCGCCGCGCTGAAGGGGTTAAAGCCACACAAATCATTTATTTTAGACTTAGTAAGAGCTACTTGTAATGCTTTCCATTAAAGGTACAAGATCTTCTCAAAATAATAGCGTTTAAAATAATATTTGAAAGTGAAAGAGAAACACCTAAAAAACATTCAAAAGAGAACATAAATCAACAGGCAGAAGGAAGAAGACAGAGGGCCTCATTAGACAATTATGGCAAGTAATGTAGGTCTCTTAGAATCTAAATAGGTGTGGCCAAACCTGAGATAGGCCACCACACCTAATGCTAACTGGACAGCCTCTAACTCTGAAGCTAAACCAATTGGGTCCCCATCCTGTCAGGCCAGTTCTTGCTTCAGTAGTACCGGATTTGTGAATATAACTATCAGTACCCCTACTTTCGTATTCCTAAGCAGCTTCTATTCAGGGCTGGGCGAATGTAAGTGCGCCTGTAGTCACACCATCAAATACAAACACACCTGCCTCCTTTTGTGGAAGATCAGCCACACCCAATACCAGACCTGCCAATTTAAAAACTATTTCACTGTGTGAGGAGGTGGTGGGGTATTGGAGGGCCTTGTACAAAGAACTACCTAAGATGCCCTCCCTCCCACCCCTCCAATAAAACAATGTTTGGTAAGCTGGTTGTCGATGTTACGGGATGTTTTCACATCCTTTAATGTTTATCAGTTGTTCAAAGCCTCCAAAGACGATCTAGAAGCCGACTCCGTGAAATGGTTTACAGCTCGTCTTTCTACACCTGTTTAATATCATCTCCTCTGACTGTGTGATGGGAGCTGATATTGTGTGACACACTTTGGCACCAAGAAAATTGACAGGTCTACAGTAAAGGTGCTGCACTGTTCCTTTAATACCAGATCAGAGAACTTTTCATGAAATGCCTCCAGGGATGTGGCGCACGCGTTCCCCCTGATAGTCACATCTAATACATGCTGAAACTGTTTTCACTGGAGGAAGCAGGCAGTAATGTTGTTTGTAATGTATCTTGTGTTACTTGTGTTAACATATTCGCATTATGAAGGGTGAAGGAGTGGAGGTTCCATGTTACAAATGAAGCAAGTTCATTGCTTCATTTGGTGCAAGTATAATACATGCGTCTGCAATCACCATATAAAAGTCTGTCTCTGGTTGCCTTATAACATATGAGAGCCTCAAATTCCCCTTGGAAAAGATGGTCCGTAATTTACTTATAATATATGGTAGCCTACAATAGTAGTGTGAACCTGACTCTAGTTTTCATGTAATTCACGGTAGCCTAAAATAGCTGTATAAAAGCCCCTCTATAATTTTCCACAAAGCCATCAAGAATTTCAATATGGATCACTCCTGCGCTGACTCCCTGGCACCCCTCAAACACAGTAATACAATAGGATCCAGACCCAAGGCCAGGCGGTGCACGGAGGAACTCATGCTGATGGAAAGCCACTGCAACAACAGCAGCACAAATGGAGAATGAGTCAGGACAATGCAGACAGGAGAAGGTTCAAAACCGCTCTGAGATGCTACCATTAATTGATCACACTGCTCTGACAGATGACGTCGATGCCAGCACCAACAAAAGCAAAGAAATCTCTGCTACTATGAAAGATTTGACCTCACCATCGAGCGCCTCAAACTTGATCACCAACTGACAGGACCTCTTCAGCAATCTCTCTCAATTCATCAGCAATAAAATCACTGCCCCCTGCCCCCACAACCCTTACTCCAGAGGACGACAAACTATCAGTGTCATCCTTGCAGCCATTCTAAAAGCCTCCATCTCTTCTGTGGCCTTCTCAGGTGCTTGGAAACATGCAACAGTCCTCCCACTGCTGAAGAAACCCTCTGTGGACCCTTCAATGCTCATCAACTACAGACCAATCTCCCTGCTACCGTTCCTGGCCAAAGTCTAAAAGAAAATCACGGAATACCTCAATGACCACCACTCATAAACACCACTCAGTCATGTTTCAGACCCAACCACAGCACATAGACCACCCTCATCACTGCCACTGGTGACATCTGCATGTCTCTGGACGGGGAGACATAGTGGCCCTCATCCTCCTGGACCTTTGCAGTGTTTGACACAGTCTCTCACCCCATCCTCATCCAATGCCAACACGAAACCATAATCCATGGACACACACTCCAATGGATCTGCTCCTTTCTGGCAGGAAGGATCCAGTCAGTAAACAGGGCACCATTCACCTGAGACACCTGGGAACTCATCTGTAGAGTTACGCAAGGATCCTCCCTGAGCACAACACTCTTCAATGCAAACATTATCCTTCTAGCCAGCAACATCCGTTCTTTTGACATCAGTGTCCTCTTTACTCTGACGACATGCAACTCATTCCCTCCCTCACAGACAAGAAGCCCAGTATCCAGATCAAGTTTTATAAGCCCACATTGAGAAGATTGAAATTGCGATCTTCGGGAAAAGCACATCATTGTGGGACTCCACCTGGTGGCCAGCAGAGCTAGGACCACCACCGCCTCCACCACCTATGCCAAGAATCTAGGGATCATCATGAACAGCAAACTGAACATGACTGCCCGATTTAATGCCGTCACCACCTCATGCTTCCATCCCCCTGGAGATGCAGAGGAAGACTTTCAGTTGGCTCCCAGTGAGCATTCGGAAAATGTCAGGCACAACCTGGTCACAAGCAAGCTGGACTAGGAGAACACGTTCTATGGTGGGATCAACACAAAACCTTACCAGAAGGCTGCAGAACTTTCAGAGCCCAGCAGCCAGAATCATGCTCAACCTCCCATGCCGCGCTCGCATCACACCACACCTGAAGTATCTCCACTGACTCCCCATTCACAAATGAGCACAATTCTATCTCTTTACCCGCACTTTCAAGACACTGCATGACACATGCCCAGAATACCTTGACAATCGCATCTGCTTTCACAAACCTTCCAGATACTTCAGCTTATCTGGACTTCTACTTGAACCAATCCCACGCATATAGAAAACCAGACCCAGCAGTCGAGCCTTCTCTTAGGTCACCTTTAAAGCGTATAACGACATGCTGCTAAACATAAGAGCCTCCCCCTCACTTCGTGAATTGTGCAAAAAGATTTTTGAGTGGTCCCACCAGGCCATAGGTGTGGCTATACTCATACCTGTTCAGCGTCACAATACTCTCCCGGGTGACGATCCTTTCTACAAATCTGCATAACATAACATATAATAGATGGTAGACTACAATAGCTGTGCAACACCCCATCTCTAATTATCTTATTGTTGTAGAGTAGTGATTTTCCCAGTCACCTATAATTAAATGACACAGTAGATCAACTGCAATAAATCATAACAGTTGACTTGTGACATCATAATGCCTACTGCCTGAGCCAGTAGCCAAGGGGGAAGGCAGTTCAGGGAGCATCATTGGAGTTGCCGCTTAAACCACAAAAATGAGAACTAGCCTTTTCTCTTTCTGATCTGTTTTTCTAATACAAACAGAGATGAGCAGCAATGACACATTTATGGCATTTGTTTCTGCCTTCTTTGGGTCAGTGTTTCCCAAACTGTGGGTCTCGACCCACTCATGGGTCACCAGCCAGTTTTTAGTGTGTCCGGGAAAGAGCAATAAACAAAGATGCCTTTACATTTTGTATTTATCTTGTCACATTTGCAGTGCTTTAAAGACAGAGGTTAAATGTCAGGATATGTCGTCAGAAAAATTGCTTATTATTCATTTAACATGGGTTTCGGTATTTACTTTTATTTCTCGGACTGTAAAGTGAGACACGTTTTTAGAGTAAACTATGTGACAATCTTGCTGGTGTACAGGGAGTGTGAAATGAAATGGTGTAGGATGTAATTTGCAGTTGTGGCCTATCCCCTGCCAAAGTGGCAGGGCGGGTCGGAGGAGGGAGAAGGGGGGGGGGGGGGGGAGGTTATGGTGACAAAAGAAAAGAAAAAATAAACTTACCTTATCGCGGCTGCCTCCGCTGTCCGCTCCATTGTGCTCTTCCTGCTTCTGGGACAGGCTCCCAGACTGCACTGCTGCCAATCAAGACGCTGCAGGAAAGCAGCGTCAGGATCGGCCTGAGCGCTACAACTGTGCGCTTCCAGGCAGACTGGGAGCCTGTGCCTGCTCTCTACAGCCCCAGCAATGCAGCTGGGGCTGGAGAAAGCTTCACTGCGCATGAGGGGTTGGCCCGGCATGAAACGGCCTGCCAAACACCTCATGCGCAGTGAATGGACAAGGGAGAGCACTAGCACTCCCCCCTCACAGTATCATCCCCTTGGACCCGCCCCCAAGACGCTCAGTGTCCTGGGGTGGGTACAGGGGGATTAAAATAAAAAGATAACAAAACGGGTTACAGACCAGTTTTATTATCATTATATTTGCGGCTGGTGGCAGCGGGGTGGTGCTCCTCCGCCCTAATGGAGGCGCCGCCACTAGTAATTTGTTTGTAGCACACAACAAAATGTAAATTCCTGTAAATTAACTGTACACGTATTCAGAATATATCAGCAGTCAGGAAAGCAAAAATAAAGCATATTTTTTGTAATTCTGTAGTGTGATGTAAACAAAAGGTTTAATGGGATCAAAACAAATCATGAGACTTTTATGTGGTGATGCACAATTTATATTCACTGAAACCCAATTTCCTCATTAAGGGCCATATGTAGGAAGCCCAATACCGGTCGGTAACGGGCGATTTTCGGTAAAAATCCCTATACCGACCGGTATTCAGGCTTTTGGTATGTAGGGGGCACATTTCAGGATTCGGTAATTTACCGAATCGGTAAAATTACCGAATCGGTAATTTCACCGATTCGGTAAATACCGAATCCTGAAATGAGATGTAGGGGGAGTGTGTGGGTGTTGTGTGGATTCGTTATTTACCACCAACTAAAAGTTGGTGGTAAATGACGAATGGCTTTGAAAAAGCATTTTTTCGCACTTAGAAGTGTGCAATGTGGCAGACATACATGCCCTTAGGGCATGTATGTGTGCCACATGTGCACACATGCAGGAATCAGGGGTGCAACAGGGTGTCACTGTGACACCCTGCCACCCTTGATGGTGCTCCCCCCATTACCGAATCGGTATTTACCGATTCGGTAATGGTAACTGGCTTCCCATTGATTCCTATGGGCCTCCTGGCCCATAGGAATCAATGGGAAGCCAGTTACCATTACCGAATTGGTAAATACCGATTCTAAAATACCGACCCATTCCGAATCGGTAAATATTACCGATAAATTACCTACATAGCATTTACCACTTCATAAATACCGAATCGGTAAAATTCGGTATTTATGAAGTGGTAAATGTTAGGCCACCTACATATGGCCCTTTATCATTTCTGTCCTATATAGTTTTATCAGTAAATGTGTATGACTATGCATATTTTGTTGCATTTCAATGGAAGATGTGTTGTCTGTTAATGACAGTGCACTACCGCATTATGCTTTAGTGCTATATTTGTAACAGTGTGCTCCAAAATGCACCACCAGCTACACACTGAACCCAGAACCATTCTCCTAAAGAATCCATGTGTTACACTTTGAGTAAAAGTATGATTCCCATAATCCCAGTGGTGCAACATTGATGTCAACGCCCCAATCTTCTGCATTCTTCAAGCACCAAGTCTGGTTTTAAAACAAACCCTTGCAATATTTTCAAGCAAGATTCTGGGTGAACCTTTCAGTGTCTTTTGGCTTTGTGTTTTTACTTCACAAAGCTTTTACAAGTGAGAATGTGCTCACTATATGTGATCATACACAATCATCCCACTTGTTTCTGACTTTCAAACATACATTGAGAAATGTGGATGTTGCCTGATGGCCATCGCTGCTGACTTTGGATCTGGGAAACCAGGTTTGAGTCTTGGTGCTAACTCTGAGGAAATCACTTGATCTCCTGTGGTTAAAATAAAATGAATTTGAACTTGTGTAATCATATAAACTGTTCCAATGCCTCTGGGCAGTGTTTGTGCCATGTAAAACGGCAATGTAGATATGGAGTCCAAAATGCACCGGTGGCTCTCGTTTTAACACAAAAATTATCTGGTGGCGAAAGTTGTTTTTTTTTTTCGCCACCAGATAATTAAATTTAAATTCTAAAATCACTGGTGTCAACGCATAGATTTTTCAGATGCCTTGTGATTTTGGTGAAAGGATTCCACAGGCCATCCTCCCACTCTAAAAAGTGCTCAGCTCCAGACTCCAGTGCAGTTCACCATCTGCCACTTTTACGGGCAGATCCATATAGTTCGATAAAGACATATCAAACGGCATGGCGAAGGTCGTGACATTTACAAATAATTGCTGTCCAAGAGGAACGCAAAAAATTGTAAAGAGTATGTTCATTTGGTAATCCATAGCATTTTGAGAGTATGTCTACTATTGCATTAAAAAAATTCGCCCTGCTAAGGTCCATTAAAGCTAAGTGGCTTGCAAACGTTTGTCGTTCTAAACATTGGGTGATGATTTTGAGAAGTCTGGGAAGCACAGCTATAGGTCATCACGGGAAAGACATCATCTTTTGCCATTTTTCTGCTAGTTCTGAGCCGCAAAAAAAATTGCTAGCTACTTTTTGAAGAATTTGATTTCACAGTACAGATTCCACTTTTATAATACATTTGCAACCATAGTATGTCTTTCGTATGCAGGGCCGGCTCTAGGGCGGTGCCACCGATGCCACCGCACCGGGTGCTGACTTCATACGGGGCCGTCTGTTTGGTGTTTGCTAGTTTATATTCTGCTTATAAGCACCTGCTGCCGCATTCCTGGCCTCTAGCAATGTTCAGGCAGCAATTAAAATGTCAAGAAAACTCCGGTGATTAATATTCCTCCAGGTGAGATCGGAGTTTTGTTTAATAGATGTTTTGACTCCTGGAAGTTTTGATTCATGGTAAGGTAGCGCAGAGGGTTAATTTGCCTGCTGCAAAGAACATGTTACACACATATAACAAAGTGATTGTAATGTAAACATGTCAGTGGGTTACTGCTTTTGTCAGAGAGTTCCTTTTGTTAGTTGCAGTTTACAGTGAACTATTAACTGTCATCAAAGAACTGCATACAGACAATAAAGGTATAGATTAGAGTGTATGGATTTTTTCCCCAGACTTTCATTATTCTAATGTTGCGAAAAGGGTTTACTTGGGTACAACTCAGTTCTTGTTATTAAAGAGAGCCCCAATCCACTGTGTTACATTTTAAATTCAGATTTTGTGCTTCTCCAGACCAACTACTCTTCAACTACTCTGCCTACCAATATGGATGACATGTGAATTCCCCCCTTGTTGTCCTTTGTCTTATGTAACATGTCCTATACACTGATTTACACACCTATAATTGATAGTCGCTGTGTAATGTGTGCGTTACGTACAGTGCTCTGACACCCTTCACTTTTATGAGTGACTCTATAAAATGTATTAAATACATCTGAGAGAGAGTGGTTATGGTGACTGGTAAAGGGTGGTAGGGACGGAATCCGTGGTGGAGGTGGTCATTGGGGGGGGGGGGCGCCAAAGAACATTGTCCCACTGGGCGCCGCCAGTGCTAAACCCGGCCCTGTTCAAATGAAAGAGCAAGACACCAAGGTTTAAAGTGTAGTATGGGAATGGTGATAGTGTGACGATGTATTATAAGGACTAAAATACCATCTGCTGTACATTAAAACCATATTGCAAGTCACCTTGTAGTTTCCGGACCTTAAGATATTTTACCTCTTGTGTTCAACAGGTCGTTCTTTCAAAATTCATTAAAGTTAGTAGCGCCTTGACCTATTCTTCCTGTATGAATGTAGCGTATAGTACTTTCTTTTTTACATCCCACTGTTACTAATAAAGTATGGGTTGTATCTATACCACGCTCCTCTAGCCTCTACAGTACAATGTATTCTGTGCTACGTTGTCCTTGTCAATATTGGGCCAGATTCACAAAGGTACCCACCCTTACAGTTTTGTGTCAGGTTATTCATATTTTAGTATTCACAAACGATTTAATAGTAACTTTACAACTATGGAAACTCCGCAGTCCTGTGGAAAACTCTGCTCATAAAAAGATAGGCCTGTGTTTATATGCGGAGTTCTCTGCCCCTACTACAGAGTTTCCATAGTCATAAAGTTGCTAATAAATCATTTGTTTGTGAAGACCGAAATAGAGTAAACTTGCACAAGAGTGTAGTTTACCTTTGGGAACCGGGCCAGTTGATTATTGGGTGGCGGCCAAGCTGCTGAACAGGATTTACATGGCGTACCTTTTGAGGACGGGGTGGCCCTGGGGTGGAACAGGCTTCAGTTTTGCACACGTGGCTTCGCAATGCATTAATTAGTGTGATCCAGCGCAAAGGACACATTTACATATTCTCCTTATGTCACAAATTCTTATTCACAAAGGTTCATTTATACATTCATTGGTGCGGCTCATAACACCAACACACTTCACATCCACACAAAACTCACTAGAATCTGTACTCAGGAGAAGGGGCTGCTGGACATATGGGTACCTTATTATCTATCAGGATTAATTTTCTTACTACTTTATATATACATTCTATATACACTTTTCAGAATCCTGACTTTATCATCAAGGCACTCCACTGTTTGGTCGATTGACCAACTAGTTGGACTGGGTGATGGTGAATTAGAACCTGCTAACCCACAATTATAGTATAGGAAACATTTGATCTCTTCAATGATTAATTTGAGAACCACAAATCTTGTTTCTTGTTATTTCAATGTTGTGTATCTAAATCATTAACCAATCCCTTTAATCTTGCATTTATTTACTACAGTTCATAATTTGTGATTCAGATTTATTAAGGAGTATCAAGCATTTAGAATTTTCATTTAAGCATAAATTTAGGAAATTTACAGTAAATCATTTACCAATGAAGAGGCGACGATAGCTTCAGATCAAACAGGGAGATATCCGCATTTTTAGGTAAAGACTCCCCTAGACAGGCTGTCTGACCCTCACCAAGAGATCAAACCGTCAGGCAAAAATACAAGATACAATGCAATATCTCTTCAAAGTCCATACGTCAATCCGCAGCATGGATTAACTCCACACCCAGACTGGCCGCTTTGAACTTAATGAAATATAAAAGTCGGGAAATTTGAAAGAGGAACAACCACCCAACAAGAACTCCCTCTCAAAGGAAACCCAAAGACGAACGCAATCGCAACTCCAACTGCAACTCTCGAACTCCTCCCGAACCAACACCCGTAAATGACAGATGAGGGGTTATTATACCTTTTCTTGCCATACAAAATATGGCAACTTTAGAGGCAGACCAAATGTTCTGATTGGACAGTTCGGGGTCATCAATAGTTCATTGCACTCTTCCCAGTGCAAACTGGTTCTGCATAGTGACTTGGCACATGAGTTCACAAATTTTGATGGTCCTTCCGATTCCCATGCGGGGACCAGTAAATGTATCTTTTAAAGGAAAAAGGGTCCTATTGACAGGTTCATTCTTTGTCTCTTCCTTGGTTCTCATACGCTCATCTACTGGCTTGCGGTCAAGTCCCCAACACATCGACCTTGGCAGGGAACACGATGTCAGGAGTTAATTTCACCTTGTGATCTCCAGAGCTATCTGGGCATGCGCAGAAATCATCGCGTGCACATGGTGGCATCAGCTTCAGAGAACGCCATCTTGAGTACTGCGGCCTAGTAGGCCCGAATGTTAACTAAGCAAAAATAGACATAACAGCAATTAATATGTAGAAATGAAGGTTCTAATGTTCAAACCCACACTAATCCCAATATATATTAGTATCTACCTAGCTACAGCAACATTTAAAGCGATAATACTTACCATACGATAACTTTAAGCCACAATACAATCACAAAGCAATATAAACCATGCAATTTTACTACTTGAACACAATCTAAGGTTAGTTTGCGTACCATTGTTAATTATTTAACTTTGCCATGCAATTAGCAAATTAGTCCCACGTGTATTTATGTTTATCAAGGTGCAAATATTGATTAGTACCACTTCCACTTCAAACATGTTATTTAAATTAATTTTAGAATGATTACGTAATCAATTTCATGTAAATTAGAGGAGGTATACAAAATCTTGTTTTACCTGCTCCATCAAGTGTTACTGCAGAGAGCAGCCCCTTCGGAGTATGCAGTGATTTCCTGGTGATGCAAGTGTGATTCAAGAGTGATACACCAGAAGGAGTGCAAGCAATGGGCATGACTTGGAAATGGTGCAAGAGGTGTCTCCAAAAGGCACGTGCAGAGACAATGTAACCGGGTGCAGCCCAGCACACCTGAACCATGAGATTGCCAAAGCCTCACTGGGTGCTTGGTAGGCAATGATTACTAGCCTGAGGTGACTCGAGGGTCTGCCGGATTGGCGAGACTAGCCTCCAGACTGCAGGAAAATCATTCTAAGATCGAGCACATTCCTGGGTGGAGGAATGCACAAGCTGACTGTCTCTCACTAGTGCCCCTAGATTAGACTGAATTTGAAGGACAAAAGCAGGAAGGGGCTTTGGCATGGTTGTATGATATTGAAGAATGTGCAGATGGAGAGTTCATGGCAGAGGAATGGAATGGATGTATGGAGGATGACAAAGTACTTAAAGGTTTTGAGAAAATGGTGCTTGGAGGAGGACATAGGAAGAGCACTAATGCTTCACCCCGTAGACCATATGTGAAAGTCTGTGGCAAGGCTGTGATAATGAGGAATGCCAAATGTGTACTACCTGAAGGATTGAAGCAGAATATTATCAACTTAGCTCATAAAGGCCACTTAGGGTGAACCATGACAACAAAAA
Organism: Triturus cristatus; assembly: GCF_964204655.1. NCBI lineage: Eukaryota > Metazoa > Chordata > Amphibia > Caudata > Salamandridae > Triturus > Triturus cristatus. The sequence continues at coordinate 921,085,233 of NC_140586.1, forward strand.
ACACAAGAGAACATTTTTGATGGCCAGGTATGGATGACCACATCATGTTGTGGGTGGAAAAATGTGATATATGCAAAGAGAGTGAAAAGAGACTCAGAACAGGAGTCCAGGTGATACAAGGTCATTGGAAACCCAGGCAGACCTTGGAGTACAGTGTGTTTGGATATTACAGCAACCATGAATTGTGTGAGTTTGAAGGTCAAGAATGCTTTGTAATGGTGGACATGCATTCCAAGTGGATGATAGTGAGTTTTTGTCTGAAGTGACCGCCAGTTGCACCATTGAAACTTTGCAGAAAGTGTTGTTGGAAAAAGGGTATTCCTGTTTGTTGATCACTGATAACAGGACTCAATTGACTCCACCCTTTTTCTCTTTTCATCCTTAGCTCCGTCAGCATCCTTCTGTATCTCTTTTGGGCTCTTTTCTTTGTCCCTCTCTCTCTCTATGATACTCTCGTTCAGCATGTGTTCTCTCTTTCATCTGGCCGAACGTCACTCACTTTCCTGTCTCTCATTGTTCATTCTCACCTTCCTACTTTCTATTTCTCTCTGTATGTATATCTTTTTCTTTTGTCACCATCCTTTCTCTCTCCATTTCACTCTCTGTTCGTCTGTCCCGTCTTCTGCTCCCTCTCTTCCGTTATCTCTTCCATTTTATCTCCTCTTTCACACACACACTTTCTGAGCCCTTCCAGCACTTTCTCCGTGTCCTAGGACGCTCTCCCCCACTCCTCTCCCCCCCCAGTTCCAGGTTGTAGAAGCAGCAGGCACAGCCACAGATCACTAAAGTGCACTTTGGACGCTCTTGTCCATCAACTCCTCACGCCACGCTGACCTCTACGCACATCCGGTTTTCGATATATACTCACACGTTGGCTGGAGAATCCGGCACTCTTTGCAGTAAATACTGAGTTCCAGCCTTCTACCCAAGCTGGCTGGGTGTAGTAGTGTACGTGTGCATGTGTGTGTGTGTGCTGGGGGTAGGATGGGGGTAAGAGGTCTAAGCCTCCCAGAACACTCACAATTACACAATCAAAGGTGCACTCTCACACCAGTATGGTCTGGCAGGGGTGGTGTCGGTGAGAGACAACCTGAGTGTGAGCTGCATGTGTTTCATGGTGTGCTGAGCACTCAGTCCCTACGCTGTCCCCCGGGGCTCTCACACCACTAGTAAAGCATTTCTGGGCCTCCAACGCTTTCACAACATTCGAGGGCTCGGGCACCCAGCACATCTCCCCACACCATCACTCCTCAACACTCACACTTCCTCGCACTTAACACGCTCACAATTGCACTATCTTACACACAGCACTTTCACATCACCGTCACCCGCTCTCACCGACCGCCCATCCTCACAGCACCTGAACTTTCTCGCACGCGACTTTACTTGAAAATAAATCATTAAAAAGCTTGTAGAACTTTGTGCACGTTCAGTAGCAGCCCTGCTTCTGGTGCGATCATGTCTGGTGTGCGGGGTAGAACTTTGACAACTGTCCATGACGTCAACTGACACATTCTGCTTGTAGTGTATGTGTGTATTAGTTGTTTTCTCCTAGAATAAGTCCACCTGTTTGTCACTGTTTGCTCAACACGGCTGTGTTATACAAACCAGGGAACATAGACCTATTTTGATTTGTATTTCTCTCGGGTATCGATTTTAGAATTAAGGGACCTGCTCAGACGTGTCTGTAAAATTCACATTTTCACCTGAATTTATGTCCTGAATTTTGACAATTTGTCCTGAATTTTTACTTTCACAGCAAAGAATTTGCATTTTTTAGGTCTCGCCTGAGCCAGCGCATGCGCTGCCCTGCGAGACATTTAGTTAGTGGGTTTTCAAAGTGCTACCAGAGGCTTTTGATGGCCTCAAGCTTGCGGTTACACGCGCGTGCACGCGCGCAGCCGCCATCTGTCTTTCCTCCGTCATGGCTCATAAAGCCTTACAGCGCTCTCCCAAGCGCCTCGCTCTGCCTCTCACCCACCACAGAGCGCGTCCCTGCGATCACTTTCGCTTTCACGGCCGCGTTACTTTCACGGCCGCGCGGCCAATGCTTGCACTTCCTTCCTCTTATCTTGCTACTTTCACAGTCTAATAATCTGCCCCTTTATTTTTCCCGCTAATCCTCTCCCTCGCCTCTTCCGTATACCCCATCTCTTTCCATTCCTCTTGTCCGCCCTGGCTCTCTCCTCCTTGGGTCTAAACTGTGGGTCTAAACTGAGGATATCTTATTTAGATTGGACAAGAAAACTTTCTCGAGCGTTGCACGCAACGCACATGTTGTTTTCATCTTCATAATCTTACAACACAGTGAGATGGAAAATGTATTTTTCCCTTAAGTGCTGGGCCCATGCAGGAGCACTGGGGTGCAGAGCAATTAATATTTAAAACAATGTCACTTAAAATCGTGTGCTTCAAAGGCGCTGAGTGCATCCTGAACTCCAAATCTGCTTTTCTCTAAACAATACTCAAATTTACATTTTGCACTGAATTATAGCAAATGTAATATTTTAAAGCCTACCTAGCTTTCTAAAACCCATATCTCAGTTACTTATTTCAGTCTAAGTGCCCTATCTACACTCGCCTGTAATAAGAACTTGACATCACAACGGTGTTGTAATAATGTGCATGGCATTATGTAATGCAGTAGTCTCTGATGTCCCAATGTCTGCTGCTAGACAGCGTGACAGCTTGAACTGCAGGCCAATAAGCAGAAATACAGTTGCTGCATGGACAATCAAAAATATTGGCTTTTCAGTTCTCTTTCTCTGAACAATTTGCTCCCTGAAAATTCGGATTTTAGCATAAAGAAGACATCTAGAACAGTACGTTCATTCATTCATTCTACTGCTGGAGTTCATTACACTAAAGGGTGAATCAATATGCATTGCTGCAAGACATTCTGGACGACTACAGTCGGGTTTGAAAGTGTCTTACATAACAAGCATTGGCATAACCAATAGGTCTCGCCTTTGGGACCTTATAAGTGTTTAGTTATCAAGCACAATATCCTTGTTGCAACAACATCAAGTGTTGCATGGCTAAACACTTATAAGGTCCCAAAAGAGAGACCAATTATGCCAATGCTTGTTTATTAGGTCTTGCTGGCGTTGGCGTGCGAATGCGCACCTCGCCTTGAGACTTATAGTCAACAAGTATACTTTTACAAAAGGGCTTTAAGCTCCGTCCCTCTTTCCCATTGGCTGGCGTCACCGTTTATGCTAAACATTGGCCAGCCATTGGAAAAGAGCTTTGTATGTGCCTCCCTTTGGCTTTTTTGGATGGCCCACTTGGACGGGCTCTCCTGCTTACCGTGCGTTGTGAGCGATTTCTTATCTTTATGGGGCCATGTGTTTGAAACACATGGCCCCATAAAGACAAGAAATCGCTTACGACAGAAGGAAAGTAGGCCGCATGTTTATTTTTGCATCTCTGAGGAAATTCTTTCCTTTCACTTCCCTGTAGTGAGAGTGGTCGTACCTTGATGGTAAGGTAGGTGGCTTAACTCTGGATTCAAAGGCAGGCATGACCCGGGCAGCCAGCAACCGGAACCAAAAGGCAGAGAAAATTGCAGCCTGCGAACATCAGCCATCCACTAATCACCTATGCAGCAACGTGGCCTCTCTGACAGGGCCCCCTTTAAGCGGAGGTCCCACTAGTTAGAGGTAAATGGCCTATCTCGTCGTCACCCTGTCCGCACCACCGTCTGTGTCGCTGGATGGTGTACCTGCTGTGTGCGCGCCAAGGGTCCAGAGTGGTAGCACACATGGCTCATGGTTTTAATTCAACCACAGTGAAGCAATGCCCCACCCCTCCTGGCTGCTTTCACTGGTTGCGGGGCCAGTGAGTCTTCATGCATTGGCCTTCGCAGCCACTCTGCCCCGGCGGATGCAGAATGTGATGAGGTCTGCAGGCTGAGACGCACCATGAAGCGGTCTGCAGGCTGAGACGCACCATGAGGCTGTCTGCGAGCTGAGACGCACCGTGAGGCTGTCTGCGGGCTGAGATGCACCAGGAGGCTGTCTGCAGGCTGAGACGCACCAGGAGGCGGTCTTGCAGGCTGAGATGCATCATGAGGCTGTCTGTGAGCTGAGACGCACCGTGAGGCTGCCTGCGGGCCGAGGCGAACCATGAGGCTGCCTGCGGGCCGAGGCGGACCATGAGGCTGTCTACAGGCTGAGATGGGAGAAAAGCGACAACGCAAGGTCTGGCGTGAGACTGTAGCGGCACTCGGCTGAGGCATGTAGCAGGAGTACTATTTATCTGCCACTTCCATCCACTGGAACTTGTAAACAGACGTACTGCTCGCAGCCCTACCACTTCAAGGAGCTATACTAAAGCCTGCTTAGAGCTGTGAACATACACTTGACCTCTTTGCAGCTTTTCCAGTAACCTGCTACCACTGCTGGGTGTTTTACACAAAACCTCCCCCTCTGCTGGAAGAGCCCTGCTATGCGGTGCTCCTGGTTTGGACCAGGCTCACACCGTAGTCCGTCTTCAGTGCCCCACGGAAGAAGCGCCTGGGTGGGAGCCAGGCCCCGGTATGTCCACCCCTCCTCCTCGGTGGCTGGCTCCGTGCCTAGGGCTGAGCACGGGAGCTGCGGCAGCACACTGTGTAAATTCACAGTTGGACTAGATAGAGTGCGAGGCCTGCTGCTGAAGCCTGGGCTTGGATAGACAGGCCTTCCCTTCCGTGTTATTAAAGGCCTCGCTGCCTCTGCAGCCCCGGGCTGGGGGCTGGGCCTTCGCATGCGGCAGTCTTCCGTGTTATTAAAGGCCTCGCTGCCTCTGCAGCCCCGGGCTGGGGGCTGGCCCTTCGCATGCGGCAGTCTTCCGTGTTATTAAAGACCTCGCTGCCTCTGCAGCCCCAGGCTGGGGGCTGGGCCTTCGCATGCAGCAGGCTTCTGTGTTATTAAAGACCTCGCTGCCTCTGCAGCCCCGGGCTGGGGACTGGGCCTTTGCTTGCAGCAGGCTTCCATGTTATTAAAGGCCTCGCTGCCTCTGCAGACCCCAACTGGGGGCTGGGTGTTCGCATGCAGCAGGCTTCTGTGTTATTAAAGACCTCGCTGCCTGCCTGTGTTTATCTGCAGCGTGGGCACGTTTTCTCTCATTTCCCAGTGTATATTTAGCTCACCCTCCCCCATGGCTGGCCTGTGGAATGCGCCTTTCCTGCCTGTTTGTTCCGAGCTGCTGTCCAGACTGTGTTCATGGCATTGGCAGCCAGACCTTGCCCCCAGCCCCCCATCTATAGGGGCTTCGACCGTGAATGAACAGTAGGTATCCCTGCCTGCCTGACAAGACTTCTTTCTCAACTAAATGGGACTTAAGCCAAGAGCAAGAAGCGGCAGTGTCAGAATCACACTGCACGTGCACAACATTGACAGTATTTGATTACGTTTACGCGCCGTCAGGACCAATGCCTGGGAACGACGCATGAGTTTGATATTGAATCAAGGAGGCACACGCCACCACCGCAAGGACCACCTCCAACCACCATCTGCCAGAGTTGATACAGTGGTCCTGACAGACCTACGGAGTTGCTCAGACCTGTCGTGGATGCCATCATCGGCCTGATACCCTGCTCAGCACTCCAGCCACTGCCACCGCTGCCAAATCACCCTGTGCTTTGAAAGGACCACTGCCACTGCTGTCAAATCGCCATCGCCATCGCCCACCCCTCGTACCGGATACCGACCGCGGACTGCCCCGGGCCACAACTCCCAGGGGGGCACAGCGAATCTCGTGGTAGGAGCCGCGCAACACCTGGGCGCCGGCCGGCGCAAAAAGCTTCAAGAGGCCTCCCGCGACGCGGGACGCCTTCAAATTATCTTTCACAGCCGCTGCCACTGCTGCCAAATCACCCTGTGCTTTGAGAGGACCACTGCCACTGCTGCCAAATCGCCATCGCCCACATCTCGTACCTGATACTGACCGCAGACTGCCCCAGACCACAACTCCCAGGGGGGCACAGCGAATCTCGCGGTAGGAGCCGCGCAACACCTGGGTGCCAGCCGGCACATAAAGCTTCGCCGGGAATCCCGTGACACGGAACGCGCGCGGGCTTGCCCGGGCGAAGCCCGGGCCAAGGGCGGGCCCGTGCATGTCCGTCAGGGGCCGTCAGAGGCCGGGCTGGGCCTACTCTCTTAGATACTTAAGAAAATGCTCTGGAAGTGACTTGTGAAAACAGTCATTCTTATTGGGCATGCGGTAGGAACACTATAAGTATATAAACGGCGGTGGGACTGAATATCATTTTTTACTGTGTATAATTGAAATGCATGCCACGTAAGGAAAATCTTTTTTCCTTCCTTATGACTTAAGATAAACGGAGCCTGAACATCTCAGAGTAACATTGACTGTATTGCAGGGTCACCTGACGTGAAGAGAAGAGAAGCAGGGCAGGGTATAACTGCACCTAGGGAATAGGTAGTGAATAAACTATAATGGGTAAAAGGAAAGCACTAACAAACGATCCACTGAGTGGAAAAAATGTAAAAAAGCCCATAAAACAAACATTGTTGACATATTTGACAGGGGCAATGGGGGCAATTGAGAAGCAAATATCATCGGTAGAGCAGACATTAGCCACAGGTTCAAATCATCAGTAGAAATAGAGAGCCCGGAAAATAAAATCTCCGCCCAGGCAATTTCACAAAGTTCACTGGCCATTATACCATAGAATGACTGTATTCAAGGGGTAATCGATTAAACAATAATTAGTGACCCCGATTCAATTACCTCACCCCCCCAAAAAAGTGAAAAAGAGGCCAATTAAGAAACCAAGAATGAGAAGAGGTAGAAGTAACATGGAAATCAACAACTGCAAGAAAAAATATAGCAGGAAGAGTAACATCTGATAAGCGAAATAGACTAGAGAATAAAACAGTGGGACTAAAAGAAGTAGCTGCAAGGAACAGTTCCGAGCAGGGAGAAAAGATTAAGACAAGCAAGAGGGATGATTACTTGGATAAGTCAACTATAGTTATAAAAGGCTTAGAGCAGTATTTAAGAGGTGCACTTACGAATATTAAGGATAGGTTAAGTCAGGTAGAGGTTCGGTTAGAAAGATTTCTAGTTAGAAAAGAAGAAGTTAGACCACAAGTTAGAATACAACATAGTAAGAATGAAGCGAGTAGTTATAGGGAGCCAGAAAGAAACCAAGTGAGAGAAGATCAGGGTAGGGACACACGTAGGAATATAAATACATGCTATACTAATTCGCATGCCACGCAAACTTTTGTTCCATCTCAAAATTTAAATCTAAAACCCTTACCCCATGACCAACTAAAAATAACGCAACCTGAAACCCAACACCCGCCAGTATTAAGCCATCTGGGTTTACCGCCAGCTTGTACTCCTTCTACAGTTGTGCTTGCAAATATACCGCAGCAAGGGCCGTAAGACATGTGAAACACTTAGAAATAAGATGTTGCATTGGCTAAACACAAAAGTAGGGTCCACGACCAGAATGTTTGAAGAATTTAAAATGGCACGTAGGGTGGGATGGGTAGGTAAAGATAAGAAATGTCTTGCTGGTGACTGCGTGGTTTTAACATTCTGTACTCCACAGCTAGTGGAAAAGATCTTGAGGGAAGGGGGAAATAACACGCTAGAGGGAGGTATTAATATACTACCCATAGGTTTTTTCTATCGCCCACCTCTTGATTTAGAGAAACTTCGTCAGTCTGAGGGTAGTATACAGCCCATATATAATGTCCCAGTAATAAATTGTTTTAGAAAACTATCCTCTTTAGAGGAACTAGATTGACTACGTCATCCGGTAACACCCTTCTTAACTAATTCTAAGAACGACGTGAGTAAACATTTGGCAACTAGTTATAAGGATCTAGAGGAATTTATTCCAGGCCACGATGAAAGTATACAAGGGAAAGGGGCAAAATAAATCAGATCAACATGTTGATCATAGTATACTACCTAATAGCAACGAGGGACTAGATTGTGCACCTGAAAAGGTCAGGTTATCAGAAAACAACGAGTGGCCTACCCAAAGAATACCAACAGTTAATGATGGGAATCTTAAGATCACATTTTGGAAAATAGCGGGCCTATCATCTAAACTCTCTAACGATCTCTTTATAGAATTTATCAGGAAAACTGATATCCTCTGTTTGCAAGAGACATGGGCTCTTGGAGAAATGCATATAGACGGGTTTAAAACCTATCATACATCTGCCACCCCATTAAATTTTGGGAGGCCAAAGGGTGGCTTAAGTATACACATTTCAAACATGTGGTCAATAAAAAAATCTCCTTCATAGCGTCAGAACTAAATTATCAAATTATGACATTAAATATGGACAGTTATAATTCTGTAATTATTGTAATTTTTACAACAATGTTGCAAAGGAAAACGTGGAAGATACTGTGAATCAAATAAGACATGTAGTGCAAAAAATTCAGAACTCAAACTCGGAAATGTTCAGATTGTATGGGGCGAGGATTTTAATACTACCATATGTTCACATAATAACGATACAGCATGTGGATTGGTGGATGAGGAATATTGTAATTTATTTCATTTCCGGCATAATGTTTATGGAAATGCCTTAAACGAGAGCCTATTCATGTTAGATTTGGGTTTCGTTAATGCATTAGTTTCACCCCCTATCCCATTCTCACAGACTTTTAACGGGAGAGGTTTGAGCTGTATTATAGATTTTATTTTGTTCTCGAATCGTTTTCCACATTATATAGCAGGATATAAAGTGCATAAAATAGCTATTAGTGATAATTTCCCACTAACTGCAACAATACTGTGTAAAAAGTCAAATCAGAATTCTAACAAAGAACGGGTCCAAACAATTATTAATTTTGAGATTGATAAAGTCAATGGTTATTCACTGAAGTGGGAAAGGGTCGACCCAGACAAAATAACAAGGTCAGTGGTTGGGAAGGCACTGGATTTTATAATGAATTATTTAAACGAAAATACATCACAGGAGACGGTGCTTAAAAGTTTTTTACATATAACAGAAATAATACAAAACTGCCTGAAAGTAGAGATAAAAAAGGGGACAGTAAAGAAAAAGGGATGGTTTAACACGGATTGCACGAAAGCCCATTCCGCACTCAAGAAAGCAATTCATAATAAGAACAAAGATAAGACAGATATAAAGCGGAGCAGGAAGGCCAATACCCAAGCGGTAAAATTGCGGAAAAAAGAAATAAAAGAATCCACTTGGGAGGATATGCATAGGGCTAGCTTAACAAAAGACAGTAGGGCTTTCTGGCGAGTGGTCAGATCTCCTTTTTTTAGTACAGACGGAAAGCCTTCAATCGAAATAGCAATTGATGAAAGTCAGTGGGTGGAGCATTTTTTAAAAAGTTTTGGACAGGCAGAGGTGGTTGTTGATAGCCAAGATACCTTATCCATAATGGCTAATGAAGTAGTAAACTACTCGATAGATGTCCTCTTCACCTTAAAAGAAGCTCAATCAGCATTGAACACGAGTAAGGGAAGTAAGGCCCCAGGGCCTGATGGTGTCCCTGTGGACATATATAAGCACAGCCCAGTTCTTTGGGCTCCATTGCTAACCCGCGTCTTAAACGCCGCCACCACGAGGAGACTAATTGAAACATGGTCTGACTCTATCATGGTCCCCATTTATAAAAAAGAAGATAGGCAGGATCCAGCCTGCTACAGACCCATTTCCCTATTGGATTCATTGGGGAAGGTAGCGGGCAGGATACTGATTAACCGCCTTCAACAATGGGCTGAGGAGAAGAATATACTCTCGGACCTTCAGTTTGGATTCAGGAAAGGGCTGAGTACAATCGACCAAGGGATTAATTTGTCTATTCTTATGGTAAATATATGAAGGCAAGGAAGGGGAAAATCCACTTGGCATTTGTCGACCTTTCCGCCGCCTTCGATTGTGTTTCCCATGAAAAACTGTGGAGCATCTTAGTGACAATGGGGGTTGAGGCTCCCTTAATCCACTTTCTAAAAGCACTATAAACTAATGCAAAAGCTTGCATCCGCTATGGGTTTAATGGGGAATGCACAACATTATTCCAGGTGAAGAGAGGCAGGGGTGTGTCCTGGCACCCTTCCTTTTTACACTATACACAAATGGCCTAGAAAAGGCAATGTTGGAGTAGTGCCGGGACTTACCCCAGTTGGAAAGACGACCAATACCCGTATTATTATACACGGATGGCGCTGTTATTATGGCTAGGACCCCATTGGCGTTGCAACGGGCACTAGAATCCTACAATGCTTTCATGAAGAAATTAGATTTGCAAATAAATGTCACAAAAACCTATGTAATGAATTGTGGTAGGGGTGGCAAGAAGCAGAAGGATATTTTTTTTAATGGGAGGAAGCTGGCGACTACTTCTACCTACCCCTATTTAGGGATATTAATTGAGGATAAGGGTTCTTTGGGTCAAGCTCTTAATATTAGGAAGCTTCTATTTATGAGAACCACGACGGCTCTTGTAAATCTTTCTCAAAAATTGGGCAAGAGGCCTCCAACTGAATTAATTAAGATCTATAAAGCTAATGTATAACTGTAGCAACATATGGGGCAGGGCTATGGGGCCACCGAAATGTATTGGAAATACAGAAAGTGGAGAATGCGTTCCTTAGGTATCTATTGGCCGTGCCTAGAACTACATCTACTTTTATTTGTCATACCGAGCTAGGTTTGTCCTACATCACAGATATTATAAAGGTGCAACCGGTCGTCCTATGGCATCGGATTTGGAAGTCACAGAAAAATACATTTAATCAGTTGGTACTACAAGATAGCCTAAAACAAGAACATACCCTAGAGATAGGATGGATGAGGTACATAAGGGATTTTATGACTAATCTTGGAAAACCGGAATATTATTACAACCCCTTGACAATTTGTGCTATTTCAGGAAAAGAATTTAAAAAACATTGTATGCAGTACATGGAGAGTATTAGATTTGCGAATGAGGCATTAAAACCTACAGTTCAATCAAATCAATTGATAACCATATCTTTTAATATTCAACCATACCTTCAATATACCTTAAAAGGGTATGACAGATTTGTCCTTACCCGCTTCAGGTTAAATGATTTTCATAGGTTGGTCAGTTTTCCAATGGTTAATGATTGGTCCAAAAATGTATTGAACTGTCCGTGTGATAATTTGTATTCGCAATCAATGATACATGTGGTGTTATTTTGAGATTTTTATCAGGATTTAAGAAAAAAGTGGATAAAACCCATATTAAAAATATGGGGTCTGCAACAACGCCGCCCAGCCTTCATTGCACTCCAATTTTTAGATAATGAATGTTTAATAAGCAAAGTTGCCTCATTTTTTAAGAAAACAATCAAGTGTAGAAAACAATTTGACTTAGACTCCTTCGATTGTAATACTATGGTGGTCTTGTAACTTTCTCCTGTGTAGATCGTTAAGAGACTAGAACGTAAGGACGAAGGTTCAACTACTTTTTAATCCTTCATACGAATAATTGAAAATCTTTGGAAATTTTTTATAATGTTTTTAACTTAAATTTTGGAATACTGATCTCATCGCCTATAGCAACAATGAAATGTGCGAGATATTTTACAATTGTATTAATATTTTAACAGAAAACAAGCTAACTGTGAAATTGTTTTTAAATGGTTTTGAAACAGTGAAAAATTAATTGGTAATTTTTTTAATACTTATACGTATGCTTTTATGATTTTTAAGTGATAAAAATCGAGTAAAGTATTATGAATTGAATTGATTACAGGTACTGAACCACCCAGGGTCTTGCCACCTAGCGACCCCAACTATCACCGGTCGACACGATGGGTCCTTGACAAGCTAAATAGCGTCTCTGAGCTAGTCGACGGATGATTATTGAACAAATCCCTGCCCGATTACTGGAATATGCCTTTTGCTATTAATACTAGGAGTACAGACTTGATCTGGAGGCTACGTAATGAGATCACATCATAATGAAGTTTAAAGACCTTTTCAATCGGTCTGGCAAATCGTAAACAATCACAGTGAGCCCTGAGGAAGTTCCAGAAAGGAATGAAACGCGTTGGCTGGACTGACAACGATTTTAACAAAGCTGTATATCTACAATAGTGCTTTCGTCAATGACGGTAGACCCTGTAGATGAATTTGTTTCGCTCCAGAATTTGTCTAATCATGAGTGTTTGGTGTGGTTATCTCAATACTAAATGGACTGCACTTGAAAATTGCATTCTACAGGCTGCTCCCTCTTCAACAGTGTTCTTCGTGGGCTGTGGTTTTGTGTCTGGCTGCAACTTTGGGAAGCCAGGTGACCCACCATGTAGTGGACCACATTATAATTAGGGCTCACGGTTTTATGGTATTTATTTTTTGCCTTTTCTGTCTGTATTTATCCATATTATTTTTTTGCTAATTTTATCTGTATTTATCCATATTTTATTTGTGTTTTGTGAAAACATTAAGCAGAAACTGGTATATTTACACATTTATTTAATGATGAATATGCACACATGCTTAAATGCCTGTCTGGTTTCAGTGATTTGAACACCCGCAGAAGAAAACAGTAATTCACTTATATGAAAATGTGCAGCTTTCAGTAGTATCCTTCTGCATATCTACTGCTGTTGAAGCCTCTTTACTAAACTTCTGTTCTTTTTTTGAAACCCCTTTACCTATCAATACACACAGCTATTGGCCTGACACTCAGGGCAGAGAGTATTTCGAATCACTCAAAAAGCAACCCAATTTCCTTTTTTTCCCTGAATTTAAAAATAAATACAGAGATGGAAATAAATGGTTTTCTGTCTGCATTTATCAGTAAAAATCTGTAAAAATGGAAAACAGGGAGCCTTAATCATAATCTAGCAAGCTTGCAGACTTTGTTTGTTTGTGGGTAAAATGAGATTTTCCATAAGGCTGCAGAGGTTCCACATTGGAAGTCTCTGACAAGCAGGTATCTGCCCAGGGCACAAGTCCTAAAAAAAGAGGTGGGGGGACGCTGACGTCACGACAGGAAGTGACGTCACGAAAGGTGGCTTGCACCATCAGACTTATTTCCTCCCCTCGCTCACCCCTTAGATGCGATTGCATCAGAGAAGCCAGTGCATGCGCAGCGTTCTCAATGAGCCCCGATCTGGCCCCAGAGAGGCCAAAGAGTGAATGTGTGGCTTCATTTGCTCCAGTTAACGAGCTCCCGGTAAAATAAGTGGGGGGACGCCGTCCACCCGCGTGGTACCCCGACTCGAGCCCTGTATCTGCCCCATGCCAGGCTCCTGGCTTTTTGACTGGCTCATCTCCAGCCCCTGTGTAGTTTTGATTATCTATTTTGTTACTTGTACTGAGGTGTATTTTGAGTTGTATTTCTTGTAGAACAAAAATACAAGGATGTTTTCAAACTCGAATCGTACATTTGGCAAATTTGGAGTTTCATTTGGGCCATTTTTAAGCTGCTGAATCAGGGCATCTGCTCAATGACGCCCCCTAGGATCTCGTGCGTCCAGCTTTGACGGCAGTGAGGCCGGTAAGGATCTCGTGCGTCCAGCTTTGACGGCAGTGAGGCCGGTAAGGATCTTGTGCGTCCAGCTTTGACAGCAATGACACATTTTTAACAAGCATTTGCAATGCAATAGGTCTCGCATTTACGCGAGTTTAAGCTCTGGGCATTATAAATGACAATGGGGCATATGCATCAACCAAACTAATACGGATTCCTTAATAGCGAAAAATAAGGAATCGCCATTAAGGAATCGGTAATTGGCATGCATCAACAGATTCGGTTAAATTTAGCGATTCCTTAAAAATCGCTAAATTTACCGATTCCTTAATAGCGGGGCACGCAAACGGCCCCACTAGCAAATAGCGAGTTCGGTAATACCGATTTGGCTAATAGCGAGTTCGGTAATACCGAATTAGCAATTACCGAATCGGTAATAGCGAAATCGCAAATTGCCGCGTCGCTCCGGGAACAGGCTGATGACATCACCAACCAGGAAATACTGCTGCCCCACCCACATAGCCTCGACAGAGGAGCAGACAGGAGCTGGAAAGAAGGACAGGCTGTGCAGAGTGAGGCCACACAGATTCTGCCAGTCACAGCACACATCCATCATGTCGCAGGAAGTGCCATCCAGCGCTGAATCTGCACGCAAGCGCAAGAAGAAGTTTTCAGACAGGGAGCTGGAGTACCTCATCGAGGGAGTGTCCAGCAAACACGACCGCCTCTTTGGCAAGCTGTCCCTCAAGGTGCCTGAGACCGAGAAGCGGCGCATCTGGCAGCGCATCCGTGAGAGGGTCAATGCGGTTGGCGTCACTAGCCGCAGCATCGACGATCTCAAAAAACGGTGGTATGACCTCCGGAAGCGCGCAAAAGAGAGGATTGCTGAGAGGCTCCGGGAGGCAAGAAGGACTGGAGGCGGAACAAGCACTGCACCATCCAACACAGCCCTGGAGGACCTTGTGGAAGGGACGATAGAGCGGGAAGCCGTCGTGGGGGTGATCCAGATGGACACGTCCGGCGCAGCCACAAGTGCCCAAGGTAAGATGCATGCCTGTGCCACACCCAGCATAGCGTAAATCCATACCCATGCCCCCAGCCCAATCTCACTGTGTCTGCAGCTCTGGCACAGACAGTTCCACACATGACACTACTGCATCTTGGGAGTTGTAGTCTAGTCAGCCCAGAGTGCAGGCACAGGCGTAAATCCTCACACAACACATATTTTGTACATGGCTGTAGACTGTTCATTTGTTGGACCACAGAGGGACATTGATGGGTACAACACTATGTAGGTGTAATCATCCCACTAATCATGCACTGTTTCACACACAGATGCATCACCTGGGGACTCTGACGACAGCGACCAGCTGATCATATCTGAGACACCCGTGGAGTCATACCAGGAGACTGTGCAGGATGCGCACGCACCGCCAACACCTGCCACCCCACCAGCACCACCTCCACCAGCGCCACAATCATCGGCACCAGCACCAGTGCCACAAGCCAAGGCACCTGCGCCACAAGCCAAGGCACCACCACCTGCGCCACAAGCAACGGCACCAGCAAGCCAGCCTGCAGCCAGTACAGCCACAATACCGCAGAGGCACAGGCACCAAGTTGCGCCCTTGCAGGAGATGGCAACCCCCCCCCCCCCCGCAATTGGCACCCACGCAGCGCACATCCACACCACCTGCTGCACCACATGGAGGCTCAAGACATGCACGGCGTCACAGGGCCCGTCGCAGTTCCGTCTCCTCAGCTGACCAGGATGTCCCAACAACCTCTGCAATTGAGGAGAGGATGCTGCGCACACAGAACCTGCAGGGAAGACATGTGGCTAGCATCAGCTGCAACATCGTGCGCCTAGCGAGGGAGATGCGCGCCATGACTGCAGCAGTCACCGACATGGGCTCCGCGGTCAGGGACATGGGCACGGCGGTCAGGGACCAGACCACTGCGGTTGCTGATGGCAATGCTCAGCTCAGGGAGGAGGTACGTGAGCTCACCCGTGCCATCAGGGAGGGCCATGAGTCCCAGAGGAGGAGTAACCGGCAGCTAATGTTGCGTTCTGCCGCCGCTACCAAGGCCATACAACGGCACAGCAACTGCACCGCTGTGTTGGCACGCCGCACAGTCTCCCTGCAGGTGGACCTTGGGCACTTCTGCGGTGATGTTGCCAAGTCACTGGGACACATCACCACTGCTGTGGAACAACTTCAGAGCAGCACATGCAGTGCTGCAGCATTGGGAGGGGATGACACCAGTGAGGCTGCCTCCAGTGTCAGCAGCGTGTCACTGGCAGAGGCCAGCACCAGGCGCCGAAGTTCGCGTGCCTCCACGGGGACAGGCCGTGGTGAGGGTTTGGATGCACCTGAGCGGAGGCTTGGTGTACGTGGCAAGCGGCACTAGAAATTTGGACATGCTGCAGGTCCATGGTGGAGCAACCATGGCCATCCAATTATTCTGTTTGCACAGGCCTGACTTTAAGGAACCTTTTATTTACATTTATGCAATCGGAGCATGATTCACAATGCTAGTTCTGTTGCACAATCCTCAGTGCTACTGTGCATTAAACAGTAGCACCCAACACCAACTTGTAATGTCTCATTTTACCCAGGGTCAAAAATGATTTTGCGTTATGTCTGTCCGCCTCCTATGGCCCTCTGCTGTGTTTGGGATGTGTGCCGGTCGTCGTTGGGCGGGTGGTTGGTCAGCCTGGGGGTCGTCATCCCTGTCCACCTCCATGGGTATCCCCCTTCTGGTGGCAATGTTGTGCAGCATTGCACATACAGCAATTATTCGACAGCATGTTTCTGGTTGGTATAGCATTGCGCCGCCAGTCTTGTGGAGGATACGGAAGCGGCTCTTGAGAATCCCAAAAGTCCGCTCTATCACATTCCTCGTGCTGATGTGTGCAGCGTTGTAGCGATGTTCCTGCGGGGTTGCTGGATTTAGGTATGGGGTTAGTATGTATTCCCGCAGGGCGTAAGCACTGTCACCTAGAAGATAGAAGCATAGACTTAGCATTGGTGATGTACATACATGTGTGGTGTTGGTGTGGGGAAGCGTAGTTCTACTTACCTAACAGGAGTCCCTCTCCAAATTCGCCATTGAGTAGTCGCCTGTGCATTCCACTGTTGCGGAAGATGTATGAGTCGTGTGTGCTCCCTGGGAATTGTGCCACTAGGTCCGTTATGATGTTGTTGGCATCGCACACAACCTGCACGTTGATCGAGTGGTATGACTTGCGGTTCCTGAAAAGGTACTCATTTGCTGACGGAGGGCATATGGGGATATGCGTGCAGTCGATGCATCCAATCACATGTGGAAATTGTGCCACCTGGTAGAATGCCTGTTTGGTGCGGTCCAACTGCTGTGGGGTTGTGGGGAAGCTGATGTGTCTGTGGAGCATTGTCAGCATGGCATCTAGGAATTTTTGGAAGAAGCGTGACAGTGCGCTTTGCGAAACACCTCCGGCAACCGCAATTACCCCCTGGAAACTCCCTGAGGCCAGTAGGTGCAGGCTGCATAGTACCTGAACGTGCGCAGGGATTGCATTTGTCCGGTGGGTCTGGTGCTGCAGTAATGGTTCCAGGTCTGCAATCAGGCGCATGATCATAGCGCGATTGAGGCGATATTTCTGGTACACCTCGTCCTCATTCTGGCCGAGCAGGGTTATGCGCAGTCTGAACACTCGCTCCTGGACCCTTCTCCTGCGCTGTCCTGCTGCATTGATCCGCATCCTCCTTGCAAGCACGTAGAGGGCAGCCATTTTGTGGGAGCCAACAGGGTCTCCTGGGCCAAATTTAAGGGTTTAGTGATTGCCTCAATCATTTGCACATGTAGGAATTTTTTTTTTTTTTTTTATTTTTTTTTTGTGACTTTACCTCCAGGTTTTGATTCCCCTTATTTAGCTCTGGCAAAATAGCGATTTTTGGGATTTTCGTTATTAGCGAGTTTTGTTGCATTGGGGTGCGAATCGTTATTTGCTATTGGCAATTTCCGGGAGCTAATAGTGATTTCGGTAATTGCGAATTCGGTATTTAGCGATTCGGTAAATTAGCATTTTGGGTATTAGCGATTCGGTATGTTCGAGGTTATTTATTTAGCGATTCGTTATTTGCTCGGGTTTTGGGTTGATGCATTGGGATTGGGTATTTTTCACACAATACCGGGAGCTATTACCGAATCGGTATTTTACCGACTGGATTTTGGCTTGATGCATAAGGGTGATTGTGTTTTATTTATGTTTCAAAAACCAAAACATAAATAAAAGGCATTGTCATTTACAATGCCAATAGCTCAAACTCGCGTAAATGCGAGACCTATTGCATTGCAAATGCTTGTTTGGTTCGCCGTGTGTAGAAAACGGGTCTTCGCAGAGAGATTGGGTGAAGTTTGGGAACGCAGCAAACTTTAAAAGACCGCTGAATGCAACTCTGCCAACTTTTGCGAAGTTTAAAACGTTACTTCTCTAACCTATGCCAGCCATACTACACTGTATTCTGTAAAATAACCTTAACGATGCTCCAAATACAATCTCTAATACTTCCACTAGAGGGCGCTGCAGCTCTGTAGTGTCCTAGCAGGGACACGTTCTAGTGTTCAGATGTGTGTCCTACACTGTACACCCACCCACCACAGACGTCACTGGGTCAGGTGACGCTGTTAATAAAAAGGCCGAGCGCACGTGCTCAAGGCCATTCCCACTATCCCCAACTATGTGTCTGGTGTCCCTCATTACACCCAGCATGCGGGCCTAGCGCCCAACATCACACTGGCGACGAGGGTAACATTTTTGTGTTCCTAACACTGAAGCCTTCACACTGGGGAGTGGCATTGCTGAATTTTAAAGCATCCCGGAGCCAGTGGTACCCAGGGTACCTGCAGTAGCTGTCAGTGAACAAGAACAGGATGTTTCCCGAGTTCCCCGTATGTTCTAGACTGCCGCTGCCCGCGTCCCAAGCAGTGGGACATCAGCAAGGCAGCCCTCTAGTGGCCGCCCGTCGGAGCCTTCCCCCTTTTCTGCCTCGCGCGCGAGGCTACGCCCACGAAGGTTATGACCTCCCAATAGTGTGTAGGTGGAGGCGGGCCGTTGGGGGTGGGGGCGAGGCTTGCCCCCCTACTTAGGAGGCCCTCTCGCCCAGTTCCTCCTCTGTTCCCTTCGCGCCGCTCCAGCCTGGACACGCGTAATGCTGCCCCTCTCTCACGTCGTTCCCCTCGTCGCTCCGGTCGCCGTCGCCTGGCCCCGCGTTCGTCACAATTCGCGGGTAAGTTTTGCCGCCACTACTCCGCCCCGGCCCTGTCCCTGGGCAGTACCAGGTAGACGAGGGCCCTGTGGCTTGGAATCGCCACGGGCGGAGGGGGCGCAAGATGCTGCTATGGCGCGGCGGTAATCTTAACAGGGGGAATGGGAACTGGCTTTAGAGCTGGTAGTGGGGTAGTGTCAGGCGGGAGACGTCGGGATCGAGTTTAGGGTGTTTTGGAACGGATATTAAGGCTGTGCGTGAGAGGTCAGGGGGGGCCGACTGCTGGTACAGCAGAAGTAACATAGGGCCTAGAGCGGCTGAACCGGGAACGGTGAACGAAGGTTTCGGAGCCTCAGCTCAACCCCCGGTGATTTCGAGCAATAACTTTCCGGCAGCGCCCCTACCACCTTACTCGTGGTCACCTGGGGACGGGTCTCACGAGTGGGGGCTCGTTCAAAGGCCTCTTTGTCGCCCACCTCGCTTCGACCTCACCTCCCTGCAGCGGTCCGTCGTCTGCGCCGTCTTCGGCCCCTCCGGCACCCGCGGCACTTAGCAGCAGACGTCTAATATGAGGGTCCGGGGTCAATCCCTGTTCGGGCGCGTTGATTTTCGCTATGTACGGCAGTCCTATACTTTCATTCTGAATAGGGGTGGGTCTGCGGGTCGGGGGCCGCTTTCGCATCACACGACGATAGGTCCTCATGTAACGTAACGGGTGCTATGTAAGACGCTGTAATACTTGATTGGTTAGGAACAAGTTCGCGCCATATAAAACTCGGCGAATATTGTCAAGGCATTTGGGCGTGCTCGCGCTACATAAAATATGCATGAAAGTGTAACCCTATACTTGATCAGCGGCTCATGGCATGATCCGAATCTGGTTTGTGTTTTCGCGGCTCGGGGCCGTTTTCGCATCGCGTGACGATAGGTCCCCATATAACGTAACGGGTGCTATGTACGACGATGTAATACTTGATCGGTTTCGGATCTAGTTCGCGCCATATAAAACTCGGCAAATATTTTCAAGGCCTTCGGGGCGAGCTCGCGCTACATAAGATGTGCTTAAAAGCGTAAACCTATACTTGGACAGCGGCTCATGGCCTCACGGTCTGAATGCAGTTTGTGTTTTCGCGGCTCGGGCCGCTTTCACATCGCGCGTTGATAGGTCCTCTGGTAACGTAACGGGGCTATGTAAGGCGCGGTAATAGCTGCGAACCCGTGGGGCTCCCTGGATACGATAAGGGTGCTCCAGCTCCTCATGCTGTGTGGTCCGGCTGCTGCATGGCCGCCGCGGGGGCTGTAAGCAGGTTGCGAGCCCCGTATGCGCGTCCACATCGGAGACTAGCGTGGGTTCTCGGCCCTAACACTACAGCACTGCAAGGCTGGGAGCTGCCTGGGTCCCCGCGGACCACAGCGCCAGGCTTTCATCACCCAGCGCATGTTTTATTTTACTTTGCTTTTGGCTTAACATGTTGGGGTTACTACTTTTTTAGGCTGTTCTCAAAAGAGGCATCGTTTGTTACTTGCAATTTATAACTTGGACTTCGGTGGAGTTCGGTCAGTGGGTTAACGGGCGGTGTCCTCGGGCAGGCTGAGTACGGACGTGCGCTACGAACAACAAGCTCATTGCTGCTCTCCTGCGTTCAGAAGCCGTGTCTCTGGCAGTCAAGGTGAGCCGCCGGCGTAACCCGACTCCCGCTCATATATTCAGTGTAGACGGCTCTTGGAACAGGTGTGGCCACGTAGCCGATTTTACATAGCGCGCAGCTCCACGATCTGCGGGGGCCGCTGTGCCTTGCACCTGCCGCTCCCAGGGGAAGGAGAAAATGCCAGAAAGGGAACACCAAGCCTGCACGTTCTTTTGGTATTTGAAGCTGTCCAATCACATTCTCCGAGACGGTCTTATTATTCTGCAGAGCGCCTTGAAGAGGTTCGAAGCTCCCCTGGTCCGGTCTGGGTAGTATATTGTAGGGTCTTTGGGATTCAGGGGCGAAGTTTGCTCCTCCCTCTCTCGTGGTGCTGGGCTCCTAGCTTAAGTCTGAGCAGCTCCGCAGTGGAGCAGCCATCCCGTTGCTTCCCTTTCTACTGCTCCCTCGCACCTCTGAGCGTGTAAAGACCAGAGCATCCGTGGTACCTCGTTAATTAACCAAAGAGTGGGAGGAATCGGACCACAACTAGTGCCAGAAAGTGCGTGCTGTTTTTGTATGCTTTAGACACACATTGAGACACCGCGCTAGGCATTCATCACCCAGCGCATGTATTTATTGTTTCTACTGCTCTCCCGCACCTCTGAGCGGGTGAATATCAGAGCATCAGTGGCATCTCTTTAATTAACCAAGAGTGGGAGGAATCGGACCACAACTAGTGCCAGGAAGGGCGTGCTGTTTCTATGCTTTAGACACACAGAGACACAGCGCCAGGCATTCATCACCCGGCGCATGTATTTATTTTACTTTGCTTTTGTTTTAACATGTTGGGGTTACTGCTCTTTTATGCTTAGAAAGTAAAGCCGTGCGCACAAACAGGGCCTTTTAAAGATACAATGAAGGTATTGTGCAGATTTAATGCTCCAACGTTAAATATGATTCATTTCTCCTAAAAGAAAACTACGAGTTGGGCCACTGGCAGTCTTGGAATTAGACAGCATTTACTCGGGGAATTCATAGAATGGGCTCCATGTGTGGCAGAGGAAAGAGGGTGGAGTCACTAGGTGTTCAGTCATGTTTCAGTCATGGCTCAGAGTTGGTCCCCACTCCCTTCCTTGATAATAGTGGTACATACATATACAGTACCCATCACCGCTACACAACCACGGGTTGTCTGGAAGGCACCCATTGTGGACTTTACATAACGATAATGACTGTTTTCTCTTGTCATGACAGGTTTTATAGAGACAATTTAATTAGATATGACTAAATGATGAAAGATATATTAGGTGCGTTTTGGCGTATCAGAGGGCCTGCGAGTAGAACCAAACCCCGCATACGTCACTGCCCCGGTGCCGCCGAGTGTACTTCGTTGTATGGGTCCACCTTTCCATAATGTGACTTCTAACCCCCCCTACACTGTTCAGCCAGGATCCATTCGAGAGTAGGCTGTACACTTCCCTTCACACCTAGCAGGTGCTGCTCTCAGAAGACAGTTATCCCTTTCAGGGCTCACCACCGATCCCGGTTTTTTCTTGACATGCCACCATGTTCCGCTATCTTGTCCCCTGTCGCGGTTCCCCGCCGTCTCCTTCAGCCGGTTTGGAAGTTTATTATGCTTTGAAGCACCGGATGCTGCGTTTCTTTCCGCGGCAATTCCAGGCCTCACTCACATGCCAAGATAACTCGGGTAATTCGTTATCTTCCGGGAGAAAGATCGGGAATTTGTATAGTGGCGGATTTGACTTCGGTGTAGTTAGTGGAGAGGGTTAATTGCCCGCTGCATAAAACATGTGCCAAGTTGATTTCAGAGTGCGTATGATGTGAATAGGTCAGCGGGTTACTGTGTTCAAAAGAGGCATCCTTTGGTTACTTGCAATGTATATCTTAAAACCCGGATAGTCAACAGCGAGCTACAAACGCTTATCCTAGAGCTGCATACACACCGCTACGCATACAGTATTAGAACATTGATTAATGTTGCAAGAGGGTTGATTTGGCTAAGAAACTGACAGAGCTTTTGCTTCACCACACCAAGCAGCCCTGAACTGAACTGCCTGCAAGTAGGGATGACATGAGTCTCCTACACTTTGCGTCCTTTGGCTCAGGTTACATTTCCTATACACTGATTCACATGCATATGAGTGATGGGCTCGGCGGATTCTGTGTGAAATGCAAAGTTCGGGGACACCCTACACTGGTAGGAGTGGCGCTATATAACTACTTCAATGCATCTGAGAGTGTGGTCATGGAAACGTGGTCAGCAGTAATTTCTGGTATTTCTTGCCCTGCGCAATTGAGTTCATTTCTCTCCAGTTCCCTGGGAAAGGTTTGGGGGACCAGGGTGATCTATGACGAGTCTGTACTCATTACGGTTTATGGTAAGCGTTTTGAGAAACATATGGTATAGTTTAGTTTAGCTTTTGGCCAATGGTAGTTTTCATCAGCCAGATTCGGAGTAGCTGGCATTGCAGGACACTAGAGGCGGTTGTGTGTATGTCCAAGTTGGGGAATGGCATGTTTGCCGATTAATTGATTTAATGAATAAAGTTGCATGTTCTAGCTCGAACAGAGCTACTGCTACTAATCGCAAGGACATGGGTTCACACGCACTCGAGAGCCCCCCTTTTGCATTTATTCCCTGGTATCTTTGTCCCATAATGCAGCATTTATTAGGATTCTCCGGTACTAGGGGGGGAATCTCGTTGGCATTTATTTCCATGCCGGTGGGTACGAAGGGACGAAGTTGTGTCCCAAGTGGTGCAACAGGATAAGGGAAGGTATATAGGTAGATATTTGTTCCCTGGCAGCAGGTGTACAAATATGTCAAGGTTCAGCCGAAAACCCAGTCTCAGCCGTGATGCAATGGTCAGCTTGTGGAAAGGTGTAACACAGAAATTGAGCGACCAGTGTTATTAATGTAAGTTCAACGCTTGAATTAAGAGATGCTGCTGTCTCTCATCTTTGCCTTGCTATTAGAAAACAGCTTGGGTAGGTTTCTCTTAAATTAGTCATAGTGGCAGCTTAGTGTATATGGAAGAGTCAGCAGCTTGTGCTGTGTTGAGGCAAGTTGTAGGCCTGGGTTTGTGTGTCATACATAACATCTTGTAGGTGTTTTGTGAGTTCCACGCTCAAGTCAAGAGATGCGGCTGCCTTTCATCGTTAGCCTTGCTATTCGGAAACAGCTGGTGTGATATTTTCTGCAACTCAGTCATAGTGGCAGCTTAGTCTATACAGGAAAGGCCGCAGCATGAGCTGCTTTGAGACGGGCGGAAGGCCTGGGTTTGTCTATCATACTTAACATCTTTGAGGTTATTCTCCCTGTCCCACAGGGAGGCCAGGGACAGCACAGAGTGACATGGTTTACTGAGACTTAGCCTGGCTTGCCGCTTCTGCGACCTGTGAGGTTTGTTTAGGTATTGTTGAAGGTGAGAGAGGCTGTCACTGTTTTTTGAGAGGCACCGGGGCCAGATGACATTTGAGTGCATTGTGTGCTGGAAATTAAGGAGCGGGTCCATTTAGTAAGCACAAGGAGCACGGGGGGCGTTCCTAGCTCTAAAAGGAAAGTTGAGACAACCAAGTTAAGTTCCTGTGCAAGGCTACGTTTGGTGGGGCAATTCCAGGCGCAAAGCATTAAGCCAGACAGCCCTGGGAATTAGGCAGGCATTCGATTAGCTAAGATTTTGTTCAAACTGAGGGAGAGCATATCGACCACAAACAAATGTGGAACCAGAAAAAGCTTTACAAAGCAATGCTGTAGATTTCCGGTAGAATGCTGTATGGATAGGCTTCAGGGATAAGGCCATGACCTTTCTGGAAGGGGCATTCTTCTTCGACCTGTGTCGAACTGGGAAAGGAAGTAAGGCGGGCTGGATAACTCTTTATTCTACCCGCGTGGGCACATCTTGCCAGGAGTGATTGTCAAAGGTTTTACCTTCAGCCAGCCTAGGTTAACGCCCATCCACTCCAAGCCAATTGTTCATGGTGGTATTGGGCCGCATTTACACAGCCCAGTTTTGGCCCCTGGGGTTGTCAGTGTCGTGAATTACTAACTTTCACTGAACTGGAGGTGTGTCCCGGTTTTACGCTAGCAGAAGTTTGGGAGTGCAAGCCTCCACCTAGGGGGTGGCTGGCTGTATCTGATGAACTACCTCAAGCGGTTCACAGCACTGCACGTGGGAGAGTATCAATGACCTGTGCATACTTCAACCAGACACCCCAGAATGAGTATCAATTACCTGTGCATACTTCAACCAGACACCCGTGAATGGCCTGCCCTCATCGACATGGTAATATTGAGAGAGCAGAGAGCGAGCATACCTCTTGAATTTTGCACTTAAACTTTCTAGTAATGGAAAGGGCTTCACACCTTCTGAAATGAGCATGACCAGAGATGTGCTGCTCTCCTCAGACATTTGACAGGTTAATGGGCAAGGCTAGCGAAAAGCCAGATGTAATGTCGTTATTTAAGGCGGACGTGACCCAGGTATTGGCAATGTGGTAAATATTTCATTACCGGTACTATTTTTTATGCGGTAAAGTCTAGTAAGAATAACTCAGTAAATATAAGAGGCAGAATCCGTGGTATTAGAGGTTTTAAAAGGCTTTATTCCTATACAAAGGAATACAATTTGAATTGCAGGCTTCTATTCCATCACCACGATAGTTCAGGAAGGAAGGGCATACATTATTGACAGATAATTAGTTTTATAGGAAATGCATTACAGTGAAACAGATGCAAGAGGCGTAACAGCTGATAATACAGATAAAATGTGCATACGTAACTAATAGAGGCGGACATATAGGCGTAACTTAGTAAACGTCATTATACATGATGTCACAAGTGGGTGGATCCATAAAAGAATCCTGCAATGTCAGCAGAAATATTTGGCAGAGATGCGCGCGCAGCCGCATGACGTGTGATTGACGTGCAACTAGAGGGTGAAGGGGACTTGACATTTAGCTCTACATGTGGAGACAGAAGTCTGGGGGGTCATGTCAACCTAATCCCAAATCATATCTAATATCCTATGTTTAAGGAACTGTGTTATCCAAAAGGAAAGGTCTCTAGGATAGAATCTATTCTATACTGACTGTTAGTGCGTGTACAAGCGTCTAAGTGTCTACATGAGATGCGAGGGGGTAGGAATATTCCATGGTAACGGGGGCTATGAATTACTTGCATGTGGACAGCGAGGCCTGGCCCTTTGCACGGTAGCTGGAGGAATGTTTACCTAAACTACTAGACAGGAATGCATCGGATGAGGAGCGGAGCAGATAATCTTGAAGGTGAAATACAGTTTTTGGCAGGCAACAGGCTGGATCAGGCACCGTTAGCCGCGCAGGGAGTAGGACAAAGTTCATGGATACAAATGCAGGCTCAGACTGGAGCTTTCAGAGGCAGAAGGCAGGAAAAGACTTGATGACAGAATTCTGGGCCTACTCGCCTGAATCTGTAAAATGTGGAAAGTGAACCACATAAAGTCGGTGGCCTTTCATACTTAGGAATGGAATATCTGATCCATTCATGGCGGATCTGAAAGAGGACATGTTGACGGTGGACGCACATATATTTGCGTCTTCAAAACTGGAACTGGAGGGAACATACATGTACTTATAGCATGCACATGGAGCCGTTGGGGTCTACGATAGGGGACATAACTGATCACAAAATTCATATTTCCTCATTCCCTCCTTGTCCCCTACGGACCCTCAGGAGATATCGATCTTCATCAATCCATCGATCTGTTCATATAGCATCATTTGTTCTTCTTTCTTCTTCCGGGATCTTGAACGAAAACTTGGATGTGGGATACACGATGTGGCACACAGACCACAAATCGCTGGCCCACATTGTAGACATAAACAGCAACTGAATAGTATGAGAAAGCCAATACCTAGGAAGGATAGGATTCTCCATCCCCAGGCTGACAACACGCTCCAAAACCAACCGGACCAAGTCCAGGTGCCTGGACTCTGGTGTATCTGGCTCATAATCTTATGAAGGCGAGTTATGGCTTTATATACTGACGGCGAATTTTCTGGTATGAAAACGCAGCAACTTGATCCGATGACCCTACAAGCTCCGCCCCTATCGGCCAGGATGACGTCAAGGACAAGACGATTTTGAAGCACAACAATCCGCATAGCAGACTGCTCTTCTGTTAAATTGCCTAAGGCGGAAGTAGTCTCGTTCACTACTGCTTCAAGGGTTCTGGTTAATCTACGTATCAGCTTACTATTAGTGACTGTACCTATATAGGGAAAGAAACCTTTATTGAAATCTGTGTATTGTTCCCATGCCGTTTCAGTGTAATCGACAATCGGGAGATCTCTCTGCTGTCTATTGTGTACTAAATGGGTATTTCTATGATAATCAGGAGGAGCTAGGAAAACAGGTGGCAGAAGGAATGCTATATAACAGGTACCATCCCAATCTAAAGGTAGACATATATATGCGGTCTGGCCACATATGAAGTAGGAATGATGGGAAGCTCTAAATGTAGACTTGCCTTGATCACTGAATTTTATTACAGTGGTGCATTTACTATGGCCCATGTGTATGGAACCATTCTTTCTTACACATAATTCCCCTTTTACTGGGAATACTGACATGGCGGGCAAGATTGGTGTAGCTTCAGATTCAACGTTCAGGATCATGAGGTTAAGTGTAAAATTACCTAATCCATATACTTCATTTTCTAGATCAGTTCCTGTTCTTTTGGGAAGTCCCTCCTTGTTAGGGTAGCAGACTTTAAGCAAAACTAGGTTCGGGTTTCCCCATACCCAGTTGTCTTGATAAACTGCGGAATTTGAATCTAGGGAATTAATCAAACTAAACCATGCTCTACAGGAGCCATTGTGTGTGAACGGATAGGGAAAGAGGGGCAAAACTCCCTTATAGTTCTGATAGGGAGGGAGTCGGCCACATATCCAACAATTTGTGGCATTGCTGGTCTGATGGGAATGATGTAACATACTAATGAATGTGTTGTTGCGCAACGCAAATCTATAGGACAACTCATGCAGAGGTAATTCGCTAAAAGAATGTTCTGCAGTTACATTGTAAGCACGCTTAAGAATAGGGTAATACATGTGCAATAGTATGCTGGAAATGATGATCAGAAGACTTAGAAAAAAACAAAATTAATAATGTTACTGTGCAGTGACTACGAAGTGATTTACAATACGCATGCTTTTTAAGCTGCATCTGTTGATTTCTTTCTCTATTCCGGTCTAGAGGATACATGTCAGAGACAAATTCAACCGATTCACCTTGGAGAGGACTTAAACAATCAAATTGTCTGACTTGCTAGACCTTAACTTCAGTTTATAAAGTTCAGTGTTTGTTAGTTCAACCAAGGGGAGCTTTGAGTCTGTCTGTGAGGGAATGCAGGGCTGAGCGTTCACACTAGATGGTAGTCCATAAAATTTCTTGATATGACTCGAGTGCAACCACCCTTTACGTCCCTCGATCTTCACGGCTGTCCTTGTAGTTAGTAGAACAAGCTTCGGCGACTTCCACCTAGGCTCCAGTTGGGTCTTCCGGTCGAAATTCCGGACCAGAACCAGGTCACCAGGAACCACGTCATGGGGCTTCACCTCAGTATTATCGGGAAAAGCTGCGGCTACCTGTGAACGACAAGATTGTAGTGCAGACATCAAGGAAGCCAGGTAATCTGTCAGCATATTACAGTCAACATCAGTGATTTTGCGAGGTATAGGCGTCCCCCACATATTTGGTGGTCTACCGAAGATCACCTCGTACGGGGATAGCCCTGTTCGAGAATGTGCTACCATTCTCATGTAAAAGAGCGCAACTGGTAAGGCTACTATCCAATCGACACCTTTTTCTCTACATATTTTGGACAATCTAATTTTCAGAGTTTGATTATGGCGTTCCACGAGACCTGCTGCCTCGGGATGTCGGACACAGTGAAATTTCCATTGGTAGCCTAACAAAAGGGAAGCGTGTTTCATCAGTTCGGAGGAGAACGGCTGGCCGTTATCTGAGTAGACAACACGTGGTAAACCGTACCGTGGGAAGAATTCTCAAACTAACTGTTTGGCAGTAGTCGGGGCAGTGTAATCTGAAACCGGGTAGGCTTCTGTCCAACGGGAAAGAGCACAGACAACTACGAGAACATATTTGAATCCTCGACATCGTTCCATCTGGATATAATCCATCTGGAGGACTTCAAGAACATGATCGGGAGGTTGAAATCCACCCTGCTCTACGGGGATGCTTTTACCTGGATTAAACTGACAACATATCATACAGGTACGAACTTTTTGTTTAGCTGCTGCTCGCAAGTGTTTGTTGAACCAAATGTGTTGAATGCTGTCTAGCATAGCTTTTTCTCCTAGGTGCGCTGGACTATGTATTGTGTTAATGATGACTTGAACCATGGAGTCGGGAAGAAACCATATAGATTTTTCCTTCGTCATCCATCCTTGATCCGTTTGGATCCCTCCTAATTCAGTCCATTTCTTTATTTCTTCTGGTGTAGCATGTGTCTGTATGTCAATTACATCAAGGGCGGGATCCTTAACTGTCATGCAATGTGTTGGTGTCGGAACTATTGTCTTTGTCATGTCAGTTGTGTGAGTCTGATTCTGAGCAGTCTGTTTAGCTGTTCTGTCAGCTAGGTCATTACCCTGAGAAATGATATCGGTAACTTTTGTATGGGCTTTGCATTTCATAATCGATATTGCAGTAGGTAGATGAATCGCGTCTAATAGGGCTTGAATGAGGGGTCCGTGTTGGATGTGGGCACCGTGAGAAGTTAAATAACCTCTCTCTCGCCACAGTACGCCGAAGTCATGGACGACTCCGAATGCATAACGTGAATCTGTGTATATGTTGACTTTCTTATTTTTGGCTTGAATACAGGCTTGTGTCAGAGCGATGAGCTCTGCTGCTTGAGCTGACAAAGTGTTAATACAATTTGTTTCAATGACTTCAGTGTCTGTTGTGACTGCGTAAGCGGCCACTAACTCTCCTGTACTTGTTCTCATACATGACCCATCTACATACAATGTCAAGTCTGGATCTGACAAAGGGATATCTGTCAAGTCTTGTCTGGGTTTCGTCGTGATAGTAATGACTTCGACACAATCATGTGCCAATGGATCTGTTCCGCCTACTGGTAACAGTGTGGCAGGATTTAACGTATTACAACGTCTGATTTCTATGTGTGGCTGAAATAATGTCAATTCGTAACCACTGAGTCTCGCTATAGTCAAGTGTTGTGTTTGTGTGCGGTTCAAGAGAACCTCTACTGCGTGTGGTACATGTACTGTCATTTGGTGTCCTAACACTATGGCATCGCTTTGTCTGATTGCTAAAGCTGTTGCTGCCACCGATTTCAGGCACGCAGGAAGAGCCTGAGCTACTGGATCTAATGTACTAGAGAAATAAGCACATGGTTTGTGTGATCCTGCTTGTTCCTGAGTGAGTACTGACAAGGCAGTACCTTCGCGTTCTGTAACAAAGAGTGTAAACTGTTTATTGTGACATGGTGTTGCTAAGACAGGTGCTTGGCATAAAGCTTTCTTTAAGCTTTCAAAGGCGTGTGTATGTTCTTGAGTCCAAGGAAGGACAGTCGATGTGGCTGCCTCCTGTGTTGTCAACTGGATGAGTGGTTTCGCTAGAAATGCATATTGAGGGATCCACTGCCTACAGTATGAAGTGAGACCTATAAAAGCCCGCACCTCCTTTTGTGTCTTGGGTGGTGACATGTTAGCAATTAACTGGATGCGGTCGGGTGTAAGCTGCCTTCCCTCCTTGGACAGCGAGTGCCCAAGGTAAACAACTCGCTGGACACAGAATTGCAGCTTAGAAGGGGACACCTTGTGCCCCTTGTCGGCCAGAAATTTCAAAACCGTCAGTGACGCTTTTTCACATTCAGGTTCGCTTCGGGCGGTGATCAGCAGATCATTGACATATTGAAGCAAGGCAGTGTTAACTGGCATGTGGATACTGTCAAGTTCTCGTTTCAGTGCTTGGCTATAGATGCTGGGGCTTTCTGTAAATCCTTGAGGTGCGCGTGTGAATTTAAAACTTCGTCCATTTAAACTGAATCCGAACAGATATTGACTTTCCGGGTCTATTGGGACGCTAAAGAAAGCATTCTTGAGATCAATTACAGTGAAGAACGTTGCTTCCGAGTCAATAGCTGTTAGTAATGAAGAGATATCTGGGACCACAGGGTATTGTGGTACAATACATTTATTTAATTCGCGCAGATCAATAACTAATCGATATACTGGTGGTGCTTTTGGATCCGTTCTTTTAAGAATCGGAATTATCGGGGAATTACATACATTGGAGTCAGTTTCGACAACCACTCCTTGTGCAATGAGCTCGTCAATGATTTGCAGCAAAGCCACAACAGCATCTGGTGGTAACTTGTATTGTCGCATTCGTGGTAGTACTACTCCTGTTTTCAGCGTGACTCGATATGGTGTAATGTTCATGCAACCAACATCAGTGGGGCCTTGTGCCCATAAATGTGTAGGTAAATTCTGCAGCCGGTGATCCATGTCTCTAGACACGTAGTGACCTTTAAAGTCACGCAAAAATAGTCGTACTCCTTCCGGAGAACAACATATAATGGCTCCTAGAGCTTTCAATGTTTTTATACCTAACAAGTTTTCTGGACATGATTTAGTAAGCAATAAATCTGTAGTACGTGTCAATGGACCAACCGTCAGTGGAAGAGGTTGTGTTACTTCATTAATGATAGGTTTTCCTGAGAATCCAAGGGAAATATTCTGTGAGCCTGAGAGGGGTGCCCCTGGAACTTCACTGCGTCTTATAGTTGTTCTGCTTGCCCCTGTATCAAGTAAAAACTTTCTGTCTTCCCCTAATAGTTCACTATGTACATAAGGTCCCTCTTGGTCTACAGGAACCTCAATAAGGGGTAAGCCAACTTCCCTCTCTAGGCTATTTCATGGATATCGCTGATCGGGATAATCTGCTTGTGCATACTGATACATCTGTTGTGTTGTTGCTTGTGTTGCAGCAATAGGCTGCGCCTGTGGCGGTGCTACGGTCTGTTGTGGAGCTCCCTGTTGCGGAGCTAGTTGTTGCGGGGCTAACCTAGGTTGTGCATGCTGAGGGATTTGTTGTTGATTCTGATCCTGTCTAGGTGGACGTGGTCTCTCCTGGGTTCTACCTGTGGCAATATTATGTTTCAGGACTGGACAATCGTGTATATAATGACCTTGTTGTTTACAATAGTTGCATGTCCCTTTCGTAGGACCTGCGGTATCACCCTTTTGATGACCATCAGCTGGAACTGACTGAGCAACAAGCATTTTCATTTTTTCTTTGTTCGTGTTCTTGTTCTTCTCTAATTCTATTGATTCTACTCTGTCTGCTTCTCGTCTTTCTTTATGTATTCGTTCTACTTCCTTGCGGATCTTTCGATACATGGCGATTATACACGCCTGTCTATCATGTTTCTCTTCTGATATGTTCTGACCCCATTTGGCAAGTTTTTGCATGGTATCATGATCTGCCCCAGGCCTGTCTTGGTTCCTAATCACGCAATTTATAAAAAAGCGTAGTAGTTGTCTTTGTACATCCACTTTCTGGTATTCCATAGCTTCGTTAATACTTTCTGGACCTCGCCCTGTTTGGACAAAGCGATATATATTGTCTAGGTGTTCAACCATTCCTGGTATCGTCATTAAATATAATGTAGCTCGTCGTATACGTAGTGATGATATGAGCAATTTGTCCTGTCTACCTGGCACTGGATCGTATCTACAATCCACAAGCTGTTCTTTAAACATGTCGGATGTCGCTAGTTGAGGTGTACGTTGGAGTGCTAAATCTCTAAGGGTCTGTTTATTTCGCGGCGGTGTGGAAAACATGTCTGTCGTACCTCCTGTAGCACCATCTGAGGTGCTAGGCACGAAAGGATTCGTTGGACGTAAGATAGAGATTGTAGATGTGGGAAAAACTGTAGAAACGGACGGACCTGTGGGAACTTGTGTAGGAGTTTGTAGTTGCGGGGATACAGACGGATGCTCTTGGTGTTGAACACCATCGGCAAGCGGTGTGGGTGGCATGGCATTAGAATACTCGGGAGCTACGTCATCTAAATAGGAGGAAAGGAAAACGTCCTTTGCTGTTTTGGGATGTGTTTTGGGATGTGCTTTTATCGGGAGCAATGGAGGAGTTAAGTCTTTTGGTATTTCCGGGATAGCCTTAGGTAACCCTTCGGCCAGAAGAGGATACATACCATTCATAAGAGTATTTCTTTGTCTATCTACTTGTTCTGATTTTACTCGGGTACCTTCCTCAATTAATAGATTTTCTCGGGTTTTATTTGAATTCTCTCTACCTTTCTCTTCCTGTCTGAGCGCTTTTTCTGTACGTCTATATGATTCTTTTCGCCATAATTCAATGGCATCTTTCTGTGACTGTCTGGCTTTCTTTTTCCATAATTCTTCTTCTACTCTCATGATGCTATCTGCATCCCAGGTCCCCGCTGCGGGCCATCTCTGATTTTCTGGCAAATCCTTGGTGTAGACCACCCATAAATCAAGAAATAATACGGCATCTAGGCCATGCTTATGATACATAAAGTACCCTGGAGTGTCCCTTGGTGGGATGGGAACAGCTTCTTCGAGTACCCCTTTTCTAGTTTTGATCTGTCTTAATTTCGAAAAGAGCGGCATTTTTAGACCTTATTACTAGAACACACTTTATACAATAAACACCATAATGAACAGTCATTCACACCACGATATATAGAACGTATTAAAACATTTAACACTTAACAGTTTAACGAACGATGATAACTAATAGAAAACTAGTTACTGACATAATACTGACACTAGATAATACTTATTTATATGCAAGACATACTATATATACTGCTAAACAGTACAGATACACTGCTGAAACAGTGCAGACCGGATTTGTGTACCCAAACCCGTCTTGACCGGCACAGACTATGTGCACGTTAAATGCCTCCCCGGTAATGGTACTCACCGGGTAGCTCGGAACGGAAGGCCTCGGAACGGAACTGAAACTGGACCGGACTGGACTCGACTTGATTGGACTCGGAACTTCGGAACCTGGTGGGCCTCTGTATACCTCGGATCTTGCTCTCTCAGCTAGGCTCTGGTCGAGATACTTCGCACTTCTCACCGCCTCGTCTGGGTGTTGATCGCAGCCTCAGTCGCCCCCGCTTGGCCGGAGGGAGATACAGGAAATCCTGCAGGTATGCGTTTTTGTCCGTTCAGCTGTGGCAGGAGACCGGGCCTGCAACGCACCTCCGGCGCGTGAGATGAGAAAGTGTCCCTGTTCGGGCGCCAATTTATGTGGTAAATATTTCATTACCGGTACTATTTTTTATGCGGTAAAGTCTAGTAAGAATAACTCAGTAAATATAAGAGGCAGAAGCCGTGGTATTAGAGGTTTTAAAAGGCTTTATTCCTATACAAAGGAATACAATTCGAATTGCAGGCTTCTATTCCATCACCACGAAAGTTCAGGAAGGAAGGGCATACATTATTGACAGATAATTAGTTTTATAGGAAATGCATTACAGTGAAACAGATGCAAGAGGCGTAACAGCTGATAATACAGATAAAATGTGCATACGTAACTAATAGAGGCGGACATATAGGCGTAACTTAGTAAACGTCATTATACATGATGTCACAAGTGGGTGGATCCATAAAAGAATCCTGCAATGTCAGCAGAAATATTTGGCAGAGATGCGCGCGCAGCCGCATGACGTGTGATTGACGTGCAACTAGAGGGTGAAGGGGACTTGACATTTAGCTCTACATGTGGAGACAGAAGTCTGGGGGGTCATGTCACCCTAATCCCAAATCATATCTAATATCCTATGTTTAAGGAACTGTGTTATCCAAAAGGAAAGGTCTCTAGGATAGAATCTATTCTATACTGACTGTTAGTGCGTGTACAAGCGTCTAAGTGTCTACATGAGATGCGAGGGGGTAGGAATATTCCATGGTAACGGGGGCTATGAATTACTTGCATGTGGACAGCGAGGCCTGGCCCTTTGCACGGTAGCTGGAGGAATGTTTACCTAAACTACTAGACAGGAATGCATCGGATGAGGAGCGGAGCAGATAATCTTGAAGGTGAAATACAGTTTTTGGCAGGCAACAGGCTGGATCAGGCACCGTTAGCCGCGCAGGGAGTAGGACAAAGTTCATGGATACAAATGCAGGCTCAGACTGGAGCTTTCAGAGGCAGAAGGCAGGAAAAGACTTGATGACAGAATTCTGGGCCTACTCGCCTGAATCTGTAAAATGTGGAAAGTGAACCACATAAAGTCGGTGGCCTTTCATACTTAGGAATGGAATATCTGATCCATTCATGGCGGATCTGAAAGAGGACATGTTGACGGTGGACGCACATATATTTGCGTCTTCAAAACTGGAACTGGAGGGAACATACATGTACTTATAGCATGCACATGGAGCCGTTGGGGTCTACGATAGGGGACATAACTGATCACAAAATTCATATTTCCTCATTCCCTCCTTGTCCCCTACGGACCCTCAGGAGATATCGATCTTCATCAATCCATCGATCTGTTCATATAGCATCATTTGTTCTTCTTTCTTCTTCCGGGATCTTGAACGAAAACTTGGATGTGGGATACACGATGTGGCACACAGACCACAAATCGCTGGCCCACATTGTAGACATAAACAGCAACTGAATAGTATGAGAAAGCCAATACCTAGGAAGGATAGGATTCTCCATCCCCAGGCTGACAACACGCTCCAAAACCAACCGGACCAAGTCCAGGTGCCTGGACTCTGGTGTATCTGGCTCATAATCTTATGAAGGCGAGTTATGGCTTTATATACTGACGGCGAATTTTCTGGTATGAAAACGCAGCAACTTGATCCGATGACCCTACAAGCTCCGCCCCTATCGGCCAGGATGACGTCAAGGACAAGACGATTTTGAAGCACAACAATCCGCATAGCAGACTGCTCTTCTGTTAAATTGCCTAAGGCGGAAGTAGTCTCGTTCACTACTGCTTCAAGGGTTCTGGTTAATCTACGTATCAGCTTACTATTAGTGACTGTACCTATATAGGGAAAGAAACCTTTATTGAAATCTGTGTATTGTTCCCATGCCGTTTCAGTGTAATCGACAATCGGGAGATCTCTCTGCTGTCTATTGTGTACTAAATGGGTATTTCTATGATAATCAGGAGGAGCTAGGAAAACAGGTGGCAGAAGGAATGCTATATAACAGGTACCATCCCAATCTAAAGGTAGACATATATATGCGGTCTGGCCACATATGAAGTAGGAATGATGGGAAGCTCTAAATGTAGACTTGCCTTGATCACTGAATTTTATTACAGTGGTGCATTTACTATGGCCCATGTGTATGGAACCATTCTTTCTTACACATAATTCCCCTTTTACTGGGAATACTGACATGGCGGGCAAGATTGGTGTAGCTTCAGATTCAACGTTCAGGATCATGAGGTTAAGTGTAAAATTACCTAATCCATATACTTCATTTTCTAGATCAGTTCCTGTTCTTTTGGGAAGTCCCTCCTTGTTAGGGTAGCAGACTTTAAGCAAAACTAGGTTCGGGTTTCCCCATACCCAGTTGTCTTGATAAACTGCGGAATTTGAATCTAGGGAATTAATCAAACTAAACCATGCTCTACAGGAGCCATTGTGTGTGAACGGATAGGGAAAGAGGGGCAAAACTCCCTTATAGTTCTGATAGGGAGGGAGTCGGCCACATATCCAACAATTTGTGGCATTGCTGGTCTGATGGGAATGATGTAACATACTAATGAATGTGTTGTTGCGCAACGCAAATCTATAGGACAACTCATGCAGAGGTAATTCGCTAAAAGAATGTTCTGCAGTTACATTGTAAGCACGCTTAAGAATAGGGTAATACATGTGCAATAGTATGCTGGAAATGATGATCAGAAGACTTAGAAAAAAACAAAATTAATAATGTTACTGTGCAGTGACTACGAAGTGATTTACAATACGCATGCTTTTTAAGCTGCATCTGTTGATTTCTTTCTCTATTCCGGTCTAGAGGATACATGTCAGAGACAAATTCAACCGATTCACCTTGGAGAGGACTTAAACAATCAAATTGTCTGACTTGCTAGACCTTAACTTCAGTTTATAAAGTTCAGTGTTTGTTAGTTCAACCAAGGGGAGCTTTGAGTCTGTCTGTGAGGGAATGCAGGGCTGAGCGTTCACACTAGATGGTAGTCCATAAAATTTCTTGATATGACTCGAGTGCAACCACCCTTTACGTCCCTCGATCTTCACGGCTGTCCTTGTAGTTAGTAGAACAAGCTTCGGCGACTTCCACCTAGGCTCCAGTTGGGTCTTCCGGTCGAAATTCCGGACCAGAACCAG
Source organism: Triturus cristatus (assembly GCF_964204655.1). NCBI lineage: Eukaryota > Metazoa > Chordata > Amphibia > Caudata > Salamandridae > Triturus > Triturus cristatus. The sequence continues at coordinate 921,122,008 of NC_140586.1, forward strand.
GTCACCAGGAACCACGTCATGGGGCTTCACCTCAGTATTATCGGGAAAAGCTGCGGCTACCTGTGAACGACAAGATTGTAGTGCAGACATCAAGGAAGCCAGGTAATCTGTCAGCATATTACAGTCAACATCAGTGATTTTGCGAGGTATAGGCGTCCCCCACATATTTGGTGGTCTACCGAAGATCACCTCGTACGGGGATAGCCCTGTTCGAGAATGTGCTACCATTCTCATGTAAAAGAGCGCAACTGGTAAGGCTACTATCCAATCGACACCTTTTTCTCTACATATTTTGGACAATCTAATTTTCAGAGTTTGATTATGGCGTTCCACGAGACCTGCTGCCTCGGGATGTCGGACACAGTGAAATTTCCATTGGTAGCCTAACAAAAGGGAAGCGTGTTTCATCAGTTCGGAGGAGAACGGCTGGCCGTTATCTGAGTAGACAACACGTGGTAAACCGTACCGTGGGAAGAATTCTCAAACTAACTGTTTGGCAGTAGTCGGGGCAGTGTAATCTGAAACCGGGTAGGCTTCTGTCCAACGGGAAAGAGCACAGACAACTACGAGAACATATTTGAATCCTCGACATCGTTCCATCTGGATATAATCCATCTGGAGGACTTCAAGAACATGATCGGGAGGTTGAAATCCACCCTGCTCTACGGGGATGCTTTTACCTGGATTAAACTGACAACATATCATACAGGTACGAACTTTTTGTTTAGCTGCTGCTCGCAAGTGTTTGTTGAACCAAATGTGTTGAATGCTGTCTAGCATAGCTTTTTCTCCTAGGTGCGCTGGACTATGTATTGTGTTAATGATGACTTGAACCATGGAGTCGGGAAGAAACCATATAGATTTTTCCTTCGTCATCCATCCTTGATCCGTTTGGATCCCTCCTAATTCAGTCCATTTCTTTATTTCTTCTGGTGTAGCATGTGTCTGTATGTCAATTACATCAAGGGCGGGATCCTTAACTGTCATGCAATGTGTTGGTGTCGGAACTATTGTCTTTGTCATGTCAGTTGTGTGAGTCTGATTCTGAGCAGTCTGTTTAGCTGTTCTGTCAGCTAGGTCATTACCCTGAGAAATGATATCGGTAACTTTTGTATGGGCTTTGCATTTCATAATCGATATTGCAGTAGGTAGATGAATCGCGTCTAATAGGGCTTGAATGAGGGGTCCGTGTTGGATGTGGGCACCGTGAGAAGTTAAATAACCTCTCTCTCGCCACAGTACGCCGAAGTCATGGACGACTCCGAATGCATAACGTGAATCTGTGTATATGTTGACTTTCTTATTTTTGGCTTGAATACAGGCTTGTGTCAGAGCGATGAGCTCTGCTGCTTGAGCTGACAAAGTGTTAATACAATTTGTTTCAATGACTTCAGTGTCTGTTGTGACTGCGTAAGCGGCCACTAACTCTCCTGTACTTGTTCTCATACATGACCCATCTACATACAATGTCAAGTCTGGATCTGACAAAGGGATATCTGTCAAGTCTTGTCTGGGTTTCGTCGTGATAGTAATGACTTCGACACAATCATGTGCCAATGGATCTGTTCCGCCTACTGGTAACAGTGTGGCAGGATTTAACGTATTACAACGTCTGATTTCTATGTGTGGCTGAAATAATGTCAATTCGTAACCACTGAGTCTCGCTATAGTCAAGTGTTGTGTTTGTGTGCGGTTCAAGAGAACCTCTACTGCGTGTGGTACATGTACTGTCATTTGGTGTCCTAACACTATGGCATCGCTTTGTCTGATTGCTAAAGCTGTTGCTGCCACCGATTTCAGGCACGCAGGAAGAGCCTGAGCTACTGGATCTAATGTACTAGAGAAATAAGCACATGGTTTGTGTGATCCTGCTTGTTCCTGAGTGAGTACTGACAAGGCAGTACCTTCGCGTTCTGTAACAAAGAGTGTAAACTGTTTATTGTGACATGGTGTTGCTAAGACAGGTGCTTGGCATAAAGCTTTCTTTAAGCTTTCAAAGGCGTGTGTATGTTCTTGAGTCCAAGGAAGGACAGTCGATGTGGCTGCCTCCTGTGTTGTCAACTGGATGAGTGGTTTCGCTAGAAATGCATATTGAGGGATCCACTGCCTACAGTATGAAGTGAGACCTATAAAAGCCCGCACCTCCTTTTGTGTCTTGGGTGGTGACATGTTAGCAATTAACTGGATGCGGTCGGGTGTAAGCTGCCTTCCCTCCTTGGACAGCGAGTGCCCAAGGTAAACAACTCGCTGGACACAGAATTGCAGCTTAGAAGGGGACACCTTGTGCCCCTTGTCGGCCAGAAATTTCAAAACCGTCAGTGACGCTTTTTCACATTCAGGTTCGCTTCGGGCGGTGATCAGCAGATCATTGACATATTGAAGCAAGGCAGTGTTAACTGGCATGTGGATACTGTCAAGTTCTCGTTTCAGTGCTTGGCTATAGATGCTGGGGCTTTCTGTAAATCCTTGAGGTGCGCGTGTGAATTTAAAACTTCGTCCATTTAAACTGAATCCGAACAGATATTGACTTTCCGGGTCTATTGGGACGCTAAAGAAAGCATTCTTGAGATCAATTACAGTGAAGAACGTTGCTTCCGAGTCAATAGCTGTTAGTAATGAAGAGATATCTGGGACCACAGGGTATTGTGGTACAATACATTTATTTAATTCGCGCAGATCAATAACTAATCGATATACTGGTGGTGCTTTTGGATCCGTTCTTTTAAGAATCGGAATTATCGGGGAATTACATACATTGGAGTCAGTTTCGACAACCACTCCTTGTGCAATGAGCTCGTCAATGATTTGCAGCAAAGCCACAACAGCATCTGGTGGTAACTTGTATTGTCGCATTCGTGGTAGTACTACTCCTGTTTTCAGCGTGACTCGATATGGTGTAATGTTCATGCAACCAACATCAGTGGGGCCTTGTGCCCATAAATGTGTAGGTAAATTCTGCAGCCGGTGATCCATGTCTCTAGACACGTAGTGACCTTTAAAGTCACGCAAAAATAGTCGTACTCCTTCCGGAGAACAACATATAATGGCTCCTAGAGCTTTCAATGTTTTTATACCTAACAAGTTTTCTGGACATGATTTAGTAAGCAATAAATCTGTAGTACGTGTCAATGGACCAACCGTCAGTGGAAGAGGTTGTGTTACTTCATTAATGATAGGTTTTCCTGAGAATCCAAGGGAAATATTCTGTGAGCCTGAGAGGGGTGCCCCTGGAACTTCACTGCGTCTTATAGTTGTTCTGCTTGCCCCTGTATCAAGTAAAAACTTTCTGTCTTCCCCTAATAGTTCACTATGTACATAAGGTCCCTCTTGGTCTACAGGAACCTCAATAAGGGGTAAGCCAACTTCCCTCTCTAGGCTATTTCATGGATATCGCTGATAATCGGGATAATCTGCTTGTGCATACTGATACATCTGTTGTGTTGTTGCTTGTGTTGCAGCAATAGGCTGCGCCTGTGGCGGTGCTACGGTCTGTTGTGGAGCTCCCTGTTGCGGAGCTAGTTGTTGCGGGGCTAACCTAGGTTGTGCATGCTGAGGGATTTGTTGTTGATTCTGATCCTGTCTAGGTGGACGTGGTCTCTCCTGGGTTCTACCTGTGGCAATATTATGTTTCAGGACTGGACAATCGTGTATATAATGACCTTGTTGTTTACAATAGTTGCATGTCCCTTTCGTAGGACCTGCGGTATCACCCTTTTGATGACCATCAGCTGGAACTGACTGAGCAACAAGCATTTTCATTTTTTCTTTGTTCGTGTTCTTGTTCTTCTCTAATTCTATTGATTCTACTCTGTCTGCTTCTCGTCTTTCTTTATGTATTCGTTCTACTTCCTTGCGGATCTTTCGATACATGGCGATTATACACGCCTGTCTATCATGTTTCTCTTCTGATATGTTCTGACCCCATTTGGCAAGTTTTTGCATGGTATCATGATCTGCCCCAGGCCTGTCTTGGTTCCTAATCACGCAATTTATAAAAAAGCGTAGTAGTTGTCTTTGTACATCCACTTTCTGGTATTCCATAGCTTCGTTAATACTTTCTGGACCTCGCCCTGTTTGGACAAAGCGATATATATTGTCTAGGTGTTCAACCATTCCTGGTATCGTCATTAAATATAATGTAGCTCGTCGTATACGTAGTGATGATATGAGCAATTTGTCCTGTCTACCTGGCACTGGATCGTATCTACAATCCACAAGCTGTTCTTTAAACATGTCGGATGTCGCTAGTTGAGGTGTACGTTGGAGTGCTAAATCTCTAAGGGTCTGTTTATTTCGCGGCGGTGTGGAAAACATGTCTGTCGTACCTCCTGTAGCACCATCTGAGGTGCTAGGCACGAAAGGATTCGTTGGACGTAAGATAGAGATTGTAGATGTGGGAAAAACTGTAGAAACGGACGGACCTGTGGGAACTTGTGTAGGAGTTTGTAGTTGCGGGGATACAGACGGATGCTCTTGGTGTTGAACACCATCGGCAAGCGGTGTGGGTGGCATGGCATTAGAATACTCGGGAGCTACGTCATCTAAATAGGAGGAAAGGAAAACGTCCTTTGCTGTTTTGGGATGTGTTTTGGGATGTGCTTTTATCGGGAGCAATGGAGGAGTTAAGTCTTTTGGTATTTCCGGGATAGCCTTAGGTAACCCTTCGGCCAGAAGAGGATACATACCATTCATAAGAGTATTTCTTTGTCTATCTACTTGTTCTGATTTTACTCGGGTACCTTCCTCAATTAATAGATTTTCTCGGGTTTTATTTGAATTCTCTCTACCTTTCTCTTCCTGTCTGAGCGCTTTTTCTGTACGTCTATATGATTCTTTTCGCCATAATTCAATGGCATCTTTCTGTGACTGTCTGGCTTTCTTTTTCCATAATTCTTCTTCTACTCTCATGATGCTATCTGCATCCCAGGTCCCCGCTGCGGGCCATCTCTGATTTTCTGGCAAATCCTTGGTGTAGACCACCCATAAATCAAGAAATAATACGGCATCTAGGCCATGCTTATGATACATAAAGTACCCTGGAGTGTCCCTTGGTGGGATGGGAACAGCTTCTTCGAGTACCCCTTTTCTAGTTTTGATCTGTCTTAATTTCGAAAAGAGCGGCATTTTTAGACCTTATTACTAGAACACACTTTATACAATAAACACCATAATGAACAGTCATTCACACCACGATATATAGAACGTATTAAAACATTTAACACTTAACAGTTTAACGAACGATGATAACTAATAGAAAACTAGTTACTGACATAATACTGACACTAGATAATACTTATTTATATGCAAGACATACTATATATACTGCTAAACAGTACAGATACACTGCTGAAACAGTGCAGACCGGATTTGTGTACCCAAACCCGTCTTGACCGGCACAGACTATGTGCACGTTAAATGCCTCCCCGGTAATGGTACTCACCGGGTAGCTCGGAACGGAAGGCCTCGGAACGGAACTGAAACTGGACCGGACTGGACTCGACTTGATTGGACTCGGAACTTCGGAACCTGGTGGGCCTCTGTATACCTCGGATCTTGCTCTCTCAGCTAGGCTCTGGTCGAGATACTTCGCACTTCTCACCGCCTCGTCTGGGTGTTGATCGCAGCCTCAGTCGCCCCCGCTTGGCCGGAGGGAGATACAGGAAATCCTGCAGGTATGCGTTTTTGTCCGTTCAGCTGTGGCAGGAGACCGGGCCTGCAACGCACCTCCGGCGCGTGAGATGAGAAAGTGTCCCTGTTCGGGCGCCAATTTATGTGGTAAATATTTCATTACCGGTACTATTTTTTATGCGGTAAAGTCTAGTAAGAATAACTCAGTAAATATAAGAGGCAGAAGCCGTGGTATTAGAGGTTTTAAAAGGCTTTATTCCTATACAAAGGAATACAATTCGAATTGCAGGCTTCTATTCCATCACCACGAAAGTTCAGGAAGGAAGGGCATACATTATTGACAGATAATTAGTTTTATAGGAAATGCATTACAGTGAAACAGATGCAAGAGGCGTAACAGCTGATAATACAGATAAAATGTGCATACGTAACTAATAGAGGCGGACATATAGGCGTAACTTAGTAAACGTCATTATACATGATGTCACAAGTGGGTGGATCCATAAAAGAATCCTGCAATGTCAGCAGAAATATTTGGCAGAGATGCGCGCGCAGCCGCATGACGTGTGATTGACGTGCAACTAGAGGGTGAAGGGGACTTGACATTTAGCTCTACATGTGGAGACAGAAGTCTGGGGGGTCATGTCACCCTAATCCCAAATCATATCTAATATCCTATGTTTAAGGAACTGTGTTATCCAAAAGGAAAGGTCTCTAGGATAGAATCTATTCTATACTGACTGTTAGTGCGTGTACAAGCGTCTAAGTGTCTACATGAGATGCGAGGGGGTAGGAATATTCCATGGTAACGGGGGCTATGAATTACTTGCATGTGGACAGCGAGGCCTGGCCCTTTGCACGGTAGCTGGAGGAATGTTTACCTAAACTACTAGACAGGAATGCATCGGATGAGGAGCGGAGCAGATAATCTTGAAGGTGAAATACAGTTTTTGGCAGGCAACAGGCTGGATCAGGCACCGTTAGCCGCGCAGGGAGTAGGACAAAGTTCATGGATACAGATGCAGGCTCAGACTGGAGCTTTCAGAGGCAGAAGGCAGGAAAAGACTTGATGACAGAATTCTGGGCCTACTCGCCTGAATCTGTAAAATGTGGAAAGTGAACCACATAAAGTCGGTGGCCTTTCATACTTAGGAATGGAATATCTGATCCATTCATGGCGGATCTGAAAGAGGACATGTTGACGGTGGACGCACATATATTTGCGTCTTCAAAACTGGAACTGGAGGGAACATACATGTACTTATAGCATGCACATGGAGCCGTTGGGGTCTACGATAGGGGACATAACTGATCACAAAATTCATATTTCCTCAGCAAGATAGAGCCACTGTCAACTATGAAGATATGAACGAAATCATAACTGGGGGGCTCACAACAAATCATTTGATAAAATAAGACTTTTCATTTTCAAGCCACTATGACGGTGCCACGAATTACCTATAGCACAGCAACACCGGTATAACAAGGACTTTAGGCAAACCTATTGACCCTTTCCAGCAGCAATAAAGTCCGAAAGCTAGCTTCTATTCAACAAGCGAGGCAATTGGATACGCTGTCCCAGTGGAGAGCAGGAAAAGAGTGGGATGGACAGCGGGACTAGTATAAGACTCTATCGTCCAATTTAATGTAGCTTAATTTACAAGTAGAAAGGCAAAAACGAGGAGATGTTGCTAAGATATGGGTCAGTTTGCAGTAAACAATAGGATAATAACATGCGAAAGGAAGCAATTTATACACCCGTGATGTTAGCTTGTGTTTATATACGTAGGTAAAGTGGCTGACTCACACACTACCTTCACCCTGCTTGTTGTGCTGTAGCTGTTGGGAACACAATTGCAAGCCAGGAAGGCACTTAGCTGGCCAATTGAAAAATCTCAATAAGATTGCAGGTCCATAAGTGCCTAATTCACCTATGCCTTGTTACCAATGCCATATTTCCCAGCGTGAGAAACAGATTTAGGTGCTGCTCTTCTCGCTCAGCCTTTCTTGGAGCCAGGGAGTTGGGAAACAGTCACTATTTTGGGTCCCCGAGCTGAGAGATGTATTCTTCGGCAGCTCAGGCAGTCATATTGGGAGTCATGAGAAAGGCGTCCGATTAGCAGTTGCGTTAAATGTTTTGCCCGGCCGAGAAATCATGCAATCCTCGCAGTAGCCGCAGCAACTCAGGAACCATGACGCTATCGATACATCACCTTTGTAGATAGAGTGGAAATTAAAACCTTTGTGCTAGGATATGAAGGGAAGCGAGGGATTGAAGAATTCAGCTAGGGTTCATTTCTGGCTCCACATGCAGGTGCTAGCTCTTCCCATAATTACGTTAGGATGATCTGCTGTGGCATCGCTTAGAGGGTTAGGAACACCTGTCACGTCTAAGCTTACGGCAGTGGGGCCAACAGACATCCTTTGTTCGTCTGCCCTGGGCTTCTGAGTAATGTGGCAAATTAATGCCGTCTTTTACGGGTTACAGAACAGGACCCCTAATTTAGCCCATTATAAGCTGGCTCGCAGGGGCAGGGCACGTTTAACAGCAAAGGGAGGAAGGGGGGGCTCTGGCAGCGACGGTAGCCTCCCCAGAGCTGTGGCGGAGTTACAGGGCGATCTGGAGGCAGACGGGTACAGTAAGGGTACCTCTGCGACAGACGGTACAGTAAGGGTACCCCTGTCCGGCACAGTAAGGGTGCCCGAGCCAAGGTCCACGAGCCGAAGGGGCTTCTGGGAAGACCGCGACGGCGCCCCGTTCGTCCTTCGGGCGGTTGGGGGGCCTGACCAACCGGGGGTGTGCCACAACACGCTCCGCCCCTGTCGGAAGGGGCGGGAGTAGGAGACAGATCACGTGACCCAGTGGATGATCTGAAAATAATTATGTGCCACACTGCCGGGCATTGACCCACCGTGTGTGCTGGCTCACCAGGCGGGCGGAGCAGCTAGGGGCTGCTTGCCCTGGATCGCCCGTAAGATAACCCAATTTTATTATCATACTATGTTGTATGAAATAAACCTGCAGCAGTTCTTCACCCACAAAGAAAGTGTCAGTGTAATCATTGGGTGACGTCTGTGTATGCGTGTTGATTGAAGCGGATGACGGTGTGGTCACTATGCCGCTGCCCGCGTCCCAAGCAGTGGGACATCAGCAGGGCAGCCCTCTAGTGGCCGCCCGTCGGAGCCTTCCCCCTTTTCTGCCTCGCGCGCGAGGCTACGCCCACGAAGGTTATGACCTCCCAATAGTGTGTAGGTGGAGGCGGGCCGTTGGGGGTGGGGGTAAGGCTTGCCCCCCTACTTAGGAGGCCCTCTCGCCCAGTTCCTCCTCTGTTCCCTGCGCGCCGCTCCAGCCTGGACACGCGTAATCCCACCCTTTCCACTTACCCTACGTGTCAGACACAGCGTGTTATTGGAATGTTTTAATGTTTTCTTTTTGCGTTGCAGGCGGAGTTACAGGGCGATCTGGAGGCAGACGGGTACAGTAAGGGTACCTCTGCGACAGGCGGTACAGTAAGGGTACCCCTGTCCGGCACAGTAAGGGTGCCCGAGCCGAGGTCCACGAGCCGAAGGGGCTTCTGGGAAGACCGCGACGGCGCCCCGTTAGTCCTTCGGGCGGTTGGGGGGCCTGACCAACCGGGGGTGTGCCACAACACGCTCTGCCCCTGTCGGAAGGGGCGGGAGTAGGAGACAGATCACGTGACCCAGTGGATGATCTCAAAATAATTATGTGCCACACTGCCGGGCATTGACCCACCGTGTGTGCTGGCTCACCAGGCGGGCGGAGCAGCTAGGGGCTGCTTGCCCTGGATCGCCCGTAAGATAACCCAATTTTATTATCATACTATGTTGTATGAAATAAACCTGCAGGAGTTCTTCACCCACAAAGAAAGTGTCAGTGTAATCATTGGGTGACGTCTGTGTATGCGTGTTGACTGAAGCGGATGACGGTGTGGTCACTATGCAGAATGGACAGGCTAAACCCTCCTGCCTCACACAGCCAAGGACGGCTCCAGCGCGGCCGCCAAGGCGGGCCTGGTTGAGGGTCACTGACCCCCCCCCCCACCCCCCTCCACCCCAACTCTCCAGCCCCCACTCATGGAGATGTCATCTCAGCAGAGGGTTGGGGCTCAGGCACCGTGGGCAGTTTCCCCGGTTGCTCCCCTCGGGCGGTCACTGTGACCCCAGCCCACCCAAGCAAGCCTCAGCTGAGGGTCATGACCCTGGCTCTTTGGGTAGTTTGGTTGGTGAGGGCACGGAGCAGCGCCTCACCAATATCCAGCGCCTACCCGCGATATTAGCTAATCAGAAAGCCTCTACGCAGGCCCTTACTACTGTTCACCAGATTTCATCTTTTAAAAGTGAACACAGTGAAAGCACGGCTCCATTATGACTCTCTCTCTCCCACACAAACGCAGTCTCTCTCTCTCTCTCACTCACTCACACACACACACGCACACGCTCTCTCTCTCTCCCACACAAACACAGTCTCTTTCTCTCTCTCTCTCTTTCTCTCTCCCTCTCACACACGCACGCTTCTCTGCCAAACGTGCGCTAACCCGCGGCGCTACCTCACTTGTTCCATCTGGTCCTGGCATGGCGCACTTCCAAATGTTCTCAGCGGTTTATGGCGTCCCAGTTGCTGTCGGCGTTTTTGGCACTCCCGGCAGTGATGAGGCGTGGGGCGCGACTGATCATATTACAGACCTGCCTGGTGTGAACTTTAACCCGAGGAAACACGTGGCGTAATGAGGTGGGACTTCACATACGACATATAAAGGACCAAGACCCCTCCGGCTCATACCGGGAGCAGTGGCGAAACGAAAGATTATGGCCCCCCCCCCCCCCCTGCAATGTACATGGAGGGGTCCCGGCTCCATATTTTAATCGGAGCGCTCAGGCCTGAAGACTGTGACAGGGGGCCCCCTGCAGCTACCCTCCGCGGGGGATGCGGGGGCCTGTGTTACGCCCCTGACCGGGAGACCCCGCAGGTAACTGAAAACAGTAATCGGACCCAGCCGGTGTTCAAGAGGGGAGGGGCGCTGGTAAATATGGAGATACCGCCCCTCCCAAACTGCAAGCATCAATCAGGCTGGCAGAATTGGGGCGGAGTCAGTACAATGTCCTCTTTACGACTAAGGGATTGACTCAGGGTATCTGACTGCAAGGCTGGTAGGGCTGGGGGAGTCAGGCACAGGTCAGGCTCCCTTCTGTGGGGCAGGGTAGCATCCGCGCTCACCTGAAGAGTGAAAGGGCAGTGGAAGAGACTTGCACATATCACTCAGTCAAATCTCTGTATTCAATACTGAAACAAGCACTAAAAATGCAATAGGTCTCGCCTTTCATTAAGTTAAAGCCATTTGCTTTGCTATACAATACCATTGGCAAAGCAAATCTTAATCAAAGGCGAGACCTACTGCATTTCCGATGCTTGTTGCTCTACAGTCACAGGCATCCTTTGAATTCCAATCACCTCTCAAGCTCTATGCTCGGGTGTCCGGTCTGTTCCCAGGCTGCCAATATAGCCAGCTTCACCATGCATAGCAACACCATGATCATCTTTCCTCTTGGGGACCGTGGGAGAACGTGAGTCTGTCTGCCAACACAAGTATTATATATGCTTGGGAGTCGGAGGATGTTGCCCGGGAACATGAAATCAATACTGTCCAAGACACCCTGTAAGTATTTCGTGAATTTGGGCAGCGCAACAACAGATGGAGAATGCACTGTTCCCCTCTCAAAACTTCCAACACACTCTGCAAGTATGTGTTCTCCCTGGAGTACAGTACTGGCATGGAGTCATGTATATGAATGTCTCTTTAAGCGTCGCACGCGAGGCAGTACCTTCACCCTCCCATAGGCTGAGTTCCATCCCTTAAGCGTCAACATTCTGCCCAGCTTACCCCCCAGCTATTCTTCCTGCGAGTCTTTCTCAGTGACTGGGCTGTTTAAGAGTTTATGCATTTCAGATAATACTTGCTGACCTCCTGACCTCATTATCAGCCACGCTTTGAATGGCAGCGGCAGTTTACTGGCCACTGCCTTAACTTTGTGTGTTACCCAGTGTCAGATTTGGAAAGGTAATTTACCCTTCGTGGTCATACAGATCAGCAATCTTTTTACAACCTGCCTGCTAACAGACGGCAAACTCTGCTCCCTTTTATGCCGGGGTAAAATCTGCAACGCCAATTACAAGTGTAACAGGTTATGGGATGGTGGAGAGCCCTCTCTTACTCACAGCAGTGCCCCAAGTCACAAATGTAGCTCTCATTACTGGCAAGGGGTACAGGCCCCGTACCCTGTGCTTCCTAGGAAACCAAGGAGTGCTCCATACATGTATCCCAAGGATCGTCTAGTTCTAGAAACCTCAGCCCTTTCTCCTCAGTCAGTCGACACTTTGTTGTTGCGGTCACTCTAGGTCTCTTCAAGTATATTAAGCAACGTGCACACCTTTCATGGTGGAGACACCACTCGCCCATTGCAAGACGAAATGTACTGCAGCCAACAAGGTATTTAAAGCGAAGATTGGTAAAATGCTCCAGCGCATACAAAACGGAGAGGCACCAGGTTTTGTTGTGTTGATCTCACCATGCAACACACCAAATGCATCACTTTCAACACCCACTTCGCCAATTACTTGGCAATCCTGCTATATTCACCAAGAGCATCTTATAATACAAGCAGCGTGCTTCACCTCAGCACTGGTGTTGAAGGACATCGCTTGTGAAGCTCTTATGACATTTTTTAAATATGATCAACATTTCCCTCACCCAAGCAGCCTTCTAGCATCCTTGCGGGTCAGCGGGACTGGGCTCCTCATGAACAATCCAATCTTGAACCACGACAGTCTCGCCGATTGCCCGATCAGCCATGTATCTTTCATAGGAAGATCAAAGAAGCTAATTCACCAGCTGCATAAGAAACATTTAAAACCAGGGCCAATACAGGACTTTCAGTTTGGGATCAGGCCCAAACCAAACACTGAATCTATCATTATTTAAGTGGTCCTCTCTGTATTTCTCTTCACAGTCTACCGCCAAACCCTATACAAAGAACTTGGTAAATCCAAGATCCTACAAAGGTACTTATCAAACCATAATAATAGGGTCCAACTCGTTCATATCGTTTCCAAATCTGAACATATCTGAAAACCTCACTGCTCCGTCCTTGAGTCAGTGAGCTCTGACTGCTACCCGCAGCCCCTTGGAGATGTATTGCTGATGAGTCACGTCAACACCGACAAGCAAGCACACAACACTGTGTTTAACCTGACAGTGTTTAGGTCATGACATCAATCTTCAAAATTCTGCTTTAAAAGTCCAAATTTGTGCTCATCTGCCAAAGCTGTAATAAACAAGACTGACTGTCAAAGACTTCTCTAGAATGTTCCACCCCACAACCTGCAGAACATGCTGAACTCTTGGGTTTTGGCACAGACGTGAACCTCGCTTTGAGTCCACACTGCACACAACTAAATACACCTGCCAATAATTAAATCAGTTCCACATAATATATGCCGTCCTACTACTACCAGATTTCTGAACTACCATTAAGGCATTGAATGGTCTCTCTTGACGACAGTGGCAGTCTCTTGCTGTCTGGCACCCCCAAGATTCACTTATCTGTCTTAAGGAGTTTTCTCCTCAGTGAGGTCCATCTACTGCAGGTTCACCAGAATTACACTCAGAACTACACCGTCTCCCTATGGTGTGCCTACGCCTCACGTCCTACTGCTTCATCTGCAACGCAATCCACTCAAGCACAACACAATCTCTGACAAACAGATTAAGACTTCCAGCGGATCCAGTAAATCCGACAGGCTTGAGACTAGAAACTCAAACAAGGAAATAACTAGCTGTTTGGCCTTCTTCTGCTAAGAGTTTACGCTTTCAAATAAAAAGCATACAGCACTGGTCTTCAAACCAGTGGGGATTGGAATGTTCCCACTGTAGAAAAGCACCAAAGAGAATTGGAAAATAAACCCTTTTCCATCTTAATAATACACATGTTACCCATTTTCTACCCTATAAGTCACCCGGCGCAGAGTTCTATTACCGATATTACGCCAATCAGAACAAGCCACATTGCTCAGCCCAAGAAGAACATTCATTCAGGGTTTCACCCTTCTCTCTCCTGCTCCCCTTGCAGCTGCGCAGTCCGTACACTGTAGTAAACTATTCAGGAAGCCCGTGCGGCCAACGGGAGACATACGTGTAACGTTTAATTGAGATGTAAAACTATCATGGCCCTAAATCTACCTGCAGACACACGTGAAGAGTAGCAGGATTCCATCAACACTAAACTGCGAACACCCTGCCACGTGCACACCTGCGGAAAAGGTTTCAAAGTCAGCGATCTCCGTAAATGATAGCATTAAAAGCTGTGCAGCGCTGTAGGTAAAAAGACTGTTACCCAACAGGAGAGCAACCAAGACATTCGAGACTGGGAAAAATAAAGATAAACATATCCGAAACTTTGTTTGCACCTCTCACTCCTCATCGGACTCCAGAGGGGAAAGCAGGCATGGTTAACTTGTGATGAGCTCAACTCACCGCCAGGGCGTCCGAGGCATCAACCAGAGTGAAGGAAGAGATCCCCAGGACATCATTTATGTTAAGGTTAGAGCTGAAACAAACACAATGAACATGTTAATAAGAAGCTAGCTCCGTCTACAAGACAGTTCAGTGACAGCCTCATGACTGCGCGGCCTTCACTGCCAAGCTTCAAGCAGCAGCGCCGGATACCACCAGCACCTACTCTGGGGTGAGAAGCAGGCGAGGCCGAAGCTAGACATGGCCTTAAATGAGCAACACCTCTTCATACGAAAAGCGGAGCTCTGAGTAGAGGGCAGCAGCGCGAGGCCGAAGCTAGACATGGCCTTAAATGAGAAACACCTCTTCATACGGAAAGCGGAGCTCTGAGTAGAGGGCAGCAGCACAAGGCCGAAGCTAGACTTGGCCTTAAATGAGCGACACCTCTTCATACGGAAAGCGGAGGGCAGCAGCACGAGGCCGAAGCTAGACATGGCCTTAAATGAGTGACACCTCTTCATACGGAAAGCGGAGCTCTGAGTAGAGGGCAGCAGCACAAGGCCGAAGCTAGACATGGCCTTAAACGAGCAACACCTCTTCATACGAAAAGCGGAGCTCTGAGTAGAGGGCAGCAGCGCGAGGCCGAAGCTAGACATGGCCTTAAATGAGCAACACCTCTTCATACGGAAAGCGGAGCTCTGAGAGGAGGGCAGCAGCGCGAGGCCGAAGCTAGACTTGGCCTTAAATGAGCGACACCTCTTCATACGGAAAGCGGAGCTCTGAGTAGAGGGCAGCAGCACGAGGCCGAAGCTAGACATGGCCTTAAACGAGCAACACCTCTTCATACGGAAAGCGGAGCTCTGAGTAGAGGGCAGCAGCACGAGGCCGAAGCTAGACTTGGCCTTAAATGAGCAACACCTCTTCATACGGAAAGCGGAGCTCTGAGTAGAGGGCAGCAGCACGAGGCCGAAGCTAGACATGGCCTTAAACGAGCGACACCTCTTCATACGAAAAGCGGAGCTCTGAGTAGAGAGCAGCAGCACGAGGCCGAAGCTAGACTTGGCCTTAAACGAGCGACACCTCTTCATACGGAAAGCAGAGCTCTGAGTAGAGGGCAGCAGCACGAGGCCGAAGCTAGACATGGCCTTAAACGAGCAACACCTCTTCATACAAAAAGCGGAGCTCTGAGTCGAGGGCAGCAGCACGAGGCCGAAGCTAGACATGGCCTTAAACGAGCAACACCTCTTCATACGGAAAGCGGAGCTCTGAGTAGAGGGCAGCAGCACGAGGCCGAAGCTAGACATGGCCTTAAACGAGCAACACCTCTTCATACGGAAAGCGGAGCTCTGAGTAGAGGGCAGCACGAGGCCGAAGCTAGACATGACCTTAAACGAGCAACACCTCTTCATACGGAAAGCGGAGCTCTGAGTAGAGGGCAGCAGCACGAGGACGAAGCTAGACATGGCCTTAAACGAGCAACACCTCTTCATACGGAAAGCGGAGCTCTGAGTAGAGGGCAGCAGCACGAGGCCGAAGCTAGACTTGGCCTTAAATGAGCAACACCTCTTCATACGGAAAGCGGAGCTCTGAGTAGAGGGCAGCAGCACGAGGCCGAAGCTAGACATGGCCTTAAACGAGCAACACCTGTTCATACGGAAAGCGGAGCTCTGAGTAGAGGGCAGCACGAGGCCGAAGCTAGACATGACCTTAAACGAGCAACACCTCTTCATACGGAAAGCGGAGCTCTGAGTAGAGGGCAGCAGCACGAGGACGAAGCTAGACATGGCCTTAAACGAGCGACACCTCTTCATACGGAAAGCAGAGCTCTGAGTAGAGGGCAGCAGCACGAGGCCGAAGCTAGACTTGGCCTTAAATGAGCAACACCTCTTCATATGGAAAGCGGAACTCTGAGTAGAGGGTAGCACGAGGCCGAAGCTAGACATGGCCTTAAACGAGCAACACCTCTTCATACGAAAAGCGGAGCTCTGAGTAGAGGGCAGCAGCAGGAGGCCGAAGCTAGACTTGGCCTTAAATGAGCGACACCTCTTCATATGGAAAGCGGAGCTCTGAGTAGAGGGCAGCAGCACGAGGCCGAAGCTAGACATGGCCTTAAACGAGCAACACCTCTTCATACGAAAAGCGGAGCTCTGAGTAGAGGGCAGCACGAGGCCGAAGCTAGACATGGCCTTAAACGAGCAACACCTCTTCATACGGAAAGCGGAGCTCTGAGTAGAGGGCAGCAGCACGAGGCCGAAGCTAGACTTGGCCTTAAATGAGTGACACCTCTTCATACGGAAAGCGGAGGGCAGCAGCACGAGGCCGAAGCTAGACTTGGCCTTAAACGAGCAACACCTCTTCATACGGAAAGCGGAGCTCTGAGTAGAGGGCAGCAGCACGAGGACGAAGCTAGACATGGCCTTAAACGAGCAACACCTCTTCATACGGAAAGCGGAGCTCTGAGTAGAGGGCAGCAGCACGAGGCCGAAGCTAGACTTGGCCTTAAATGAGCAACACCTCTTCATACGGAAAGCGGAGCTCTGAGTAGAGGGCAGCAGCACGAGGCCGAAGCTAGACATGGCCTTAAACGAGTAACACCTGTTCATACAGAAAGCGGAGCTCTGAGTAGAGGGCAGCACGAGGCCGAAGCTAGACATGACCTTAAACGAGCAACACCTCTTCATACGGAAAGCGGAGCTCTGAGTAGAGGGCAGCAGCACGAGGACGAAGCTAGACATGGCCTTAAACGAGCGACACCTCTTCATACGGAAAGCAGAGCTCTGAGTAGAGGGCAGCAGCACGAGGCCGAAGCTAGACTTGGCCTTAAATGAGCAACACCTCTTCATATGGAAAGCGGAACTCTGAGTAGAGGGTAGCACGAGGCCGAAGCTAGACATGGCCTTAAACGAGCAACACCTCTTCATACGAAAAGCGGAGCTCTGAGTAGAGGGCAGCAGCAGGAGGCCGAAGCTAGACTTGGCCTTAAATGAGCGACACCTCTTCATATGGAAAGCGGAGCTCTGAGTAGAGGGCAGCAGCACGAGGCCGAAGCTAGACATGGCCTTAAAGGAGCAACACCTCTTCATACGAAAAGCGGAGCTCTGAGTAGAGGGCAGCACGAGGCCGAAGCTAGACATGGCCTTAAACGAGCAACACCTCTTCATACGGAAAGCGGAGCTCTGAGTAGAGGGCAGCAGCACGAGGCCGAAGCTAGACTTGGCCTTAAATGAGCGACACCTCTTTATACGGAAAGCGGAACTCTGAGTAGAGGGCAGCACGAGGCCGAAGCTAGACATGGCCTTAAACGAGCAACACCTCTTCATACGAAAAGCGGAGCTCTGAGTAGAGGGCAGCAGCACGAGGCCGAAGCTAGACTTGGCCTTAAATGAGCGACACCTCTTCATACGGAAAGCGGAGCTCTGAGTAGAGGGCAGCAGCACGAGGCCGAAGCTAGACATGGCCTTAAACGAGCAACACCTCTTCATACGAAAAGCGGAGCTCTGAGTAGAGGGCAGCAGCACGAGGCCGCAGACGCTTACATAGAGACCAGAAGAGTAGAATCTGCACTTACATCCAGGTGTGTGGGAATTTCTCATTTTAATCAAGTGTATGCAATTGTAAAATGAATTCAAACCATTACAGTGATTTCCAAATATTAACATATTAACAATTTATCCAAAATGTCGACTCATGAAACCATTACTCCAAAGCAGCCAACTCCGCAAATAGAAAATCTAAAAGCAAAAACTGTTAGTGGCCAGCACATTTTATATACACATTCATTCTGATAGACATCATGTTGTTTTACAACTTTCCAGACATGAATTCCGCTAGACCAGCTGCTCTTAAATATAAAAAGAATTACAAAGCGACCCCTCAATCACAATTTAAACCGACGCTGTGAGCTGATAAGCATAAACATTAGCATCCAGCCCAGGTGTATAATGTGCCTTCAGAACGCAAAGAAGACCCTCCTTACCCTAGTCCATTATTACAGGCCCATCAGTGTATTGTACACTCTCTATAAACTCTGACCCTCATGAAGGATCCCCTTCAGTCGAGCAACTCCCAGGACCGCAGAATATCGATAGAATAATGGGGGTGTAAGTATGCGCCCATGCCAAACCCATGGTCCTTACATAGCGGAGAGTGTGGAGCCTGTGCCAAAAATACACCTCATCCAAGTGCCCATGTATAGTCAGTGACCAGAGGAGACCAACAGCTTCATGGGTATAGCAAAGGCCATTAACTTTCATCCATAATAACGCGCTGTCCACTCCCTCAAATGCAGCCGTGAAATATATAAAGCGTGCACATAGACACTCTCTCGGGGAGCAGCAGAGCGGTGTCTCAAAAATGAAATCTATCTACAGGCCCATATCCCGGGAGAATGACTGTTAAGTATAAGGAGGCAAATTACCAAGGACTGCGTTTAAATTATCGCCGCTTTAGCGGCAGGAAACTGCTGCTAAAGCGGCGAAAATGGCCTTGATAATATGCCGCAGAGAATTCCAATAGAAGCCCATGTTTTGGTGACAATATGGGCTTCTATGGGAATTCACAAGGGCATATTATCAAGCCCATTATCACCTCTAAACCGGCGATAATTTTTAACGCCGTCCTTGATAATATGCCCAAAGGGAAGTAACACAATCTTACAGATGCATGGCTCTTTTTTTTTTAACTCAAAAGAACATGTTCATACGTTTTTACCTCCTGGTCCAACACAGCTTTTAAACTAGAAATGGAGGCAGGACCAATTCCTCTTTTCAGAAGTGGGAATGGACACTGAACCCCTCAATCAGTTCGGGACTGTGGCCCTTTGAGAATATGCACGAAGAAAAGGACACAGCCAGGGGGCCAAGTAGATTGGTTCCAATTTAAACAAGCATTGTTAAACTGCTAAAGTCCATAGGTCTGGCCTTGGCTGGCAGGAGTGATGGTGGTTTGAATTTAAATTTATGTCGCAAGTATACGCCCAAAAAATGAAAAATGAAAACATGCCACAGCCTAAACTTGGAAGCCACGTGGTTGTAATAAAAATTGAAACGTAACATATTAACCATTGCATATAGTTTTTACAAAGAACAATTCTGGTGCTCTCTCAGGTATGTGTACTTAGAAAAAATTAAAAAAACCTTTTTAGTTTTAGCACAGATCATTTGAAAATAGAATTCTTATTTGCAATGAAACATTGCCTTTGATTTCATGTCACCTGAAGACATAGTTTAAACACATAAGGATAACTAAAAAAAAAAATTAAAAAGAAGAATGAAAAGAAAAAGGCATGACAAAAAATAGTGTTGGTATACAGAGCCTGTTAGTGATCTGCATTTCTTTTGAGGTAGATGTATGTACTCATGCGGTCAAGGGAAATGCCGTCACCCTAGCTGGCTATGATGTAAATACATTTCTGATGCCTTGGAATATACTCCAGCGTCAGCCCTTGCCATCAAGTGTCGGTGTCTGATAGACAATTAACAACATTATTTACTGGCCGGGGTTCCCTAGGTTATACATGAAGATTCGTAGTAATGGCTGGTACTTTTTAAGGTTAAAGACAGACATCACAACCCTTTTGGGAGAAAAGAGACCTTTCGCAGTCAGACTCGTATTAAGATTTCCAGACTCCGAACGAATCCGTCGTCTTTCCTCCCCCCAGCGCCTTGAAAAGCGATCGGGGGTGTATTCGCGCTTTACAAGAACCCTAATTCTTGAGCGCTGTTCACAGGGGACCAGTGTGTTCTTTTTGGGCGAAATTCCTAACACTGCGTCGTTTTTACAAAGTTAACAGGTTTCACCTCCTTCAATTGCTGTCTCAAGCTAAAGAAAGTACCGGACTGTTTACTAAGCAAAATAAATAATGATAACGTGTCTTTAATTATACGTTCTACTTTCTAGGGGGGTGGTAATAATATAGGCTACCATTGCCCAATGTGATGCCACTCAATTTCCTAGCACTGCAAGAATTAAAGTCTAAATTGTCCTTGTTGGGATTCCACTTTGACCTTGAAATTAATGCGAATGTCGAAGACGAGCATTCAACTACATATTGGACTGAGAAAAGTCTGATTCATCCACTTATGTGCCAACTGGGCTACCACAACGCCTGTAAGGTCCTTGTGTCCTTTCTGCTCAAGTATAAATTCACCTTTGCACTATTCGTGGGTAAGCCCCTTTCCATTCACTGGACAGTAAATGTGTTACCAACCGCATCTGGAGTAAAAACGGAACTGAGCCATCATGCTTTCAACCCCGAAATTTCAGGTGCCCGAAGTACTGGAACCTCCTGGGTGAAGTGCGGGGCAGAATTCTAAATTACCAGGAAAATCTGATCCGGAATTGTCAGCGCGGCGCTCACGACGAGCTCCATGCTAATTATGTATACAAGTGAGCATGCTGGGCTGCAAAAATCTTTCAAAAAAGTTCCCCTCGGACACAATTAAAACATGAAAGCGGACGAAAACTGTGGTTAGGCTGTGCTGCTTCCGGATAAAACGGAAGTGACTTATCGCATGCACAGCCAACCATAAGCCTGCTAAGAAGAAAAATTCCACAGTTAACAAATGGCATGCGGTAAGAGAAAGTACCCGGGAGTTTCACCCATGAGATTGATTACTTGAAGTCTCAGAGAGACAGGCATATGCGCTGCCAAGACCTAAAAATTAAGATCATAAAAGTACAAAAGTATACATTATAAAAATAGACTTTACAATGTGGTGTTCATAGTACAAACCTTTAAAATAACAATTTACAATCAGAGCAAAAATGCATAATTCATTAAGAAGGATTACACAGTCGTCTCGTCTTTCATGAGAGAAGTAAAAGAAAGCCACCCAATGACACACTAACGGGTCAGGCACTGATTGTAAAAAAGACATCCCAGGGCGACATTGAGTAAAACGGTGTTTGCACATGTACGGCCGGATGAATCTAATACCATGATCCTTGTAAAATTTGCAAAAGAAAAAAAGATGTAAATTAGATTGAAGAGAAATACCACCAATGCCAAAAACGCCAACAGCAGAAGTAAGACGCCTGCTCAAGAAGCCCACAGATGACCCCACCGAAAGTTGCAGAGAAAACAGTCAACAGGAAACTGACATGATTCATTGAAGAGAACGCCGTCCTCGCCCCGTCCCAATCTGGATTCCGAAGCAAATACAGCACAGAGACTGCCCTCCTCGCCGCCACAGACAACATTCGCACCCTCCTGGACCAAGCCACTCCGCAGTTCTCATCCTATTCGACCTATCAGCGGCCTTCGACACCGTCTCCCAACGCACACTAGTCGCCAGACTACATGACGCAGGCATACAAGGAACAGCCCTGGACTGGATCCGATCAACCTCACCGGAAGAAGCAAAAGGATCAGACTTCCACCCTTCCTCTCCGACCCTACGAAAATCACCTGCGGGGTCCCACAGGGTTCATCACTGAGCCCCACCCTCTTTAACATCTACATGCCCCCCTCGCAGCCATCGTCCAACCACAAGGCCTCAACATCATATCCTATGCCGACGACACCCAGCTCATCCTCTCCCTCACCAAAGACCCCACCACTGCCAAACTCAACTTCCAAAAAGGAATGCAAGACGTCGCAGTCTGGAACTCTTTAGAGGGGCTTGCGGAGGGAGAACATGGCGGCCACTAGCTAAACTGCAGCTTGCTGCCGGAGGCAGCTATGCCCTGTTCACTTACTAGTGCAATGTGAGACTGGGAGCTGTGATGTTGCCCTCTTGTGCTCCTGTTGGCGGTGCTTGGGAGTCCGTTGTTCGTTTTCTTTCTTGCTGGTGCCTTCGAGCGGAGATTGCCGTGGTCGCTGCTCTCACTACCAGGTGCGTGTCGGCGCGTCGGGGGATCGTTGGTCTGCTGCTGCCCTGGAGCTGAGGAGGGGCTGCAGAGCAGCAGCTCGCGGGCTCCTCCGGGCGGATACAGGCAGAGTAAGAGGCAGTACAAGACAATTCTTTTCGCGAAATCAGGTCTGAAGTGGAAGTTGAAGTGGAAGTTGAAGAGCCACAGCTGCCACAAAACTCACCGCTACAAGATCAGGTGCAGGGGGGACAGGGTGGAGGGCTGCGGTTGACTACTGCTCTAGGTACTGCCATATTGACTACAAAGGGAGGTAAGCTGGTGCTTACTAATGCACGATCATTGCAGCCGAGATCACTCACCCCGGCACGGGAGGTTCAGGAGGAGAGGGAGACCAAAATTACTATGCCTGTTAACATCAGAAACAAGAAGGGAAGGAGACAGGGTGGTGGGGCACAGGGGGCCATAAAGACTAAGACTGAGCTTAAGAATACTTCTAAGAACAATTCTAAGACTGATAAAAATCTTCAGGTCAGGAAGGCTGGTGTTAGTGTGGGCTTAAGTGTCAGCGGTAGTTCACCTCAGGTAAACTAATGTGAAGGTGAGGGGAATATACTTTTGAGCATACCCCCGACCTAAAGAGAGTGGACAGCCTTTCCACTTTCCAACATGGGGAGGTAAAGGGTAGGAGTATTAAAGCAGGGAGGGCAAAAATCTATCTCTTAGACACAAGACTCAAGATTACTCCGTCCCTGCGGTCTTACTTTAAAGTTCAACCATTAGTCTTAGACACTGCTGAGCAAGGAGAAGCTTTAAGAAGGCGCCAAAAAGGGCTGTTGGAACCCCCTTCAGGCTTGGAAAAGATGGAAAAGGTGGACATGGCAGGTAAACCCTCTTTAGGAGGGCAGACTCTCTCTGATATGGTAGTACCAACAGCCCCGATAGCACTAAACACAGCTTTGGCTATAGATAAGATTTCTCCACAATTGGCTAATCCAGTTTATTTGACCACGATCACGACTACGTCTGATAACGAAAGTATAGAAGGCCGAAAAATCATTGAGGAGCAGGGAATTGTCGTACTTTGAAATTTGGGACCGCGTAGGAGGCAGGGCCCTACCCCTGTCGATCCCGGTATTAGCGAACCGCGAATGGTCAATGCGGTATGTACAAGTGTGACCTGGGCAGCTTGGCTCCGCTGCCCCAGGTCAGTCCGGTCTCACGAGCTCCCCGTCCCCTGGCCACCTGTGATTAGCATCAGGGCTTGACACACCATAAAGCCTTTTCATCCCACACGAGCCTCCAGCTAATCTCTTTCACACCTGACTGTTCCTGCTTTATGGCTTGTTTTCCAAACAGGAGATGCTCGTGTTTATTGGGGCCTGTTGATATCTGATGTGGGATCTGAGCCTCGCTGGGTAAATAATTGTGGGCTGGCTTAACTGGAATGTGGGATGGTCATCATGACTCTGCCTTTTCGTTTGTAATGTATACATTTATATGGCCATATCATAAATCAAGGAATGTATGCCTGAAGCAGGATATTTTGTATTTAAGGAGAAGCCCGTTTCTGTAATTTCAAGCAGTCTCCTGAGAACATACACGCTGTTGTACTTCTAGGATACCTGTAATTGGTCTGCAGCCAATAAACTGATCTTTGACTTCACCCAGAAGACTCTGTGTTTCTGTAGGTCTGAAACAGGAAGAACCCGAAGTCTTAGGGTGTGTTCCCCTGCACCGCTGGGCTTAAAATTCCCAGTACTTCAGAATTAGGGGGTCCTCAGTGGCTTCTTTGGAAGCTCTCTTCTCCTCTTTGTCGGTGGACATAAAGAGGGGTTTCTCCGTTTCTAAGGCCAACCAGCGGGAGATTCGACTCTTTTGTGAGACGTTAGCAAAGACAAGAAAATTGATCTTCTAAACTCCAGGACAGAAGTTTTGGAAAACTC
Organism: Triturus cristatus; assembly: GCF_964204655.1. Lineage (NCBI taxonomy): Eukaryota > Metazoa > Chordata > Amphibia > Caudata > Salamandridae > Triturus > Triturus cristatus. Next base: position 921,145,919 of record NC_140586.1, read on the forward strand.
TGTTGGAGAAATTAGGGACAAGTTGGTGGTGGCTAAAACAGATATTGCCATGCTTAAGAAAGAGGAGACAATACTCCTCGACAGGCTTAAGGTGCTTGAAAATAATTCACGGAGGAACAATTTGCGTCTCCTGAATGTCCCAGAAGGGAGTGATGGAGACGATATTAAGTCCTTCATTGTTACCCTCATAAAGGAATCGGTCCAGAATGAAGAATCTGCGGAAGAACTGAAGAATGATATTGAGAGGATCCACAGGGACCCCTTTTGGAAAAATCCTAATCGGTGAAAGGCGAGAAAAATTCTTACAAATTTCCTGGCATTTTCCCTGAAGGAATAGATTCTCAATTGCGCTTTAAAACAAAAGTCCTTGAAACCTAGAGACTTTGCCTATGAGATCCGTTCAGACCTGGCCCAAATAACCTTGGACAGACAATGGGAGCTGGGCAGGAAAATAGATGATTTTAAAAAGCTGTGTGCTGTTGCCCGGTTAAAATTTCCTGCACTACTGAAAGTCATGTACAATAATAAGATGTACAACATTAAAACAGTGCAGGAGGCAGATGAGCTGCTTGAACATCTTGTTAAAGTCACAGTCACAAAGTAGTTCAGTTATAGCTTAGTCATAGAACCTCACATATGCTTCCCCTTTTCCTATTTTTCTCGCTATTTCTTTTCTACTTCTTTAGGGTTTGATTTAATATAGGCAATCTATGCTGTATGATTATAGAGAAACATTTACAACACAATGCTTTAATAACCACAAGTTAGCAAAACTTAAGACTATCCTTTGGAATAGCACTCAGCCTTTAGCCTAGTCTAATATATAAGTAAGGAAGGGATAGGGCAGGCTGCTCCGGTAGGCAGAAGCTGGACTACTAGTCCCGGTAAATGGGGGTAGGGCTTCCAGGGGTGGGGTAAGGAAGGGCACAGGGTGGGGAGCATCCGGGGAAACAAAGAAAAAAAAATCCTCATTCGCCTCTTAGCTTTATTTATCTATCTTGGTTACTTTTGGTCTGGACCCGTTGCCATGGTATACCTAAGTCTCTGTTGTTTAGACCGCCATGACCATTATCCAGTTCTTATCTTGGAATATTAATGGCCTACGAGTAAAGACTAGGAGGGTAAACATTTTGCAGTATCTCAAAGATTCTCCTGTACAGATTATTATATTGCAAGACACGCATCTTTTAAAAGGGGAATTGGTTGGGATCTTTAGTAAATTAAAATGGGTGGAACATCTAATTGGCACTAACCAGAGTGCCAACATCAGGGGGGTAGCCATTCTGGTTAAAAAGCAAGTCAATGCTCGTGTCTTAGAATCAATGACGGACACAGGGGGCAGGTGGGTTATTGCTAAACTGTCTATTCAAGGTTCTCTTTTTACAGTGATAGGTTATTATGGTCCCAACCAGGACGATCCCTCCTCTCTGAAAACCATTTTTTCCAATTTGTTGGAATTCCCAGAACCCATGATCCTGGCTGGTGATTTCAACATAGTTTTAGACCCCCTGTTAGATAAACCCCCTAATAGCAGAGCGAATGTACTGTCCAAATCACGGACATATCTTCAAACCATGATGGCACAGACAGGTTTGTGTGACGTATGGAGGGAAAGGTCAGGTGCCCAGTTAGGTGTATCTTTTTATAACAACAAGTATGGACATAAGTCAAGCATAGACTATATTCTGGCTAGTCACAATCTTAGGAACAAGATCAAGAATATAGGGTACCTGAACCCCCACCTGTCCGATCATGCGGCCCTTTTGTTTTTTTTTATTTTCTTTAATTTATAATTTTTATTCAGTAAAAGCAGATTTCATTATTATTACATGAAAACAAGAAAACAAAAACTAAAAAATAAATAAAACAACAGATCCCTTTACAATACAAATACAAAACTGAGACAAATTCATTACAATTTTTGAATATAACCTTCAATCAAAGCCAACCAGTAATTGGTGCCCATAGTTGCTCACCAAATAACTTTCTTCTATGGCCTTTCAATTTATATAGAGCCATTTCCATATTATACAAAGCTAGAATCCTAGCCCTCCATTCAAAAAATAGGGGTGGGTCCTGGCTCAGCCACTGCGAAGTTATGCAGAGGCACATCACAGCCATACATAGAAATAAAAAACCCTTTTGTGGTGCTAGCCGTTTGTTAGTTATTATATCAATTTCGATGCCAAACAATACCAATCCCGCGTTAAGGACCACCGGTATTGCCAAAGAGAAATTAAAAAAATGTTGTAAATCATGCAGGAAGGGGGCTAAAGATGGACAGAAAAAAAACATATGTGCGGCATCAGCTGCAATCGCCCGCACCGGGAACACCTATCCCCCCTTCCAGTCTTCCATTTAGCTATCTTAGCGGGAGTATAATATAAATCAAAAATCGCCATATAGCACTGACTCTTTTTTTTGATAAACAATTTTTATTGGAGATTTTGAAAAACACAGTAATAAAAACCTTGCGCCTGACAAACCACCACTGTACATTCACACAGATTGAAATCATGCCCCCCCTCGTCCCCGCCCGAGCCCTGTCCCCCACCCCTACCCCCAAAGCGCCCAATCACGGTACATTGCCCAACCACTTCCCCCATACCCTACGATATTTCTTAGGACAACCCCTCGCCTGATAGAGAGTACGTTCCTGGGCCGCGCACCAGTCCACACCAGCACTCCATTTAGCCAATGTAGGCGGCCGTGGGTGTTTCCATGCCGCTGCAATGTCTCTCTTTGCCACCATGAACGCCGTCATAAGGAACAGCTTCTCTGCACGAGTGCCATGTAGACCGTCCGTGATGCCCAGCAGGGTGTGCCTAGGATTATGTGGTACCTCCCAACCCAACACCTCCGTGAGGTCAGCCTCTATGCCTCTCCAGTAATCTCTTAGGTCTGGACAGGACCACACCATATGGATAAAGTCGGCCGGGTCAAAGCCACAGCGGGGGCAAGATGCGGTGACAGAGAGGCCCGCTCGGTGTAGACGCGCCGGTGTGAGATATGCAGTGTGGAGGTAGTATATCTGAATCAGCCGCAACTTGGCAGAGGCCGTCACCAGCCGGGGGGCCATAAGGGCGTCCCTCCAGTCCACCTCATCCAAGGGCCCCACCCAACCCTCCCATCTCTCCCTCAAGCCATCCTGAACCGCGGGGGTATTGTTAATAAGTGAGCGGTGTATACGGGAAATACCCCCCCTCCCCAGGTTACCCAGCAAGACCTGAGCTTCGGGGGGACTGTGGTCTGGCAGTCGAACATCTAAAGGAGTATAAGTGCGTATGGCATGGCGCAGCTGGAGGTACCTATAAAACTGTGACGAGTGAAGGGAGAAGCGTTCCTGCAGCTCTGCGTATGAGCACATGCGCCCCCCCGCCAGACGTCCCCCAACTGGGAGATGCCGAGCAGGTCCCATGACCTAAAGCCCTCCAGGGCAGTAACGTCCCGCAACTGCACCCCGTGCCAAAGGGGAGTGGCGCGAGTCAGCCGCCCGGTCCACCGGGTATGGCGAAGCGCCGCTCGCCAGGCCAGGAAAACCGCCCTAGTGATTCCGGGGCAAGAAGAGGGGATGGGAGCTCCGTACAGGCGATCTAAAATGCAGGGAAAACCCAAATCGGCTAGCTCCAACCTGTAGGCCGGGTCGGACCATCCCCCTCCGAACCAATCGTGAATGACGAGAAGGCGAGTGGCCAAATAGTAGAGGTATAGATTGGTCATACCCAACCCTCCATCAAAGGTGGGTAGACGACACGTCGACAAGGCCAACCGCGGCCTTCCACCGCCCCAGAGGAATCGAGTCGCCAGCCCGTCCAGCTCGCGGAACCAAGGCCGCGGAAAGGACACGGGGGTGTTTTGTAAGATGTAGAGGAACCGGGGAAGGATCATCATTTTGTAGAGTGCCACCCTCCCCAGCGGATTGAGCGGGAGCGGTTGCCAGCGCGTCAGGTCAGCCTTGGCCTTTTTGACCAGGGGAGCCACATTGAGGGCCCAGCTCAGTTCCGGGAGCAGAGAGACCCAGATGCCCAGGTATTTAAAGGACAGCCGGCGAAGGGGAATCCTGTCCTGCCAGTCAAAGCATTCCCGAGAGGGGTGCAGAGGCACAAGGACCGATTTGTGCGAGTTTAAGTAGAGGCCAGACACGCGGCCAAAAAGGCCCAAGAGATGGAGGGCACGGGGACCAGATCGCGCCGGGTCGCTGAGATACAATAACACGTCATCCGCATAAAGGGCTATTCTGTCGGGCGCAAGACCCGGCCGGCACTGACTCTTAAAACTCCCAGTCAACAGTATTGAATTAGCCATTTCCAGAGCTTCCTGTAAATCTATATTCGAAGCCCCAAGCCGGTTTTCCCATTTTTCTTCCTGTAGTAGAAGGTCATCTTGCTGCCCCCGACTAGCTTCTTGATACATTAGCACCAGCTTACCCCTGCGCCTTATTACTTCGAGAATGGGTATTCCCTCAAGTGAGCAGGTGCCCGTTATAATAGCAAGATGGCGGCCACGCTGATGGCCGGTTGAGCAGGCTGCTCCTCTCCTCTCCTCGGCGTCGGAATGTTCCCATGCCTGCTTAGGTGAAAAACGAAGGGAAAACTCTCTGATGCTGTGGCGGATTTTGTCTCTACCTGACCCTCCTTACCGGCGGCTTCATCTGCTTTGCAACGGCTGCTGCTGTTCTTGGGTGCTCGGCGGAGGTATGGCGTCTAAAGCGGTGCCCCGACTAGCGAGACCAAGAGCGGCCGCACTCCCAACCAGCACTCCGGTTAAGACGCGCCTTGCTGCTGCCGCATTGATTACTAAAACACCGCATGGAACCGTAGGGGCCCAGTGTGATAATCGGCCGTCCTCAGCATCAGCATTGGAGGCTTCGGACCGGGCTTTGACGGATGCCGGTCTAGGGGGTACGAAATTGATGGCTCAGGCTATTCCGGCAATGTTCAAACAAAAAGAAACGCCAGGACGAGTCTTCAACTCGGGTGATTCAGGGTAGCAGCGCTCTGCTAGTTCAGGAGAGTACTGATGGTACAATCTCTTTAGTGAGCACGGAAGGCAAAATAATTGGGGAGACGGAAGAAGCTGGTAAGACTCTGATTTTACCTCATTCCGAGGCATTGATGAGCGCTGAGTCTGTGCCTGTGCCTATGTATCAATTCAAGGGCATTCTGGGAGCTGAAGTCATCTCTGAGATTTTAAATGAACAGCCTGCTGCCAATGTTATATATGACTCTGCTACAACAGCTATGTCCGAGGGAGCGAAGGATAGTGTACTTATTGTATCTGCGACGGTTGAACATATAAAGCTTGGTGAGTTACCGGAGTTACTGGATAAAGTATCTAATACTGATGATTTCTTCTCCCTGTCTGATCATTCTTCAGTTGAGAGTCTTGAAAAGGACTGGCTTCTGGGAGCATGTTCTGGTGAAGAAGGAAATGATGTGGAAAGCCCCTTGGAGGATATATCTCTAGAGAAAGTATTCTGTGGTACGAACTCAGAGGAAGGAGTAGCAGGGGAGAGCCCAGCTGGTTCAGACACATCACTTTCGTGGGACTATCAGAGCTCACCAAATACACTGGTCCCCTCAGTATCTCAACCAACTGCATCTGCTGGTGCTCCCAGGAGCGACAATGGAGAGATAACGTTGGCAACAATTCACGATCTGATTGTGGCACATAGGGCAGAAACACAGGCCAAGAGTATACGCACACAGAATGTGTCCAAGAAATTACAGAATTCAATACTGAGGGTGGTTAAGACATGTGCGAATATGGCTAATAGAATTAATGAGGCTGAAAACCGAATCTCTGCTCTGGAGGACGATCTTATCACAAAGAAATAAATTACAGTCTCTCTGAAAGCTCATCGGGATGACTTGCAGTGGAAACTATCCGACTTAGAAAATCGCTCAAGGCGCAATAACCTCAGAATTTTGGGGGTTCCTGAAGGAAAAGAAGGTACAGACCCACGCAAGTTTGTAGTCGAGCTGCTGGGCGAGGCTTTTCCTGAGCTGTCACACTGGGACTGGCAGACAGAGGTACAGAGGGCTCACCGTTTTCCAGCTAAACAGAGAAAGAAGGCAGTTCAGACCACATCTCTCCCTCGGGCAATTCTTATCTCATTAAATAACTTTTTGGCCCATGAGGCTCTCTATGACCTGGCACGACCCAATAAGAAGGCCCATGCGAAGGACTGTGATTTTTTTGTCAGACCTGATTTTGTCAATCTACTGTTGACCTTCGCTGGAGGCTGCGGCAGCTGATTCCACAGTTCCAGGTAAAAGGAGTACAGGTTTTTCTACAGAACCCGGCTAAGCTGAAGATTATAGCCAAAGGACGGACACAGATGTTTTTTGATGAACTGTCTGCCAAAGAATTCTTGCAGACCTACAAACTTTAAAAAGCCTGACCAGGGTGGTTAGACTGGTCATGTTGGATTTTTTAGCTTTGTCTTCTTTCTCTGTTTATACTTGTTTGATGTATGCCTGAATTACGATATGACATTTACGATATGACAAGCAGGTTTATTATTGATGTTGGAGATGAGGAGTGGGGTGGCCTGGGTGCCCGACTCTGCATCACAAGGGACAATGGTCCCATTGCCTTATGGGGTTGGCAGGGTGGGTTCGGGTGGAGGAGAGGGGGTTATATGGGGTAGGGGTTGGTTGTATTGGGGGGAGGTTAAGGGGGAAGTTGAGGGTGAAAAATTCGGAACTGCATGATTTCTATTTATGCTGGTATGGGGCGATCCCCTTATTCTATTATGTTTTTGCTCATAGACTTAATCTGAAACTAAATTCCTGCATTCTATTATCTTCTTGTGGCCTTAATTTTGTGAAGAGTGAGAATGGTAAGAGGGGGATAGCTTTCAAGGAGCGGTGGTGGCGTATATGGAATAACAAATTTATTTATACAAATGAGTAAATTTGTAGTTTGCACTCTTAATATATGTGGCTTGAATAATCCTAATAAGCGCCGAGTTTTGGCCAAGGTAATCCAGGCACTGCCCTGGGATCTTCTCTGTTTGCAAGAGACACATATTTCATGGTCAAATAGGGGCTGGCTTAAAGCGTTGGGCATGGATCTGGTTGCATGTTCACGTCAGTCATTTAATTCTAGGGGTGTTGCTATTTTATGTAAAAAGGGGATAGTAACGCTCAGGAAATCTAAGGAGGATAAGTGGGGACGGTGGGCAATTTCAGAAGTTATCTTCAATAACAAGATTTTTACAATATGTACCGTATATGGTCCTAATCTGGATGACTCGGAATTTTTTGATAAAATCAATCTGGAATTGTCTCTCTGGCCCCAACCTCTTAAAATTTGTGGGGACCTTAATATACATTTTGATGGGGATTTTGATGTTATTGGTAGGCAGGCATATTATGGCAGGAAGCCGGGAGTCTATAAAAGTGTGCGTAGACTGATTTTGGATCATGGACTCTGTGAGGTCTGGTTTAGGCTTAATGCTGGCCAGCCAGGTTATACCTTTTTTTCAGTTCCTCACAAAAAGCTGGTCCGACTGGATTATTTTCTTGTCTCTTATTCTCTGTTGGATAAGGTGTCTATATGCACTCTCCCAAGGTTTATTTCTGATCACAACCCTTTAATTTTAGAGGTTGAGTTTGACATGTTTATCCCCCGCAATTCTGAGTGGACCTTTGATAGGAAATTGCTTTTAGACTTGGAGTACTGTAATCGGATTAGGGATTGGATATCCTGCTTTTTTCAGATAAACAGGAACTCCGCTGCAGGAGGGGTGGTATGGGACGCTTTTAAGGCGGGACTCAGGGGTGAGACCCTGAGCTACGCTGCACAAAAGCATAAAAATTCGAAGAAAATCATGCAAAAGCGTATCTTGGATCTTAGTATTGTGGAATGTGAATTGGGCAAAAAAGTAAAAGAAGGAGTGGATCTGAATCAGGTGTTGAGAAAGCTCGCTATTAAAAAATCAGTAGTTTATCAGCAGTTTGCTGATGAGGCTGCTGCTAAATTTCAGCTCTATAAAAGGGAGTGCTATGAGTATGGGGAGCAGACTGGCAGAGTTCTTGCTAACCGACTCCGTCAAAAAGAAGTACAAAACAAAATTACTAAAATTAAAGATAATCAGGGAATAATTCAGGAATCTCCCTAAGGGGTTCGGAAAGCCTTCCAGGCCTATTATGAGGATCTATACTCTGATGAAAAAACAGATAAGGCGGATAGTTATTTAGCAGGGATAGTGTCCTCTTCATTAACAGCTGTACAGAGAGATATTTTGTCGGAGGCGATTACATGGGAAGAAGTGGAGGCGGCTCTTCTCTCACTTCCGCGTGGCAAAGCGATGGGTCCTGACAAAATCCCGCTCGAGTTTTATATTATGTTTAGGGTGGAGCTGAGGGTAGAGTTAATTAATCTATTTCTGCACGCTTTCGAAGGCTCCCCTCCAGACTCATGGTCTAAAACGATGATTGTGGTTTTTAAGAAGAAGGGGAAGGATGGGCTTCATCTAGGGTCATATCGACCTATATCTCTAATAAATTCAGACAGCAAGATATATTCCAAACAACTTGCTAGGAGAATTGCTAGAGTCATTACTTCAATAGTTTCAGTACGCCAGCACGGCTTTATTGCTGGTCGGGGTACTACTGACCATATAAGGCGTGTTATATCTCTATTAGACTGGGCACAGGTGACGGATTCCAAGATGGGTGTGGCCCTGTTGGATGCCGAGAAGGCATTCGACAGGGTCTCCAGGGATTTTTTGTGGTCGGTTCTTGTATGGAAGGGTTTCCCTCCTGATTTTCTGAAGGCTATCCAGGCTCTATATCGGAAACCAGCTGCCACAGTACAGTTTTCAGGGGAGGAATCTGAGGAGCTCAGAGTGTTCAGGGGCACTAGACAGGGCTGTCCTTGCTCGCCCTTTCTTTTTGCTCTATATATAGAGCCGCTAATTTTCAAATTGGAACACGATGCATTAATTGCTTCAGTTAAACCCCAGCAATATGATATTAAAGTATTAGCCTACGCTGACGACTTAGCAGTCTTCACAAGCGATGTGGTTAGTGCTTTAAATAGAATCGAGATTCTGACTAAGGAATTTGCTGGGGTCTCAGGTTATAAATTGAATTTAGCTAAAACCCAGATTTTACATTCAGCCAGGGATGCCCATCTGATGATAAAATAGTTGATGAGGCTGTATATCTGGGCATTAAACTCTCCGCGAAAGTAGAGGACATTCCTGCCCTAAACGCTGAATCTATTGTTATAGCTTCCAACAAAACCTTGGAGAAACTAGACCACCTGCACTTGTCACTTTATGGAAGAAGCAATGTTATTAAAATGCTAACCTTTCCAAAATTTTTGTATTTATTTCGAGCTATTCCGTTATGGTTTCCTAACTCTTTATTTTTGAGAATAGAAAGGATGTGCTCCCGGTTTATATGGAGCTACAAAAGGGCGAGAAGAGCCCTGAGATGGCTCTATTTATCTAGAAGTCGTGGGGGGTGGTCTATCCCTAATTTCCGTCTTTATTATTATATATCACTGCTTCAGCATATTGGGGTCTTGATTTTTGGAGAAAGGGCTGCATGGGACCCGGCCACTTTTCCTTCCATTTATGAATTAATTATGGGATCAGAAGCTCGATATCTATTTGTTAGGATTATAGAACTGAGTTACTATAAGAAAACCAGGTTTAAAACTTTGATGGCTGTGTTTTCTGTGTGGAAAAAGATACGAGCGTTGTTTAAGATAAGGGATTTTAATTGTTATACTCCGATCGGCCTATTAGGGACCTTCTCTACTGTTTTTCAGGATTCCGTCGCGCGAAAGTGGCGTGCTGCCGGTATTAGGACTATTGGGGATCTCTGTGAATATAGCCAAATTAGGACGTATGTCTCGTTGAGGGAGAAATTCGCTCTCGATAAGGGTGACTTTTTAAAATATTTACAGCTGCGGAGCTTTCTAGACATGCGGCCCTTTTGTATGGACTTATGTTTGGCAGGGTTGGATCAATTAAGGATATGGACGTTCGATTGTGCATTACTCCTAGACGAATCTAAGGTTAAATATCTATCTCAAGAAACAGAGTGCTTTTTCAAGTTGAATATTGGTTCAGCCGAGATTTCAATGGTTTGGGATGCCTAGAAGGCATTCTTGAGGGGTATGGTCACAAGTAGGGTATGCCATAAGAATAGGCAATATAGAGAAGAGGTGACACAAATGGAGTCTGCGATGAAGGTAGTAGAGGTTAGGTTGAATAGGTAGACTGTCACTGAGAAGCGACAGGAGCACATGCTGAAAGATCAGCTAGATACCACCATTCAGCTCAGGATCACAAAAAGATGGGAAGCCAGTAAGATGGCCCATTTTGAATAAGGAGAGGGAGCCAGTAAACTCCTGTCATGGAAAGTTAAGTCAGATAGGACACGCAACTTGATGGAACGAATTGACAGCGAGGATAATTCCTCTACCTTATCTACCGATGAAGAAATTGGAGAGGCTTTCTTTGCCTTTTTTCAGGTGCTATATGAGGAGAATAATGAAGTAGATAAAATCCATGTGAAGGAATGGTTAGGAAAATGCACGTTAGCCTCCTTAAACTCCTCCCAGCGAGAAAATTTGGAGCAGGACATATCCCAGCAGGAGGTCAGGATGGCCATTGCCGCTTGCAAGAGAGGTAAGGTAGCTGAGCCCGATGGGCTTCCAGCAGAATTGTATAGATCTCTGGGAGAGGCAATAATACAGATTATGACGGTACTCTTCAATAACATACTATCTGAAGGTACCAGACCTCCTGCTTCATGGGATCAAGCTACCATTTCGTTAATTTTGAAAGCAGGAAAGAATCCAGCAAGTTGTGGGTCCTATAGGCCTATCTCCCTCTTGCATACAGACTATAAAGTATTCACAAGGATCCTGGCAGATAGGTTGGGAGCAGTAGGAGATAGTATGTTACATCTGGATCAAAAGGGTTTTGTAAGGGGCAGAAACCTATCTGACCTAACTCATGATTTTATAGGAGCAATTGAGCTCGCTTCCACCTTCTCTTTACCCTTGGCAGCAATGATATTAGATGCCACCAAGGCGTTTGACAGGGCCAATTGGATATACCTCACGGCAGTGATAGAAAGGTTTAACAGAAATTTTGCTGTGCTATACAGCTTATATGTCAAGATCCCACAGCAAGACTCCTAGTTCATGGAAAATTGACTAACCCTTTTAGGATCACTAGGGGTACCAGACAGGGTTGCCCACCCTCCCCGCTCCTTTTTGATTTGTATATTGAGCCTTTTGCCCAGCGTCTGAGAGATGAACCGAGTATTTCATCATATAAGTTTGGAGCGTGGGAGTGGAAGGTTGCCCTGTACGCGGATGAAGTTTTGATCTTGTCATCCGAGCTGGAGGCGTCTTTTCCTCAGGTCATTAGGTTGGCACAAGATTTGGGCCGGGTCTCTGGCTATGAGGAGAACGCAGAGAAAATAGAGATCATGGCATGGAATTTGCCAGGGTGCGGGTACCAGACCAGGGGTGATAGGAGATATTTCGGTGTAAGGATTGTACAGAACGTAGATAAGATAGCTGGGACTAATATCGCAAACATCTCTAGGGATTGTCAGAAGCTTATGAAATCCTGGGCACATCTTCCTCTGACTATTTTTGGTAGAATTAATCTGTTCAAAATGATTATAGTGCCGAAAATCACTTTCATTTTTAATACTATTCCTTTGCATTTTGAAAAACAGGCAATAGATAAATTACAACAAGCCATTAATTCATTTGCCTGGGCATAAAAAGCTACAAGGATAGCGTGGAAGAAGCTAAGGCGCAGAAGGCAGACGGGGGTCTTTACGCTCCCTGACCTTCAGTATTATGCCTGGGATTTTCAATTATCGCACTCTACGATGTTGTTAAAATCCCTAGATGATTCAGAAAAAGGTGTTATGTTTTTGGCTATGCATAAGGGGGTGGGGCTGCCGTTTGAGGGGTCCCTCTTTAAATTTGGCGGCCAAAAGTACTTCAAGAAGATTAGGTTGAAAGTTCTTTTGGCTGCAGCCCGGATATGGACCAGAATTAAGCAGCGTACTGGCCTTAACTATTTCCACCCTAGCCCCTTTGTGGGACTCTCTGTGGGTTCCAGAATGCCTAAAAGATAAGTTAGCCATACCACTTATAACAGCAGGGTGAATGGTATGGAAGGATCTGGCTTCTGAAGTGTTTCTTCAACCTTGGGAGTTTCTTCACCACATGCTGGAGGAGGGTATGTCCAGGTTTAAGTACATACAGTTGCTGAGTTGGTCACAGAATCTTAAAAACTCGATAGGCATAGGAAACACCCTAGAGGATCCACTGGTATCAAGGCCTGTTGGGGGCAAAGAAGTCTCCTTCTATTATTGGTGCATAGTGGAAACTATTGACGGAGACTTTAAATTGGAAGAAGAATTGTGGGGAGCCTCTATGCCAGACGAGTGTTGGGAGGATTTGTGGCAGACTTGTTTTCATACACTGTTTTCTATTATAAAACCAGCCTGGCTTAGGAGGCACCACTATTTTACCACACACAGGGCTTATTTATCTCTAGCAAGACTTTCAAAAATGGCAAAAGGCCCCCCAGTTAGGTGCAAGAAATGTGACTTGGTAAACGCCACATTTATACATATGTTTTAAGATTGCCCAGGGATAACAGAATTCTGGGAGAATGTAACGGCAACCCGAGCCGACATTATAGGTACCCCAGTCAAAATTTCTCTCGCCTTAATCATCTTTGGCATAACCAGTGAAGCTGCAGGCCCTGTAGGGGGGTTTCTTTTCTATGTAATTCTGCTGGCCAGGAGCGAGATTTGTAGGAGATGGGTGGAGGCCACACATTCAGAATGGCTATCCTCTATATATAAGATTTCTAAGATAGATCTGGCTAGATTGTAGAGCAGCAAGAGGAAAGTAATATGGGATGGTTTGCTTAATTGGTCTCAGAGTTAGTCTTGTTGCGGCTAGTATTTTGGGGCACGGGAAAAGTTTTTGGGTTTAAGTTGGATATGTTTTAGTTTAAAAACACGGTTTTTGGTCCTATGATTATGCCTCATTGGAAGCTCTCAGACTGGGTCAGGCCCTGTTTATCTCGCCCAGTTTCCATCTTATATGGGCCCGTACCAACAGTTGTCGGTCACTTCCTATCAGAAAAGAGTGAGACCACCCCTTTCCTTGGAAAGGGGTATGCAACTTTTTGTGGGATCGTCATACACCGGTAGGCGAGCATTACCTCTGGGTCTCAGTCAGATTGCCTACGTCTCCTGAAATGGAGTTACAGTATTGACATTCTACTTTCTGTCAAATGTGGTCTGCGTCGGATGAGGATAAAAAAAAAAAAAAGACTTCGCAGTCTGGATGACCAACAGCTGCCTGAAGCTCAATGCCGAGAAGACAGAAGTCCTCGTCCTCGGTACCACCCCTACTGCATGGGACAGCACCTGGTGGCCGACCGCCCTCAGAAGGCCACCTGCCCCCTCAGACCACGCCAAGAACCTCGGCATTGTACTCGACTCATCACTCACCATGAACCAACAGGTCAACGCTCTCACCTCCAGCTGCTTCAACACCCTCCGCATCCTCCGCAAGACCTTCAAGTGGATCCCCCCTGAGTCAAGGAACACAGTCACCCACGCACTCATCACCAGCAGACTGGACTATGGAAATGCACTCTACGCCGGCATCAACAAGCCCGACTCCGCAAACTCCAGACAATACAGAACACCGCCGCAAGACTCGTCCTCAGCATTTCCCGACACGAACACATCAGTCAACACCTATGAAGTCTCCACTGGCTCCCTGTGGAGAAAAGAGTCACTTTCAAAATCCTCACTCACGCCTACAAATGCCTACACAACATCGGACCCAAGTACCTCAATGACAGAATGAACTTCCATGTACCCAAAAGAAGCCTCCGATCTTCCAACCTCACACTGGCCGAAGCCCAGCGCATCCACAGAGACAGAGCAGGCGGAAGATCCTTCTTTCACATTGCAGCCAAGGCCTGGAACGAGCTACCGGCAGACATCAGACTTCAAGAAGACCCTCAAGACCTGGTTCTTCGGCTAAACAGATCTGCGGACCCACCCCCTCAGCGCCTTGAGACCCTCATGGGTGAGTAGCTCGCTTAAAATTCCCTGATTGATTGATTGATCCCACGGGCAAGGTGGGAGGTCAGTGATAGAATATATTCAAGCTGGATAGGAGAACATGCAGGGGAGCAGACTCAATAAGAACCTCACTAAAATGATTCAGTGGCGCAGATTGGTCGCAAACGATAGATAAGGGGCTACGCCTTCCTGATCGATTGGGCCTTTTAGATATAATTTTACAGGCGCTTTTGAGCAATTCCTCTTAAATCGCTCAGCTGCTATTTGTTTAGAATATCGTGTCTTAATTTATTTTTTTGAGACGGTGGTGCAGTTTGATGGAGATGTAAACAAGTGCCCTAAGTCAAAGGAAGAGAGACTATTTTTGATGGGTGTTAGCCACGAGATCCTGTGTGCATGGTTGAGGGAGAGGCAATCTTCTATCAGCCTCTATGTGAAATTCACAGATTCTCTCATCCAGATTGAGTGCCATAAAAGTGTTGGTGCCAGGATAATTGTGTGTTAATGTAAGGACTTGCACATATCAAGAGTATAACATATGAAAGGACGCAGCTACTCTGTAATGTCCTGTGACACACCTAGCCACCTGTAAGGAAATGCTGGCGTAGCCTTCAACAATAACAATTTAGCCAGCCGAGCCAGCAGCCAGGGAAAGGCAAGTCACAGAGCATAATTAGAGCTGCTGTTTAGAAAAGGAAAACAAAGCAGGGCTTTTCCCGCTGCTTTGTTTTTCTACATGAACAGTCACAAGACCAAACAAGGTATTAGGCAACGTGTTTTTTTTCTGCACTTATGTAATTTAAAATTTTTTAGAATGTCTCCGCATCTTTTACACATTGTATTATATTGTAATTGCATTTATATAACGCTTACTACCCCTGACGAGTCATCGAAACGCTTTTTCGGCGAGCAGCACTCCACTCCGCAACCCAAAAACGATTAGTGTTGAATTAGTATAGTGAAATATGAAAGTAATTCGAGTGGTGGACATGTTAGTCAGTTATTTGGATTCAGAAGGATAGCGGAGGGATAGAAGAGGGAAAAAGGTTTGCATTTATATAGTGCTTGCTACCCCTTATGAGGCGTTGAATCGTTTTTTTCAGCAAGTAGCACACTACTCTGGAACCCTTAAAGGATTAGCGGTGAATTAGTATAGTGAAATATAAATTTGAGAAGTGGACATGTTAGTCTGTTATTTTGATTGACAAGGATAGTGGAGGGATAGAAGAGTGAAGGATTTAGACTTTTTTGGGGGGGAGGTCATAGCAGTAGTAGGAGGCTTGGGATGAGTAAAAAGAGATATGGAGGGGAGGAGTCAGAGGCAAGAGTTTAGAAAGGCTTGTTTTAGGGGATCAGTATAGTAAGGTGGGAGTCTAGAAAGGGCTATTTTGGAGATCATAATAGTGGTATGGGGTTTGAGATGAATGAGAGAGTGAATGTAGAGGATATATTGATAGCGGTATAGGTTGAGAAATAGGGTAGTGCATTGTAAAGAGTAGCAGAAAGAGGTTTGAGATGAGTCAGAGTTGAGGTAGAAGATATATTGATCGCGGTATAGGGTGAGAAATAGGGTAGTGCATTGGATATGCTGAATTAGAAGAAAGTAATAAATACATAGATCCATAAGTACATGGAAAGTTTATAGATGCATAAAGGAAGTAAGTATATGTAGATTAAAGATATTGATAGAGGTATAGGGTGAGAAATAGGGTAGTGCATTGAATATGTTTCTTTTTGTTGAGGGGGTAGGAAAGTAATAAATATATAGATCCAAGTATATGGAAGGTATATAAATGCATAAAGGAATTAAGTATATGTAGATTAAAGATGCATTCAATAAACTCTGGTTTTCAAGTGTTGTACTTGAACATTTATTTTATTAATAAAAAAACATAATTATTCTACATGTTTATACAAAGCCATACACATATATAGGTTCATATATTTAGTACAAATAAATGCTTATATACAGAGGGATATGCTGTATATTTCTGTTTGCGTATGGTGTTCATGTGGGGAAGAGCCAATTCCTGAGTTTTTTTCCGAAGGTAAGGTGGTTGTCGGTGGATCTTATGTTGTGGGGTAAAGAGTGTCATATTTTGGCTGCTTGAACAGAGAAGGATGTGCAACCCATGTTTTTTTTTTGTATATTGTGATTTTGAGGCGAGGTGCCACCCTAGAGCGGAGGTTCCTTTGTTGAATGTGTTTGGTGATTTTATTCCTGATGAAGAGCGGTCCCATTCTATGTATCGCTTTGTGGGTGATACAAAGCAGCTTGAACGTGGATCTTCTGGCAACCGGTGAACAATGCAGGGCTTTCAAGGCAGGTGAGATGTGGTCTCGCGGTTTGATATGCAAGAGTAGTCTGGCAGTCGAGTTCTGAATCCGTTGTAGTCTTTTCATAATTGTTAAACGTGATCCGTTGTAGAGGCTATTGGCGTAATCGAGTTTGGACAAAACAAAGGAGATGGTAGCTTGGACCTTGTGTGGAAATCCAAAATGCGGGAAGATTTGTCACAGAGTTTTTATAGTAACAAAGCTTGATCTTGCTAGTTTATCCACTTGGGCATTCATCGATAGCTTGGAGTCCATGGTCATTCTGAGGTTTCTTACTTCCTTCGATACTTTAGGCGGTGATCCCAGTTCATCAAGTCAGGTTGCAAGTGGGTCATAATGTTTCCAATCGTCACACGTGCGTATTTTTGTTTTCGAGTAATTCAATTAGAGCTTGCTCCAAGTCACCCATTGACCCACGGCTCTGAGAAAACTGAAAATTGGTGAGTTTCCAATGTCTTTGGGGCATTCCAGTTGAAGGAGTATTTGTGTGTCATCTGCATAGTTATAGCACGTGAGGTGAAAATTGATTGATCAATACCGGTAATGACTTCATGTAGATGTTGAAAAGCATGGGTGAGATGATAGAGCCTTGAGGGACCCCAGCTTTTGTGGAGCACGGTTTGGATGACAAAGGTGAGGTATGAATGACATTAGTTCTGTTTCGAAGGTAGGACGCGATCCAGTCTAAAGCAGTCCTCTCCATGGCAGCTTCGTGGAGTCTTTGTATCAGAGTGTCATGGTCAACCGTGTCAAAGGCAGCAGAGAGGTCAAACTGTGTTTTTCAAGTCATCCCAGATGGCAAGAAGGGCAGATTCTGGGCCTCTTCCAGGACGGAATTCTGTTTGGAAGTCTGAAAGTATGTCATTGTCTTCAATTAATTTTGACATCTGGGCGAAAGCTGCTCTTTCTATCAGTTTGCCAAGGAATGGTCCATTTGTAATCGCTCTGTAGTTCTCAGGGTTCAGCGGGTCCAAGTTTGTTTTCTTCAGTAAAGGGCACATGTATGACTTTTTGACTTCTTCTGGAAATATTCTGGTAGTTAAGGAATCGTTGATGATTCTTCTTCCTGGAGTGGTATCAGAGGTTGGCATTTTTGGCAGCCCCGGCAGTGATGAGGCATCCGGTGCGGTTGATCATATTACAGACCTGCCTGGTGTGAACTTTAACCGACGAAACACTTGGCATAATGAGGTGGGACTTCACACACGACATATAAAGGACCAAGACTCCCCCCCCGGCTCATACCAGGAGACCCCAGACGTAACTTTAAACAGTAATTGGACTCAGCCGGTATTCAAGGACAGAGGGGCGCTGGTAAATATGGAGATATCGCCCCTCCCAAACTGTAAGCATCAATCAGGCCGGCTGAACTGGGGCGGAGTCAGTAAAATGTCTTCATTTACGACTAATTTTATTATTTATTTGTCGGATTTGTATAGCGCATAGCTGCCCCAGCGATGGGGCGTCCCAGCGCGACCAAAGACAATGAGAGTGGCTGGCGAGAGGGCAGTTATGCAAAAGTAGGGAAAAGCCAGGTCTTGATAGCTTTTCGGAAAACCAGATGACTCTGGATCTCTCTGATCGAAAAAGGAAGCAGATTCCAGAGTTGCGCCGCAAGACAACAGAAAGAGCGGCCCCCAGCTCTCGCTCTCACAACACGAGGGACACTTACTAAGGCCTGATTGGCCGATCTAAGAGGCCGCCGAGGCACATAAAGCTGAAGCAACTTGGACAGACCCAGGGGAGCCTGTTGAGTAAGGATCTTATGCGAAACACAAAGAGTTTTAAATTGGATTCGTTTCTCAGCAGGCAACCAATGTAACTTGGACAGGACATGGGAGACAGAAGCAGATCTCGGTAGTGTCACCAGAATGCGTGCCGCAGCGTTCTGGATCCTCTGCAAACGCTGAACGCAAGACTTATTGGCCCCAAGATACAATGAATTGCCATAATCCAGTCTAGACAAAATTGTCGCCTGGATAATGGTCTGGCGTACCCTAGGGGGGAAAAAGCCAAGTATAGGCTTCAGGCCGCGAAGTAGGCCAAAACATATCCCTGCCACGGCTTTAGCTTGTATATCAAACGTGAGTCCGCTATCGATCCAGACCCCCAGGTTCTTAACTGCCTCTTTAGGCACGGGGGCTGGTTTAAGGCTGTCTGGCCAACACTGCTCGGACCACAGGTCTCGGTCTTTCCCAAATAACAGACTAAGGTATTGACTCAAGGAATATGACTGCAAGGCTGGTAGGGCTGGGGGAGTCAGGCACAGGCCAGGCTCCCTTCTGTGGGGCAGGGTAGCATCCACACTCACCTGATGACTGAAAGGGCAGTGGAAGATACTTGCACATATCAGTCAGTCAGTTAAATCACTGTATTCGATACTTAAAAAATGAAGATCATAAAAGTACAAAAGCATACATTATAAAAATACACCTTAAAAATGCGGCTTTCATAGTACATAAATTTAAAACAACAATTTACTATCAGAGTAAAAATGCATAATTCATTAAGAAGGATTGTACAGTCACCTAGTCTTCCATGCGAGAAGTAAAAGGAAGCCACAGACTAACACACTAATTGGTCAGGCACTGATTCTAAAAAAGACATCCAAGAAAGACGTTGAGTAAAACGGTGTTTGTACATGAGCGGCCCGATGAATCTAATACGATGATCCTTGTAAAATTTGCAAAAGAAAAAAATATGTAAAATTGATTGAAGAGAAAAACCATCGCACGGGCAAGGGGGGGAGGTCAGGGATAGAATATATTCCAGCTGGATAGGAGAACATGCAGGAGAGCAGACTCAATCTGAACTTCACTAAAATGATTCAGTGGCGTGGATTGGTCACAAACGATAGATAAGGGGCTACGCCTTCCTGATCGATTGGGCCTTTTAGATATAATTTTACAGACACTTTTGAGCAATTCATCTTAAATCGCTCAGCTGCTCTTTGTTTAGAATATCGTCTCTTAATTTCTTTTTTGAGACGGTGGTGTAGTTTGATGGAAATGTAAACAAGTGCCCTAAGTCAAAGGAAGAGAGACTATTTTTGATGGGTGTTAGCCACAAGATCCTGTGTGCATGGTCGAGGGAGAGGCAATCTACTATCAGCCTCTATGTGAAATTCAGAGATTCTCTCCTTCAGATTGAGTGCCATAAAAGTGTTGGTGCCAGGATAATTGTGTATTAATGTAAGGACTTGCACATATCAAGAGTATAACATAGGAAAGGACGCAGCTACTCTGTAATGTCCTGTGACACACCTAGCCACCTGTAAGGAAGAGCTGGCGTAGCCCTCAACAATAACAATTTAGCCAGCCGAGCCGGCAGCCAGGGAAAGGCAAGTCACAGAGCATAATTAGAGCTGCTGTTTAGAAAAGGAAAACAAGGCAGGGCTTTTCCCTCTGCTCTGTTTTTCTACATGAACAGTCACAAGACTAAACAAGGTATTGGGCAACGTGTTTTTTTTCTGCACTTATGTAATTATAAAAAATTTAGAATGTCTCCGCATCTTTTACACATTGTGTTATATTGTAATTGCATTTATATATCGCTTACTACCCCTGACGAGTCATCGAAGCGCTTTTTTGGCGAGTAGCATGCCACTCCGGAACCCAAAAAGATTAGTGTTGAATTAGTATAGTGAAATATGAAAGTAATTCGAGTGGTGGACATGCTAGTCAGTTATTTGAATTCAGAAGGATAGCGGAGGGATAGAAGAGGGAAAATGGTTTGCATTTATAAAGTGCTTGCTACCCTTGATGAGGTGTTGAATCGTTTTTTTCAGCAAGTAGCACACTACTCTGGAACCCATAAAGGATTAGCGGTGAATTAATATAGTGAAATATGAAATTTGACAAGTGGACATGTTAGTCTGTTATTTTGATTGAAAAGGATAGTGGAGGGATAGAAGAGTGAAGGATTTAGACTTTTTTGGGGGGAGATCATAGCAGTGGTAGGAGGCTTGGGATGAGTAAAAAGAGATATGGAGGGGAGAAGTCAGAGGCAAGAGTTTAGAAAGGCTTGTTTTAGGGGATCAGTATAGCAAGGTGTCAGATGGTGCAAGGAGGGGTAGAGTAGGGGGGAGTCTAGAAAGGGCTATTTTGGGGATCATAATAGTGGTATGTGGTTTGAGATGAATGAGAGAGTGGGTGTAGAGGATATATTGATAGAGGTATAGGTTGAGAAATAGGGTAGTGCATTGTAAAGAGTAGTAGAAAGAGGTTTGAGATGAGTCAGAGTTGAGGTAGAAGATATATTGAGAGAGGTATAGGGTGAGAAATAGGGTAGTGCATTGGATATGCTGAATTAGAAGAAAGTGATACATATAAAGATCCATAAGTACATGGAAAGTTTATAAATCCATTAAGGAAGTAAGTATATGTAGATTAAAGATGTATTCAATAAACTCTGGTTTTCAAGTGTTGTATTTGAAAATTAATTTTATTAATTAAAAAAACATAATTTTTCTACATGTTTATACAAAGCAATACACATATATAGGTGCATCTCTATATTATAAATAAATGCGTATATACAGAGGAATATGCTGTATATTTCTGTTTGAGTATGGAGCTTATGTGGGGAAGAGCCAATTATTGAGTAGCTTTCTGAAGATGAGGTGGTTGTCGGTGGATCTTATGTTGTGGGGTAAAGAGTTCCATATTTTGGCTGCTTGAACAGAGAAGGATGTGCAACCCATGTTTTTTTTTTTTTGGATATTGTGATTTTGAGGCGAGGTGCCCCTCTAGAGCGGAGGTTCCTATGTTGAATGTGTTTGCTGATTTTATTCCTGATGAAGAAGGGTCCCATTCTATGTATCGCTTTGTGGGTGATACAAAGCAGCTTGAACGTGGATCTTCTGGCAAACGGTAACCAATGCAGGGCTTTCAAGGCAGGGGAGATGTGGTCTCACGGTTTGATATGCAAGAGTAGTCTGGCAGTCGAGTTCTGAATCCTTTGAAGTCTTTTCATACTCGTTAAAGGTGATCCGTGAAAGAGGCTATTGGCGTAATCGAGCTTGGACAGAACAAGCGAGATGGTAGCTTGGACCTTGTATGGAACTCCCAAATGTGGGAAGATTCGTTGCAAAGTTTTTATAGTAACAAAGCTTGATCTTGCTAGTTTTTCCACTTGGGCATTCATCGATAGCTTGGAGTCCATGGTCATTCAGAGGTTTCTTACTTCCTTCGATACTTTAGGCGGTGATCCCAGTTCATCAAGTCAGGTGGCAAGCAGGTCATAATGTTTCCAATCGTCACACGTGCGTATTTTCGTTTTGGGAGCATTCAATTTGAGATGACTCCAAGTCAACTGAAAAGTGGTGAGTTTCCAATGTCGTTGGGGCATTCCAGTTGAAGGAGTATTTGCGTGTCATCTACATAGTTATAGCACGTGAGGGGAAATTGATTGATCATTATCGGTAATGACTTCATGTAGATGTTGAAAAGCATGAACGAGATGATAGAGCCTTGAGGGACCCCAGCTTTTGTGGAGTACGGTTTGGGCGAGAAAGTTGGGGTATGGATGACATTAGTTCTGTTTCAAAAGTAGGACGAGATCCAGTCTAAAGCAGTCCTCTCCATGCCAGCTTTGTAGAGTCTTTGTATCAGAGTGTCATAGTCAACCGTATCAAAGGCAGCCGAGAGGTCCAACTGTGTTCTTCAGGTCATCCCAGATGGTAAGGAGGGCAGATTCTTTGCCTCTTCCCGGACGGAATTCTGTTTGGAAGCCTGAAAGTATGGTATTGTCTTCAATGAAATGTGACATCTGGGCGGACGCTGCTCTTTCTATCTGTTTGCCCAGGAAGGGTCCATTTGTAATGGGTCTGTAGTTGTCACGGTTCAGTGGGTCCAAGTTTGTTTTCTTCAGTAAAGGGCATTTGTACGACTTTTTGAGTTCTTCTGGAAATATTCTGGTAATTAAGGAATCGTTGATGATTCTTCTTACTGGAATGGCAGCAGAGGTTGTTAGAAGAATTGTCTTGAAAGTTTGTGGCGGACACAGGGCAGAAGGGCTGCCGGCAGGCCTGCTCGCTTTGACCAGCTCCATAAATTCATCATGTGAAATGTGTTGGAAGGAACTGAGAGGCTGAGTCAGAGTATTTTTGGATTGTTGTTTTGTAAAAGGGTTAGTGCTGGTGCCTTGTCTCTGTTTTAAGTACGAGTCCAACGTGTCTGCTTTGTTCGTGTAATGATTTGCCAGTTTGTCTGTGAAATCTTGAGTAACTGAATGAATTCCTTCTAGGCAATTTGGTTTACAAAATTTGTTGAGTATTTTATAGAATTCTTCATTTGCACATTTAATATTTTGACTTGTGTCTGAATAGTACCTTTTCTTTGCTTTTTGGTACCTGACTTGTATAATCTGTTAATGTCCTGTAGGTGAAGTTTGTCTTGTTTAGTTTTCGTTTTGAGCCAGGCACGTTGCAGCTTTCTAATTTGTGGTTTTATGTCTTTTATCTCTGTATTTCTCCAAGGTGCTTGTTTTCATTTGTTCTGTTGTGTGGTTTTGAGTAGTATCAGGATATCAAAAGGTTCCTGTAGCCACTCATATCGTTTTTTAACAGAATGTATTGTTTCCAGATCTGTACTGGAAGTTAGTTTCTGTTTCTAAGTGTTCCAAACTAAGTTTGTTCCACAGTCAATAAGTGGATGCATGTAAGGTGGTTTTAGGTGAGTCGCTTAGTGTTGTTTTAAGTTGGAAAGCAAGCAAATTGTGGTCTGAACATGTGACTGGAGTTATAGTTTGAAAGGTAACTAGTTCGGTATTAGCAAAAATGACATCTAGGATATGTATAGCGATGTGTGTGGGTTTGTGAACAATCTGATGCAGGTTCAGTGTGTCTAGGCCAGTGATTATTGTTTTGCGATGGGTCATATTGGGTTTGTCATTCTGAGCAGCAGCGCTTTTTATAAATATGACATGTTAAACTGATTCTAATATCGTTTTGCAGCAAATATCTAATTACTTTTTTGGTGTGTTAAATTTTACACTAGAGAGCCTACATTTATAGCCATCTTTCTAAACATGAGATATGTTTCATATGAAAGAGCAACACACCAAGGATTTAAGAAGAGTGTGGTAAAGGTGATGTTGACCATGTATTATAAGGAATAAAGTAGCCCTTGATTTACATTATAAGGCTGTTGCAACTCACCCCAGAGTTCCATAACCTTATAAACAAACTCAGCTTTTGTCCTAGTTCCTCTATATGGTCTTAGAACTCCTCTGTGAGCTGAATATCCTTGTGGTGTACAGCAGGTGGTACTTTATTTCGCATATAACAAGGTGGACGGGACGTCAATCACATTTCTGCCTGTGACCCATCCACCAAACTCCAAATCATGCCCCAAATGTAGAACAAAGGCCTATGGTTCCTGAAAGTTTGTGTAAAAGGCAGCACTGTAGGTTCTTTCACTCACTCATTGGTGTTATTTTCCCAATGCTCTGACATTAACCCAATGAAGAT
Organism: Triturus cristatus; assembly: GCF_964204655.1. Taxonomy (NCBI): domain Eukaryota; kingdom Metazoa; phylum Chordata; class Amphibia; order Caudata; family Salamandridae; genus Triturus; species Triturus cristatus. The sequence goes on from NC_140586.1 coordinate 921,169,838, forward strand.
AAGAGACAACTGACCCATTTGCAATTTATCAACATCTATCAGCAATTATCTGTTGTGTGTAGATTTAGATTCCGTATATATGTTTCCTGATTTATGCCCTTATATAGGTACAATTCATACTGCCCTTATTTAGGCATAGAAAATCCAGCCCTTATTTAGGCATTATCCATGCTAACCAAATACAGGCATGGTCTCCTACATCCGTCCATCCACGTCACAACGAGTTCTTGGAAAACCAGACTCTTAAGCCTTTAGGAATTTCCCTTGCTTGGATATTGATTTCTCCATGAACTCATTTATTATGCATGAACATCTATTCCTTAGGGGTTCATTCATGACGTTCCGATGCCCGACTTTTACGTCAATAGAGGCATTCCTAAACACCTTCAAGGTATAAATATACCTGCACTTGCCCTGGCAAACCACAGTTCCAGCACGATCCAGCTCGACTGCCTACTTGCGGTTTGCCACGGCAAGTTCGGAAGGAAATCGAGTTTCAGCCTGACGCACTGACCAGACGCTGTCATCCTCTTCGCAGAGAATCCAGCTCCAGTGTTTCTGACTCCCCCTTGCGGGGTGTTAGATATCGAGTCCCGGAAAGGGATTCCAATCTTGCACATTCTAAGGTATGGAGCAGACTAGAACTTGGAGAAACTTTTGGCAACTCTTGGCAAAACTAAAACTATAGCTATAGCTAGCTATACTTTAGAAAACAGCACCTACTTCTTACCTCATACTACACTTAGGTTAAGTACACTGGGGTAGAATTATCTAGAAGCATCAGATGAGTATCCACATTTTAGCCTGTGTTATTTATGTATGTATTTTAATTAATATATGTCATAGCTACAAACCATGCTATTGCAGTATTATTTTATCTTACTGTTAATTCTGTATATATTGTACTTCACAGCCTGTGTTACGATTGTAGCAGTTCATATCTCTTGTATGAGAAATAAGGCTGTTCAATAAACCCTTTTTATTGAAACGCCCGTCTCTATATTTCTGTAGAAACGAAGCATGCACGATTGACTGAGTGAAACTGTTATCTATTGTTTCCACGGGTCTGAGATTGTTCAGACTCTAAGGGAAACAAAGTTGTCATGTTTGTACGGTTGTCAGAACCTAATCCCTTCTTGAATATTCAAGAAGTTTCTAGTGACCTCTGAGTTAGCTGGCACACACAAGTAATTAAGTTTAATGTACTCGATAGAGACATACTGACCTTAGTCCTATGTCAAATCTATAGTGTATATTATTCCAATGCGCAGAGCTTATCAGGGATATAGGAACTACACTACATGGCGTCCAACGTTTGGTAAGGCACTAATTTAACGCTAGATACTAAAGTAACTCAGTCGTGCTTTTCTTAGAGACCCGGCTCACAATACTCCATAAGACGTCTGGAGTGGGTAGGGATAATATCTGCCATAGCTGAATAGGACAAAAGTCCTATGTATTAGCTGTTTGGTTTCTTCAACGTTGAAGGATACAGTGTTCCAAAAATATTGTGCACCTTATCTTTGTTCCCTTGAAAGATGCTCTGAAACTTTCATTAAACAATGACTGAAAACGGCACAAACACCGATACTGGTGGAGCTGCGGGTGACCATGTCGCAGCAGCTTTTAATCGTACAGGTTTTCAAGAAACCGACGAGGATGCTATAATCATCCATCCAAATGTAAGGAGAGCCATCACTCTAAAACCTATAAAACATGGTCTGACACCAAGAGGTGGTAGAGCAGTTTTTGTGATAGAGGCACATGAATCTCACCAGACAGAGGTATTCTATTCATGGATAGTATTCCCAGAATCAAATCCAGTAACACACTTGTTTCACTTCTACAAAGAAAATGATCCACCTGAGGAATATATTCCTTTTGAGGATATTGAAATTCCACTCACATACCAGGAGCATGAGCGCTGGTTTAACCCCTTGTATGCGCACGACGGCTCCCGGCCGTCATGCATCACGGTGGGCATGTGCGCACGACGTCCGGGAGCCGTCGTAATCCCGCCCACCATTTATTTCTCCTGCACAGTGGGGGAAATAAACCCGCACCCAAGGGGTTAAAGGCACCCTAAAACATTACAATCACATTACCAGGCTCGGTCCACTAGGTAGACCAGGAGCAACATGGCCGATTTTAGCCGGCTACACACCTCATCCGGACATTAAAGAAATGTCAGATGTAGAATTACTAGCTCAACGTAAGGAGCTAATTAAAATTTATAGACAATTGGTTCTCTATGTCATGCGGACTTTCACAGTCCAACCACCATTAACCATTCAAAATCCAGCCCCTCATCAGGGGAATACACAAAAAATCACTCCACAGACTTTACACGCAGTCATGGGTAAAATGCCCACAAAACGTGAATGAATTCCATTCTGGATAGCTCAAAAAATTACTCAAATCGAAGCAGTATTTCCTAATACTAGCCCTTATGAGAAACACAGAATTCTAACAATCTGTTTACCAATGGGGATCACACCACATCTGGAAGACTGCACCACTTGGGGCACCATCTTTGCTGCAATCTACACAAAAACACATGGTGTTCCGTCCATGGCGGTAATACCTGATGTCCTGAAACAGATTCAAAATGAAAACGGGGCAGAGCCTGCTCTGAATTTAGGTATGAAGTTACCTAAAAATTTCGACCAGATCTCAACAATAATATTAACTAATATTAAAGGAGAAGCAGCATCAGTGGCAATCCGCCAGAAATTAAGGGAATTTGATGTAACAGAACAACCACAAGAACTAGCCAGAATAATTGAAAAATCCTATGACGAATTAGAGACAGTTTGGGGGGAAAACCAGTTAAACCACAACTGTCTGAAAGTCCTGATAAGGTCTTTCCTAAAACACTCCTACCTCTTCTAAAAAGAAGTGGGAAAATAGCAAACAACATTCCAAAGAGAAGCGTTCTCAATCCTGAGGTAGGTATCCTCAAAAGGAGCCCTCTGAAAGGAGGTATAACTTCAGGAAAAGGGACAATTTGAGAAAACCTGACAGGTATCAAGATACTGATAAACGCTTCTCTCGTACCTTTCAGATATCACCCCAGATATCCAAAAGAAGAGGACGGTCAGAGAACATAGAAGAACGCGTGAAGTCCAAAGATGATCAACACGTTCTGAAAAACAATCAAAAACCTCAATTCTCCAAGAAGAAGGTAGCAGGTCTTAAGATCAGACATGCCGAGGATTCTGAGAACGCAACTCAGGAACGGAGAATGGGCTCAGACAATGTTGGACAGTGCAGCAGAAGTTAAAGTAGCTCGCCAGAACCTGAGGGGGCTTCTGAAGACAGTGGACATGAATGAGGACATTCAAGTCGAAACTGTAGGCACCAGGGTTAGTTCTCCGCATAGGTTGTATGAAATAACACTATGGATAGAGGGAGACATACCAAGAAAATTGAAAGCACTCTTTTGGGAGCATCTCTCAAGGGGTTATGATATACTTCTAGCAGAACAAAACTGGCCACCAGAATTTGTCAGGGAGTGCCCACATGGTGAAGACATCATTATGCCAGCCTTCTCCAATGATGTTCCAATACATTTAAAATATACTTATGCCAGGAAATGGGCAGTGGCCCAAGCCCCAGCATTATATAAGAATCATGTAGGATGGGATGAGGACTCACCTCACCACAAAATCCAGTTAAAAAAATCAACCAGCTGCACAAAGGCAGTACCCAGTTAAGAAAGAAACTAGAAAACAAGTCTGGGAGATCTTAGATCAACTTGAATTCCAGGGTGTGATTGAAACATGCACCTCATCAATGAACAATCCTTTGTTTCCTGTTTCCAAACCAGACACTACATATCGTCTAGTTTTGGATTACAGACACCTAAACTCATGTTGTAAAACATTTGCAGTGCAAAATGCACATAGCACAGCATTAATGAATAACATTGTGCGTAAAAAGTACAAAACCACATTAGACATTTCAAATGGTTTCTTTTGTCAAAATATTGCACCTGAAAGTAGATATTTGACCGCTTTCTCAATAATGGGGACCCAGCATCAATTTTGTCGACTGCCACAGGGGTTCAAAAACAGCCCGGGGTTATTCTCAGCAAGAGTAACAGAGTTACTGCAAATTTATGACGACAAGGCATTGTCATATGTCGATGATATATATCTGACAGACGATGACCTGGACAGACACTTGAACAGGGTGAACACCATTATATTGGGCTTCGCCTCTGAGGGTTACAAATTCAACTTTAAAAAGTCCTAAATTGCCCTTCTCAACGTCCTTTTGTAAGGATATGAACTTTCAAGTGAAGGCAAAAGCCTGGCAGCCATGTTTTTAGAAAAGTGTGCGCTGCTTCAACCTCCAAAAACGTTGAAAAACGTACAGTCGATTCTAGGTTTCCTGAATTTTGGAAGAGCATACATTCTAAACTACGCAGAGGGTTAAACCTCTCTACAAATTAATCAAACCTGATTTCAAAGCCACAACTTGGACACAAGGACACACAGAAATTCTGCGTGCACTTCAAACAGACATGCTAGCAACAAAACACTTGCAAACACGCGTAAATGTACGCAACTTAGTGATCCGAATCATTCCGGGTCAATGTGGATACACCTACTTAACTTTTAACAAACGTGAAAAAGTACCAATTGCATACAAATCACATTTGTATACACAAGCAGAAATGAAATTCACTTCTACAGAAAAGATTCTGACAGCAGTTCAAACCGCTGTAGCAAAAGAAAGAGCCCTAGCACAGGGGAAACAAATAATGGTTGTGACTCCTGTACTAGCCTTAGAGGCAGTTACTAAAGCTAACATTCCAAATGGAAAGGCTTTACATCCGAAATGGATACAATGGGTTAATTCTCTTGCTGCAACTGATGTTGAATATTTTTTTGATCCTTATTTGAAAACACAAGCACTCCTGCAATACGAACAGGAATGTCCTCTGCCTACTGAAATTCTCCCTCTTGATCAGTACGAATTTATAATTTATACTGACGGATCTGCACAACCCGCTACGGGGAGTAAACAAGCTTACAGTGCAGCTTGCGTGATTGTTAAAGGTGGTATGCCTGATGGTAAATTCAGACCATTGGTCACAAAAGCGTAATCTCTAGGAGATTGTACAGCTCAGCGAGCTGAACTGCAAGCATTCAAGATGGCACTTGAAAACACGGATCACGAATTCCCCACACTCACAGTGTGCGATTCTTTTTACTGTGTGCAATCTTGCAATGAATATTTACAGAATTGGCTTCAAAATGGTTTCAAGGATGTAAAAGGTGGCACAATCAAGCATAAAATGCTTTGGGAACAGGTACTTCAGTTGCGAAACGGACTACAAAACACTCAAGTGATACACGCGCTGAGTCATCAACGTGATGGCGTTCACGTTGAAGGGATTGCATTGGCTGATGAAGCCGTGAAAGTAGCTGTGCAAACGGCTTGCATTGCTGCAATCGCTCGTTCAAAAACGAAAATAGACAGTGAAATAATGCTGGCTGTCAATGCTTCAAGCAAAGGCAGCGGTGCACCGTTACCTAAAACATTTCCACTCATATATAATTGATGCGAACAATGTTCCGTTTGCTCGAAACCCTGGAGTGGGGGATAGGGTGATACCAAACATGGAACATAGATTAGGACTAATCCTAGCAGCACATGAAGGGATCGCCTCTGCCCATGCAGGTGTTTCCGCCACAGGATCGTTATTAAAACAGAGATACTGGTGGCCAGGCATTATGAAACAGACCAGGAATTATGTTTTGGAATGTTAAATATGCCAGAAGATGAAAGTCTCTACTGTGAAACGTCCTGCGCAGACGCCCCTGTTAATTTCAGATAAACCATTAGCATGTGTTTACCTGGACCACTGAGGTCTCTTACAAAGGGATGGTAACTATAAATATATCATGGTCGCAGTGGATTCGTGTTCTAGGTTCCTATGGATGTGACCTCAGCGCTCGGCTGATGCTTGAACTGTTATAAAAGATTTGCGAGTCTTTATCGGCACATATGCAATTGGCACACTGCATTCTGACCAGGGTCCTGCGTTTAGCTCCTGATCTTACAAAGAAGCCATGACCAGTTTGAGCATAGCATTGCGGTATTCTTCTCCATTCCATCCTGAGGGAAATTCTGTTGTGGAAAGAAAAAACCAGGACATAAAGCAGTCTATAACAGCTAGGGTATTAGGTTCGGGTGATGGGTGGGTCAAACACCTTCATGGGGTCCAGCGCGCACCTAATAACTTGCCAAGAAGCTCTCTAGGGGGAGTCACTCCGTATGAAGTTCTATTTGGAACTAGAATATTAGTACCGGACCTTGATATGCGAGGCACAGTGATGGAAAATAAGAAATTTGATATCAAAGGTCGTTTGGCTGTTTTACAGGACTTAAATGAACTAAGAACGAAACAAAGCAACGCGCTCCTGAAGCCAACCACCACTGAGGAAAAACCGGCCGTCCCAGCAAGGCCTGTCAGGATCCCAAAGCTTGGTGATCTAGCCAGAGAAAAAATTGCGGACAAGAAGGAGTTTGGGCCTTCTTACAGACAACCAGTACCTGTCCTAGCAATCCACGGATCAAGAACAGTACTTTTGCCACCCCTTGCCGGTAAAAAGGAGAAAAGATTTGTGTCCATTGACCTGATCAAACCACACTATGTGGCCGATACTAAGCAGTAGGCCAAGTGGATTCTGCCAATGTAGCAGACACACTCCTCTAGCTACAATCCAAGAGGTTCAAACTGAGAGACTCGTCACCTTTGAAGATTCTGCAGTAAGAAGTAAAGGATTAAGCAACAAAGCTATGGAACTTGTCCCTCTTGAAACCCAAATAACAGTTCGTCCTGATACACATGTCTACATCGAAGTAACAAGTGATCAACTAGTTCCAGCGATTTCAACAAATCATGATGCAATTCCAACCATTGACAGAACTGCCTCTGGCTATTTCATGAACTTTGATACGTTTTCTGAGGATCCCAGCGAACCTGAAACGACGCCAGCAGAAAGAACTTTCAAAGAACAAGCAACAGACTTTTTTCATCTTCTGAAAAAGACTTATCTGGTTTCACCATGGATTGAACTATGGATTGTTTTGGGAATATTCTTCTTTCTACTATGGTTAGCTCAGGTATTAACTCTGGGTATGCTGATAAATGGAAGATATATTCAACTGGACACAGCAAGTAAAAGTAAAAGAGTGAATTTACTTCTCCAGCCACACAAATCATCCCATCGTGAAGCAAGAGACTTGTCAGCAGTGAACATCACAGCCGTTCCTATACATGATGGTATAGTTTGGGACCAAACAGAATATGACATTTTTGGCCCTTTGGAGCTTTTGAAGATTCCAAATTTATTTAAGATTTCACTAAGTGACTTTATTACCTCTAGTACCCTTTCTGATGATTGGGACTTCAAGACTGTTAGTAACATGATGTCTGATCTAGAGATGTCCACAGTATTCACAAATCATGAATATTTAGAGGGTTCATCAGACTATGAACAAATGTATTGCTATAACCACTATGGTCATCATTCCTTGCATAAATCTGCAACACCTAGAAATGTATTTAGGTATAACCAATGAGAACATTCTCCTACGCCTCCAAAGGGTAGTTCGAAAACTTTTGCAGGCCACAATTTGTCTAATCCGGAAACGTTTTACTTTAAAAATGTGAACAAGACAGGAACGAAAAATATGTTAACCAATACGAAACAGATTTATTTTGCAGACTTTATTGCCCAACTGTCTAGACAAGGTTTCGACTTTTGGAAAGACAACATTGAGAAAAAAACTGTCTGGGATTCAAAAGACTGGGAAGTACAGAGGGTAGAAGCTTTGTTTAGAGCCTGTATCATCCTTGAGCAAATTATGTTTTTGAATGACACTGTCCAGCAAGCGTCTTTCCCTGGATTAGCCAGGATCAAAGACATGAACACTCCGACCATACCTATCCCTGCAAGTAATAGCATTACGCGGGGGAGGTCGACGTGCATAATATTTTGCAACACAACAGATCAGATCCAGAATGGAAAAAATGGTTGCTCTGGCCCACAGACACAAACAACTGTCAAGATCGATTCCTGAACAAAACACAGGGTTTCAGTATCAATAGGCCAGACCCACGCTATGTTCAAAGACAGCATCCAGGGGTAGTAACAACATACAGTGTAGGGAAACTATGCCTTGATTGGCTACAGAAAGCTACACTGAAGGATGTTAAATAACACTTAACTTTACTTCAAGAAGGCGCAGACCTTAGGGAATTCTTGCTAGGACCAAGAAAACTGCGTCAAAAACGTTGCATATATGCTGGTATCTACGCTGCATATAATGAAGCATGGAAGTTACCCAAGCAGAGACTGCAGAACGAATACAAGAAATTGATCGTATTAATTTAGAGAAAACTCTCTCTGTAGTAGACAATGGGTTAACGACTCTGTCGGACTTATACAAGTTCTCACCTGCCAACCGGACACATGATAACGACTGTAGAGCACTTACCCTTCAACTATAAGACACAATATCTGGTCACTCTAGACATTGAATCATTATACACAAACATTCCCCAAGATCTAGCCTTAGAGGCAGTGGCAGCACTTCTGGCTAGAACCCCGGGTGACAGACCAAATGAATTCATTCTGGAGTGTCTTGATATTGTACTTCATAACAACTTTTTTGAATTTGGCGATGATCTCTTCCATCAGATCAAAGGCACCACTATGGGAGCTTCATGTGCTCCTAGTGTAGCGAATACATACATGGGCGAATTTGAACTAAAACACATCTTTAACAAAATAGCCCCCTTCTATGAGAACATACAGGCTTGGCATAGATTTATAGATGATATTTTTTTCATCTGGTCAGGGAATGAACAAGACCTTCTACAATTTATTGAGTTGCTTAACCTCAGTGATGTGAATTTAAAGTTTACGGCCAAATACTCAGCAGAGAAAGTGGAGTTCCTAGATATTTGGATCATTGACGGTAAAGGTAACATCGAAGTTAGTCTTTTTAGAAAACCGACTGCGAAAAACACCATTTTACAACATAGCAGTTTTCATCCAAGTTGTCAGAAGGATTCCATCCCCTTTGGGGAATTCTTGAGGATTAGGCGTAACTGTACTAGCTTAAGTGAATTCACTTTCCACGCAGAAGAACTCCAGAAGAGACTTCTTCACAGAGGATACCCAAGACGACTAGTGAGACACTCCATGAAACGCGCCAAATACTACAACAGAGACGCCCTGATTTCTAGGAAGGAAAAACCCTCACTTGATAAGATCGTCTGTGTAGTTAACCACTCTAGTTTGAACAACAAAATTCAGAAGGTATTACACAAGAATTGGAAAATCCTTAATGCCTGTGAAGAAGACAGTGCTCTAGCTCCCCCAATCGTCGCATTTAGGAGAAATTCCAACCTAAGAGACAAACTGGTTCATAGTAGACCACGTTCACGCAAAGAACATCAGATGACTATAGATGGACTCCCTCCTATCTTAGGGAACCATAAATGTGGCAACTGCCATGAGTGCCCTTCAGCCATTACCACCCAAACATGCACCTATGGCCCTAAAACAGCCAAATTGAAAAGTCACACAAATTGCAGAAGCAGTAACCTGGTCTACTTAATACTCTGTCCTTGTGGACTAGGGTACATAGGAGAGACAGGCAGAGAGTTCAGAACTAGACTGTCTGAACACAAATCTGCGATCAGAACGGGAAAAAGACAAGCCCCAATGGTAAGTCATTTTCTGGATCTGCACCACACCGAGAAAGAACTTCGGTGGTTGATATTGGAGAAAATTATTCCTAAAGCTGGACGTGACACAGACAAAGTAAGAAAAGAAAGAGAATCCTTTTGGATTTTCTATTTTGATACAGTCCGTAAAGGTTTAAATGAAGAAATTGTGTGGCTGGTCATATAATTCCCTCATTACATTCTAAGTCGACCTGCTGGACTTACTATCATTAGAAGTAAATCTTTGTATCCACCTTAATTGTTTTTGTGTCTTAGTTTAACCAGTAAATGTACATTCAATCAGAAACATTCCACCTCCCTGAGTGGCTGTTACTGCTCCGATGATCTCTTATGACCATCTTTTTATTGGCTTTCTGATGTTATTGGTCGTGGGTACTTACCTCGCAAATAGTGTATAGTTCACCAGCTGAGAGGCAGCACGCATGGACCTGTCACGCACTTTTTTGCGAGCTCAGTCATTTATTAACTGTTCCTTTTTGAACACTTCAGCAGCGGCGTGGTGATTTTATACATACTTCGCTCGCCTTTGTCAGTACACTTTGTCTCTTCGGGGATGTCACCCATGCATCTACCAAGAGTACGCTTTGTTAATAATGGAATATTAGTAGAAACATGGACAGTTATATTAAAAATGAGTTCTGTCTGAAACCCTGTTACAGTCCTGCGCCAGATCTACTATCCCTATTAGGTACTTTTTTGACCCGTACAGTCAGCATATCCATCAGGGTTAGATATCAGGGCGCGTTTGGACTGTGTAAACCATGGATAGCCTCATACTACAATATGGCGCCCGCAATTCCATGTACATCCCTATGGACCGCTAGCTTCTCTCCCGTGACCCCGTGGGACACCTTGTGACTTTTCACTGGCCTATCTCAATACAGAGTGAGATTTAAAATCCGCGTTAGCATCACGAGTTCCGATGAACTTCCCTATGGTGATGTACGACCCAGATCGACACTCTGCAGTAATCGGGTAAGTCTCGTTAGCATCTCTCGGAGATGAAAGGAATCGCGTTTTAGACTAAGCGCCGGTCTTTACTGACTGCGCTGCATTTGCTAATCACGAGTGGCAAATCATAGATGCTAGCATCCTTCCATCATACCTTTTAAGTTGAGATTAGCATGCCCGTAAAGATATCTTAGCGTCCATAAAAGAATACAGTCTTTCGCTATCTACCTTCCGTCATTTTTGACGGGTTTCCTAATTCCATATTAAGCACTTATAAGAACTTTTTGTAAAACTTCGTATAGGTCGCGTTTAGCTAGTACGAGACAGCAGTCACCCTGATAGAATGAATGATAGATATATTCTCATATACATGTACTGCGAAGACGTGCCGGCTCTTCCGCAATGGCAATCTTCTTGTGGAGCCTGTATAGGCCGTGTTTAGTCTCTGTTTAACGGTAGACACATGACGGTATATTGGATAGAATGACGGTCAGGCATTATACTGAATACATAGTTTGAAATACTGTTGTCATTTCTCCAGAGGTAACTCTCAACAACATTGAGATCTGACCGCCCTGGCTGTAATCATACAGCGGACTGCGCGGAACTAAATACTTGATTGAAGAAGTCTTCATACGCATTTGGATTTGCAAATTTATTACTTTCGCAAATACGAAAGGGTAAGCATTCCTTTATGCCCTATACGTAGGTGGTGTGTAATCTATGCGTTACGGTAAACACATGACGGTACATTAGATAGAATGATGGTCAGGCATAATATTAAATATATATTTTGAAATACTGTTGTCATCCCCCTAGAGGTAATCCCAAGCAGCATTGAGATCGGACCGCCCTGGCTGTAACCATACAGCGGATTGCGCGGAATTTAACATTTGACTGAAGAAGTTCTCATACGCATTTAGACTAGCAAATTTACTACTCTCGTAAATACGAAAGGGTAAGCACTCCCTTATGCCCTATACGTAGAAAACAATACTTGGTGCTTTATGCAATGAAATGCATTTCAAATAACTGTTACTTTTTTGCTCAGACGCTGATTGCCCTTGGGTCGACTAGACAGACAAGATTGTTCCTGAACATCACTATTCTGACTAGCATTTTTATTGTTATCCAGGTAGTTTGTTTAAGAATTACTTTCTTTGTACTTTTAGGCCTCGTTTTCGTTAACCTTTAGGTGAAGGTCTCACATTTCTTTAGTTGCTTTTAAGGTTTTCTTTTTCACCTCTCATACATTGTGGTAATATGCTGGGTTTGTAGCACGTTTAAGATGATCCTAGATGTATTGACTGTGGATTTACTTAGGAATTATGAAGTCTAAACGTATTGTTCAAAATGTTTCCTGCCTCATCCTAAATTTTATATATCTATTTTCTACAGAAAACCCCGTCCCATTTTAGGGCTTGTTGCCCCTCCTGTTGGTGGCCCTGAAGAAGGTGGCTTTCCACCGAAACGCACGTAGGCCTACCCTATCCATCTAGAGGAGAGGTCCCAAGAGACCCAGCACCATCAGAAAAGAACTGTGCCAATTGCTGTCTCTCTCCCTTTACATTCTTGGGGGACTGTGCCAAACCTCTAAATGTTCATTGCAATTTTAATAGTATGAGTATGACTGATGTATGATTGAGAGTATGATGAGAGATTTGTTTTGCGCTATATTAGTGACGGGGTTATGCACATTTAAAAAAAAAGTGTTTTCTGTTTTGCATATCACTAATTGAATATGTATGTGAAGTGTTTATAAAATAATGGATGTTATTTTCTAAATAGATCCTATTGAATTGAAAAAAAGTGGAAAAAATAAAAATGGTTATTAAATAATACTCTATTTTTGCTTAAATTTTCAATCAATGTATTATGGTTGGCAGGTGTGAACTTGTATAAGTCTCTGTTAAAGTAATATAGGTCCTGATAGAGTTTTTTCAGATTTCTTCTTTGGTTGTTCTTCCCCCCTACTCTTGGACCTTTAATTATTCTTAGGGGGGGCCTATCTCCTAGATTTATTAACGACTCTGTCGTCCAGAATATATTCATTGGACAGCATTGTGTCTTCTGTCATAGACATCATGGAACAAGACTTAGTCATGTTGCAACATGGTCAGTCTCAGCTACGTTCTATCATGCTATTGGGCTAGACCCTACAAAACTTGCATGCAGGCTATGTGCCTTGGCGTTTAATCAATACTACGTCACTGTTTTCGGAATTCAATCTCGCTAATAAACAGATCAGACTGGCACAAAGGGGAGCAGACTACACTATGCTGAGCATTGAAAAACTGGAAAAATTACCATTCACAGTGGCAGAAAAACCCGCTACTGAGCGGATCATACATGGTAAAATTACTCTGCCTGTTACAACTTTCCATTTTCAGTATTGTCTAAAACATATACCAGTTGGCAAATATGAAAGGTTGGGTAAAGGATACATCAGGACATCCTGGGATTTACCTTATACACAGAGATGTTGGAGTGGGGAACGTGAAGTGTTTCTTAGCGGTGAAAACTGTGAACACACACTAAGCGGTTCTCTCCTTTGTCAGGGTATTAACTTACACGGGGCCTGTGATGGGTCCACTACAAACTTATCCTGTCACCTGCAAGGTTCACCGGCTGCAGTGATTAATCCAATTTTTGGGCAACTTTCTAATGGGTGTTACATTATGTTGAATGATCATAGCTGCTGTGGCATGTTGCCAGGTATTCCATATCTAGGTCTGGTTACATCCAGGGTCACTTGCTGTATGCAAGTCTTGTTTCCACAAATAGACACAGTCAGGGAGTCAACTTTGTGGCCTTCACTAAACATCTCTTCTATACGAATTGATACTCTAAGCAGAATGAAAGCCATTCTTTTACAAAAAACAGTGCCACTGACCTCGGCCAGAGAAACCTATGATATCCAAGTCGCATGGACTTCTGCGGAGATACATACCCTTTTGTATACAAACCGCCCTGTACATTTCTCAGAAATGTTAGGTCGTATCTTAAACTTGTCTGATACGAGCGGTATTATACATGTATTTAAGACTGTGTGTGCAGGACTGTTAGCACCTTTTCAAGCAGTCCTCGGAATTTTTCCAAACTTCGTGCACTCTGTGTTTGGCGGACTGCCGTTCCTTTTAGCACTCGTTGCAGGGATCCTATTTTTGCTCCTACTGCTACGATATGGCAAGCCTCATCACCAGCGTCCATCCAGGCACCATAGAGAGAACTATATTGCAGATGAAGTATCGTGAGCGCATCGTCCACATTTTGGGTTTACCTCGTCTACGAGAATTAAACACCACATGGTTTCTGTCATTCAGACCAATCTGGCAAGATTGCATTTTACCTGTTCTACGCTGCCTGCTCTGCGGTGAAGAATGCGTGCTAGACATCTGTCTAACACTCCCATCAGTCATGCCTACGGATGTCGATACTCTGCTGGACCCAGTAACAGCCCATGTTATGTGTTGTCCCCAGCGGCTACCAATCCTGATGACGGCATTCATTGAGATCTCACAGATGCAAATTGCTACTGCTGTGGTATGTGAGGAAACAACAGGCACGCAGGTAACATCTGATTCGAACATTGCTGATGCAACCAATGCTGAAGGCGATATTTCACATCTATGTGCAGTTAATCTTCTAAACGAGGTATTCAAACTTTGACCTACAGCGGTAGACGACTTTTTGTCTACGGGATTAGAAGATTTCATGTTTTCTCCAGATCCACACACTGGCTTTTGATTCAGGCACACAGTGTTCCTATGAGACTCTGAATTTGGCCTTCATTCTTTTCAGACAATGGAATTACTTTGGAACTTTCTCCTATGATAAAAAAAAATTCCTCTTCCAAATTTGTTGTTTTGCCCTTTTTTGGCACAGTAATCTACTTATAGTAGAACTATTCATAGAGAACAGAATTCTTTGACAAATTTCCAGGGACATTATGCCACCATGTCACATCAACAATTGATTTGTATTGACCTGATATGAAATGGTTTCAGACCCTTTTCTTCTGTATTAACAAGCCATTTCATCATGTATATATTTCTGGTTCATTCTTTTAGCATTTCCAATGCACACATATGCTTAGAATGAAATACTGAAATACTGCTTTTAATATGTACAGCAACTTATGCATAGCAATGTTTTAGCAATTCATGCGATACACTCTTTTAGATATGTTTAGTATGTTTGGGATTTAGTAATGTCGTTCATACGAAACTGGAGTGGGTGTTGTGTGTAGATTTAGATTCTGTATATAAGGTTTCCTGGTTTATGCCCTTATATAGGTACAATTCATATTGCCCTTATTTACGCATAGGAAATCCAGTCCTTATTTAGGCATTATCCATGCTAACCAAATACAGGCATGGTCTCCTACATCCTTCCATCCACGTCACAACGGGTTCTTGGAAAACCAGACTCTTAAGCCTTTATTAATTTCCCTTGCTTGGATATTGATTTTTCCAGGAACTCATTTAGTATGCATGAACATCTATTCCTTAGGGGTTCATTCATGACATTCCGATGCCCGACTTTTACGTCAATACGGGCATTCCTAAACACCTTCAAGGTATAAATATACCTGCACTTGCCCTGGCAAACCACAGTTCCGGCACGATCCAGCTCGACTGCCTACTTGCGGTTCGCCACCGCAAGTTCGTAAGGAAATCGAGTTTCAGCCTAACGCACTGACCAGACGCTGTCATCCTCTTCACAGAGACTCCAGCTCCAGTGTTTCTGACTCCCCTTGCGGGGTGTTAGATATCGAGTCCCGGAAAGAGATTCCAACCTCGCACATTCTATGGTATGGAGCAGACTAGAACTTGGAGAAACTTTTGGCAACTCTTGGCAAAACTAAAACTATAGCTATAGTTAGCTATTCTTTAGGAAACAGCACCTACTTCTTACCTTGTACTACACTTAGGTTAGGTACGCTGAGGTAGAACTATTTAGAAGCATCAGATGTTAAGTCACATTTTAGCCTGTGTTATTTATGTATGTATTTTAATTAATATATGTCATAGCTACAAACCATGCTATTGCAGTATTATTTTATCTTACTGCTAACTCTGTCCATATTGTACTTCGCAGCTTGTCTTACGATTGTAGCAGTTCATATCTCTTGCATGAGAAATAAGACTGTTCAATAAATCCTTTTATTGAAATACCCGTCTCTCTATTTCTGTGTAACTCTGTAGAAACGAAGCATGCACGATTGACTGAGTGAAACTGTTATCTATTGTTTCCACGGTTCTGATATTGTTCCGACTCTAAGGGAAACAAAGTTGTCATGTTTATGCGGTTGTCAGAAATGAATCCCTTCTTGTATATTCAAGAAGTTTCTAGTGACCTCTGAGTTAGCTGGCACACACAAGTAATTAATGTACTCGATAGAGACATGCTGACGTCAGTCCTATGTCAAATCTATAGTGTATATTATTGCAATACGCAGAGCCTATCAGGGATGTAGGAACTACACTACACCTCCCTTCCTCAATGTATTAAATGTGGCACATTCATGTGCAATACATTCCTCCTTATATTCACTGAAGAGTGACATGTGATATGTTGTACTAAGAGTTATGTGCTACGTTGTACTTGGTTCTGGAATAGGTTGAGGGCTGCAGGTGAGAATGGAATGATTGAACTGCGAAAGTTGGAGTTGGGTGCTGGAGTAGCTCTGACTTCTGATGGGTGGGGTCTCATGGACTGGAATAGATATCTTAAATAAAAAGAAAAGACATATAGAGTCCTGTGGACATTTATGCCTTTTCACACAGCACATTATCACTTGTATCAGTATCTTTGTGGTTGTCAGACATTTGGCAATGGAAAATAGAGAATCCAATAACCCCATAGGAGTCATCTGCGGTAAGAATATGGCATTCTATTACAAGAATGACGTCATCTCATAGCTCTGGGGATGAAGGTTCAGGGGCTAAATCCTTTTCTGATGTCACAATAAGAGTAGACCCTGAACTAGGAGGGCTTCTTGTTTATTAGAATGAATGTATGAATTATTTTAATGGTAAAGTATCTGGTAGCCACTGGGACCTTTGTGATAGTCCACATTTCTAATGACTGTCTGACAGCTTCATTAATGGGTCTGAGGCCCAGATATGGTTTCTGCAGGTGGGGCCCCCTTCTGTTTGGACAGTCACTGTTATACAACGTTACTAGTATTTTTTTGTTGTTGTTGCATATTTATATAGCGCTAACTCGACCCGAAGGTATTGGAGCGCTTTACATGTGCACTGTATTTACATTACTCATTCAGGCACGGGGAGAGTAAGTGATTTGCCCAGAATCACAGGATGTGGACGCGACCCCGAGGCTCGAACCCTGGTTTCCAGCACCAAAGTCGGCAGCGCAGCCGACGGACCACATCCTCTCCCCAAGTGTCCAAGGTAACCCACAAGAAAACATCTGTCAAATCGATGGCGTCTAAGAGAAACACCCCAAAACTCTAGTCCTCCCCCGCAGCCTGGGTGCAAAACCTAAATTAATTGTGGGAGGTGATCAGAATGCAGCGGACCCCTGAGTACCACTAAACATCTGAGGCACCCTGAACCAGTGGCTGTAGAGAGATGCAGAGGGACTCAAGTGGGATTCCCCCTTCCATAATGTTACCAAACACATACCTCTGACACCTAGGGTGAATTGGGGTGGGTGCCAGGCTACATGGATTTACTCACAGAGAGACAGCAGGCAGTATGCCCGCTTCAGTGCGGGTAAAAGGGCCTGTGCCCCGACTGTCGGTCAGCTGCAATCAAACCCTAGACTTCAGTTGTATGTCAGAAGATCAGCCACAAAAACACTGCCTGACACAGGTATTGTGCCCCAAATATCATTTATATAAATATTGCCGCGTTAGGTGTGGACTTTCTATTATTAAATCCGGTGGGGGGATGTTTTTGTGACAATATTTAGGACACAATATTTGTGTCAAACAATCTGTAATCACAGGTGCTCTGGTCCCATAGAGTCAGCTCCTCTCGTGGCGAGGAATGTCCATGTAGGGAACTGTGCCTTTTCCCAGAATCCCTCTGGACGGTGTGTTTTCATGCACCTAGATCTAATGGCACATGTTCACTCTGGAAACATGGAGGCGCTTTAACACCTTCCAGTTCATATGCTCTGATCTCGTAAAAGTGCCACTGAACGGGTTAATCCCATTTGGCTCTTGTCACTTTCGGTTGGGTGAGACCAGCAAAAACTGCAGATGTGTCATAAGAGTGACATGGCAAAAGTGTCCACATACACCACCTGCATGAGTGACTCTAACAACACATCTTCGGGCTGCCCAATCAAAGATGGCCGACTGCAGACTCTAATGACGTGTTTAAAATCCTTCCTCTAACATTTGCTAAGTCACATGTTTAACTAGTGAGTGGGAGGCAACAAGTTGTGTGATGTCGAAGCATGAAATATGAGAAAACATAAGACTGTGATGTCCCTTCATTAACCGTATTCAAAAGTGCCACTTACTGCATAAACTGAGCAGTTTTTTTGACTTTTTTTTAAAGTATAAAACTCATATTAGCATAGAATAGGTTAGGAAATCTAAAAATTCCATCTTTGTAGCAATATATTTATTAAAAATCTAAATCAACAGTGAACTTAGATTTTAGGTAACTGAATCCTAAATATGTTATAACAGTTGATCATGTTTTCCTGGGCGGAGAAGCTGCTGTGAATAACACCCACTAGGGGCCTCCTAATAAACAAAGGCCTTTACCCTTAGCATCAGAAGGGATTAGTGCAGGAATTCTGAAACTGCCCCCCCCCCCACCCAGCACTGGAAGGGCTCAGGGGATTGGCAAAAAGAGCAGGTTAAGTTTGTAGCAGGTTCAATACAGGTGATTGGAAGAAGCAAACAGAGCTTCACACCTATAGAACCCTATCACTAAAATATTTGGCTCACAGATAAAGATGTTCTCACTGCTAGGATTGGATGGACGCACTGGGCTAGGCAGAGGAATTCATGGCTCCCACTTTTAGAACCAACAGGCTTGAGGGATTGGAACAATGACTGAGCGTTACCCCTCTGGAAATGAAAATATAATCAGTCTTCAAAAAACAACAAACTGAAGCTGTAGTCAGGCTAACACAATATTTATTACAAACATTGGAGGCCAAACAGTACATTTCATCAGGCTGTGAAAGGGGCTTTATAGAATAACACACAAATGTAAACAGTAAAATGTCGTATTACAATGTTTCTGTTTTATTTTCATTTATATGGAAACGTTCCAGTCACTGACACATGGTTTAGTGTCGTGTGCAAAAACAACAATTGATGGACAGAATGCAGAACAATGTCATACATTCACTCCAGTACAGAGATCTGGGCCTAAATCCATCGGTTTTTTGCTCACCATGCCATTCCAGTTTGAACCCAGCCATATGCAAATCAGTCTTGACCCTGTGCCCCATGGGAACAGTCCAGCCCGAACTGCCAAGCCAGGTCCTCCCTGGACTGGAAACAAGCATCCTAGGACCGGTTTCGGGGTTTCACCCCTCATCAGCCAAACCCTTTAAATTTCACCTTGTCATGGAGCTCAGGTTTAATTACTACCACTTTTAATAGGTGCTTCTCAGCGCAGTGCTATAACATGAGGTTTTAATGTCAATATTTCCACGTTAAACAAACACACTTTTTTGAATTTTGAAGATTCTTTCTCATATTTTCGGTCATGTTTTCTGTATGATTTACGAAGCAAACATGTCCAGGGCTCGTCTCGTTCAAGGGCCCTAAGAGCCCAGCCAGGCCCTTGGCTCACCTCTGGCTTGGCTCATCCTGTCAATCTGTTGGCTCGCCCCCCTCCCCCCCCCTACTGTGCACGCTGGGTAGTCATTGCACACAGTGGCTTTGTCACACATGCAAATAATGCTGTTTCCTTCTGCAGTTTTCCATGCTATCTCAGAAAGCCCCCCCAATATTCCTTAAACCCTGCATGAAAACAATCGACTTAAAGCGCGGGATTGCCGGTGTCCTTTTTCTTTTAATTGACTCTCTCCTTCCTTTCCATCCACTGCATGCCTCCTCTCTCTGAGCATGGCCTACTCTAACACAAAAGCATGTTTCCCTTAATCCCTATTATTACATCTCGTGTAGGGGAGAGGGTGTGGCGTTACAGCCAGAGCTGCTGATTTTGGAGCTGTAGATACAGGTTCAAGCCTTGGCATCGGTCCAACATCCTGTGATTCTTGGCTAATCATCGCTTAATCTCCCAGTACCAAAATAAATAAATAAACAATGTGTCCTCGTGCAATGTAACTGGTGTTCATGTCAAGCTCTCCAATACCTTCAGGTCGAGCGTGAACTCTATGAAACGACAAAAAAAGTGTCCACGCCTTAAGTCAAGGATCACAGCCTTGCCTTGAAGTCATACTCCTGCATCCTGGCAATACCGAATCTTCTGTAGTTCATCCATGAATACCCCCAACCATTGCATGAAATTCCCATATCCCCCCCACTAATCATAGCACCTAATTCCTACTAATGTAATTAACCACATGCAAACTGGAGTAAAGGCGCAGAACGGCTGTTGTTGAGTGCAAGACTAATCCCAATAACCAACAAAAACTGAAAACCCCACTAACACTGGTGCCTGGAGTGGCATGCACAACAATGACTCGTCAGGGGTGGTGGGCACTACATGATACAATTACAGGACAGCATGTAACCGGCACTAAGACTAACACCATCCCCTCATCAGTCAGGCAGTCGGATGCAGCTCATGCGGGCTGCCTATTACTTCCCTTTACTGCCCGACAGTCTTACGCTCCATCAGACAAACCTACTATAAGGTATATCCATCCTCTACTACTGTACCAGTCCACAGCAATCAACCACCCATGATCATCTGACCGGCATGAAATAACTGAAGAGATTTGCCACACGCCACTGGTAAACCGATGACACAGATTTAGTCCTCCACTGTAGGTCCTGACTAGCCACATAATATGCTCACTTCTTGCCATCTCACAATTGGGATGATATTAACCTCTTACACATAGTGCACACTTTCCCTGTTTGCACCACGGCACACCTTAACCCCTTCTGTGCCACGCCCTTTCCCCCTCCTGTGCCGGGCGTTACATTAGTGGGTAGGGTTCATGACGAGATAGTCTCGTCATGGGCACAGCGCGACCGTGCTCCATGACGAGACTATCTCGTCATGGGCACTGAAGAGGTTAAAACAGGTGCGCCAGGCCCAGACAGGGAAATTGCACCCTATTACATTGAATGCGCTGCCCCCAGGGCAGCTGCGAACTTGTGCTGCTCTGGGGGCAGTGCATTCAAGAGAAACAAGATGGAGCAGCGTTAAAGCAGCCGCTCCATGCTTTACTGTGCAGGCGGCCATCCGTCTGCACTTTTAAGAAGGGAGACAGATCTCCCTCCAGAGGGTTGCCATCAGGGGGCGCACTCGCAGTGCGCCTGCCTACGGCTTCTTAGCCCCTCTGCCCGCATCTATTACACGGTGCGGGCACAGAGGCAAAGGGATGCCATCATTTGCATGGGGCACGCCCCAATGTAAATGATGGAACACCC
The DNA here is from genome assembly GCF_964204655.1 of Triturus cristatus. Classification (NCBI taxonomy): domain Eukaryota; kingdom Metazoa; phylum Chordata; class Amphibia; order Caudata; family Salamandridae; genus Triturus; species Triturus cristatus. The sequence continues at coordinate 921,191,131 of NC_140586.1, forward strand.
TCATGTGATGGCGCTGTATGTGCGACCAGTGCTATCTGTATTACAGAAGGGGCAGCACAATCGTCTGTGGCCCCTCTGAAATCACAAAGGACGTTGCCCATAATTTGTGCAGTGTCATATTGTCAAGGAGTTTGACACAAGTAGCACAGGCAGATCTTTCTGAAGAACCAGTTTTATGCACATGGTCTTTTTAGGAGGGGCAGTCTTCAAAACAGAAGTACAGCAAACGTGCCTTGAAGCTAGAAGTTTGCTCTGAATCAACCCTTCTTCAGGTTTGGTGTAAATCTGTTTAGTCGTTTGACTTTAGTTGCAAAGGGTGAACCTTAGGGGATTAATACTGTTATCATATACCATCATGCGAAGATGTGAGGGTGATTTGTGTCTTAGTACAATAGAACGCTGGGGATATTGGGTGGATTTCAAAGGCGGCATGGGCATTCAAAGGGATAACAGCACATTTATTATATAGGGCTATGCAGTATTTTAGGGAAGGTATAGTGTAGCGATAAGGGTGCTTAAACCTTCTTGTTGGAGGAGGTGTTCCTTGATCAGTTTTTGAAAACTTGAGAAGACATTGAGTCAATGTTCTGCTGGAATCAAACTCCAGTGACATGGAGAGCTGCCTACTCTTGAAGCTCCCGCGTGCCTTTAAAAGAATGAGGTGGGTTTGTAAGGGCTAAGTTGTGCGTCCCCTACTCCAGGGCAGATGGGGACGGGGTTCCAGAGAAGTTGTTACTGACACGGTTGTCACAGGATCTAATTCCCAGAGCCTCTATATTGTAATCTTTTTTGATCCCTCAACAGTTCTACGTTGAAAAGTTAGATGAATGTTCCATCAAGGTAGCACCCAAAATGCACCCCTCTTTGAGCCACAACTGCCTCTACCCAGGCCATATGTGCACTCCAGCAGTGGCAGAACATCTGGCAGTCTGGACCTTACCTGTGGCCCTGTGGGGGAGGCTCCCTTGGCACTCCCCTTCTCCTGGATGGATCCTGCATATTGTAGTCTGTTTCCATCCAAGGTCCAGTCATCCCTGTGAGTGGGGCAGGTTGTCCAGCAGAGCCCCGTTAAAAGCACTCTGGACATGTGGGGGCCTGGTCACGTCACCAGAGTCTCTAGCAAGTGAGTTCTGAAACACAAGCCACGATTCGCTAAGGATTGACTTTTGTTGCTGTAATATGTAATATGTATGTCATTGTATTGCAGCTTTGCACTGCTACTGAATTGTTCCATTCCGATGGACACCGATATGGTGTTGCTGTTTATTTTTCTAATATACACGTAGGAATTAGCTTACCAATTACGGGGCATATTATCAAGGTCCGGCGTTAAAATTCGCCAGAAAACTGCAGCTAAAGTGGCGATAATGGGCTTGATAATATGCCGCAGAGAATTCCTATAGAAGCCCAGGTTCCGGTGTGAACATGGGCTTCTATTGGAAGTCTCTGCGGCATATTATCAAGCCCATTATAGCCGCCGCTTTAGCGGCAGTTTTCTGCCGATAAAACGGCGATAATTTTAACGCCGGACCTTGATAATATGCCCCTACGTCTTTTTCTTCTAAAAGAAATGTTTAATGTTCTTTCTTTCAACTCTATTTTGGTTTACATCCTGTTTCCTTATATTTTAGCTTTGGGTAATAACTTTGGGGCATATTTACAAGCTGGCGATAAAAAATTATCGCCGCTTTTGCGGCCGAAAAGCGGCGATAATTTTATCGCCTAATTAGCAAGGCCATGCTAACGCGTGAAACCTTGCTTTAGCATGGGGATTCCTAACGCCCAGCTTAAGTAGGCGTTCCTGACCTAACATGACAGGAGAAATGTCGCCAAGCAACATTTCTCCTATCATCAAGCCCCACGCCATGAAGCATAGATAATTATCCTCACGCTAAGAGCGCTGAGCGATAATTATCGCCGGGTGTTGCTGATATGCCCCTTTGTTCTGTTAATATGCGTATGTAAGTTTTATTTTTACCAGTGTAAAAAGAAGCAGCTATAAGTATTCCCATTTCCCTTCCCATTTAAATACAATTATATTACACTGAATGAGAAAGAAACCCTTATGGAGCGTATTTTTCACCTTGGCACCTCCGAAGAAGGGTCTTGTTGCCCAGAGACAGTTTCTATCTAGAAAGTTATTCTGGGGCTCGTTGTGAGGACGTATTTTCCGGTCCCAAAACCTGCGAGTTGGTAACAGGCTAGATGGGTTTAGCAAACCGCTGGCAAACCTGGACTCGAATGCGGTCCGGAGTAATAACAGGAAGCCCCGTGTGCGCTCTGCTTTGGGACCACGCATGGGGTGTTTTCATGGTGATAGATTATGGATATGTGTTTTTATGTCCTACTTGATATGAGCACACCTACACTGTTTATGTGATTTCCATAGGATTTTGTGACTTACTCCAGTTTAATACAGTTAAGGAATACGTTTCTCTTTTTTCAGTAGGTGAGACAGTTAGGCACTTTGGTCCTGAAGAAAGCCTGAGGATGCATTAATCACCAGTTGAAGGACTGAAACATGTCAACCTTATGAGGACAGTGAGCAAGTTAGCATAGTACATACCTAGAGGCATTTGTACAAGGAGTTAAACCCGCCGTAACGTCAATTTTATGACGTTACGGCAGCTTTTTTTTAATCACCGTATTTACAAGTTGCCACTTACCGCAGTTAGCAGCAGTTAGGCGTTCCCATGCAAAAACTGCAGCTAACCCCACTTCACGATATTTACAAGAAATTTCTTGTTTGGTGCATAACCAAAAAAAAATGCCTCTAGCTCCAGTTAGAGGCCGTTTTTAAGACCAGAAAATAGCTGGTCTTAAAACTGGTGCAAACTCTTGGGACCTCATTTCAGAAGGGTTTGCTGCTGGACAGCGCTGCAAGGAATGTTGCTGAGCTGCCCTGTGACAAAACGACAGGGCACGAATACGCACCATCAATAAGATAGGCAATAAGACAGGGCGCATTCCTGGGCCTCATTCATTAACAGTATTGCATCGCTGCGACAAAACAGCGTTGCAACACTTTTCACTATGCCCTTCTTGCGACACATTATGCACTGTACGGCGCTCAATGTCGCAATTAATGACAGATTCGTATGGAATCCTGATGCATCTGTCAGCACTAAGGACACGCATTGCTGCAGTTGTGTCACAAGAATGAAGCAACTCCAGCATGGCGGGGCCAGCCTATCCCTGTGGCACTGTGTAGGACTTGGCCTTTATGGCTAAATTTCCCTAAAACTTTTTGCTTTCCCCCTAGACCGTTTTCCTGACAGAGTAGCCAATTTAGATGCTTTAGGTGCTTTGCCACTGCTGATCAGTGTCAAAGTACAAGTGTTCCCTGTGTAAAGTGTAATGGTAATTGGTTGGCCATAAATGGTATGTTTGCCTTACTAGTAAAGTCCCTAGTGATGTGCACTGTGTGTGCCAGGGCTAGTAATGCAAAGGCGCGCAGAGAAGGGAACTCAGGCCTTCAGTGTAGGGCCTGCACGCAGTTTGCTAAGTTAGCAAGTTGTCCTGACAAGTGCAACCACTTGTCAGGCCTTACTTTCCCTTTTGCGTACACAGTGGGCACCCCTGTGGTATGTCCTGGATAACCCCTGGGCAGGATGCAGTGTTAGAAAAAGGCAGGACATATACTGAGGTGTGTGTTATGTCCTGACAGTGAAAAACACTCCATTTCGTTTTTCACTGGTGAAAGGCCATTCTGCCCATAGGACAGAATGGGGGAGGCCGGGTACTGTGTTTTGTTAGCCTAGTTTCCTATAAGTTTAAAATGGAGAGGTGAAGTTTAGTATGTATGAAATCAGGGGAACTACCTTTACAACGCAACTTTTACAACGCTATGCTATTACAACGCATTTTTTACAACGCAAAAACTTTTACAACGCATGCTTTTACAACGCATGCTATTATATGGTAAGTACTTTTACAACGCATATACCTTTACAACGCATTCTTTGAAAATGCCTTTACAACGCATGCATTTACAACGCATGCATTTACAACGCATGATGTTATATGGTAAGTACTTTTACAACGCATATACCTTTACAACGCATTCTTTGAAAATGCCTTTACAACGCATGCATTTACAACGCATGCATTTACAACGCATGATGTTATATGGTAAGTACTTTTACAACGCATATACTATTATAACGCATTTTTTAATGTTGGTATTTTATTATAAATATATCAATATATCGTATAATTAATTTTAATTAAATAAAATATAATTTTAAAAAAGTGAGTAGTTTTACAAAATATTAATTCTTGAGTATTTTGTCTAATAGAAATGTTGTTTTTGGATAGTTAAAATAATACTAGAGTATTTCTCTAAATAGAAAGAGTATATTTAAATTTAATTTGATACATATTAGTTAATAGTGAGTTTTTTAAAGTTAAATTAATACTTGAGAATTATTCTAAATAGAAAGATTTTTTAATATTTAAATTAAAAGAAAATAAGAGTGAGTAACTAAATATTAATACTTGAAAAGTGAGTAGTTTTTGAAAATATTAATACATGAGTATTTTGACTAATAGAAATGTTTTTTAGGATAGTTAAATTAATACTTGAGTATTTCTCAAAATAGAAAGATGTTGTTTAAATTTAATTTGAAACATATTAGAGTTATTAGTGAGTTTGTAAAAAGTTTAATTAATAGTTGAGAATTATTCTAAATAGAAATAGTATTTAATATATTTTTTTTTAAAAAAGAGTGAGTAACTAAATATTAATACTTGAGTATTTTTCAAATTTTAATGTGTATTTTTTACATTATGTTATTACTTGAGTTTTTTTTGAGAAAAAAAAAATATTATAAATTTAAAAAATAAAAATAAAAGAGTACTTAATCAGTAATAAGAATGATTAATACTAGAGTATTTTTAAGTTTCAAAAATAAAATATAATTATTATCTAAAAAATGGAAGAGTACTTTTTGACTTTTTTAATAAATATTTAGAGAAATTTTAAAAATAAAATTTCAAATATTAAAATATTATTAATATTTAAAGAGTAATAAAAAATGCATTTTAAAAATAATATTAGTTAAAAAAAAAGAGAAGGAAAAAAAGTATTTACTTTTAAAAAAAAATTCCCACGGTTTTGCATTGAAGTCTATGAGCTTATTTGTCCTTCATTTATTTTGGCAGCTTCTGAATATACAACCCGCGGAACAAGAAAAGAAGGATCAGAAAGAGAAGAAAGAGGAAGTTTTGAAGGGAAAAGACAAAAGAGTCGAGGTAAGGAACATATTTAGTAAATTTACATATAAATAGTTACAATTTAGAAGATTTAATCACTTTTTAATAAATAATAACAGCAAACAATTTTTGTTTTAAAAATATTTATTTATACAAAAATAAGGAAAAAATAAACCATATTTTTATTTAATTTTGCAATGTAAGTAACATTTTCCAAAAAACATATTAATATTTTATTTACATTTATAAACATTTATTAACAGATTACTTAAATAAAGTAGTCCGTTGAATATTGTGATGCACGCGATGACGTAATGACGTGAGCGTCGACGTAATGCGCCATTTTGCAGAGCATCGGAGGAGGAAGCAGCAGGAAGCTGATCTGCGGTCAGGTAGGAAATACTTTCATTTGATATTATAGATTAAACCTTAAAAAGGGATACATATATAGTGAGGAAAGAATAAGGAGAGGTTGCGGGAAAACTAATTGATGTCTTAAATGTTTTTAAACATGTCCACATTAATGTCATTAATGTATGCCTAAGTCGGGTCGCGAAAAGTTATTTTTTGATTTAAAAAAAGTTTGTAACTGTTAAAGAATTTAAAGTTACTGTTCAGGAAGTTGATTTGTTTACTTAGGAAGTAACAAAAGTAATGTCGATCTTCATTTCGATTTGGAAAAAAATAGCGCACTTGTAAAATTTGGAAAATAAAGATTGATTGAAAAATGGTGAATAAGCAGCAAAGTGAATTTTTGATTATGGTTTGACGTTTAGAATTTAGATATGTTTGAATTTTGGTGATTTCTTAGGACGGAAATTATAATGGAAGTTATCGGTAATTATAGTAATGGTGTTCCGATTTAGAAAAATTGTACAAATACTGTGGGTCAGTAAATTCGAACACATTGGAAGTTTTTTCTTGAAATGAAGATTTGTTTAAAAAAAAAAAGGACCCGACTTGTTTGTTTGTAAAAGTTTTTAGAAAAAAAAATTGTATGCCAATTGTAATTTGAAAAATATTTAATTTTAAAGCAAAGCAGGAAAGTAAGTTAATACATTATTTTAGAAAGAAAGAATGTTAGAAAGATTTTCCAGGTAGTCTATAGCCACACACAACGAAAATTGTTGTAGAATTGCCAATAGTCTCTCAGACATTTCCCTTGTTTTGACTGTTACTCGTGGGTTTAGACTACCTGCGAGTGTTTGGGCTATTCTCATTTCCTGAAAACTTTGCTCCTTCTTCAAAGTTTCCAAAAAAGAGTAGAAGTTTGGATGTGGTTTGCCAATTGTGTGGTTGAAGGAGTTATGCCATCCCTCAATGGCATTGTTTGTTTTTGCTTCTCCCTCTAAACAACTCGTGTAGCAGTTCCACCACTCCACATGGAATCGTGGCTTCCTCCTGCGACCCGATCTGCTTAGGTGTCCAATCCATGTGTCCTCAAAATAATTTAGAATGGGTGCCAATTTTCCTTCGTTACTCGTATAATAAACAGATTCTATAATTGCAGTGTAGTACTCGTCCACACTATCGGGAGGAACAAAACAAAGTGCAGTTAATTTTTTTAGTTCAAATTGTAGTTTGCTATCCCGAGAATATTCTGCAACTAGGGATGTTTTCTGTAATTTACGCCAAAATGCCTGCGAAAAATGAAAAAAACATCCCTGAATTTGGGTATCCGTGTACGTTTTAGTGATCACATTGATCATGCTCAATTCAAAATCAATAATTATTTTTCGAGGACTTGAAGATGTTTTACTTTTAATCACTGATAAAAGTTCAGTGTATGTTGCAGAAGTCTTATCAGGTAGCAAACTATAAACTAAGGGAATAACACTATTGTTAATTTTAGCATGTATAGTGTAAATTTGAGTGAAAGGATGGGGTGTACTTTTAAACGTCCCATCCATCATCCAAATTTCACTACTTTCTAACTTAGCAAGGTTACGTGGGGTACTAAAAATGAGAATTCGTTTCTGAGGGTTTTCGTTGTCATGCAGAAGGAAAGGTTCATCAGAAAAAGAAATAGAAAGATCATGAGGAATTCTAATGTCAGAGAAAGAATGTGGTGTAGATAATTGAATGTTACTTGCCTGCTTTTGTCTCTGAATAATTCTTCCCAAATTAGGAATTATAGGCATGTTACTAGCAACATGACTGGGGACATGCTGTGCAACCTCTCTTAAAATGGATCCTGTAGAATCATTGGAGGTGCTTGCAATAGCTTTCATTTCGTTTATTGTTTCTCTAATTTCTACCTCCATTGCAGAGGCAGAGTGGTTATGTTCAGTGGTTTTCACAACTAAATTATCAACAGTAACCGCTCTGCCACTGCAATGGGTAGTGTAGTATTGCACACACCTCCAATGATTTCTAGTTAAACTTATTCTTTCCTTACTATATATGTATCCACCATGGTTTAATAAATTTTTGCCCTTCTTGGATTTAATAAACTTTGCAGCTTCCAGACTAGACATTATCTGAAAAGAGAAGAGAAGAAAAAAAAATTAGCCTGACAAAATAAATGAAATACCAAAAACATAACATTTACACCATCCAACACTTTCCCTACTGCTGCACCTTCCTGGAGTTGGAATAGTAAATTGCACCCCTACTCTATCCATCACTTTCCCTAATGCTGCACCTTCCTGGAGTTGGAATAGTAAATTGCACCCCTACACCATCCATCACTTTCCCTACTGCTGCACCTTCCTGGAGTTGGAATAGTAAATTGCACCCCTACACCATCCATCACTTTCTCTAATGCTGCACCTTCCTGGAGTTGGAATAGTAAATTGCACCCCTACACCATCCATCACTTTCCCTACTGCTGCACCTTCCTGGAGTTGGAATAGTAAATTGCACCCCTACACCATCCATCACTTTCCCTACTGCTGCACCTTCCTGGAGTTGGAATAGTAAATTGCACCCCTACACCATCCATCACTTTCTCTAATGCTGCACCTTCCTGGAGTTGGAATAGTAAATTGCACCCCTACACCATCCATCACTTTCCCTACTGCTGCACCTTCCTGGAGATGGAATAGTAAATTGCACCCCTACACCATCCATCACTTTCCCTACTGCTGCACCTTCCTGGAGTTGGAATAGTAAATTGCACCCCTACACCATCCAACACTTTCCCTACTGCTGCACCTTCCTGGAGTTGGAATAGTAAATTGCACCCCTACACCATCCAACACTTTCCCTACTGCTGCACCTTCCTGGAGTTGGAATAGTAAATTGCACCCCTACACCATCCAACACTTTCCCTACTGATGCACCTTCCTGGAGTTGGAATAGTAAATTGCACCCCTACACCATCCAACACTTTCCCTGCTGCTGCACCTTCCTGGAGTTGGAATAGTAAATTGCACCCCTACACCATCCAACACTTTCCTTACTGCTGCACCTTCCTGGAGTTGGAATAGTAAATTGCACCCCTACACCATCCATCACTTTCCCTACTGCTGCACCTTCCTGGAGTTGGAATAGTAAATTGCACCCCTACACCATCCAACATTTTCCCTACTGATGCACCTTACTGGAGTTGGAATAGTAAATTGCACCCCTACACCATCCAACACTTTCCCTTCTGCTGCACCTTATAATGTTGTTTAAAAATACCTTGATTTTTTGAAATTGGTTTCCTTGCTGAGTCTTCAACAGTGGGAATGGCCTGTAGGCTGGAGTAGACACTTGGGTATTGATTGGAAATGTAAAACGAAAAGAATTGTCTGCAAAAGTGATAAATTGAAAAAATGAGAAAAATGAACGTTGTAGAGAAATGCAAATTTACAATAACTTTTTGCAAAAATTAATTTCATTTTAACATATAGTACATAACACTTTCCCTACTGCTGCACCTTCCTGGAGTTAGAATAGTAAATTGCACCCCTACACCATCCATCACTTTCCCAACTGCTGCACCTTCCTGGAGTTGGAATAGTAAATTGCACCCCTACACCATCCATCACTTTCCCTACTGCTGCACCTTCCTGGAGTTGGAATAGTAAATTGCACCCCTACACCATCCATCACTTTCCCTACTGCTGCACCTTCCTGGAGTTGGAATAGTAAATTGCACCCCTACACCATCCAACACTTTCCCTACTGCTGCACCTTCCTGGAGTTGGAATAGTAAATTGCACCCCTACACCATCCAACATTTTTCCTAATGCTGCACCTTCCTGGAGTTGGAATAGTAAATTGCACCCCTACACCATCCAACATTTTCCCTACTGATGCACCTTACTGGAGTTGGAATAGTAAATTGCACCCCTACACCATCCAACACTTTCCCTTCTGCTGCACCTTATAATGTTGTTTAAAAATACCTTGATTTTTTGAAATTGGTTTCCTTGCTGAGTCTTCAACAGTGGGAATGGCCTGTAGGCTGGAGTAGACACTTGGGTATTGATTGGAAATGTAAAACGAAATGATTTGTCTGCAAAAGTGATAAATTGAAAAAATGAGAAAAATGAACGTTGTAGAGAAATGTAAATTTACAATAACTTTTTGCAAAAATTAATTTCATTTTAACATATAGTACATAACACTTTCCCTACTGCTGCACCTTCCTGGAGTTAGAATAGTAAATTGCACCCCTACACCATCCATCACTTTCCCAACTGCTGCACCTTCCTGGAGTTGGAATAGTAAATTGCACCCCTACACCATCCATCACTTTCCCTACTGCTGCACCTTCCTGGAGTTGGAATAGTAAATTGTACCTTTACACTATCCATCAGTTATCCTATTTCTGCACTTTAGTGGAGTAACAATAGCAAAAGGAATGACTATTAAATTGTGTAAATTATAACACTCTTAATGTAAAATACCTTTGTCAGTTGTTGTTTGTTTTCGTGCCTTTAAGGTAATGCTTGCTGCACGATAGTTATATTTTTTGTAATCGATTTACTCTGGAAAAAAAAAAAATATATAAAAAATAATGTTACTTAGCCAACGTTGGTTTAAAAAAAAAAACATTTTTGAAAAATATGATATTTGACAAATGAGTATGTGTCAAAATTGGTTTAGGAAAACATAATACACATTGAATGCATTTTGAAATAAGAGTAATAATGGATACACCTACACTATCACTCAATTACTCTACTGCTGAACATTCTGGGACTTAGAATACTAATAGTTACCTCAGTAACTTGGAACGCTTTTTCAGGTGTTGTACCTAACTGAAGTCTTATTAGTAATTGTTACACCTGCACCATGGTATAATTTCGTTTATGATGTAGTGTGATTGAGGAAAGAAAAAAAATCACCTTTGCCATTACAACACTTTAGCTAATGCTAAAAATATATTTTTAAACAGAAATAATTTAAAAAAAATTACATTTACCTTCACAATACTAAAGGTGAGTCGTTTATGTGGAGGTGATGCAAAATTAGGTACACCAATTTTAGCTTCTCAATGTATTTCAAGTTTCTGGTTTTGGAAAAAAAAGTATTTGTTTTTAGTTAGTATATATTTTTAGTCATAAGAAATTAGAAACAGTACATTTTAAAAGTTAATATTAAAAATTTAAAAATATATTTTGTATGGAATGTAGACATATTTTACGCAAAACCATTGTTTAAAAATATTTTACTGACTTACTAGTAGTTGTCTACTAATAATGGTTTTCCGAAGGAATTTTGTGCTCTCTCTGAGGAGGTCGCAGTGGAGGTGACAGAGGGTCAGGTTTTCACGTCTGGTCTCTCTGGTAGTTGATAATCAACTGATTGCAAAATGGTGTCTTCCTGGTATTTATAAGTTTTACTCTGTGTCACTATTAATTTTTTAAAAAACTGCGGTCGATGTGTTTTTTTTTATTCTTTATTTTACTGTGGAAAATGATAATTTAAAAATGCATTTTAAAATGTATTATTTTCACTCATTTGCTCCGTTTTGGCATCCATTTTGGAACATGTCTTTTGGTATTGTTTTCATAGAAAGTGTTGTAGGACAAGTTTTACAAGTGAGATGGTGAAAATGGCGCCTATGTGTATGTGTGTTTTACTCTGTTTACTTACTTTCCGATTTAATCATGATAAAAATGTGTTAGTACTGTGGTTTTAACTATCGTTCTTTTTGTAAATCTTTGAAATGTGTGAAAACAGATTTTTATTGGGGATTGTGAGTATTAATTTTAATACTCGAGTATTAATTTTAATACTCGAGTATTAATTTGGTAATGGATTTCAGTAGATTTACGCACAGTTGTTCTCCACATTTTACTACACTTCCCCACCCTAAAACCCCTAATTTCCCTGCATCCCGTGCCAGATTTTATTGTACTTTTAAATAAAAAAAAAATAAAAATTGCGTTGTAATGGTATGCGTTATAATAGATTTCGTTGTAACAGCACTTTTCAGTATTTTAATAGGTTTTGCGTTGTAAAAGTGTTCGTTGTAAAGTAATGCGTTGTAGTAGTACTTGCGTTGTAAAAAATGCGTTGTAAAGGTATGCGTTGTAATAGCATGCGTTGTAACGTCATACATCCCACTATCACAGTGTCATAGCACATCTTTCTATGAAAGTGGTTTTGTCACTGTGTGTTCAGAAACCACTCTTTTAGAAAGTGGCTGAGTTTTGTGCTTTAAACATTTCTGTGTGTCTCTGCTGAATGTGGATTGACTGTCTGGATCTGAGAGGTGTGAGGAGCTGGGAGAGGTCTTGACACAGCGAGGGTGTTGAGATGGCACCAGGGTGCCCTAAATCTGGAGAGTAGGGGGAGGAGAAGCTCGGGAGGTGAAAAGGACTGGGCTTGTGCTATAAATCAATTGACCCATCTCCTGCTGAGTGGTTAAGGATCTAGACCCCCAGTATCAAAGGGAGAAAGGTGACACTGGGAGGGAGATACCCAGAACTGATTTAGGTAGGGGTCAGGCACCCCTGAGCACATGCAAACTTTAAAGACATTTAGGGGTATAACTATGAGAGCTGAGGCCCCTGAACGTTGGAATAGAAATGGATTGAGACTGAAAAGGCTTAGACCAATTTTGTGGTCAAGATGAACTTCTACCAAAGAAGGAACTACTGAAGAGACTGCTGGGAAGGACTAACCCTTGCTTCGTGATCTGGGGCTGGTCTGCAGTGTGCTGGTTCAACCAATGGAAGAGGCTGTTGGGACAGTGCTGTGTACACTGGGTCCCCCTGCTTGAAGAAAACTGTGCTTTGTGCTGTGTCTTGTAACCCCAAGGGCCCAAAGTGGTGGCTCCCTGTTTGGAAACACAGGAACAGAAAAGTTTCCGGAGACGTTTCATACAACACGGTGGGCGCGTGTTGTGGCAGCTTGAGACCCTCGGAAGGTGTGCCCTGTATTCTGGGACACACGGAAGAAAAGTGAGACTCGGACGCGCTGGGTGCGTGTCTTGATGCACAGAAGGCATTAGCGAAGAGTGCCTGGTCATCGAGTGCACCGTAGGAGAAGTGAGTCTCGGGTGTGCAGGGTGCATGTCGTGGTGCACCGCAGGCGTTGGTGAGGAGCACCTGGTCATCGAGTGCACCGCAGGTGAAGTGAGACTCGGATGCACAGGGTTCATGTCGTGGTGCACAGGAGGCGTTGGGGTGGAGTGCCTGGTCAACGTGCGCATCGAAGGTGAAGAGAGTCTCGGACGCGCAGGGTGTATGTGGGGGTGCACCGGAGGTGCTGGTGAAGAGCGCCTGGTCGTCGAGTGCACCAGAGGAGAATTGAGGCTCGGACACATTGAGCATGTCGAGGTGCGGCTGGAGGCGTTGGTGAAGAGCGCCTGGGTATGGGAGCACCGGAGTTGGAGTAAGTTTCAGTGAAGCAGTGTGCGTGCTTTGGTGCAACCTGGGACTATGGAGGTGATGGGCTGATCATCGTGTGCACCAGAAGAAAGTGAGTATCTGCAGCTCGGCGTGCGTGTCTTGGTGCCAACTTGCACTCGGAGTCAGCGTAAAGACTCGTCAGCGTTGTGTGTGTGGATTTGTGCCAGAAGAGACCCGGAGGGTGCTGTGGTGAACGTGCACCCGGAGCAACATAATCTTAGGGGCATGGGGTACGTGTGCCCTGCGGCGCCTGCGACCTTACTAATAGTCGTGGCCCAGACCGGCAGCCCCGGAGGAACTGAACTGCCAGGCCGAGCCGCTGAGGCCCATTGAGGAAGTTCTACATGGAAAGCCCAGTCCGTTGAAGGAGGAGAGGAGAATGGGGTCGCGCCCCCAGGTATCGTGAGCCACTGCCTGGGTGGGGTGCGGGCTCGGAGGGACACTCTCTCGACCTCTCTGTCCTTCTGGCAACGTGTGCCTTTGCTTCAGCTCAGAGTGGGGCACATACTGACCAAAGGAGTGGCAGTACCGGGGCCAGAGTGTGATTTATGTCATCGTTGGTCCGTGTGGGGGGCAACTGTTATCGAAGAGGCTGAGGGCCCGATTCACAGAACTAACTTATGACAAAATCCTAAACTTACTACCATTTTGGTATTCACAGAAGGGACTTACTCATTTTGGTATTCACAAAAGGCACTTACTCATTTTGGTATTCAAAGAAGGCACTTACTCATCAATGAGTAAGTGCCTTCTCTGAATACCAAAATGTGAATACCTTCTGTGAATATCAAAATGAGTAAGTGCCTTTTGTGAATACCAAAATGAGTAAGTCCCTTCTGTGAATACCAAAATGGTAGTAAGTTTAGGATTTTTTCTTAAGTTAGTTCTGTGAATCGGCCCTGACTGTCGTAATACACATTGCCAATATTGCTGCTAACGAACTGCTGGACTGTCTTATGACGCCTGACAGTATTTCTGCATAACGAAGTATACGGTTGTAGCGCTACACATTGCATTATTTCTCCCTTGCAAAGTAGAGGATTACAGCGGCCCGCATTGCATTATTTCTTCATTGCAAAGTACATGATTGTAGCTACGTATTGCATTATTCCTTGATTGCAAAGTACATGATTGTAGAGGCGTGCATTGCATTTCTACCATTGCGAGGTACCGGGGCATATTGTTACGCATTGTTTTATTTCTCCTTTGCCCAGCACAGGATTGTATTGTTACACAGCACACTATTGTTTGTTCATTGCAACGTGTGTGATTCTAGCATTACGACCAGCATAGCGTTTGGAAAGCGGTGGTTGGGATTTGAACCTTCCAGCTAGCCGTAACGAATATTACCCTTTATTCTATGTTGAGTTTTGTATCGTGTGGTCTGGTCGTATATCTTTTGATATAAAGTTATACTCGTTTTTATCAAACTCTTGTGGAGTTCATTTGTGTTGTCACCAGTGGGTTGCTGTGGGCGTGGTTCACATACTATACTCTCGTGCCTTGGAGATAGGCCTGGCTGCTCGTGCCAAGCTACTAAGGGGGTGAGCAGGGCTATCTCAAACGGTGTCCTTACTTGGCCTAACATTGAGTGGGGAGTCCCGGATCGCGTATTTTGTGACAGTAGTGCAGGACTGGGACGTCGGCTTCCAACACACTGCATCACCCTTACGCCTGCCAAGAGGCAGGCATAAGGTACTGACTCAGTGGCGTCCTACAGTTGTTGAAGTGAAATCTGATGGATTTCACTGCATCACTCCTATGAGCGTTTGTTGCGTGAGAACGCCAGGGAGAAGTTGGCCTGGTATATGCTGTCCACTAGTTATAGTGGGCACCTTGCACCAGTCCAAACAACCCTTATTGATGATTAGGTTAAAGACAACCTTTATTGAAAGCTATCCTAGTGGTAGCTATGGAGAGCAGCCTTCAGGCTAAGTCTCGAAGGAATGTAAAGCAGTTTGGTTTACCAGATTATAACCTCCTAAATGACCAAATGAAAGGAGAACCACACAAGGTATGTATATAAAATATATGTATTTCTTTCTAAATAATCTCTACTAACCTCTTTATGAGATTAGAGAACAAGGCACACAATATTACAGTACTAGAACGACAGTAAATAGCACAATACACAGTGGGCCCCAGGGGAGACCAAACCATATATTAAGAAAGTGGTATAACAACCACGACTTGACTAGACACAGCACCTAGAGCACGTAGAATCGCTGGGACCCCAAGGAACCACCCAAGGTAGTGACACAGGCGACCCACGGGTGACGCGTGCAGTGTGAGAACACAGCCGCGAGCTCCGTACAATCCTAAGGGAAAGTCGCGGTTGGAATTTTAAAGATTAGGGACACTTAGGAGAGAACTTTGAGCAAACCCTTTCAAACTTAGAAGGCTCTAAGGCCAGCACCCAGGTGAGCACCGGAGTACTCGTGTTACCTAACCCAGGAAAGCCTGGTGCATAGCTGTCAAATGGTGTCGGGAGTCTTCATCGTTTTCAATGGCGTGATGCTGCAAAGTGCTGCTGCTGGGAAGATGAGAAGTGTCCGGTGTGATCCAAGCCTGGATCGGAGCCGAGAAGAACCTGAAAGCAGAGGGGACAGAGTCTGGGTCACTTCAGGGTGACCTGGGGCACGATAGACCAATGCCCACCAATGTCAGGTGTTTCAGGTGAGATGAGGTGAAGCAGCCACAGGGACCAGGAGATGTCAACGATGAACAAAGTCCGCAGGTGAGCTGTCCAACGAAGGATGTCGGGTGCCTGGGGGTGTCAGTGTCCTGATTGGAGACCAACAAGCCCTGGCAACTGCAACCCACGCGGTCACGGAAAAGATGCTTTGGTGTGGACCAGCAAAGTCCTGGGGACTCCCCAAGCGATAGAGAGTCAGGGCACGTCTGGGGCAACCAGGAAATCCCACTGAAAGTTAAAGTTCCCTTCTCAGGGACCCACAGGTCGACGGACCAGGGATCGCGCAGGGACCTCGAGAGGAATCACAAAATACTAGCCCATGGAACACTCGTAGAGTGTAGGCCGGAAATTTTCGGTGGAATCACTGCTCGGGGTCTGGACTACAAGTAGCCCAAAGCACAGCCTCAGGGATCGCAAAAAGCATATGCTGCTGCAAATGTGCACGGTGTCCAGGGGTACGGGTTACTCGGTCCCAATGGGGGCTGCGGGTCTCAAGTTTGCTGAGAGCACTGGTCGGCCTCTGGGAAGCTTGGGAACCCACCTCTTGTGTTGCAAAATCTTTGGAGTCCTTCAGGAGCTGCGTAGATGCAAACCGGTCAGATGCGTTTCAGGTGCCTGCCTTGCAGGGTAGTACCTCCTTTACTCCAAGGAAGATTCTTCGGTCATCCAACGTAGTGTAGATAGTTGAAGTACTTGGTTTCTGTAGCAGAGTTTCATCCAGGTAAATCTAAAGTCCTGTAGCCAGGGGTTCCTAATATTATACCCAAGGAAGGGGTGGGACAAACTCTGGGGACCCACCTATGGGAGGGTCAGGATGGAGGGGTGGCTACACCCATGTCCTTTGTCCAGTTTCACGCCAGAGCTGGGGCTGATAGCCCCTGCAACTGGTTTCAGCTGGACTATGCACAGGGACAACAAATGTGCCCCCAGTGCAGACATCAAAGCACTCTCAGAGTGCACCCACCCAGCCCCAATACACTAAAGCCTGTCTGGGAGGTGGTCTCACCTCCCTGTGACAGGAAGCTTATTGTCCAGCCTCCCCTGCCGGAGTTTAGTCCAGCAGCAGGAGGGCAGACTCGTGTCTGTGGCTAGCAGCATCCATTTCGTGATGCCAGGATCAGTAAAGCTGGTACCGGGTGTACCGGTGCTGTCATATTCCTCCCTCTAGTTGGGTGGAATCATACCTCCACACCAGTTACTGGTGTGGAGGTATGATTCCAAGGTGTTTGACACCAAACACGACATGTTTCCATGCAGCCATTTTAAATTAGAATTTACCACGAGGTTATAATGCACTTAAGTATATATGGTTGACTGCATCACAAAGAACCCCGGAATATAGGTTCAGAAAGCTGCAGAGGGGCTCTGCTCATGCATGGGCACCCTCTCACATAAAACCCAGCACCCTGCCTTCAGGATTGATAAGGCCTGCCATAGGGGTGACTGATAGGTAAATATGTGCAGTGATTAGGATAGATATAGTAAAGCTATATCTAAGTAAGGGGTGCATACACCACCTTACAAAGGCTGCTGTAGCAGACCTGTGGTGTCAATTTGAATGGTCTCCCAGGGGTGGCATAATACATGCTGCAGCCCCTGAGAGGCGTCTGGGGTACCTATGCCCTGGGTATATAGTATACCATATACTAGGGACTTATAATTGTACCCCAGAATCCAATCTGGAGTGTACCTAAAGTACATGAACAACCAATTTAGGGAGAAAGCAGATAGACTGGGGTCCTGATTAGCAGGATCCCAGTCAAACTAAGTCGAAAACCAGCAAAACACCAGGCAAAACTTGGGGGCAACCATGCAGTCAGATTCCATCTTCCTACAACGCCCACCCTGCATACATCATACCTGATGCAGGTATAATGTGGCATAGGGCTTCACAAGGTCTCGCGTATGTCTAGAGACGTCACTTTGCAAATACGGTGCAACGTGGTGCAAGAATCACGCTGCAAGTACATCAAGAAAATGACACACTGGCAGGGTGAAACTGTCAGATGGGGCTCATGAATAAGTCCCCGTGTCTTTTTTCCCTACATTGGCGCACAATGGCTGCCATGCGCCAGCGCAGTCACCTTTGCGCCATGGTGCAAGGGTGACTGTGTTGCGGAGTTGATTGATGTTGTGGCTCTATCTCTTCTCGAGTCGTCTGCAGGAGGGGCTGGACTATTGGAGGGCGGGAGTGAACCAGTTTTCCTTCTTGGTGTGTTGTTTGCCTGGTCTTTTCTTGAGGGGTACCAGGGTGTCGGCGAAGTTGAAGATCCATCGGTGGAGGTTGTGCGCTGCAGTGTTGGCATCTCTAAGCGTTGGCAGAGTGGTGGTGCTGTGGGAGTTGACAGGAAGTTATTCAGTACCTTGATCCAGCTCCGACAGGGGGGGCAATGATGGCGATGGTGTATGATGTGCGTGGTGAAGGAGTGATGAAAACAATGATGGTCGGTACAGGAGAGTCCTGTGGTGTGGCTGTAGTTGAAGTTCCCGCTGATGGAGAAGACAGGCTCCTCCGTGTGTCAGGCTATGTAGGTTGGTGCGGTAACTAGCTGCTTGAGTCCGATGTTGGCACGGTTCCCTAGGATGGGGTTGGTGTTCTGGTCACTGGGGTTGTCCAGGTGGAACTTGAGGTCTCTGAGTGGGTTGTAGTCAGTGGATGGGAGAGCCTGGGGTGTGATGAGGTTTACAGTGGCATAGGTGAATGGGGTTCATGGCCCCTGGGGCCTGTAGTTGAGGGTACCGTGGAGGGTGGTGTTGGGGTTGGTTCGGATCTGGAAGTGGAGGTGTTCCGTGGTCACCATTGGGTCATTAGAATGCGTGGTCAGTCTGATTGTGTTAATGCAGACATTGGCAATGCCTCCTCCTGTGTGGTCCGGGTGGTCTGTGCGGGTGAATTTGTAGCTGTCGTGGATGGTGATGGGGATGTCTGGTCCGGAGCAGAGGTTGGTCCAGTTTTCCATGAAAAAGGCGGTGTCTGAAGAGATGGCATCCAGGAGGTCCCAGATTTCTGTTGCGTGTTTATGGATGGACCGCAAATTGATGAGGATGCTGTTGAGACGATCGGCTGCTCTGTTGGTCGGCTGGGTGGCAGGAGGCGATTGTGTGCTGATTTGGCAGAAGGTGCGTTTCCAGTTTGGACAGGCGAAGGGTGCAGGAGAATTCTACAGTGTTGCTAGATGGCAGGCGGTGTGGCATCCAGGGTTGATGGCGAGGAGGGTGTTGGCGTCATAGCGGTGGAGTGTCCGAGAGGAAGGGTCCTTGAAGCTGGATGCTGTCCAGGGGTGGACAGACACAGACGGGCTTGCCTGTGGCGCACCAGTGGTACGCCCGCTGCTGATGGTGGCACGACAGCCACCATTAAGTAGTGCTGCGGGGGGACTGGACAGCTGGGAGGTGGAAACGTGGGAAAGGACACTGGAGGGGCCAGGGATGCGGATGGAGCGGGGGTTATAAACATATTTTAAAATAATTCTTACCTCAAGGTCGGGTCCCGCGTCTTCTCTGCTCCTGCTCTCCTGAGCCTGCTTCCAGGAACAGGAAGCAGGCAGTGTGGTGATTGTCCTTGAGAACCGTGGCAAGGCGTTCAGCAAGGGGTTGAAGGGGTGGGCATGTACTCCATGCAGGCTGTGATGCAGCCTGCATTGCAAACAGGGAAGTGCGATGACTGCTTTGGGAGGTCGGAGAGAGACGACCAAACAGTCATTGTGCACTTGAGTGGGCATAGCACTCCACCCCTGCTCCGTGAGTAGAGCGGCCTCACCCACCCTCCCGCATGCTAAGGAAACAAAGCATGAGTACATCAGAAAGTTATCATCATGTTATATTTCCTCTTCTTGCACTGCTTGAAAGCAGTGGGGTGACGCTCTTCCGCCATAGCAGATGAGCCACCACTGGCTGTGCGTCATCCACAGGTGCTAGGCCTGGGTGACTCGACCCCCTGACCTCCTCCGCTACACATCCCACCTTCTCCTTACCTGGACATTGACACCATGGCATAATCCGCTACACTCTCTCCTAATCTGTGACTCACCCAGCAGGAGCCTAAGCGAGACAGGATTTCACAAGCCTGGGTACAGCTGTCACCACCAAGCCCGCTGGGGAACCTCCCAATGCAGGTGATGCAACAGGGCCCCCTTAGGCGTGAAGTTGCTGCACTCCCGCCACACAAGTTTGGTGCAGCTCAAGGCCCTCACCCTGCACAGTATCCGGCCAGCGCAACATCCTCCAGTCTGTGATGCAGAGAGTCACGGCCCACCATTGGTAATCTCCTCCGTGCACTCCGGTGTAGTGGTGGAGTGCGGTATGCGATGCAGACCGTCCTACATTGGTGAGCAGGAGCGCCTCTACCATTCACAGCTCCAAGGGGCACCAGGTGGTCTTCTCACACAGGTCAGTAACGTGTCTCCATGCGACCTGGCAGACTTCACCACCAGTTAAGGGCAATCACCAAAGCCTCAATGTCTACCGCCACAGCCCATCAACTCCACAGCACCTCTGCATCCCACTTTGGGTCCCAGACGCAGGTATAGCGAGGCCTCCAGGTTCCGGGGACTGTCAGCGCTTTCAAGGGGTTGGATGCCATGGTGTTGCAAGGAGTGCGCAATGATAAGTGATGCTTCACTGGTTTTGCCCAGCGATGCGCTTCTTTTCATGACTGTAGCCCAGAATTTCCTCTTCCCCTGGGACTCTGGATGGTCATCCTGGCTGTTGGGGGGGTTGGGGGTTGTTGTTGATCTGTGCTGCACTTGGCCCTGGCTGCTCAATTCAGAATTCCATTGGTTTTGTTTCCTATTTTTAATTGGAGGTGGACTTACAGGCTATTTTTACCTCTAGAGGCAAAAAAAAAAGTCAAGTTGGGCTGACTAACGTGATTTTTGTTGGCGCTCATGGGTCTTTCGTCAGTTTTTGCCCACTAACGTCAGAATTTGTATCGCCGTCACACTAGTGTTAGCTGCAGTTTTCACCGCAGCTACATGAAACTATCGCCATGTAGCCACGTATGGTAAATACATCGCAATAGTTTTTGTTGATAGGCCACGTTAAGTAAACTTCCGTCAACTAGTGTTAGTTAACGGCAGTTCTTGGGCATATCCCCTAGTGTCTCTGATTCATGTTATGTTGTTAATCTTGCATAATTTAGGAGTTTTCTAATGCACAAATACATTTAACTTTAGGTACACCTATTTCAATGTGATCATATTCTGAGACCACCGAGACTTTCATTACAGTCGAAAACATACTCAAAAGATGCCAAGAACTGAAGGAGAGCCTGCCTAGCACCAAAAAGGTTCTTATAAAGGAGAAACCTTGTGGATGAAGCTTGTCACTAAGTGGATGAGATGTTGCATCCTGTTTTGTAAGATCTCTTACTCTTTATACCTGATTATCCGGGGCCAATGTGTCACAGAAAACCTAAATAACACATAAACAACATCTCTCTTGGATACTTCAAATGTGACCATTGGATTGAAATTTAGCCTACATATTATTTTGTGTATTTGATTATGTACATTGAAAGGTACATAGGGAGGTGTTATGGCCTCTAACTCTCTAATATCCCTTCATTCCTCCATTTTTGAGTTTACAGGATTAGAAATATCGCTAGTCATCAATCAAAGCTCTATGTGAAATATTTTATTTAAAGGTCTTTTGTGTGATGTTTGCCAAAAATCTAACCCTAGGATTCCTTTCGAAGAAGGGCCAAGAACTGGGTTACAGTCCGCAGCAACTATGAACTTATCATTTGGATGGGTCTCCAACCAGTAGCTCGTGAGCTACTGTAGCTTTCCAGCTACCTCTGAGCAGCTCACCTATGTGCAGCCCAGCTTATTAAATTAGTAAGGTTTTGCTTGGTGAATTATTATACATATAAAAAAAAATGAAATTATACAATTCTAATCATATTAGTAGCTGTCAAAGCGTTTCATTGAACATAAGTAGCTCTCTGTACAGAAAAGGTTGGAGACCCCTTGTGAACCATATATGTTCAAAATACATATAGTAAGTTCATCTCTTGAGCTTACCAAAAGCCAATCAACCCTTACTGTAATGATCCTAAAAATAAGATTCAATTTAATTTTAGACTCTTCTTAAAAAATATAGCATCCTCATTCTTATTGCATAATCCAGGCAACCAGGATATTTCACTCACTCACCTCTTTTCATCCTTTTTGATATTGGCGCTGGTCAAATGTGCCTCCTATAATAGCATTATTTGCCCACTCAATGGCCCAATTCACAAAAGTAATCTGAGTCAAAATCTTAACTTTACGACTTTCGGTATTCACAAAAGGCATTTAAGAGTAGTAAAGTCAGGATTCCTAACTTTACTACTCCTAAACTGAGACAAAATCCTAACTTTATGACTTTCGGTATTCACAAAAGGCATTTAGGAGTAGTAAAGTAACTTTTTGTGAATACCGAAAGTCGTAAAGTTAGGATTTTGTCTCAGATTACTTTTGTGAATTGGGCCCAATATAACTAAATGTGTTAAAATTCCTTTTTAAACAGGATTTATTAATGCTTTGACATTCCAAGAAATGATACTTAAATTTGATGTGTATTAAAACAGAAATTATATTCATAGGCTGCCACACAAAAAGAACTGTCAGTTAAAAGAAAAATAATATATAATTGAGGAGTGGAACAAAGAGAAAAGAAAAAAAGGAAAGGAAATAGTGTATTAAAAACCAAGAAGCAAGTGAACAAGAGTGCACAGCCAATGACAATACAAACAGAAAACAATACACCAGTTTGGAGAGAGGGTAGTGAAGCACCGATTGCGAGTATGAGCCCCCAGCACAGCGACGAAAATATAAAGACATAGAAACAGGCCTAGAAACCGTGTGTTGAGCCAAATAATTTGAACCCTACACAAATAAGTAAATAGAAATAAGAAATAAAAAGAAAATAACTACCCAGGAATAGTACAAATAAACACATTTGAGCAAGGACTATAACAATGATATCCAGCTCCAATGGATGACAGAAAACATGACAACATGCAGGAACACCACAAAAATCCAAAACAAGGATACACCCATGAAGACAGAAAAGAAGAGTCTCTGGGGAAACCATATGAATAAACCAGAATAAACAAGGCAATGTAACTAGCAGAAGGTGGCACAATTACAGAAAACGACAGGAAAGACTATCTAAAACCATCACTTTTTGCAATCTCCATTTCCTAAAGTTTGTGACGATGAATGAACTCCTTCAACTTGTCAGTGTACCGGGCACTCAGATCACACTCCTCACACAGCATACCTTGAATAAATAACCGCACCACTTCTCTTGATGGAAGTAAATGGGCACAGTTTATTCAATTCAAATCCGACCACCTGCAGGAAGCACAAATCCAGCCAAGTTACTCAGGAGTTTCAACGCATCAAACGACATAAAACAATACATCAATCAGTGTAATCTGCAATCAAGTCATAAACAGTGGCGGCTCCTCCACTGAGGCGGAGGAGCGTAGCCCCACTGCTCAAAAGGAATAATAAAATGATAATAACGTATCGTTGTTATCATTTTATTTTTCCTATTGCAGTCAGTGGCGGGGTGGGGCAGGGCTGGCCAGAGCAGGGGAGTAGTAGTTTGTCCTCCCTAAGTGCGCCTGACCCTTTTGGGCCAGCCAAACAGTCATGCACACTTTGCATGCTCCCCACCAGGCTGCATTACACAGCCTGGTGAGGAACATGTACAGGCTCCCTGTCTATGTGGTTCGGCGCTCACACCAATCACAACGCATCATTTCAGCACTGTGGTTGGCTCACAGGAGTCTGTGTGCCAGGGTGCTTCCTGCTGCTGGCCGGGACCGGAAACAGGAAGAAGGAAGACGACAGAGGATAGGGGGCTGGTGGCCATTTCAGCTAAGTACTTTTTTTTCATCCCCACTCAACCACACACCGCCCACCACCCCCATCTGCTAGCAGCCGCTACTGGTCATACATGCATGAAGTAAAAAATCATTGGCTTGGCAAGTAAGCCACGCAGTCTCTAGGAGCCGGAGATTTCTATTGTTGATGCAGGAGTAACCCTCTCAGGCTTAACTAGTACCATGCGTGTCCTCCGAGCCCTGCCATGTGGCGGGCCTGGTCTGCGAGTGCCCTGCTCCATGTACTTCCAGTTAGCTGGCTTACCCTGGCCTAAGATATCCCATGGCAAGTCCAGTATCTCAGCCACCTCTCTGTGGCCTTAAGCTGATCCATGAGGACATCGCGTGCTCCCTGCTGCTGCTGTAAACTGCGACATTGACGACTTTTCTTTTTTCTCCTGCTTGTTTCTTTGCTTTGCTTTCCACATGTTGGCCTGTTTTTTGGGGGGGGAGCTGTGGGTGAGCGGGTTTCCCCTTGCCTGTCCTCCTGCTCCTAGCAACCTGTGGTCGCCAGGTAGGCACTTATATCTGGATCCCCTCACTATTCATTGGTCAGTTCGTATGTCGCCCAGGTCCATTAGCTGATTGTTCACGCCCTTGTCACAAATTTGGTGCTCTGGTCTCCTCACTGCACATGAAAGGGGGTAAAGCAAAGTGGATGGGGAGGGAAGCCTGGGGAGCCAACATCTGGCGTGCTCCTTCTTGGGCTGCTATGTCTGGGCCTTCACCTGGGTTAACTCTTCAGCCCCTTGTGGTAAATATTTAAATTACCTGTACTATTTTTTATGCGGTAAAGTCTAGTAAGAATAACTCAGTCAAAATAAGAGGCAGAATCCGTGGTATTAGAGGTTCTGAAATGGACTTTATTCCTTACAAAGGAATTATGGTTCGAACCAGGCAATCATATTCCATCACCACGAAGGTTCAGGAAGGGATAGGCAATACATTATTGACAAGTAATGATATATATATGAAAGGCATTACATTAAGACAGATGCAGGAGGCGTAACAGCTGATAATACAGATAAGAATACACATACGTAATGAAAATAGGCGTAATAATAGGCGTATACTAGAAACGTCATTTAAAATGATGTCACAAGTGGGTGGATCCATAAGAGAATCCTGCAGTGTCAGCAGAAATATTTGGCAGAGATGCGCGCGCAGCCGCATGACGTGTGATTGACGTGCAACTAGAGGGTGAAGGGGAATTGACATTTAGCTCTACATGTGGAGACAGAAGTCTGGGGGTTAGGTCAACCTAATCCCAAATCGTATCTAATATCTTTGTTTAAGGAATTGTTTTATCCAAAAGGAAAGGTCTCTTGGACGGAATCTATTCTATACTGACTGTTAGTGTATGTACAAGCGTCTACGTGTCTACATGAGATGCGAGGGGGCAGGAATCTTCCATGGTAACAGGGGCTATGAATTACTTGCATAAAGACAGCGAGGCCGGGCCCTTTGCTCGGTAGCTGGAAGGATGTTTACCTAAACTACTAGACAGGAATGCATTGGATGAGGAGCGGAGCAGATAACTTGAAGGCTGAATACAGTTTTTGGCAGGCAACAGGCCGCGTCAGGCACCGTTAGCCGCGCAGGGAGTAGGACAAAGTTCATGGATACGGATGCAGGTCCAGGCTAGAGCATTTCAGAGGCAGAAGCAGGAAAAAGGCTTGATGGCAGAATTCAGGGCCTACTCGCCTGAACTGTAAAACGTGAAAAGTGAACCATATAAAGTCGGTGGCCAATCATACTTAGGAATGGAATATTCGACCCATTCATGGCGGATCTGAAAGAGGACATGTTGACGTTGGACGCACATGTATTTGCGTCTTCATAGCTGGAACTGGAGGGAACATACATGTACTTGTAGCATGTACATGGAGCCGTTGGGGTCTAAGATAGGGGACATAACTGATCATAAAATTCATATTTCCTCATTCCCTCCTTGTCCCCTACGGACCCTTCATGAAATATCCATCTTCATCAATCCATCAATCTGTTCATATAGCATCATTTGTTCTTCTTTCTTCTTCCGGGATCTTGAATGAAAATTTGAAGGCGGGATACACAATGTGGCACACAGACCACAAATCGCTGGCCCACATTGTAGACACAAGCAGCAACTGAATAGTATGAGAAAGCCAATACCTAGGAAGGATAGGATCCTCCATCCCCAGGCTGACAACACGCTCCAGAACCAACCGGACCAAGTCCAGGTGCCTGGATTCTGGTGTATCTGGCTTACGATTTTATGAAGTCGAGTTATGGCTTTATATACTGACGGCGCGTTTTCTGGTATGAAAACACAGCAACTTGATCCGATGACCCTACAAGCTCCGCCCCTATCGGCCAGGATGACGTCAAGGACAAGACGATTTTGGAGAACAACAATCCGCATCGCAGACTGCTCCTCTGTTAAGTTGCCTAAGGCGGAAGTAGTTTCATTCACTACTGCTTCAAGGGTTCTAGTTAATCTACGTATTAGCTTACTATTAGTGACTGTACCTATGTAGGGAAAGAAACCTTTATTGAAATCTGTGTATTGCTCCCATGCTGTTTCAGTGTAGTCGACAATCGGGAGATCTCTCTGCTGTCTATTGTGTACTAAATGGGTATTCCTATGGAAATCAGGTGGGGCTAGGAAAACAGGTGGCAGAAGGAATGCAATGTAACAGGTACCATCCCAATCTAGGGGTAGGCGTATGTATGCGGTGTGACCACAGATGAAGTAGGAGTGACGGGAAGCTCTAAATGTAGACTTGCCTTTATCACTGAATTCTATTACAGTGGTACATTTACTATGGCCCATGTGTATTGAACCATTCTTTCTTACACATAATTCGCCTCTAACTGGAAATACTGACATAGCGGGCAGGATTGGTGTAGCTTCGGATTCAACATTCAGGATCATGAGGTTAAGTGTAAAGTTACCTAATCCATATACTTCATTTTCTAGATCAGTTCCTGTTCTTTTGGGAAGTCCCTCCTTGTTAGGGTAGCAGACTTTAAGTAAAACTAGGTTCAGGTTTTGTGGAAATATGGATTTTTCTGATCAGTTATGTCCCCTATCTTGGACCCCAACGGTTTCATGTATGAATCATAAGTACATGTATGTTCCCTCCAGTTCCAGTTATGATGACGCAAACACATGTGCGTCCACCGTCAACATGTCCTCTTTCAGATCCGCCATGAATAGGCCGGATATTCCATTCCTAAGTATGAAAGGCCACCGGCTTTATATGGTTCACTTATGCCATTTTACAGTCCAGACAAGTAGGCCCTGATTCTGTCATCAAGACTCTTCTTGCCTTCTGCCTCTGAAAGCTCCAGTCTGAGCCTGCATCTATGACCATGAACTTTGTCTCATTCCCTGCGCGGCTCACGAAGCCTGACATCAGCCTGTTGTCTGCCAAAAACTGTATTTCACCTTCGAAATTATCTGCTCCGTTCCCTGCCCAATGCATTCCTGTCTAGTAGTTTAAGTAAACATTCTTCCAGCTACCGAGCAAAGGCCCGGCTTCTCTGTCTTTATGCAAGTAATTCATAGCCCTATTACTATGGAAGATTTCCGCCCTCGCATCTAGTGTAGACACTTAGACGCTTGTACACGCACTAACAGTCAGTATAGTCAGTATAGAATAAGATTCTACTCTAAGAGACCTCTCTTTTGGATAACATAGTTCTTGAAACATAGGATGTTAGATATGATTTGGGATTAGGTTGACTTGACCCTCCAGACTTCTGTCGCCACATGTAGAGCTAAATGTCAAGTCCCCTTCACCCCCTAGTTGCACGTCAACCACACGTCATGCTGCTGCGCGCGCATTTCTGCCAAGTATTTCTGCTGACATTGCGAAATTCTTTCATAAAACCACCCTATTATGACATCACATCTGATGACGTTCTTTCATCACACCCAGTTACGCCTATTTTTGCTACGCATGAATATATTATCCACACTATCAATTGTTACGCCTCTTGTATTTGCTTCACTGTAATGCCTATTGTATAAAAGTGATTGATTGTCAATAACGTATGTACTTCACTTCCTGAACCTTCGTGGTGATGGAACTTGGAGCAACCGATTATAATCGACCATTGGAATAAAGCCCATTCCGAACCTCTAATACCACGGATTCTGCCTCTTATTTACTGAGCTATTTTTATTATGTTTCTGTATCAAATTAAGTCCCGGTAATTAAATTATTTACCACAGTTTCCCCAAACCCAGTTGTCTTGATAAACTACTGAATTTGAATCTAGGGAATTAATCAAACTAAACCATGCTCCACAGGAGCCATTGTGTGTGAATGGATACGGAAAGAGGGGCAGAACTCCCTTGTATTTCTGATAGGGAGGGAGTCGGCCACATATCCAACAATTTGTAGCATTGCTGGTCTGATGAGAATGATGTAACATACTAATGAATGTGTTGTTGCGCAGCGCAAATCTATAGGACAACTCATGCGGAGGTAATTCGCTAAAAGAATGTTCGGCAGTAGCATTGAAAGCACGCTTGGAAATAGGGTAATACATGTGTAAAAATATACTGGCAATAATAATCAGAAGACTTAGAGAAAACATAATTAACAATGTCACTATGCAGTGACTACGAAGTGATTTACAGTACGCATGTTTCTTGAGCTGTTTCTGTCTATTTCTCTCTCTATTTCGGTCTAGAGGATACATGTCAGAGACAAATTCAACCGATTCACCTTGAAGAGGACTTAAACAATCAAATTGTCTGACTTGCTAGACCTTAGTTTCAGTTTATAATTCTCCTTTTCTGGCTTATCAACCAGGGGGAGTTTTGAGTCAGTCTGTGAGGGAATGCAGGGCTGAAAGTTCAAGTCGGATGGTAGTCCATGAAATTTTTTTATATGGCTCGAGTGCAACCACCCCTTGCGTCCCTCAATCTTCACAGCTGTCCTTGTGGTCAATAAGACGAGCTTGGGCGACTGCCAGCGAGGCTCCAGCGGGTTCCTTCTGTCGAAGTTCCTTACAAGCACGAGGTCCCCCGGAACCACGTCATGGGGCTTCACCTCAGTGTTATCGGGGAAGGCTGCAGCTACCTGTGAACGACAAGATTGTAGTGCAGACATCAAGGAAGCCAGGTAATCTGTCAACATATTACAATCAACATCAGTGATTTTACGAGGTATAGGCGTCCCCCACATATTTGGTGGTCTACAGAAGATCACCTCATACGGGGATAGCCCTGTTCGAGAGTGTGCTACCATTCTCATGTAAAAGAGCGCAACTGGTAAAGCTACTATCCAGTCGACACCTTTTTCTCTACATACTTTGGACATTCTAATTTTCAGAGTTTGATTATGTCGCTCCACGAGACCTGCTGCCTCGGGATGTCGGACACAGTGGAATTTCCATTGGTAGCCTAACAGAAGTGAAACATGTTTCATTAGCTCGGATGAGAATGGCTGGCCATTATCCGAGTACACGACACGGGGCAAACCATACCGTGGGAAGAATTCTCGAACTAACTGTTTGGCAGTAGTCGGGGCAGTGTAATCTGAGACGGGATACGCCTCTGTCCACCGGGAAAGAGCGCATACAACTACGAGGACATATTTGAATCCTCGACATCGTTCCATCTGGATATAATACATCTGGAGGACTTCAAAAGGGTGATCGGGGGGTTGAAATCCACCCTGTTCTACAGGTACGCCTTTTCCTGGATTGAACTGACAACAAATCATGCAGGTACGTACTTTCTGTTTAGCTGCTGCTCGCAAGTGTTTATTGAACCAAATGTGTTGAATACTGTCTAGCATAGCTTTCTCTCCTAGGTGCGCTGGACTATGTATTGTGTTAATGATGACTTGAACCATGGAGTCGGGAAGAAACCATATAGATTTTCCCTTCGTCATCCATCCTTGATCCATTTGGATCCCTCCTAATTCAGTCCATCTCTTTATTTCTTCTGGTGTAGCATGTGTCTGTATGTCAATTACATCAAGGGCGGGATCCTTAACTGTCATGCAGTGTGTTGGTGTCGGAACTATTGTCTTTGTCGTGTCAGTTGTATGAGTCTGATTCTGAGCAGTCTGTTTAGCTGTTCTGTCAGCTAGGTCATTACCCTGAGAAATAATGTCAGTCACTTTCGTATGGGCCTTGCACTTCATAATCGATATTGCAGTAGGCAGATGTATTGCATCTAACAGAGCTTGAATAAGGGGACCGTGCTGGATGTGGGCACCGTGAGAAGTTAAATAACCTCTCTCTCGCCAAAGCACGCCGAAGTCATGGACGACTCCGAATGCATAACGTGAATCTGTGTATATGTTGACTTTTTTATTTTTGGCTTTAATACAGGCTTGTGTCAGAGCGATGAGCTCTGCTGCTTGAGCTGACAAGGTATCGATACAATTTGTTTCAATAACTTCAGTGTCTGTTGTGACTGCATAAGCGGCCACTAACTCTCCTGTATTTGTTCTCATGCATGAACCATCTACATACAATGTCAGGTCTGGATCTGATAATGGAATATCTGTCAAGTCTTGTCTGGGTTTCGTCGTAATAGTAATGACTTCAATACAATCATGTGCCAATGGGTCTGTTCCACTTAATGGCAAAAGTGTGGCAGGATTTAATGTACTACAACGTCTGATTTCTATGTGTGGCTGGAACAATGTCAATTCATAACCCGTCAGTCTTGCTATAGTCAAGTGTTGTGTTTGGGTCCGGTTCAAGAGAACCTCTACTGCGTGTGGTACTTGTACTGTCAATTGATGTCCTAACACTATGGCATCGCTTTGTCTGATTGCTAAAGCTGTTGCTGTGACTGATTTCAGGCACGCAGGAAGAGCCTGAGCTACGGGATCTAATGCACTAGAAAAATAAGCACATGGTTTGTGTGATCCTGCTTGTTCCTGTGTGAGTACTGACAAAGCAGTACCTTCACGTTCTGTGACAAAGAGTGTAAAACGTTTGCTGTAACATGGTGTTGCTAAAACAGGTGCTTGGCATAAAGCTTTCTTTAAGCTTTCAAAAGCTTGTGTATGTTCCTGAGTCCAAGGGAGGACAGTCGATGTCGCTGCCTCCTGTGTTGTCAACTGAATGAGTGGTTTTGCTAGAAATGCATATTGAGGGATCCACTGCCTACAGTACGAAGTGAGGCCTATGAATGCCCGCACCTCCTTTTGTGTCTGGGGTGGCGGCATGTTAACAATTAACTGGATACGGTCGGGTGTAAGCTGTCTTCCCCCCTTGGACAGCAAGTGCCCAAGGTACACAACTTGCTGGACACAGAATTGCAGCTTCGAAGGGGACACTTTGTGCCCCTTGTCGGCTAAGAAATGTAAAACCGTCAGTGATGCTTTTTCACATTCAGGTTCGCTTCGGGCGGTGATCAGCAGATCATCGACATATTGAAGCAGGGCAGTGTTAGCTGGCATGTGGATACTGTCAAGTTCTCTCTTCAGTGCTTGGCTATAGATGCTGGGGCTTTCTGTGAATCCTTGAGGTGCGCGTGCGAATTTAAAACTTCGTCCATTTAAACTGAATCCGAACAAATATTGGCTTTCCGGATCGATTGGGACGCTAAAGAAAGCGTTCTTGAGGTCAATTACAGTAAAGAACGTTGCTTCTGAATCTATGGCTGTTAGCAATGAAGAGATATCTGGGACCACGGGGTATTGTGGTACAATGCATTTATTTAATTCTCGCAGATCAATAACTAATCGATATACTGGTGGTGCTTTTGGATCAGTTCGTTTAAGAATCGGAATTATCGGGGAATTACATACATTGGAGTCCGTTTCTACAACCACTCCTTGTGCAATGAGCTCGTCAATGATTTGCAGTAAAGCCACTACAGCATCTGGCGGTAATTTGTATTGTCGCATTCGTGGTAGTACCACTCCTGTTTTGAGTGTAACTCGATATGGTGTAATGTGCATACAACCTACATCAGTGGGGCCTTGTGCCCATAAATGTGCAGGTAGATTCTGTAACCGGTGATCCATGTCTCTAGACACGTAGTGACCTTTAAAGTCACGCAAAAATAGTCGTACTCCTTCCGGAGAACAACATATTACAGCTCCTAGAGCCTTCAATGTTTTTATACCTAACACGTTTTCTGGACATGATTTCGTAAGCAATAGATCTGTAGTCCGTGTTAACGGACCGACTGTGAATGCAAGTGGTTGTGATACTTCGTTAATAGTAGGCTTTCCTGAAAAACCAAGGGAAATATTTTGTGAGCCTGAGAGGGGTGCTCCTGGGACTTCGCTGTGACTGATAGTTGTTCTGCTTGCCCCTGTATCGAGTAGAAACTTTCTGTCTTTCCCTCTGATATATTCTGACCCCATCTGGTAAGTACTTGCATTTCATCCTGATCTACCCCAGGCCTATCTCTGTCTCTGATCAAGCAGTTTATGAAGAAGCGTAACAGTAATCTCTGTATATCCACTTTCTGGTAATCCATGGCTTCGTCAATACTTTCAGGGCCTTGCCCTGTTTGGACAAAGCGATATATATTGTCCAGATGATTAACCATTCCTGGTAGTGTCGTTAAATATAGTGAAGCTCGTCGTATACGTAGTGATGATAGCAGCATTCTGTCATTTTTACCGGGCACTGGATCATATCTACAATCCACAAGATGTTCCTTAAACATGTCGGACGTTGCTATTTGGGGTGTACGTTGGTTTGCTAAATCTCTAAGAGACGATTTACTTCGTGACGGTGGCGTGGCAAAAATTGCTGTCGCACCTCCTGTCGCACCTTCTGAGGTGCTAGGCACGAAAGGATTTGTGGGATGTAAGGTAGAAACTGTGGATGCAGGAAAAGCGGTGGAAACAGATGGACCTATTGGAATATGCGGAGGAGTTTGTTGTTGCGGAGGTGGGGGCGGATGATCTCGGGGTTGAGCACCATCGACAGGTGGCGTGTGTGGTGGAACATTAACATATTCGGGAGCTACATCGTCTAAATAGGAGGAAAGGAAAATATCTTTTGCGGTCTTGGGATGTGCTTTAATCGGGAGTAATGGAGGTGGCAAATCTTTCGGTATTTCCGGGGTGGCCTTAGGTAAACCTTCGGCCAAAAGAGGATACATACCATTCATAAGAGTGTTTTGTTGTCTGTCTACTTGTTCTGTTTTTACTCGGATACCTTCCTCAACTAATACGTTTTCTCGGGCTTTATTCGAGCTCTCCCTACTTTTCTCTTCCTGTCTGAGCGCTTTCTCGGTGCGCCTATGCGATTCTTTACGCCATAGTTCAATGGCATCTTTCTGTGACTGTCTGGCTTTCTTTTTCCATAATTCTTCTTCTACTCTCATGATGCAATCTGCATCCCATGTCCCAGCTGCGGGCCACCTCTGACTTTCTGCTAGATCCTTGGTGTAGTCCACCCATAAGTCAAGATATAATACGGCATCTAGGCCATGTTTATGAAACATAAAATACCCTGGAGTGTCCCTAGGTGGAATGGGAACAGCTTCTTCGAGTACTCCTTTTCTAGTTTTGATCTGTCTTAATTTTGAAAAGAACGGCATCTTTAAACCTTGCTACTTGATTCTTACTTGAACTGGACTTGAACACAATTAATACGATAAACACAATAATGAACACTCATTCATACCACAATTTTTAAACACATTAAAACATTTAACATTTAACATTTAACATTTAACGAACAATGATAATTAGAAGAAAACTAGTCACCGACATAATACTAATACTAGATAATACTGAATTATATACATGAACATACTGGATATACTGCTAAACAGTACAGATACACTGCTGAAACAGTGCAGACCGGATCTGTGTACCCAAACCCGTCATGACCGGCACAAATTAATGTGCACGTCTAAATGCCTCCCCAGCAACGGTACTCACCGGGTAGCACGGAACGGAAGGCCTCGGAACTGAACTGAACTGGACCGGACTGGACTCGACTCGACTCGGAACTTCGGAACCTGGTGGGCCTCTGTATACCTCGGATCTTGCTCTCTCAGCTAGGCTCTGGTCGGGATACTTCGCACTTCTCACCGCCTCGTCTGGGTGTTGATCGCAGCCTCAGTAACCCCCGCTTGGCCGGAGGGAGATACAGGAAATCCTGCGGGTACGCGTTTTTGTCCGTCCAGCTGTGGCAGGAGACCGGGCCTGCAACGCACCTCCGGCGCGTGAGATGAGAAAGTGTCCCTGTTCGGGCGCCAATTTATGTGGTAAATATTTAAATTACCTGTACTATTTTTTATGCGGTAAAGTCTAGTAAGAATAACTCAGTCAAAATAAGAGGCAGAATCCGTGGTATTAGAGGTTCTGAAAAGGACTTTATTCCTTACAAAGGAATTATGGTTCGAACCAGGCAATCATATTCCATCACCACGAAGGTTCAGGAAGGGATAGGCAATACATTATTGACAAGTAATGATATATATATGAAAGGCATTACATTAAGACAGATGCAGGAGGCGTAACAGCTGATAATACAGATAAGAATACACATACGTAATGAAAATAGGCGTAATAATAGGCGTATACTAGAAACGTCATTTAAAATGATGTCACAAGTGGGTGGATCCATAAGAGAATCCTGCAGTGTCAGCAGAAATATTTGGCAGAGATGCGCGCGCAGCCGCATGACGTGTGATTGACGTGCAACTAGAGGGTGAAGGGGAATTGACATTTAGCTCTACATGTGGAGACAGAAGTCTGGGGGTTAGGTCAACCTAATCCCAAATCGTATCTAATATCTTTGTTTAAGGAACTGTTTTATCCAAAAGGAAAGGTCTCTCGGACGGAATCTATTCTATACTGACTGTTAGTGTATGTACAAGCGTCTACGTGTCTACATGAGATGCGAGGGGGCAGGAATCTTCCATGGTAACAGGGGCTATGAATTACTTGCATAAAGACAGCGAGGCCGGGCCCTTTGCTCGGTAGCTGGAAGGATGTTTACCTAAACTACTAGACAGGAATGCATTGGATGAGGAGCGGAGCAGATAACTTGAAGGCTGAATACAGTTTTTGGCAGGCAACAGGCCGCGTCAGGCACCGTTAGCCGCGCAGGGAGTAGGACAAAGTTCATGGATACGGATGCAGGTCCAGGCTAGAGCATTTCAGAGGCAGAAGCAGGAAAATGGCTTGATGGCAGAATTCAGGGCCTACTCGCCTGAACTGTAAAACGTGAAAAGTGAACCATATAAAGTCGGTGGCCAATCATACTTAGGAATGGAATATTCGACCCATTCATGGCGGATCTGAAAGAGGACATGTTGACGTTGGACGCACATGTATTTGCGTCTTCATAGCTGGAACTGGAGGGAACATACATGTACTTGTAGCATGTACATGGAGCCGTTGGGGTCTAAGATAGGGGACATAACTGATCATAAAATTCATATTTCCTCACCCTCTATGCCCTCCTCGCGGGCAGGCATTCACCAGAGCATCAAATATAGTGGTTTTGTCTTTGAATGTGACCTCAGGGGCGTAACGCAGGCCCCCGCAGCTCCCACATTGCGGGGGGGCCCTGCGCTCCAGGGGCCCCCTCACTTATCATGAATGAATGGTGCGCAGTGCGCACGCAATGCTCGGCGGACCGGCCTCTTAATAAATTAAATGGTGTGCATGGCATGCATGCCTGGGCCCCCTCTGGCCCGGGACCTCAGAGGCTCATCAATGATGATTATTAATTATTAATAATTGGTGCGTGCACACGCTCGGATGGGCCTCAGAGTCTCGCCCACGGCCCGCGCTCTTCATTAATGAAATGGTGGTGCGTAACAACCTCTGCGTACGCGGCGGCGCGCGCGCCCCCAGCCGGGCCTCTGAGTCTCTTAATTAAATGGTGCGCAGGCCCTGCCGGGGCCGCCTATGAGTTTCTTAATTAAATGGTGGGTCAGGGTGGGTACGTGCGGCGCGCATTTGTTTCCGCGATGAGTCTGCGCTTTCTCTAGAGTGGGGGCGGGCAGGGCTGATGAGGTGACCAATGCCCTGATTGCATCTGCCATGATGATGACATGCGTATTGAGCGTGCGTGCAATTAAAAGTGCACTTGAGACAGACTGGTGTGGCATCCCAGGACCCAGCCACGCTCCTACTACGCAGGACTGTCCGAAGACTGAAGTCCTTCACTGGCCATAAATAATTTGAATTAATTTATTACTAGCCCCCCAGCCCCTGGCTGGCTCGCCTTGCCCTGCCCCTGCCTTGCCTTCTGCTGCCTGCCCGGCCGGCCCGCCTCACGCCTACCTCTCTGAAGCTGCAGCCTGCAGGCCAGGTCCAGCCCCAGCCCTCAGGTTAGGTGAGTCTACTCTGAGTCGGAGCCTAGTCTTCCACATGGGTGATTTGACCTTCCTCCCCAGCCTCACTTAGGGGCATATTAGCGATGTTCCATGGAAAACAGCGATAACATTGCTGATACGACCCTGTGGTCGTATCAGCATAATCCACCTACCATTATTAGTATGCCTTAGTCTGGAATTTAACAGACGTTAAATTCCAGCGTTAAATCCGATGTTGCGCAATTCTTTTAATCACTGCACCTCCTTGTTAATATCGCGAAGCTGCCTTCACAATATTTTTATGTGTTGTTTTCACAGCCACGCCTTCTTTGCATCTCATTAGCGATGTGAGGCTGTGAAAAAACAGGTTGTAAATCAAAGACACATGTGCTAGCGTGTCCTTGAAGATATTGCGATATAATTATCACTGCTTATCACCCGAAAACGGACGCTAAAGCGGCGATAATTATATCGCCAGCCCTTGCTAATATGCCTCTTTATTTTTAGAGCATTCCAAATGTGTACACTACAACCGCAATAATTAATGTTATTAAAAGACACCCAAACAGACTTTATATCCCTTTCAACTACGAAATGATGTTGATAATACCGTGCTTTTATTGGCCTACTTAAAAAAATTATTCAAGTTGAAAAATAGGTTTCTTTTGACTACATATCTATAAAATCCGTGCAGAAAGCTAATGAAAACGGAGTTTTCATTCTATTACACTCTACACTGCCAATAACAGGTGGTAATGAATTAAATATAAAATATTAGCATATTTTACATAGTATTCCTTTTAATGACCGATGTTCAGTTTTTAATTTTACCTGCTTGTGCACGGCAACGCAAATGATTATAAATTGTAGAATAAACAAGCGGAAGTAAAACCTGCATCTTTAAAATATTTAAGAATAGCAATCTTTGAGAATGGGTGTTTTGTACTTTACTGTCAAACTATGCACAATGTGGCCAAATGGCGGTAAAAAAAACGTAACTCAGAGCCTCTTATCTGGTTAATACCTACATATAAAACATTGTGTCATCAGAAATCCCACTCTGTTACGAGGGTACCAATGGCCATAGAATTGTTTACGAAAAATGAAGCAGAAACTAAAAAGGTGAGAACATAGACTAATACGACATTCCTTGTTAGGAAATGATTTCCATGTAATTTAAATGTATGCATGAATATGTAATACATGAACCTCCAGTGGAAATGCCTCTTGACTTAAGTAGACATAGCCCCCCATTCACATACAGCCTTCTAAAACCCCTGTCCACTGCCATATTATCAATTGCCTATTCTCTTTCTGCACTCAGCATTCAAATTGAACGCATATCGAAGGTACACACACTTTTTTAGGCAGTCTCCGGAAATTCAACCAGACCCATGCCTGGTCCTACCTTGCGAATCACCGAGACATGCTGGAATGCTCCAAAGTACCACCTTTAGGTTAGAGGAGATCTTAGTTATTCCACCCGTTCATACCAGAAGGAAACTTTACACAGGCCTCACAACCAAGATGGCTGCTTCCCAACTAGACCTTCTACTTCTCACCTATTTCATTGAATCCATCTGAGATGAGGACCTTCCTCCCCGGCACACAGCGCCGGGCTGAGAGTCTGTTCAGTCCCTGTAATACCAGAGAGTTGCCAGGATTCACCATCCACTGCTATAATTGTAGATCATGCCCTGCAACAGCCAGCATGATGTCAGCTGGGGACGAGCCCTTCTAACTACTCTGCAATATAAGCTTCTGCACGACACTAACTGGCAATGCCGCTTCACTTATCACTCCATGAATTATTCTATGGCACTTCATTCTTGGGCTTTGCTCTTCTGGCACAGTATTACGTGAAGATTGTACTTTGGTATAGTATTACAGTGCCATATGAGGTTTTATGTCATGTACCCCACATCTACTTCCTCTACAAATTACAAGAAAAGATTTAAAATGGCCACCTTGACAAGACACCCAGAGTACCTCAATGTTGTAGCTTACATGAACATAAAAAGTGGCCCGGCTAAAGCAGACATCCTGTTCTTCATGAAACATCCCAAGGAATGGCAAGAAACTTTCCTGAAACATTCAATATTACGCAGGTAGGTCGCAAAGACACGGCCAACAATGCAACCGATCAAAAAAACCTCAACACGAACATTAATTTTCAACCACACATTGATCCAGGCCAAAGACAGAAACCTGCGGAACTTTGAGGAAATGTCTACAACATCGTGCACACCAAAACGAGGGTGGCAACACCTGGGGTACCAAAGCGGTACAAAAGGGGGTGGTGATGGACGGAGCATCAGAACCAATCAAACACTCACACCCAGTCAACAAATCTGGGTTTGATCCATCACCGTTCTTTAGCCCACTCTGCCACCCCAGTTCAGACATGGTCATATGCAAATCAGTCTGACCCTCCGTCCATCACCACCCCCCTTTTGTAACACCTGGGGTACCAGCATCCTCACTCTCAACTACTACATTAAGATAATAAATATCTCAGACCAAACATCATACCAAGATCACAAAACACCACAGAGCAATAGTCCAATCTTACCAAGCTTCAATATGTATGACTTTAGTTGAATGTTTTTTTGTGATTTCATAAATGTGAAAGATATGCTTTGAGCTTGTGCCCGTGTGGTTCCTAAGAAATAATTAAAATACTGGAAGTCTTAATATTTTATTTGTAGCATCTGGTGAACTCATATTCAATTCCTTAGTACATTTTTCACAAACTGCCAGATCTTAATTTCACCTTAGTGTCCTGGCGCTATGATCAATTTTAAAATGGTATTTTCCAGCCAGGCGTAAATTAAGGGTGGGCGTAGTGGGCGTAGTGGGGCTACGTGAAGCAGCACGTAGTGTGCCCAAATCTACACACACTACACGCTTCGCGTAGCCCCACTACGTGCCACCCACCTCCCACCCGCCATTCTTTTAAATATTATAAGCAATGAAAAATAAAGTAAAAGTAAGTCGACTTACCCGTAAGCGCGGCGTCTCCGGGGCTCCCTCTTTCAGTTTCTAATTTCTTCTGGCAAATGCGCATGCGCGGACGCCCGCGCATGCGCATTTCTCGCGAGAAATGCGCATGCGCGGGTGTCCGCGCATGCGCATTTGCCAGAAGAAATTAGAAACTGAAAGAGGGAGCCCCGGAGACGCCGCGCTTACGGGTAAGTCGACTTACTTTACTTTATTTTTCATTGCTCATATATTTAAAAGAAGGGCGGGCGGGAGGTGGGTGGCGGGTGGCAAGCAGCTACGCTTCGCCCTCGGCGTGTGCGTAGCGCTGCCCTGCTCGCCTACTTCGGAAAGTGCGAAGCAGGCAGCGCTACGTACACTACGTGGGCGAAGCGTAGTGCTACGCCCGGGGTTAGCGTAAATGCAATAGAATAATTAATTCATTGGACATCATCAACACCTCCTTCAACACAGCAACTTTCCCGGAGAGCTGGAAGCACGCCGAACTCAGCGCTCTGCTGAAGAAACCAACAGCGGACCCGACCGACCTCAAGAACTTCCGCCCCATCTCGCTCCTTCCTTTCCCCGCCAAAGTCATCGAGAAGGTCGTCAACAAGCAACTGGCAGCCTTCCTCGAGACGAACGGATCCCTCGACCCATCACAGTCCGGATTCAGAGCCAACCACAGCACCGAGACCGCCCTCATCGCAGCCACCGATGACATCCGAGCCCTGCTCGACAACGGCGAAACAGCGGCACTCATCCTCCTAGACCTCTCCGCAGCATTTGACACTGTCTGCCACCGCACACTAGTCCAACGCCTCAACGACACCGGCATCCAAGGGAAGGCTCTGGAATGGATCATCTCATACCTCTCCGGCAGAACACAGAGAGTACGCCTCCCTCCGTTCCGCTCCGAGGCCACCGAAGTCATCTGCGGCGTCCCGCAAGGATCGTCGCTCAGCCCCACTCTCTTCAACATCTACATGAAACCCCTCGCTGCCATCGCACGCCAACACAACCTCAACATCATTTCCTACGCCGATGACACCCAGCTAATTCTCTCCCTCACCAGAGACCCCGACACCGCCAAAGCCAGCCTGCGCGAAGGGATGACAGACGTCGCTGAATGGATGAACATCAGCCGCCTGAAACTGAACACGGACAAGACA
Source organism: Triturus cristatus (assembly GCF_964204655.1). Classification (NCBI taxonomy): domain Eukaryota; kingdom Metazoa; phylum Chordata; class Amphibia; order Caudata; family Salamandridae; genus Triturus; species Triturus cristatus. Next base: position 921,231,128 of record NC_140586.1, read on the forward strand.
GAAGTCCTCATCCTGGGACCATCACCCTCCGCATGGGACGACTCCTGGTGGCCCCCGGCACTAGGCACCGCACCTGAACCGACGGACCACGCACGCAACTTGGGCGTCATACTGGACTCCTCCCTATCGATGACCAGACAAGTCAACGCCGTCTCCTCAGCTTGCTTCCACAACCTCCGCATGCTCCGAAAGATCTTCCGATGGATCCCAACCGAGACCAGGAAGACGGTCACCCACGCTCTCGTCACCAGCAGACTAGACTACGGAAACACCCTCTACGCCGGTACTACGGCCAAGCTTCAGAAAAGACTTCAGCGTATTCAGAACGCCTCCGCCCGACTCATCCTGGACGTCCCCCGACGCAGCCACATCTCGTGCCACCTGAGAGACCTGCACTGGCTCCCGGTCAACAAGAGGATCACGTTCAGACTCCTCACCCACGCACACAAGTCCCTCCACGACCTAGGCCCAGGGTACCTCAACAGCCGCCTCACCTTCTACACGCCCACCCGCCGGCTACGTTCCGCTAACCTCGCCCTCGCCGTCGTCCCTCGCATCCAGAGAGCCACCGCTGGAGGAAGGTCATTCTCCTACCTGGCAGCTAAGACTTGGAACTCCCTACCCGTCCACCTGCGGATGACCCAGGACCACCTGGCCTTCAGGAAACAGCTCAAGACCTGGCTGTTCGAGCAGTAGCAGACCCCCTTCCCCAAGCGCCTTGAGACCCTTATGGGTGAGTAGTGCGCGATATAAGTTCCATGATTGATTGATTGATTGATTGACTAGAGAGGGGGCAGTCGCGTATACAACTGTGCCTCTGTTAAATTGCGATAGCGTTAGCAGGCACATGCATTCCAGTGAAAACAGCAGGAAGAAGAAGCAAGTGGCTTTAAGGGGTTTATGTGCTGGCAGCTAGGTTTGAACAGCCCCTATGGTAAGGAAGGCAAACCTCTCCAGCTGGCTTCAGAGGACCTGGGAGGCTTTGAAAACTGGATTGACAGACATTTCAGGAATGGATCTGCTCTTCTTGGGAAGAAACTTTTGAGTACAAATGAGGTGTTAGCTTTGGGGGAATTCTGTCATATCTAATTTTTCCCAGAATTGCTCGTGAGATTTTGAGTGTTGGAAAGCAAATCTCACAAAACTTAAGTGACCTCATACTATGATAAAAGAGATATGCTTTTGGTGGGAAATGATTTTAGTAATAGCTAGTTTTCCTGATACGTTGGGAGGATTGCCACTTAATAGACTCTGTTTGCCTCTTTCTCACCGTTCATGACTTGATGAATGGAAGTATGCAGATTAACTTTCTCAGCTGACAGTGAAAAATATTTGGAATTTGTCCAACCAAACACTTCAAATGGTTTCCTGGAAAAGATGTGGCTGTTTACAGACTGTCCTCTAAACATCGCCTCACACACATTGAGCCTAGTTTCACTTGGCGGATCGCTTTGCCTACTGGGAACTGTTTGCCATGAATTCTGTGACTTGGAAATAGCCCTGTGAATTTCCAGAGGTATCTGTGCTTGAGGCCCAGTAAACCCATAGCATTGTGCCCAGTTGTGTGGAGGTGAACTCTTCCCATGGGGGCTATTTTCCTGTGTAGGACAATATTTCATTAAATGCACATGGTCTGAAAGAAAGAGCACTGTTGTTCCCTAGTTTTAATTGTTATTCATTATGTGTCTGTTAGAGTCTGCAATAAATGTGTGGTCCTTTTAGCCACGTTTGGGCATATTTTCAGGTTGGTCCCCTTTGGGTGTTATTCACTTTATCTTTATTTTTGACAAAGGTTTCCCATTAGATTTACCCGAGCCCCAGTATACAGTATCCAAATACGTCCTGATTCAAATGTATGGAATAAACATTTTACATTTTCATGATTTTACCTATTTTTTTTCCTTTATTTTTAGGTTTAAATATTTTTAGTAAATTGTATACACGAACATCACAAACAAGACTTTTCCCTGTTCCTCCCTTCTGCTCCTTCAAAAAAGAGAAAGGCGGCCCGTTAGCTAGAAAGTCCACACCATGACACTGTGCTCACTTTATATGACATACGGGTATCTATCCACTTCCTATAAGGTAGCTTTCCCATCAGCATCGAGCTGCCTCCTGTAGAGTCTTGCCCTGATGGCATTAAATTATTCTTGAACAGATTGTTTTAAATACAACATTCCTTCGTTTTTTTTCAATATTTGTGATGTGTGGTTCGAGCAGGTCAGCGTGGCGTCGTTGGCTCAACATCCTGTGATACTGGGGATTGGGGAAAAATCATCAATCTCCCAGTGCATAACAAAAAACGTATGTCGTTCTTTCCAGTGAGTCCCTGTGTATTTCGTTCCACCGTGGACTTTGCAAACTCACTATTAACACTGTTAGTGAGTTCGCAAAGTCCATGATGAAATTAATTAAATACTTTTTTCTTAACACACTCTTTAAAGTGCTTCAAAAAGTGTTAATGTTTATATAGCGGGAACGCGACCCGAAAGTATCATCGCAGCTGGCTTTAAATGAGCGCGCCAGTCAGTTCTTGACTTTGTGTGTATGAGGACTGAAGGGAGGACACTGACTGATACCGATTGTGTCCTCCGTGTGTACTGACTGGCGCGCTCATGTAAAGCCAGCCGCGCTAATACTTTCGGGTTGTGTTCCCGCTATATGAAGATTAACACTTTTTGAACTGCAGAGTGACCACTTCTCTAGATTAAGTCTACAGAAAGTGAACAATACGTTAATCATAATATTTCTTCTTGAATATTTCTGTTTAGTTGTTTGTTTAGTTGTTTTCAGTTTAAATTAAAAAAATCTGTGAGGTTCTCTGCATTGTATCTTGAAGTCTGTTATGAAGCTCTGTGGTTATACTGAATAAGCAGCTACCATGTTGTTGTTATATAACATGCCTTTATTAATGTAATAACTGCACTTTCACAATTGCTTTATTAACCTTCTTGCTTCTCACATTTGCTTGAAAATGCACCATTTACCCACTTTTTTTCAAAATTTTCTCAGGGGAGAATCCCCCGAATACCCCATTAATGGTTCAGGCTCGATCGCTGCGCTTGCTCGCCATGGTGCTCTCCCACACAACGTTTACGCCTCACCATTTTCAAATGTCACCAGCCACCAGCTGTCAGTCGAGTTTTTAGGGAATTCCAGGTTTGGGTTAGGCTTTCAAAGTTTCATGTTAGTGTCCATTAATGTCAATTCTAATTCTGACCCTTCATAGTTATTCTTCAGCCATAGGCAGTTCCTGAGACAATAGGACCGCTCTTTGGCATTGTTCGGATTGCTGCCGTTCCTGAGACAATATGACCGCTCTTTGGCATTGTTTGGATTGCTGCAGTTCCTGAGACAATAGGATCGCTCCTTGGCATCGTTTTGATTGCTGCCTCAGTTAAATAATCTGCTTTTGACATTATTGTTACAAATGGCGTAGTTTATATGTTAAGAGGGTTTCCCACTTTTTCATTAGAACTTTGCGAAAGACAATATAGAGGTATTTCATTTAAATGTTGGAAGTTTCAAATCGAAATATGCCAGATTTTTGGGCGGTGGACAAAGTGGTAGGTGGTAGGCCGGGCCACCGGGGGGGTTCCCTGTGTTTTGCAGGAGGCCCCCTCAAGTTTCGTTACGCCACTGTGTGACCTTGAAGTAACATAGATGCATAACATGAAGTGTGGCAAACAGCAACTCACCATGACAAACAATATGGCGGGCAAAACCAACATTTAGCAGAGCAGAAGCACACTGAAAAAGAATATCAAACTGCATCACAAGAAGCAGCTTCCAGATCTCCACTGTGCCCTCGGCACCTTCTTTGCCACACACAGCTTTAGACGGAACGGAGATCACAAGTGTCCTCACACAGACACGTCGGAGCCGCCGGGGAGGCTCAGAGTGAAGCAGCCATCCTCATTGGCCTTAATCCATGCCCTACTTCCTGTGGATAAAAGAGAACCATAATCCTCTAATCACTTAATTACTTTGGCAATAAAATGTTGTGACAGGTATATGAAAGGTGGCATTCCTGTCCAGACATATCTCTCTCCCGTTGGCGAAGAAAAGACGTCACTCTCATTTACAAGTAACTGATTGCAGGTAAAGCAGTGCTCTTCCGGGTCAGAGGAAACCCAGACCCTGACGAGCGTGCCAGATTGCCGGGAGCATCCGGTGCAATGAGGAAAGAGGGTTAAGAACTGCATTCAAATAACACAGTCCGTTCTGTCCATGACCAGAGCTGGCTCTGGAACGAGAAAAGCTTCCACATGAACGTAATTTTCCAATCCATTTGGAAAGACACTTTCACAGAGGCTTATATATCTTAATCACAAACATTGTCTCGAGAAATAAGAGTATGTGTTGGAACTGGCACTTTCTGGTTGACTGAAGCAATACCTGAGTCAGGCAGAACCTACCACTCCTGTCAGGGTGGGTGAGTACACTCACTGTATAACCTGCACTCACCCTTGGGTAGATTGGCCCTGAGCAGTCAGGGTTACCAGAGAGGCAATGTGTAAAGTTTTGGCACAGCATTTACTCACAATAAATATCTTGAGAGTCACAAAAGAGACTTCATCCGTGATGTATGTAAATAACATTTGTATTCAGCACAAACAACAACTAACACAACATGAACATCCTGTATTTCTGGCCATAAATCACACTTGGAACTATTACTGGCAGTACTAGGCCCAGCAGTGTTCGAATGACATCAGCAACATGCACACTTGGGAAAGATTCTATTCTACAACCCGCCCCCCCGGAGCCTTATGGAGTCCTCTCTGTGCGCAAAAGAGACAAGGCCTAGCCTTCCACCAGAGACACCTTGGACAGCAGGTCTATAGGGTATCCTTTCTGTGCGCAAAAGAGGCAAGGCCTGGATTTCCACCAGAGACACCTTGAACAGCAGAGGACCTTCAGACCCTATGACTGATAACATAGGAACACTAGCTTTGGAAACAGCTTCTGACTGCACAATAGATAATGTAGGGGCACTTACCCAGGGGAGTGGATTCAGACTCCATGATGGATAACCTTGGAACATTCACTGTGCGGAGACTCCACGATGGATAATATACTAACACTCTTCCATGGGAGGGGCTTTGAACTTTACCATGGATAAAGTAGTTTCATTGACACACAGGAGGGGTTTGAGGCTTTGCGATGGTTATTGTAGGGACGCTCGATTCTCCTCCCCAATACAGCGATGTAACATTTACTAACCTGCTACAGTGCACATGTACTACATGTGATGAATGGTACAGATAATTAATACCAGCATTATATTGTCTACCCCAGTACCTAGAGACTAGGATGGGTAAGTGAAAAACATTAGAGGAAGATAAGTCTGCATCATCATCTTCACTTGCCAATACCACACCGGTTCCTTTCTGCAAGAGCTGTGGGACTTGTTGCCAGGTGGATAGACCTGGCCGAGCGAAGGCTTTCTTTGGAGCAGGGTGCCGTCTTTTTCAAAATGTTGTCTACCTCCTCCCTGGAAACAGAGAAGGATCCCATTAATGCATCTGTATTGCCTATAGAAGACTTTGGTGAACACCACCTTGAATCTCATCAAGTGCTGCCGACAACTCCTAAGGGACGCCCATCAGCGAAGAGGAAACGCCAGGTCAGGGCTACTGGGCGCCAAGGCTGGGCTCTTTGAAGCTAATACAGAAAGGGGCAGTGGCTGGAAAAACCTACAGGCATTAGTGGTCCTTCTGGGCCAGGGCACGGTATCTGCCGTGGTACTCTGTAGTCAAGGTAGCGTGTCAGTGATTTTACACAGGAGAGAGGGCTGGGTAAAGCAGAATGGAGTCTTGAGTAGGGCCCAGTATGGGTTTCAGGAAGGCGGGGGACACAGGAGCAATGCTCAACCTGAATGTATTAGTGGAAAAATATACTATTGCGCTGAAATGCCCATTATACCTGGATTTTATGGACCTGAGCCGTGCATTTGACAGGGCCAGCCAAAGCAAGCTGTGGTCCACTCCCCAACGGGTTTGTATACTGCAGGATTCGGTTGACTTTCTTCATGCCCTGCACTGCAAGGTCTCGGCCAGGGTGAGGTTTGGCATAGATGGCGAATGAACCCCTTTGTTTTCCTTGTTTCGAGGTGTCTGCCAATGGTGTATTTTGGCACCAATTCTTTTTCTATTACATATCAATTATTTAGACTCCTTCCTCCTTAGTAACTGCTGTGATTTAGTTTGGATCAAGTCCAACCCTGTGCCGGCATTGTTAGATGCTGACCATGCTGTTCTGCTTTCATGCACATCCAACAGGCTTTGGGCTCTAGTTGCCAACTTTGTATCCATTATGGATACATTGGACTTAGATACTTACATTACCAACTCACATTAAAAGATGTGTGGCCCGCAGCGCTCCAAAGTCAGACCAGTATCCATCAAGGGAACTAACATCACCATGGTCAGGGAATTTCCCTATCTAGTTGTGATCTTTGACAGTATCAACAGTTTTGTGCCCTGTCTTTCCAATGGATGCTCACGATTGAACCGTGCAGTGGGGGCTCTTCTTAATGTATCCACCAGAGTAGGCAGTAAACCTATTACACCCTTGCTGAAAATCTACAAATTGAAATGTCTACCTGTTCTTACCTATAGGGCTGGACTATGGGGTATGGAGGTTGTAGCAGACTCCAGAAGGAGGACAATTGTTATTGTAGTGGCTTCATGGCCTTGGACCAGACAATTCACAGCATTCTAAACATGAGCAGCCGGGGCTGGGTTATGTCACGCGCTCGGTGGGGCTTGCTCCCCTCCTTCTCTGGATCTCCATCTGGAGCAACCCAGAAGCCTCTTTTAATCACAGAACTACAGAGGACTGTTTGTCCTGTGATTATGGCTGAAGATTCCCTTGGCTGAAATATACACAAAATTCATTGAAAGCATTGGGTACTCAAGTTATTTCCTAACCCGTGCACCATCTTAAAGGGAAAGTCCTACAAAATCAAAGACCTGGTCTTAAAAAAACAGCGATCAAAAGGGAAGATAGAGAGGGGATGAGGCCTAACATGAGAGAACTTATGAGTTCCCAAACGACCATTGGGATTGAGACATATTTATTGTATGCTAATAATATAAGTGAAAGGATATTACTGGTTCCGGTTCCGGTTAGGTTAAATCAGACGCTATCTGAGTTTCTCTGTTGGCCAATTTGACCCAAAATCCATCCGGCTTTGTCCTTGCAATGAGTCATCCTCACAAACCCTAGCACATTTCACATTCTTTTGTAAGATTTATGAAGTTTTTAGAAACATTTTTATACTAGCAATACTTAAAAGCCAGGGATTTAATCAAATATAGGCCTGTCCTTTAGTATATATGCGGATGCTACCGAATTAATATGTGTTCCATTCTGTGGGAGCCTTCTTACAAAATGCACTTTACTGTTGCAATTCTATTTTTTTTTTTAGATATTATGCATTAACGAGTGGCTAGACCAACTTGGTTATGATAATTTGAAACATATTTGATTGTGTTCTTTTCTGTTTTTATGTTCTTTTTATACCAAATATTTGTATGAGAGTGATGATGACTGCAACATTGCATTGTAAAGTATCTGTTTGAGCCAATATGAATATATTTAATAATCAAATAAAGTGCTTTGATGATGATGGTGGATATCAGGATTCTTCTGCTCTTCTTTCTCACAAAATAGACGTAAATGTCCTGAAGCTGATGCAAAGTTAGCCATCTTCACCTCATCGACCTAATTGTGAACCCAAGACTTTAATTGCCTGCCCAGCCCTTAAGTAAACTCCCCAATGACTTAATTATTGCCATTCACTTGAGATTGATTGACTTTCACATAATCAAGAGATGGAAAATAATTGATGTGTATTTTTGAGTTGCAGTAATTTAATGCATCAGAGACCTGGAATGGCTTCGCCCTGACTGGTTTATCAAGGTTTACCTGGGAAATTTGGCAAACATTAAACACATCAAAATTCAGTGAATGCTCAAATCTACCAGACAGGATCACACACCGGGGAAACCACTTCAGGCATTCTCTTATCCAAACTTGGATGTCAATACTGTATCTGAACCTCACCCCATCAAAAGCAGAGACTCAGCTACTCACAGCCCAAATCTGAGATAGAAAGATGACTCTCACACAGCTGCCAAGTGACCCTATCCCCTGTAGCGTTTCTTGGGGTATCTATAGGAGCGACCTTTGGAGGGAGCACACGTTAGGCCACAGATCATAACTAGTGACCGTCCTACAACTCCTACAATATATACATATATATTGCAGAGTGGTGGTAGTCACTCTGTAGTTATAGTTAGGATTCCCAGGTAGAGTAACTCCTTGGATTTTTGCTTGCTAATAACTTTGCCCCTTCTGACGAATTGTAACAAAACTTTCCCGACCTATTGCTTTTTCTTCATTGATGGAGTATGGAAAGTTTGCTGGTGGTTGTTTAAAGAAGTACAAAGAAAGAAGGGGAATCCCAAAAAGCATTTTGGCATCACATGCATTTTTCCACAGACTTTGTACTTACATGTAGCGGCCAAATGCCCTGTTTGTTTACTATGACATTTGGCACAATTGTACAATATGGAGTGCAGATGATCCTTTTTTGGTATTACAGGTAAGTACTTTTTATGTTGTAGGCATTTAACCATAGTGATATCTGTTGTGATAGTTTTGCGAAATTTCGCGGTGCTTCGTGGTATTTTACGAAACAACTGCTGTAAATAGTGATGACAAGACATTATGTGATTGGCTAAGGACTGCCTTTACAAAGGTTAAAGGCAGCCATGTTGCTTTAAGGCCTCTTTCCATGTGTTCTGGGTTAGGGCCTTAGATATAGGTATTAGGTTTTTATAATTTTTCACTACCTATTACCACTTATTTAAAGTGGTAATAAGTAGGGAAAATGTGTTTCAAGTTTCTATATATTTAAAAAAAGTTACAGAGTTCTGTACTACACTATATTCACAAATATAGAACACTACAGTATATTTTCAATGTCTACATATTTAATTCTTTACAAAACATCCCACATAGCACCACAGTAATACCTATAATTTGCAACTCCACTTATTTTTTTTAAATTTTATTGCGTGGTTCTCCATAAATGTTGTAAAGCTATAGGAAAATATAAACACATTTCTCTACCTTTTACCACTTTAGTAATGTGGTAATAGGTGTGGATCAAAAATAAACCTACAACTTACCTATATCCAAGCTTTATGCCACTCCACTGTACTCTACTCTACACCACTCCACTGTATGCCAATCCACTCTATAACACCCCAATCTATGCTATTCCTCTATACACCTTTCCGCTATATGCCATTCCACTCTATGCTACTCAACTCTAAGCTATAATACTCTACACCAATCCACTCTAAGATATTCCACTTTACGCAACTCCACTCTATGCCAATACACTCAATGCTATTCCACTCTACTCCACTCCACTCTACTTCACTCTACTGTACGCCACTCCACTGTACACTTCTCCACTGTACCCCACTCCACTGTACACCACTCTACTCTGTGCCACTCTACTCTACGCCACTCCACTCCACTCTATGCTATTCCACTGTATGCCACTCCACTGTTTGCTACTCCACTCTATGCCACTCCACTGTATGATATTCCACTCTAACCCACTCCACTGTACAACACTCCAGTCTAGGCCACTCCACTGTATAGCATTCCACTATACGGCGTTCCGCTGTAAGCCACTATACTCTACAATACAACACTCTACGACACAACACTGTACAACACTGCACTGTATGCCACTCCAGTGCATACCACTCGTCTATTCTGCTATACGACCCCCTACTCCACTCTGCGCCCCTCCATTGTATCAAACTCAACTCCACTCTATGCTACTCCACTGTACAACACTGTACTCCAGTCTGCCACTGTACAACACTTTAGTCCACTCTACCACATTCTACTCCACTCTACCACAGTCTATGCAACTTCTTCTATGCCACTCCACCACAATTTACTCCACTCTACTCTATAGCACAATACTCCACTCTGCACCACTGTACTCCACTCTATGCCACTCCATTGAACCGTACTGTATGCGACTTGACTCTATAACACTGTATGCCACTCCATTGTACCACATGCTACTATACTCTACCTTACTACACTCCACGACATTGTACTCCACTCTATCCCACTCCACCCTACTCCACTCTATGACAATTTCCTGCACTCTACATCATGGCATACCACTCCAGTGTACGACTCACCACTCCACTCTATAACACTTTACTCCAGTCTATGCTATGCCACTACACTTTACTGCACTCCACAGCACTGTACTGTATGATACGCCATGCCAACATATAACACTTTACTTCACTCTACGCTATGCCACTCCACTCAAATCCACTGTAAAACACTTTACCCCACTCTACACAACTTTGTGACACTCCACTCTATGCCGCACAACTCTACAGCACTCTACTCTACTCTATACATGGTTCACTCTCCAATGCTGTACACTACTACACTCTATACCCTCTACACTCTATACCTCCACACTCCACTGTACAGCACTGTACTCCAGTCTATATCAATCTACAACACTCTACTCAACTCTGACACTGTACTCCAATCTACGACTCTGTACACAGCTTCCTCAATGCCACTCCACCACAATTTACTTCACTCTACTCTGTAACATACTACTTCACTCTACTCCACTTTATACCACTCCAGTCTGTCACTCAACTCTACAACACTCTATGGTACTACACTCTACCACACTCTATGACACTGTACTGTATGTTATGTTATGCTGATTTGTATAGCACACTAATCACCCTGTTGTGCTTATACAAAGAGCCAGGCCTTTAGCTTCTTGCGGAATTTTTACAAGTGAGGACTAGGCTCTGATGTGTTGACAGAGGTGATTTCATGTCTTGGGTGTGATGTAGGAGGATGAACGACCTCTAGGTTTGCTTTTGTGGATGCAGAAAGTGTGCGCAGGTGAGCATGAGGCAGAGCATAGGTGTCTGGTGTGTTGGTGAAAGTGTATGCGGCTGTTCAGGTATTCTGGTCCTAATTTGTGTAGGGCTTTGTATGTGTGCTTGAGAAGTTTGAATTGGCTGCACTTCTGAATGAGGAGCCAGTGAAGTTTCATGTGGTGTGGTGTGATGTGGGTGCGAGTGGGAGGTTGATTATGCGTCTTGCAGCGGTGTTCTGGATGGTCTTGGGTTTATGTAGGAGTTGTTTGGAGATTCGGGTTAGAGAATATTGCCATAGTCTAGTCTGATGAGTGTTCGTGTGACAGTCCATCTGGTGTTCTGAGGCAACCATTTGTATATCTACTGCCGCATGTGTAGGATGTGGAAGCAGGAGGTGCGCAATGCATTGACTTGAGTCGTCATGTTGAACTTATCGTCCAAGATAATCCCTAGATTTCTTGTGAGGTCTGTGGGTGTTGACCCTAGTTCTGAAGGCCACCAGGTGGAGTCCCATGAGGAAGTCTTATTGCTGAGCATCAGTACTTTTATCTTGTCGGAACTGAGCATTAAGGAGTTGATTTACATCCAACCTTCTACCATGGCCGTGCGGTTGGTGAATTTGGTTCTGGTGGTGGTTCTCTTGTCCGTGAGGGAGAGGAAGAGTTTGATGTCATCGGCGCAGGTGATGTCTTGGGCTCGGATGATGCTGACAAGTGGTGCCATGTATATGTTGAAAAGGATGGGGCTGAGGGACGATCCCTTTTGGGCTCGGGCTTTTAGTTTCTTGCTCTCTGTTATGAAGGGTGCCATCCTGTGAGGAAGGTAGAGATCCATTTGAGAGTGGATCAATGTATGCTAATCTTGTGGATTCTACTGATGAGGGTGTTATGGGAGATAGTGTCAAAGGCCGCGGAGAGTCAAACAGGATGAGGGCCGCTGTTTCCCTTCAGTCCAGAATGATTTGAATGTCTGTTTCGGTGCTTTGGTTTTTCCTGAAACCTTATTGAGTGTGACGAACCGGGGTTTAACCCAGCGGCGTCAGGGGCACGCCTAAGATCATCGAGTTTACCTGTCTTGGTATACAGAGACACGGAATACTTCTGGATGGCATCAGAGACCCAGTTTATTAGCTGCAGCTAGTAACAGGGATCCTAGAAATACATCACGGTGTAAATTCTCAGGAGACTGCTCATTTTACTAAGGCGAGACGTCTCCTTTTATACCCAATATTCACATTATAAATGTACACCCACTGCACAAAATTCTAGCCAATAAGGTACATTTTCAAACAAAGTGTCACATAACAAAAACTCAATTTACAGTATCCCAACCCAAAAGTTAATTATTAGGAATGTCCCAAATTCAATCTCCACAAGCCGGACAAACCTATAATTGAAAGCATAACCCATGTAATGAAGAAACATAAAAAAGAAACGGTAACAGATGCTGAACAAGATAAGGCATGTGCAAGGAAACTAAAAGTTAACGATGTCCTGAACAAAGATCGATCAGGGAAATTGGGTTTGCGGGGTCAGTTTCAGGTGCAGAGGTCAGTTTCTTATAGTTCATTTCACAGTCAAATAGAAACCTAGTTAATGTATACATGAACTAAGAAGGCCAGGCCACTTTATTCGCCAGGCTACCTTCACAGGCCTACATGAGGGCAACACAAAATGGTGGCACAGAACAAAATGGAGTCAGACTCGAGAATTACAGAACCTTAGACCCTCCTTTTGCCATTACGTAGGCAATAACCTAAGACTCATGTTAATCTGAATCTAGGTCTATGTCAATATTCATTAGGTCATCAAGGTGTTGCTGTAGCATCATCTTATTATTCTCTACTTCTCTCGGGACAGGTCTCCGAACACACATAGTAGCACAAAGACTACAAATGGCGGGACCACACTGGATGCAAAGACAACAAGAGAAAAGGATGGCTAAAACCATACCAAGGAATGTCAAAATCTTCCATCCCCATTTGGACAGCTGTCCCCAAAACCATCCCAACAATGACCAGTCTCCTTCGTCTACATGGATAGACTCAGAGATTTTATACAACCTAGAGATGGCTTGGTACACTGTAGGGGCATTATCTGGTATGTAAACACAGCAACTGGATCCAATCCATTTACATACTCCTCCTCGATCTGCAAGTATGATGTCTAATACCATACGGTTCTGCAAAGTCATAAGGCGGTCCGCTTGAAGCTCAGCTGTAACATTGCTAAGAGCACCTGCTGTCTCATTAATAGTAGCTTCAACAACGCGGACAAGCTGTCGAATATGCCTACTATTGATCATAGGACCCCAAAAGGGCAAGAAGCCCATGAAGAAATCTCCTACTTCGTGTGCTGCGGTATCTTCCTTATTGAAGACACCTCTACCATATCTCGTTCTATGATAGTCTGAAGCAGTAGTGTATGTAGGGGGAAGTAGAAACGCCACATAACACGTTCCTGAAAAATCAGGTGGCAACCACGTATAGGCTCTGTCATGACAAAAAAAATATGTGCCTGGCACAAACGGTGGAGAAGTCCGAGATGAATAGACATAGGTTTGAGCACACACACTCTTACCTAGCTGAGCTTTCGGATTACGACCATTACCTTGAAAACAAAAGTGGCCTCGGTGGGGTACAATCCAAATAGGGGGAGACCTTTTTCGTCTCTCCTTCTCTGTCAAACTGGTACTATATCCAGTCACGTTCCAACCAACGTAAGCCTGCACCTCATCCTTAGGGATAGCATTATATGCATCAATATCTCGGATCATAGCTACTATTCCCCTTATTAAGGCACTATTGCTCGAGTTATCTTTAAGGGAACGTAAGGGGCGTACCTCATTTGCATAGATAAACATGGTCTGAAAAGCCCACACAGACCCATTAAAAGAAAAAGGAAAAACCAAATATGGCATACCTTTATCTGTCGTATGAGGCATAAGACCACAAACCCAACAATTTGGTATTTACTACTAACTGATGCTGATGCAACAACTGTATAAACGAGTTGTTGACAAATTCTGATCTCCTTGTCTGTTCATGTTCAGGCAACATATAAAACTGGTGCAAAGAAACAGTAGTGAAAGAAAGCATAGGTTGGGAGGTGGGTGCAGATGTCTGTTGTGTAGCATAGACAGTCCAACCCACACAAGCTAATGTGATACTTAAAAACATCAAAAAGCACAATATTATTAAACATTTGCTATGTATCAATGTACAAAATCTTGTCTTAAGATCTATTCTCTCAACATCTCTTTCAGTTACAACAGACTCCATCCTCTAATGTGCTGCTCGCTGCACTTTTCCTTCTTCACTCAAGTGTGCGTCCAGGCGTCCTAGACGTCCCTAGAACCGCAGACCTTTCGTCAATACGCGGGCCACCCCTTAAGTTCTTATACCGCGACATTGCAGCTGAACCCGGATGGTGGTTCGAAAAAGAAAAAGAAAAATAGTCTCTTGTCTGAAAGAGTGTAATTCACAAAAAAATTCTAATTTTATTTGTCCTTTTTAGACCTTAAGTTGTAGCGTTCTTTAGCAGGCACAGTTTGATCCTGAAAGATTGTCTCTGGGTGCGTAGTATCAAGTCCCAAACACAGCGGCACAGCTTCTTGCAAGACTTTATCATCTGCACGTTCTGACTGAGTCCATTCCAGATGTGCATCGCTAAAAGGTACAAATCTTGGAACCCTTTCACTCTCGGAATCGGCAACACCTTCCCAGACCCACTTATCGTACGGTAAGGGCAAAGGTATCTTCTTACAATGGGTACCATGTACCCAGTTTTTCTTGCCGGACGCCTTAATAGCAGTCCGAGTTGATAACAGGACTTGGTATGGACCGGTCCATCTTGGTTCCAAGTTCTTTGACCTCTGGAAATTCTTGGTTAGAACCCAGTCGCCTGGTTGAATCGTGTGGCCTGCGTCTACAGAAACTGAAGGCAAAGTGTCATGGACCTGTTGGTGAAGAACACGCAATTTAGCAGTCAAATCATGTAAGTAGTCAACCAACATAGGGTACTCGATATCACTGTACTTCTTAGGCCTCGGCACACCCCAGACATTCGCCGGGCATTCAAAAACAATCTCGTATGGGCTAAGTCCCACGCGCGAATGTACTGTCGTTCTCGTGGACAAAAGTGCCAATGGTAAGGCATCGGGCCATGTAAGACCAGAGCTCACTTGCACCTTGGCCAACTTCAGCTTCAGAGTGCCATTATAGCACTCGACCAGGCCTGCTGACTGGGGGTGATTCACAGCGTGAAATTTCTGGGTGATACCCAGACCCGCACATACTTTCTTCATAATCTGACCCACGAATTCACTTCCATTATCACTCCATACCATCCTCGGCAAGCCATATCTGGGAAAGAATTCCTTGAGCAAAACCTTGGCTGTAGACAGGGCAGTATTATCCTTTAGGGGGTAGGCCTCTATCCATCTGGAAAAGGCAAAAACAACCACAAGGACATACTTCAAGTTATTGCATCTTTCCAAATGAATATAGTCTATCTGCAACACCTCGAACGGATACGTTGGAGGAGCAAAAGGACCCGCTGGAGTTGGGGTTCCCTTTCCAGGATTATGCATCAAGCAAATCATGCAGTGTTTAACCAAATTCTCAGCACACTTAGGAATTCCACCATTCTGCCATACCGGAGCCAACAACTTACATATTCCTTTTGAACTAATGTGAGCCAACCCATGAGCCATAGTAACCACCGGAAGCACATATGCATCCGGCAACAACCATCGCTGATGCTCTGACAACTCAACCCAACAGCCTGTTGAATCCAACATTCCCGTACTCTCTCTCCACATACTCAATTCTTTCTCAGTAGCTTCTGCCTGAATCATCTTCACACTTTCTGTTGTATCTTCACACATTCCTCCTTCCACAACCCATCTGGCAGGACCTGCAACATACATCCGACTCGTCACATCTTACGCCGTTTCTCTCGCTACTTCATCTGCAAACGCATTCCCTTGACCCACATCATCTGTAACCTTCTTATGCGCACTACACTTCACTATCGCAATTTGGGTCGGCAAAGTAAGTGATTCAAGAAGTTCACTCACTAATTGTCCATGCTGAATTTGCGTACCATGGGAAGTAAGAAATCCTCTCTCTTTCCACAAGAGACCAAAACTGTGAGCCACGCCAAATGCGTATTGGCAATCAGTATAAACATTCACTCTCTTTCCTTTTGAAAACACACACGCTCTAGTCAATGCTATCAACTCCGCTGCTTGCGCTGAATTCTGTGTAATACGTGCTGTTTCAACAATCGTGTGCAAAGTTGTGACAGCATATGCTGCAGTCGTCTCTCCATTCGGAAGCTTAAAGCACGAACCATCTACCCATAGGGTACCGTCAGGATTCGAAAGAGGAGTATCTTTCAGATCAACTCTACCCTTCGTTTCCTCCTCTGTCCGGAGAAAACAGTCATGCTGTTCCTGAGCATCTGTCTCTACAAAAATCGGCAACAATGTAGCTGGATTCAATGTGTTGCACCGCTTGATGTGCACATGGCGAGCCAAAAGCGTCAACTAATAACCTGACAAACGCGCACTGATAAGATGTCGAGTCTTCATTCTATTCAATAGGGTATCCACTGCATGTGGGACCATCACAATCAATGTATTATCCAATACCAAACCAGCAGACTGTCGGATAGAAACAGCCGCTGCCGCTGTAGCTCTTAGACAACTAGGCAACGCCCTAGCTACCGGATCTAAAGTAGCTGAAAAATACGCACATGGGCGCTGCTTGTCTCCAAATTGTTGTGCCAACACTGACAACGCACAACCTTCTCTCTCATGCACATAGAGTGTAAAAGGCTTACTATAGTCAGGAGTACCTAACACAGGAGCAGAACACAGTGCAGTTCGTAAATCCATAAATCTCTTCTGACATTCCTCTGTCCAGGGAAGAGGGTGTGGTGTATCCCTAAGAGTAAGTGCCAACAGAGGTTTCGCTAACAGAGAAAAATTTGGAATCCACTGCCTACAATAAGATGTAATGCCTAAAAATGCACGCACCTCTCTCTGTGTACGTGGTACAGACATTTGAGCAATTGCTTGAATACGTTCTGGGGTCAATCGTCTTCCCTCCTTCGTCAAGAGATGACCTAAGTAGGTCACCTCTTGGCGGCAATACTGCAACTTAGAAGGTGAAACCTTGTGATGAAGGTCAGACAAATGGCGTAACAAAGAAAGAGTAACTTCTTTACAAATGTCCTCAGAGTCAGCAGCAACCAAAAGATCATCAACATACTGGATAAGAGTAGCACCAGGAGGCAGAGAAAAGGTATCAAGCTGTGTTTTCAAAGCCTGACTATAGATAGAAGGACTTTCACAATAACCTTGAGGAGCTCGTTTAAACCGGAAGCTTCAGCCTCCTTAAGAGAAGCCAAAAATATCCCTACTCTCTTCAGCAATAGCAATGCTGAAAAAGGCATTCTTCAGATCAATAACAGAAAACCAAGCAGCTGAGGCAGGGATCATAGTCAATAAAGCAGTAATGTCCGGGACAACAGGAAACTGTGGCACAACGATCTTATTGACCTCTCGAAGGTTGATCACAAACCAATACACAGGTGGCTGAGAAGAGTTAGTACGCTTAAGGACAGGCAGAACAGGACTGTTACACACATTACCTCTTTCTTCAACCACACCTTTCTCAACCAAATCATAGATAATCGCTAAAAGAGCTCTTTCGCCATCACTGGAAATTTTGTACTGGGGAATGCGAGATAATTTAGCATTCAACTTAAGGGTAACAATGTAGGGTGGAATCTGCAAGAGACCAACATCATTGGGACCTGTAGCCCAAAGTGTACCAGGGAGAGAACGCAGTTCCAGTGGAAGGCGATCCTTAGACAGATACATCGGGGAAATCACTGTCTTACCCACCGTAAGATGTACTCCCGAAGGAGAACAATGTAATGGCGCATGCAATCTTTGCAACAAGTCCAAACCCAACAGATTCTCGCCACAGCCCGTCGTTAGAATAAGGGGATCCTCCAATTCACAGGGACCAATAGAAAGGGGCAAAGGACAAGAAACCGGATTACGAACTGGGGCGCCAGAAAATCGTACTGAAACATTAGTCAAGCCAGACAAAGGTGCGCCGGGGAGTTTAGAGTGCATGATAGAACTCTTTGCTGCACCAGTATCCAAAAGAAAAGGTTCTGCCACACCTGATGTAATCACTTCAACATAAGGTCCACTCTGGTCTACTGGAACTGACACTACTCCCTCCCTTTGTCCATGGCTGTCCTAACGATCATTAAAACCAGCACTCTCACTTCCAACATAATAATCATCAGTGTAGTACTGAGCGGACTGGACGGTCGGTACATTCTGTTGGTCAAAATAATTCATAGAGTTCTGAGGGGAAAAGGAACGTTCATTCTGGGGAAACTTACCACGTCCCCTAACCCTAGGTACTTGTTGGAAACCACCACGACCTCTCAGACCAGACATACCATTCGCACGCTGTAGCAAGATCGGGCAACTATTCTTGAAGTGACCTTCTTCTTTACAATAAGCACACTGATTAGGGCCTAGCGGGAGTCGCGAAGCAAAAGACTCAGGCTTCTGCAACAGTTTCTGAAACTGTGGGGGTTGCTGAAACTGGGAAGGTTGCTGAAACTGATGCCGATTAGGGCGAGGCGGATAAGCCTGCTGCAGAAGAACTTTTGTTTTTAATTCTCTAGTCTTCTTCTCTACTTTATCCTTCTCATCTTTATCTCTATTCTCATAGTATTGTGCAGTAGCCAATATCTGAGCTGAAGAAGAAACAGCCCATGAACTCTCAGAGTCCTTTAACTTATTAGAAAGTTCAGGAAGTAAATTAAAAACAAACTTATCTACAAACAACCTCTGACCACCTTCTGTACTCATATCCTGACCACTATGATCAATGAATGTTTCCTCAAACCTAGTGAAGAAATCAGACACACTCTCGTCTTTCTTTTGTTTGCATGCTGCTATCTTGTCCCAATTCAGCCGCAGAGAAGGCATCATAGTTTTCATTAAATTAATAATCCTACCAGGTAGTTCTGCAACTAAGGGTTAAGGTTTGGCACCTCCTACCTGCTGACCATCTGCAGCAGTAATGTTAACCCACGTATCTTCTAACTCTGGCGCGTGATCCTCGTGACGGATCTTCGCCCACAAGGGTTGAGGAACTACATTACCCATCAACATATCTATGTCAGCTAAATTCATAACACACACATCAACTGTCTGAGACAACCTCTTAGAATAACCAGCAGGATTTTTACGGGGGTCAGGCAAAGTCTGCTTAAGAGCCAGGACCTCAGCTCTCTTCCAAGGGACATGCACCCACACTCGCTGAAAATGAGCCGGTGCAGCCGCAATACCATGAGCGGCATCAGCCACAACTGCCTCTCTCCATACAGGGGGAACCTCTCTCATAGGATACTGCTTCACTTTTCTCCTAATAGAAGGGTCAGGTTCGAACAATGACTGAGGTGGAAGTCTAGACCTAAAAGTGAGTAGTGTCTCTACCGCTTCCTCAACATCGGAACCCACTATCGTACCTTTAGCAAATTCAGACTGAACATTAAGCAATTCCAGTGGAATTGAAACCAACTCATTATCTTCCCACTCCTGACGAAGGAAGGTACACATGACATCAAAAAAATACCTTTGTTTTGGTGCCTCCCACTGTAGGAAGATATCCATAACCACTTGTACTTGGAGGTATTCGAAACCCATCTACGAGCAAGGAGATCTAACACTGCCCGCTCTTCGGGACCAGGGAGCTGACTATGTCTCTGCTTACGTTCAGAAACAGGGGTCATATTCAGTGACCCAAAGAAAGGAGACAAAAGACTAGTGACAGTCTCAGTCATTCGTTGCCGAGCAGAAGGAGAAGAAGTTGACATGAGGACAGGAGACAAAGTGTTTTGAGGTGACAGAGACGTAGGGACAGAAATAAGAGAAGTCGAAGATAAAGGAGTATAAGGCAAAGGAGTTTGGGGCAAGGCTGGTGGCAAGGCTGGCGGCCATGGAGGGGGCTGCGCCGGGGGAGGAAGAACCACCTGTGAAGCAACGGGTGGCTGAACAACAACAGGGGGTTGAACGACAACAAGGGGTGCAACAACTGGAGGTAACAGAGGTGCAGTGGCACCCTGCACATAAGGGGGTGGTAATCTCAGTAAATGTGACATCAAAGGATCCTTTTCAGGGTCTACAGTCACATTTGAAAGGGGAGGTGGCAAAGCTGGGTAACATTTGTCAATGGCCATGCAATGTTGTCTATCTGACACTTCAATCGCACGATCTTCTTCATCTTCCTTAAACTGCCTAGCAGCTTGCATTACCGATATATTCCTTTCCTTCCTATCTCTCTTAGCTTGCTTAATTTCTCGCTGTTTGGCTTCCTTACGCCAAAGGCGGAAAGAATCAAACATCGCCGGCCGGGCTTTCTTCTTAAATAGCGCAACTTCTAGGTTATCTAAAACATCTGATTCAAAACTACCATGTTGGGGCCATCTTAAAACACCATCTTTCCTTGTATAACGAACCCATACTGCATTAAAGGTAATGGGACCTACACCATGCTTTGAACAGAGCTCATAAGTTGGAGTTCCAACCGGAGGTATCGGACACGAGTCCTCCAATCGGGAATCACTATTACAACTACAACAAAACCATTCCCTAAATTTGCTAAAACCACGCATCTTTTAGCTCACTAGTCTTGCTTCAAACTTCAAGGGGTTATCAAAAATAATACACTCGCAAATATACGAACCCCCCCGGCTTCGACTATTGCAATGGCCGAATCAAAACCAAGAAACAAAACAAAGTCGTGGGAGCGACCCACTTATACTTAACCAAAATGTCTGTCACGCCACCAGAAGACCGTCTAACGTCTCGCCTTACAAATCATCACAAGAGGGTCCAAGACAGGGCGACAGTCAGGGCAGCAGTCCTTCGCAGCCGTCGGAAAGGGGAAGCCTCGCAGAAAAAACCTTCTGTCCACGTCGACATGCAGGGGTCGATGAAGTGGTGGCCGTCCTCCAGAATTTCCTCACGGGGCTCCTCACAATCTTCGGGCTTGGACCAGCACCGCTGAAGTCGCCCCACGTTGGGCGCCAGTTGAAGAACCGGGGTTTAACCCAGCCACGTCAGGGGCAAGCCTAAGATCTTCGAGTTCACCTGTCTTGGTATACAGAGACACAGAATACTTCTGGATGGCATCATTGACCAAGTTTATTAGCTGCAGCTAGTAACAGTGATCCTAGAAATACATCACGGTGTAAATTCTCAGGAGACTGCTCATTTTACTAAGGCGAGACGTCTCCTTTTATACCCAATATTCACATTATAAATGTACACCCACTGCACAAAATTCTAGCCAATAAGGTACATTTTCAAACAAAGTGTCACATAACAAAAACTCAATTTACAGTATCCCAACCCAAAAGTTAATTATTAGGAATGTCCCAAATTCAATCTCCACAAGCCGGACAAACCTATAATTGAAAGCATAACCCATGTAATGAAGAAACATAAAAAAGAAACGGTAACAGATAAGATAAGGCATGTGCAAGGAAACTAAAAGTTAACAATGTCCTGAACATTGATTGGCAATCTCAGACAAAGATCGATCAGGGAAATTGGCTTTGCGGGGTCAGTTTCAGGTGCAGAGGTCAGTTTCTTACAGTTCATTTCAGAGTCAAAAAGAAACCTAGTTAATGTATACATGAACTAAGAAGGCCAGGCCACTTTATTCGCCAGGCTACCTTCACAGGCCTACGTGATGGCAACACAAAATGGTGGCACAGAACAAAATGGAGTCAGACTCGAGAATTACAGAACCTCAAGTGTTGCCTAGAAGATGGTGAAGTTAGAGGGGGGCTGTGAGTTGCTTTTTGTTTCACCTCCCAGCCTTAGGGTAGCCTTACCTCAAACTGTTTGCCTTCACACCTTTTTTCTGGTCTCGTTTTTGCTGGCCTTAGGACTCAGTGCACGTTACCTGTGCTAAAGCGCTTGTGCTCTCTCCCTAAAACATGATAGAATTTACTTACACCCAATTGGCATATTTAATTTGGTTGCAAGTCCATAGTAAAATGATACTACATGTACCCAGGGCCTGTAAATTAAATGCTGCAAGTGGGCCTGCAGTACTTATTGGGGCACCCACTAAAGTAAATATGTCTTAGGCCTGCCATTGCAGCCGGCGTGTGCAGTTTAAATTGCCATTTCGACCTGGCAACCTTTTGTCAGGCCCAACCCTCCTTTTTTCATACATATAAGTCACCCCTAAGGTAGGCTCTGAACAGCCCAGAGTGCAGAGTATTAAAAAAGTGGGACATGTACTTTTAAGATTTATATGTCCTGGTAGTGAAAACTTATATTTGTTTATCTGATAGAGACTTCTAGCCACAGAATCCTTACTTTTCAATTTCCCAGGTGTCAGACTGGATCTGGAAGATTTTTGCACATGCAGTACTCCTGCGTACCGGTAGGTGACGTCGATCGGCTCAACGCTTCGTTATCGGCATTTTCTGCGCCGGAAGTGACGTGCACGTCACCTTTAAAGGCTCCACTTCGGCGCACTAATGTCAGTAAGTTTCTTTCCGCACAGTTACCGCTGATCCGGAGAAAGAGCTACCCCTCTGGTTTATGGCAGAATTGTTTATAACTTTTTGTCGAATTCTGTTTTGAGGAATTCTTCTTCCTGATTGTGTCGAGGACAGAAAGACAGGGCTTAAACTGTGTGGCGCCTGTCATCGTGCCATGTCGGTTACAAACCCGCACCTTGTGTGTCTGTGGTGTCTCGAGCATGACCACGACTCCAAGTCATGCTTGGACTGCCTGACCATCACACAGAAGGCTTTGAAGAAGCGATCCATGAAGCTGCTAGCTGCCTGGCAGGCACACAGCATCGTGTGACTCCTTGGAGATCTTGGGCCACTCCAGGATCCTCAAGTTTTCTTTCTCCCATTCCAGCTCATCGGGACACTTGGGGAAGAAGCATAAGTCGAAGCATGCTTCAACTTCCCCATGTCAGTCGGCTGACGCGAAGGAGTATCGACGCTTGATGCACGGTTCTTCAGATTCGTTGTTAGGGCTGACTCCAACCCACCCAGTTTTTCCATCAGCCGGAGGTAAAACATTTTTACGATGCCATGTGCCGCTTATTTGAGCAGCTTGACCCCTCCGGGTAGCTTCGGGCTCTTCAGGGTCACAGGGGTACCCATCTTGTTCTGCGCTGACGGCTCTGACCTCAACTCCAATGGGCTCCAATGGATCTGGTCATGGAACCCGACTGGCGCCGGTCATGCCACTGTGACATTCCCCAGAGCCCGCCCTGATGCTCCGAACGCCACCAGCACCTACCGGAGGCCCCAGCTTCATTCTGATCCATGGCAACTCAGAGCCGGATCCGCATCGACAGATGCCGATGCCAGTACCGACAGGACCCCTGCCTCCTAGGTCAGAGCCTGAGCCCTGTTCTGAAGGGCTAGGCCTGATGGGAGAATGTGAGGGGCCACTGGATCCTTTAGAATACCCATAAGAAGGTCAGGATATGGACTGGTGTGAGGAATCATCGATGCCAGTGGTCTGGACACATCCCCAGATACTGGTATGCTTTCTCCCCCTACCTTGGCTATGGAGGAGGAAGCATTACATTCGATGGTGGTGAAGAGGGTAGCTGAGGTCCTGGATCTCGAGTTGACCTCAGTGGCAGTCAAGACTAACATCTTGACAGAAGTGCTACAACTCGGAGCTTCCACTTTCTTTTTAATTAACCACTAGCAGATGTCCCACTGGGAACCTGGCCCAAGCCCAGGACAGGGGCTCCTGTGACCTAGGCCCATCCACACACTGGGGACCTGGACTTCTTCACCCATCACCCCACCCTGAGAGCTTGCTAGTGCAAGCCTCTACATTCCATGGCACGTTCCCAGACACACCGCTGGACATGGAATCCAAGAGGCTGTATAGTCTGGGAAAGAAGATGTTTTCTTCCACCAGCCTTGCATTGCGGCAACATGTTTATTGGGCCGCTGTTCCCACACTCTTTGGGACACAGTTGTGAAAATGCTGCCACAGGTCCCGGGGGAGAGCTGGACCCATTCTCTCCCAAGTGGTCAAGGATGGGAGAGATGCATCAAGTTCACCATTAGGTTGGATTTCAATCAATCAATCGATCCATCAGAAAATTTGTAAAGCGCGCTACTTACCCGTGAGGGTCTCAAGGCACTGCTCGAAGAGCCAGGTTTTGAGGAGCCTTCTGAAGGTGAGCAGGTCTTGGATCTGCCGTAGATGGGTGGGAAGGGTGTTCCAGGTCTTGGCGGCGAGGAAGGAGAAGGATCTGCCACCGGAGGTCGTTCATTGAATCCGGGGGACGGCGGCAAGGGCGAGGCTGGCGGAGCGGAGCTGACGGGTGGGGGTGTAGAAGTTGAGTCTGTCGTTCAGGTATGCTGGTCCGGTGTTGTGGAGTGCTTTGTGTGCGTGGGTGTGGAGTTTGAAGGTGATCCTCTTGTTGACGGGGAGCCAGTGCAGGTCTCTTAGGTGGAGGGATGTGGCTGCGGTGGGGGATGTTGAGGATCAGTCGGGCGGAGGCGTTCTGGATGTGTTGAAGTCGTTGCAGGTGTTTGGACGGGATTCCTGCATAGAGTGCGTTGCCGTAGTCCAGCCTGCTGCTGATGAGGGCTTGGGTCACAGTTCTTCTTGTCTCGGACGGGATCCACTTGTAGATCCTGCGGAACATGCGGAGGGTGTTGTAGCAGGAGGAGGAGACGGCGTTGACCTACTTTGACATGGAGAGGGAGGAGTCGAGGATGAATCCCAGGTTGCGTGCGTGGTCCGTGGGTGCTGGGGCTGCTCCTAGTGTGGTCGGCCACCAGGAGTCGTCCCTCGCAGTGGGGGTGGGACCTAGGATGAGGACCTCCGTCTTATCCGAATTCAGTTTCAGACTGCTGCTCCTCATCCACTCGGCGACTGCCTTCATTCCCTCATGGAGGTTGGTTTTGGCAGTGTGCAGGTCCTTGGTGAGGGAGAGGATGAGCTGGGTGTCGTCGGCGTAGGAGATGATATTCAGGTCGTGCTGGCGGGCCACTTGTGCGAGAGGGGCCATGTAGATATTGAACAGGGTTGGGCTGAGGGATGAGCCCTAGGATACGCCGCAGATGATGTTGGTGGGTTCGGATCGGAAGGGTGGGAGGTGGACTCTCTGGGTTCTGCCGGAGAGGAAGGACGCGGTCCAGTCCAGGGCCTTCTTCTGGATTCCGGCTTCTTGGAGGCGTGTTCTTAGTGTGTGGTGGCAGACCGTGATTTGGATTTGACCGATTTGCTGTGCAGAGTGATTTTGTCGATGGTGGCCCTCAGACGCCATACCCGGCTGAGAACGTCTGACTTTTCAGGGGATGTCCAGGCTTTCCTCATGGACATGCACTTTGATGACAACCATCTCTTTGGCAATGAGGCAGACTCAGCGCTAGAGCACTTTAAGGACTTGTGTGCTACGGCCAAGTTCTTGGCCCTCACAGATGCCCTGAGTCATCCCCATTCTGCCTATCGCCCCTTTGTGACTACAAAAAAGGCTTTCAACCACGCCAACCATATCACAGCCACTGCCCAACGCAAGCTTCCCAGACTGTGAGGGCATGAGGACCCAGTTCATACCAACCCTGTGGGTAGCCTCCTACAATGGGCGTCCAGGTGGTAGCTGAATCAGCCATCATCTTGACCACTGGCAGTTTATAACTTCGTACAGGTGGGATTTACAGATTATTTGGAGGGGCTACTCCCTTCCCTTTGAATCCTCCCCTCCCCCTTTGCCTCCATCTCACGACCGGCTGACAGAGGATCATGTGTCCTTGCTCTATGAGGAAGTCACTCCTCTCTTGGTCAAGGGAGTCATAGAGTGGGTTCCAGTATCAGAAGTAGGCAGTGGTTGCTATTCCCGCTACTTTCTGATTCCCAAAAAGAACAAAGGGCTTCACCCTATTTTAGATCTGAGAACCTTCAAACTCTTCCTCAAAAAGGAAAATTTCAGGAATCTCACATTGGCTCAGGTTATGTCTGTCCATGGCCCAGGAGACTGAATGGTAGCATTGGACTTGCAGGATGCCTATTTCCATATCCCCGTCGTGCCTGCCAAATTACCTGCACTTTATGGTAGGCCACAAGCACTTTGAATTCACTGTGTTCCCTTTTGGCCTTACCAGTGCCCATTGGGTGTTTACCAAGGTGATGGCGGTGGTCGCAGCTCATCTGCACAGATCAGTGGAGCCAGTCCTCCCCTATCTCGACGACTGGCTGATGAAGGTGGTAGATGTAGATGTTCTACTCGAGTGGCAGCTTCCTCAACGCGAACAGAAGATTTCTCAACACGAGCGGCAGTGACCATCTGCAACCGCCCGTGTTGAGAAATCTCGCCAGGAGGTGGTCGGGAGTATGGTTTTCCTCACTTGCGCTTGTCAACTTAATGTTGGCTAGCAGGAGCGAGTAAAAGACTCAGTGCTGCAGATTTTTTAGTTTTCCGTGCACTACATGGAGCATAGGGTGGAAACTACTCAACAAACTAAGTGAGCAGAGTGGAATATCACACCCAGGCCTAACTAAAACAAAGTACACTGTGCAAAGAGTCCAGTGAGTCCCTGTTGGAAAGTAGGATCTGCTTTCATGGTCACCTCAGCTTTTTGTTTGGTGTCAGTATGTTTTTGACTTAGTTTGCTGGGATCCTGCTAATCAGACATAAAGAAATCAAAGCTCTACAAGTAAAAGACAACAATAGCAGTGTTACAAGACAGTGAACAACAAAGCAAAATACATTAAACAATGACTATAAAGTAAACAAAAGACAAGCGCCTCACTGTTCTTCAAGTCTTCTGCATTGTCTGTGTCTGTGCTTCATCCAGGTTCTCCAGAGGGCCAGTGGGCATCAAGGATATCCAAAGTAATCTACCATGGAGTGAAGGAGTCACTCCCCTGCATCTGCAGGCAAAGCTGACCGATCTGCTGTTCCTGTCGTCCCATGGACTTCCCAAGTCCCAGCAACACAGGTGGTCGTGGTGCAGCTCCCTAGAGGCCTGACTTTGCCATTTTGAGAACAGTATCCCTCGTCAGCGCCGCTGGGACTAAACTGCTGTGCACCACGTTGACTTGCTGGTGCCAAGGCTTTTTGGATCTGCACTCAAGAAATCTTCGGGCTACAAGAAGCTCAAGCCTCCAGCACCTCATCTTCTGAAGATCAGCATCCTCACTGCATCCCCTGCACCGTGGGCCTCCATCTTTGGTGAGTTTCTCAAGGTCCTCTAGTGACTCCTGTGCCTTTGGCCTGCGGGTCCTTCTGAGGGTCTTCTCTTGCTTCAGTGGGCTCCCCTGCTTGCTCGGGCCTGCTCTGACTCTCCTGCACCTGGGGAGTCCCTCTGGCCTTGCTGGTCCCAAAATCAGCATTTTTTGCTCTCCAAGCCAGTTGCGGCTACCAAGGCTTTTTGGCGCTCCCGCCAGACACCGACCACCTAGACACTGACATCCGAAGTGGGACAGTTTGTACACAGCTCCTGGTCTTCCTCCCATCGCCTAGTCCTCACAGCTGCAGAGTCAAGGTCACTGTTGTCTCTTCTGAACCTCCCAACATTGGTGGGCATTGTGCTTCCGTGACTCCTTGTCACCTCCGAGTGACATAGACTCTGTCCCCTCTGCTTGCAGGCTCTTCACTTCCCAAATCTACCCTTGGATCCCACCAAACTCATTCACAGTCTTCTCCAGAGGCATCTTCGTCAAAGTCTCCCATTGTCATCTAAGGCAGGTTACGACGTTGTTTCATCCCTTTGCAAGTGCCTTTCCTGGGCAGGTAACCTTGTTCCTGGGGCATCCACAGGTGGGGTGGCTCTCCAACCTTCTGTCTTCCAGAGGGTTTCATCAGGGTCCTCTGAGAAGGGTCCTTCTTTAAAAATGCAACTGTGACTTCCCCATTGACTTCCGTTGGGCACGCAGCTGTGTTTCCACTCTGCACAGAGCCTCCATGGGGTTCCTGGGTACTTACCTTGGTTGGTTCAGTGTGTTCTCAGCTGCTCTGAGTCTTCTGGTCCAAATCCCATTCTCATTTGCAGTTTGTATTTCACTTTTAGTATATGGTTTGATCTCCCCCTGGAGACCAGTGTAAATTTGTGCTAATTACCTGATTATTTTGAAGTATTATTGTGTGTTGAGTTGATATTTCCGGGTAGTAGGAGATATACCAATGTGTTAGTGATTGCTTTGTGTAATAAATACTCACTCTTATACTGGAGGCGACTATGGTCCACCCCGGAGCTCTCACATTTTGTACAGGGTCTAAAAGATGTGATTGCTCTGGATCGCTTTCACAAAATAGGCTGGCTCAAAGAGATTAGAACCATACTTGCCAAACTTGACTTGTTGCGTCTCTGGGATTCCCCAGAGACCTCTGCCTTCCCAACCAAGTTGGAATTAAAGCAAAAATATTGGGAAATGGTATTCTCGTCATCATTTAATGCGATCACTGCCACTAGCTTGTCAGGCCGGTTTTTGGATTTCAAAGCCAGGCCTGTTTGTGAGTTGTTTTGGGACCTAATAGAGAAGCCACTTGATCAGAAATTATATTTCCAATTCAGGACAGGCTCCCTCCCCACCAAATCTTTCACATGTAAATGGGATTTATCCACGAGTAGCAAGTGCCACCATTGCAGGGTTGTGGACGAAACCATACCCCACATATTTTTTGTATGTCCGCTATACGTGGCTCCACGCCGTAAACGGATGAGACCAGTTTGCTCTTCCCTGGGCACACGGAGCTGTATGCCTGCTTTAAGAATTCTAGGCTCCGATTGTGGTCCTAACATAGCTATTGCTGTCGCCAAGTTTTTGAGATGGTCATGGGCCATTCGCACTTGCACTTTACAATCCTCTGCTGTTGGTCAAATCTAAATATTGATATTTTACTTATGCTGTCACGTGAGTTTTATAACTTTTATCAAGGTTTTATTATTGTTTTGGAGCTTTATTGGAATTTAATACCATTTTTAACATAGTCTTAGTGTAAAGGTCTTATTGATATTGTCTTGTGATGTATGTTGTACATGTTTTTCGTGCTTTTATGACAATTGTCGAAATAAAGCTTCCAAATTGATTGATAATAAATGCACATATTTATATATATACTTTGTGTGGTTCTTTTTCATCTAATCTATACTGTCGGAAAAATGTGGTGAAACAAGCTGCTTTACCCTCTTTTGCTCCTTGGCAATCCTTCTCTTTTTAAGGCAGACATTATGTGGCCAACCTCGATGGGCTCTGCACCTGTTCCCAAGTCAGAGATAATAAGCCTTGGCTTCTGGCTGGACTCAGACCTCAGCTTTAAAATCCAGGACAGAAAGGTGATGGCCTCCTGCTTTGGTATCATAAGGATGCTTTGTAAAGTGCTTCCTTTGCTCCCTTTTCAAGCAAGAAGGCTCATGGTCCAGGCGATTATCCTTTCACGCCTGGACTACGGCAACACCTTATACTTTGGAGCCCCGAGTTCAGTCCTCACTAAACTTCAAACAGTACATAACTGCGCCGCAAGGATCCTCAACGGGACCCAGAGCCAGAAGTCTGCAAATTCGGCCGTGAAAGCTCTCCATTGGCTCCCCGTCCAAGAGAGAGTCCACTTTGAGGCCTTATACATCACCCACAAGATGATGGGAGGGAAAGGACCAGAGATTATCTCCTCTATCGTCAAGCCTTATCGAGCTAATAGGCGACTGCTCTCTGATGAGCAATACCTGGCAGTCATCCCCAGAATTAAAAGAGCTAGAAGTGGCGGCCCGCTATTTTCATACAATGCTGCCAAACTCTGGAACTCCCTTCCTCTTCAGCTACGAAGGGAACCCACTCAGACGGCCTGCTGAAAACATGGCTCTTTCCTAAGTGATTCTCTGAAACCTCAGTTATTCCCCGCTCTGGGATGCCTACGGGTAGCTACGCGCTCTATAAGAATTGCTTCATTCATTCATTCCTTCAATATAAGCCTGAAGGCTGCTCTCCATAGCTACCATTTTGAGAGCTTTCTATGGCTATCAAAGACCACTAAAATCACCATAAGGTTTGCCTAGATTAGTGCAGGGTGCATCACTTGAATAAGTGTGCACTATATACTAAGCCAGCCTCCTACAGACCCCAATTGGTTTACAGAGCCTAAACAAGCTAATACTAACGCTGTTGTGGTAGTGTGGACAAGCCGTTAAGTTTATCAGAGGGTAGTGCTAAGCATTTATTGTACTCACAGAGGCAATAAATGAGGCACATACTCAAACAATAAATCAAAGACCAATTAAAAAAAAATAACAGTTCTTTTTATATATATTTCAAACTTAAGAACTTTGTTTCAAGGTAAGTACAGTTTTCGATAAAAATATGCACAGGTAAGTAAAGCGTTTAACCTGTACGCTTTTACACACAATGCAATCCTTTGGGAGGAAAAGTCAAAGATGCAAAAAGGTAGGTGCAGTCAGTTTCAGGGGTTCACCTTCGTGGATTGGAGTAGTAGTGGGCCAAGGATCAAAATACTACCATCTGTTCTTCGAGAACCACCCGGGGTTCAATAGGAGCAGGGTGCTTGTGAGGCTGGAAGCTGGTGCTATGGAGAAGGGGGGGGCATCTGAAAAGAGGCTGGACATGGGGACTTGCAGGCACATGCGAGGGCTCCCGAATGGGGGCTCAGGTCACACGGACCTTGGACCATGGCGGTACAGTCAGTTTGTCGGGACCTGGGCTCCGGAGCAGAGGGGTTTGGTCAGCTCGCTGGTTGCGCAAAGATGCACCTCGTAGTCAGGGACAAACAGCTGTCAAAAGCAAATTTGAGCTACGCAAACAAATGATGGACGGAATGCTGAATAAATCATACATTCACCCCCAGTCAACAGATCTGGGTTAAATCCATTGTTCTTTTGCTCACCATGCCACCCCAGTTTAGACCCAGCCACATGCAAATCAGTCTTGATCCTGAGCCTCATGGGAAGAGTCCAGACTGAGCTGCCAAGCCAGGTCCTCCCTGGACCAGTAACAAGCATCCTGGGACCGGTTTCTGGGTATTACCCTTCATTAGCCAGACTACCGTGAATCCATTGGCACAGTGAGCAAGGGAGCCACGTCTGGGCATACCCATCCCACTTAGGGTGAAAAGTGCTACGCAAACAAATGATGGACGGAATGCTGAATAAATCATACATTCACCCCCAGTCAAGATATCTTGGTTAAATCCATTGTTCTTTTGCTCACCGTCAGGTGAATAGTGTGAACAGCATTCTGCTGCAAAGCTTGTCGAAGTAATTAAAGTACATTGTAATGTAGCGCTGGAACAGCAACTCTGGCAAAATAAGACCAGTTGGGAACATTCCATTTCGGGCAGATGGCTGCCACAAATTCTAGAAAACCCACCCCTTCCACAAAAGAAAAAGGAAGACAGTTGAGCGCTAACATATAAGCCAGCTTCTTGTTCTTCAAACGTGCCATTGGGTGGCTGCGTTCATACTGCTCCTCCTGCATAAACATGCCAGGAATAGTAGCCTGGATTTTTTTCTTTTCTGATGCCACTGATGCAGGTGACTTCTTGAGAGCAGACGTCAGTAGGCTCAATGTGCGTCTCAACGGGGCAGTCACTTTACGCTCTTGCCTTGGTGTCTCGAACTGATCTTATGCCATTTAACCCTGGGTGTTAAAATCCACTCCGTTCACAGAGTTTGCGGATTTTTTGCAACGCCGCGTTCCGCATAGAATGCGGAGTTACCGAAAACTCCGCACTCTGCAGCATAGCAGAGTTTTTTTCATGTTCGCACTTTCAAAATGCTTTTTCGTGTGTTCGGTAGCGACTTACCGGGATCCCTGCATTCGCCAATGAGATTTCCTATCCGTTCGCATGCGCCACAGGATTTTGGTAGCTGGTCGTGCGATCCCGCGAGAATGTGCGATAGCGAACACATCATTCGGACGCGCCATCGGACATCCAGCAGAAGTTCGCCAAAGCTCGCAATGCCGAACATGCAGAAATTGCAATCTGGAGAAGAGTATCTCTCGAGCAGCATAAAACCTTCTCGAAAACTCCTCAGATTGACATTTGGCTGTACTTTTTTGTGCAAGGCGTCCTTTTTTCTTTTTTTGCTTATTTTTTAAGGGGAAGGAAGTGCCCCAGAGTCTCCAACTTCCTGTTCCTGTCCAGCAGGCTCCTCCCAGTGCTTTGTCCATGTCCTGTTCACTTTTCATTTGGATTTGGAGCTAGAAGGAACACTCTTTGTGTCTGCTGCATCATATATCATTGGATTTGAGGACTTTTGGATTTGAGATTTTACAAGTAACTTGGAGAATTGGTGTTGTTTGTTTGATTGGGGCATTGCAGGTTGCAAGTACAATTTTTTTGTACTTTTCATCAGTTTTTTAAAATGTATTGTGGGTAGCCATTAGGCCGAGAGCTACTCATGGGTGCATGATGAAACTGTCTCTGTGGTGTCTGTGAATTTAAACATCATTTTGGGCATGGATGGCATTGGATTGAATTGCAAAATGTGTTTTTTGGTGGTATTTCCCATTGTTGGTGTGTGTTAAATAAATGCCTTTGTTGGATGTGTGTGTGTGTGGTTTGGTTGTTGGTGTGTAACTTGCAAACCTTGTTTAGCCCTGTGGATTTTTGTTTTTGCATTTTTGCATTAAAGCTGTGTTGTTTAGCATGCCTCCTTTGCCTGGCCATTATAGGCCTGCTTGAGGTCATTGTTTTCCAGGCCTCCTGCTTGTTGTGACTGTGAGTGACCATGTGGCTGGTGGCCATTTTGTGGTGGTAGTTTAGTAGTGTACTGCTTTTGCCATATATAGGCCTGCATGTCTTTCCTTTGTTCCTCTTGGCTTTTTTTTCCCATCCCCTTTGCCAGCTGCAGATCCCTGAATGACGTGATGTGCAAATTAATGCCAAACAGGTTCCACTTCCATTACATTTGTATTTTTGTTTTTGTTCTTCTTCTTTTCTATCCTTCCTGAGTGTACACAGTAACAGTATACCATGAAAGCCCTTGTTGTCAAAGTCTCACAAATGGCTACACTGCTTTTTTTTTTTTTAATAACTGAGTTAATACAATGTAATAATATAACACTAACAAGTGTGACCACCACACACTAAGTTATATATCATATGTGTTTGTTTGTACTGGTAGTAATTGAACCACAACAACAAATGCAACATTTCACTGATTGGCTTCTTTGCTTTTAGGTGCACCAAAGACTCAGGAGGAGGTGTCATCATCACCCGTTTTACTGTCAGACAGAAGTCCTGCTGCGCACAATGTCACGTGATGTGTGACCACAGACATCTCCCCAACTTGTGCAACTGCGTCCTGCTGAAATCTGATGAAGATGACCACAAAGAAAGGTACCAGGTCCTCCAGTAGCAAGAAAGTTGCCAGTGAGAAGAAGGAACAGAAGAAGGAAGTGGCACTTACCAAGACTGGTGTGCCGGCCTAGATGTTTTTTAGGAAACAAAACATTACGCCTGCAGCAGCGTTGTCCGGGGATCCACCTGGGAGCACAACCTCCACATCAGTGGGCCCACCCCACCGACCTAGGCCCAAGTCCATGAGTGTCGCAGAGGCAGCCAGTGTAATTGCACAAACGCCAACGAGCAGTGATGTTGAAATTGACTTATTGTTATCGCAAAGCATTACCCAATCAATGCAGGAGGAAACTCAGCAGATAAGTGGGCAACAACAGCCGCAACAACAGCCGCAACAACAGCCGCAACCACCGCCAGCAATAGTAGTTGTTCCTCCTGAAGTAGAGGCAGTTCAGGAAATCGAGCTTCCTGTAGAGGAAGAAGAGCGAGCCACTCTTTCAGAGGATCCATTGTCTTCCAGATCCCAGCAAGGTAAAGGAGGGTTAGTCATTCAACTTCTTCTTCAAGCCTCCCTTCTGATGATCTAGATGCCACTTGGAAGCCACCAGCTCAGTCTGAGAGTGAGGCACGCCACGTGACAAGGCTAGGGAAAAGGAAGGTTCCAGAAAGCCTTAGAGTTATGGAGGTAGATGTAGAAGCGGAGGATGATGACCAGCCAGTCATCATGAACATCACTCCCGCACCAGTGGAGCTGGAGACCGACATTATTACCCCATCCCAAGTTGCTGTGATGGATGTGGCACGGATACCACCAACACAGGTAACACCAACATGACCTCCAGCTTCCATATTTGCATTTGCAAAGACCCGGCAGGGACCTACATCCAGTGCAACCACCACCTCAGTAGGTAGTGTTACTGGCACTACACAAAGTCAAATTCCAGGCACACCCTCCACTTCATCCGGCATTGCAAGTGGCACCTCCAGCAGCGCAAGAAAGTTCACCTCCCCAGTCTGGGACTTCTATTTGGTTAGCATTAAGGAGGAGAACGTTGCTATATGCTCAATTTGTCGACATGGTGTTAGTCGGGGTCAGCTTGGTACAAACTATGGTACCGGAGGCCAAACAAACCATCTGAAAAAAACACCATTTGATCCAGTGGGAGGCGCACCTTAAAGGCCAAAAATCTACACCAAGTGCTGTTGGTGTGGATGAACAAGTAGAAGAAGATATGATCGCGGTGGAAGGTGAACAAGGGGGAGACATTTTCTCTCGTACACAAAGTAGCCCTGATCCCAGCAGTGCAGTGGTACCGCACACATCGGAAAAAATGGGGTGACATCTCGCCCCATTTCCAGGCGCACTGCGATAATGTATGCGTACCAATGACGCGGTAAGTTGATCCAGATTTCATCAATGTTTATTCAGTTTCACCAAGTTTTACACAATAATCATGGTTTGTCCATTAGTTACATGAGAGGCCTTTTACATATTATCACTGTGTAACCTCAAAAGCTGCAGAAATGCCAATCCAGGCTTTAGTCCGTAAATGGAAGTGTATTTAGATCATCCTCATCGGTTCATTCCAATAACCCAATGCTTTTCGGGCCTATTTTTGGCCCTTCGTCAGGGGTTCTCTACAATTTAAGGAAAAAACTATGTTGTAAACCAAGCTTATTCATAGATAATCCATGTTTGTACATGTTAAAAATATTGCAAACCCTTTGCCCTGTAAACTCATCACATAACTAATGTCTTCCCGCTAACCGTAGTAACTACCACTAAGTTAATGCCTAAGGTCAATTTCTGCCAACCTCTCTCATCTCTCTCATATTCGATTTCACCTTATGCAGCCCCGTGTAACAGTTCCCAAGAACGTGTGTGCAAACCATTTTGTACTCTGGTTATTAACTGACAGAAAAAAGAGTCTAATCTACACAAGTCACTACCTTGCAACAGTCCTTCTCCCCGCCTCCTGAGTGAGTTACATAATGCGTTCTGTCCTTGTTCTACATTTAAACCACCTGAACTGTGTCTCCGCCCTCCAATAGCTCCTC
Source organism: Triturus cristatus (assembly GCF_964204655.1). Taxonomy (NCBI): domain Eukaryota; kingdom Metazoa; phylum Chordata; class Amphibia; order Caudata; family Salamandridae; genus Triturus; species Triturus cristatus. The sequence continues at coordinate 921,266,522 of NC_140586.1, forward strand.
TCACTCATATGTCACCATCAACTCTTAACCCTTTGTCTCCTGTTCCGTTCTATGTAAATGGTTTAATTTTCTTCTATGTTATCACCGTGAACAATGTTAACTCCCACATCCTCTTCAGCCTCAGCAACATCTCAGTGGCACCGTAGTAAGAGTCAGGCTGAGACACCAAGGCAACAGAGTACCGCAATGAACAAAAGTGTGTCGTTGAGCCTAACTGGGTTCAAGAAGTCACCTGCGTCAGCGGCAACAGAAAGGAAAAAAAATCCAGCCTACCATTGTCAACATCTTTAGCACGAACGCAACCACCCCACGGCACATTTGTACAATGCGAAGCTGGCGAAAATGTTAGCGCTGGACCTTCTCCCTTTTTCTTTTGTGGAAGGGGTGGGTTTTCTGGAATTTGTGACAGCCATCTGCTCAAAATGGAAGGTTTGTAGCCGGTCCTATTTCGCCAGAGTTGCTGTTCCAGCACTACATCACGAGGTGCTGGAATTACTTGGACAAGCTTTGCAGCAGAGTGCTTTTCACAATATCCACCTGACAACAGCCATGTGGACCAGTTGCCAAGCCACTGATTACATGTGCATCACTGCACACTGGATCTTTTTTGTGGGGGTTAGAAAAAAAGATATCTACAGCAGGTGTTGTTGACACTGCTGAGAGTTTTAATGCCACTCGTAAACATGCAACTGTAGCCATGTTCGCCATGGAAACATCTCATACTGCTGAAAACATTTTGGAAGAGTTTAACAGCAAGGTCTTTGAATGGCTGCACCCAAGAGGGCTTAACATTGGTTTTGTTGCCACGGACAATGGCAGCAAAATAGTTAAGGCCATGCGGACTGGTGGGTATTTCAGAGTCTTGTGTTTGGCGCACTGCATTAACATCGTTGTTCAAGACTTTCTGAAAAAAGAAGACCGAGTCAGCAACTTACTGACCACCTGCAGAAGAATATGGACACATTTCAGCCATTCTTTTAAAGCCAGGAAGCAGCTGAGGATCATTCAACCTGAGCATAGAATGCCAGTCAAAGCACTCATCCAGGAGGTGCCAACACATTGGAATTAAGCCTGGGCAGTGAACTCCGCTCCGCTTGCAGAGTTTGCAAATTTTTGGTAACTTCGCGATTTGCGTAGAGCGCGAAGTTGCAGAATATTACGCAATCTACAGCGTAGCGTAGTTGTTTTGCTTCCTCGCTCACTCAATATGCGTTCTCGTGTGCGCAGTAACGTCTTACCATGATTGTGCGTTCGCCGACTCGATTTTCTATCTGTTCGCGTGCGCCATGAGATTTGTAATATGGCCGCCCTATCCGGCGAGAGTGTGCGAACGCGGACACGTCATTCGGACGCGCGAGCTGACTTCCAGCGGCTGTCTTGGTAAGATTGCGATCCCGAACATGCAAAAACTACAATCTGGCGAGGAATATCTCTCGAGCATCATAAAACCTTCTCGAAAATGATCGTTTTGCTCAGAAAAACTCCTGTCCAGCAGGCTCCTCCCAGTGCCTTGTCCATGTGCTGTTCACTTTCATTTGGATTTGGAGCTGGAAGGATCACTTTTTGTGTCTGTCTGCTGCATCATATCATTGAATTGGATTTATTTGCGGAATTTTGATTTGAGATTTAATTTTACAAGTAAGTTGGAGAATTGGTGTACATGTTTGTTTCATTGGGGCTTGTTTGCACCCACATTTTTCTGGGATTTTCAAAAATTATTGTTGTGGGTGGCCTGTACTTTCAATAGGGGCCTAGTTGTTTTTCTTTGAAATTTCAGCCAGAAGGCCCAGAGGTACCCATGGGTCCATGTTTCTGTGGTGTCTGTTGAAGTTAAACATCATGTAAGGCATAGATAGCATAGGATTGAATTGCTAAATGTGGTTGTAGTGTATTTCACTGTTTGGGTGTGTGTGTTAAATACCTTTGTTGGATTTTTGTGTGTGCTTGATGTGTAACTTTCCAATCCTTTCGTAGCCCTGTTGATTTTCATTTTTGTATTAAAGCTGTGTTGTTTAGCAGGTCTCCTTTGTCTGGTCATATATAGGCCTGCTTCAGTTCATTGTTTTCCATGGCCTGTTGTGACTGTGAGTGCCCATGTGGCTTGTGGCAATTTTGTGGTGGTAGTTTAGTAGTGTGCTTCTTTTTCCATATAGGCCTGCATGTATTTTCTTTGTTCCCCTTGGCTTATGCTTGTTGTTGTTGTGGCCTGGCCATGTGTGTAGCGGCCATTCTGCGAAGACAGGCAGTGCGCTTTTGGCATAGGCTTACATTGTCTGTCTTCCATTTCTTGTTGTTGTGGGTGGCTAGCGGCCATTTTGTGGAGCCATCCAGGCAGTGTGCTTGCTTTTGCCATTCAGTTCCAAGCTTGTGGCCTAGTCTGCCAGTAGGCCCAGAGATAGTCATCATCAAATCACTGGTGCATAAAAACTGTTTGTGTTGTCTGTTGAATTTTAACACCATTGATGGCATTGGATTGAATTGCAAAATGTGGTTTTTGAAGTGGAATTTCAGTTGTTGGGTGTGTGTTAATGAAATGGGGCTTTTCAGCCAGTAGGTAACCCTAGGAGTTCAGCTCGCCTACTTTTGGCAACTCTGCACAGCGCGACAACGCGGACTTACAGTTTTTGTCTTTTTCGCGCTCTCAATATGCGTGTTCACGCACGCGATAATGACTTTTTGTACAGTTCGCGATGCCGAACACGCAGAATTTGCAATCTGGCAAACAATATCTCGCGAGCAACATAAAACCTTCTCGAAAATGATGATTTTTGTGCAGGTTGTCATTTGGCTGTATTTTGGAGCATGGAGTCACTTTTTTTTTTTAAATGTTTAAAAGAGAGGACGTTATTATTGTGGTGGGTGGCCTGACCATGTGGGTGGCAGCCATTTTGTGAAACCAGGCATTGTTCTTTTGCCGCAGGCCTGCATTGTCTGTCTTGTATTCCTGACCTTTTCTTGTTTTTGTGAGTGGCATGGCCATGTGGTGGCGGCCATTTTGTGGGACCAGCCACTGTGCTTTTTCCATAGGCCTCCAAGCTTGTGGCCTAGTCTGCCAGTAGGCCCAGGGGTACTACTCATCAATCATCACGGGTGTATGGAAGTTAAACAACTGTTTTTGTGTTGTCTGTTGAATTTCAACATCATGTATGGCATGGATGGCTTTGGATTGAATTGCAAAATGTGGGTTTTAGTTTTTTCCTGGCTATATTTCACTTTTTGGGTGTGGTAAATAAATGCATTTTTATGTGTATGAGTTCATTGTTGTTGCTCCCTGATGCTGCATCCATCCCATGTGATGCACACATTTTTATTTAAGGCAAACAGGCTACACTACATTTATGTTTTTGTTCTTTGCTGTTCTTATTCTTCCTAAGTGTACACAGTACAGTAGTACACCAGGAGCCCTGGCCTTGTTGTCAAAGTCTCATAAATGGCTACACTGTTGTTGTTCACTGACTTAATACAATGTAATAATTGTGACCACCCACCACACACTAAGAAGTTATATATATTAGTTTGATTGTACTATCCTTTGACTGATGTTCTTCTGGCTTCTTTGCTTTTAGGTGCACAAAAGACTGAGGAGGAGGTGTGTCATCATCGCCCGTTGTGGTGCCAGACCGACATCCTGCTGCTGTACATGACGTGACGTGTGAGTGACCTGACCAGCCATCTCTGCAACTTGTGCAACTGAGTGCTGCTGACATCTGAAGAAGATGCCCCCAAAGAAAGCAGGTAGGCGGTCCTCCAGTACCAAGAAAGTTGCCATTGAGAAGAAGGAAGAGAAGAAGAAGGAAGTGTCACTTAAGTCTGGTGTGCTGCCCAAAACCTTTTTTGGGACACCAAAAATGACGTCTGCAGCAGCGGTGTCCGGGGGCCAAGCTGGGGTCAGCACCTCCGCATCAGTGGGCCCAACCCACCAACCCAGGCCCAAGCAGATGTGTGTGGAAGAGGTAGCCAGCCTAATGGTAGAAAGCAGTGATGCTGAGCCTGAACTAAACTTATCGCTATCTCAAAGTAGTACACAATCAACGCAGGAGGGAACACAGCAGATAAGTGGTAGACAACAACAGCCGCAACCACCGCCCACAATAGTAGTTGTTGTTCCTCCTGAAGTAGGGGCAGTTCAGGAAATTGAGCCTCATGCAGAGGAAGAAGAGGAAGCCACTCCTTCAGAAGTTCCATTGTCTTCCAAATCCCCAGCAATGAAAAGGAGGGTTAGTCCATCAAGTTCTTTCCCAAGTCCCCCTTCTGATGATCTAGATGCCACTTGGAAGCCACAAACTGAGTCTGAGAGGGAGACACATCCCAAGATCAGGCATGGGGAAACGAAGGTTCCAGAAATCCTTACACTTATGGAGGTTGATGTAGAAGAACAGGATGCTGATGATGATGAGCCAGTCATCACGAACATCACTCCCGGCCCAGAGGAGATGGAGACCAACATTATTACCCTATCCAAATTGGCTGCGAGGGATGTAGCATGCATACCTCCAACACAGGTATCACCAATACGACCTCCAGCTTCCATATTTACATTAGCAAAGGGCCGGCAGTGTCCTACATCCAGCACAAGCACCACCTCAGCAGAAGTAGGTAGTGGTACTGCACAGAGTCAAATTCAATGCACACCCTCCAGTTTATCCGGCATTGGAAGTGGCACCTCCAGCAGGAGACAAAAGTTAAGCTCCCCAGTGTGGGACTTCTTTACGGTTAGCGAAAAGGAGGAGAACATTGCTATATGCTTCATTTGTCATACCTCTGTTAGGCGTGGTAAGCTTGGTACAAACTATGGTACCTGAGGCCAAATGACCCATCTGAAAAAACACCACGCAATCCACTGGGAGGAGCACCTTCGTCGCATAAAAACTGGAACCATTGCTGTTGGTGGGGATAAACGAGTAGGAGAAGGTCCGCTCACGGTGGACCAGGAAGAAGAAGAAGAGGGAGACATTCTCTGTGGTAGTGGTACACAAAGTAACCCTGTCCCCAGCACTGCAGTGGTAACGCCCACATCCTCAGCAACATCTCAGTGGCACAAGAGTAAGAGTCAGCCTGACACACCAAGGAGTACTGAATTTAAAAAAAGTGCGTCGTTGAGCATAACAGGAAGGAATACCACGCAACCTACCATTCTTAGCATGTTTACTAGGCCGGAAGTGCAGTACGAATACAACCACCCAATAGCACGTTTGTACAATGCGAAGCTGGCTAAAATGTTAGCACTAGAACCTTCTCCGTTTTTCTTTTGTTGAAGGGGTAGGTTTTCTGGAATTTGTGATAACCACCTGCCCAAAATGGAACGTTCCCAGCCCCTACTATTTCGCCAGAGTTGCTGTTCCAGCACTACATCACGACTTGCTGGAATTGCTTGTAAAAGCCTTAAAACAGAGTGCTGTTCAGAGTATCTACCTGACAACAGACATGTGGACCAGTTGCCAAGCCACTGATTACATGTGCATTACTGCACACTGGGTATCTTTTTCGGGTGTTAAAGATAAGATATCTGCAGGTGTTGACACTGCTGAGATTTTTAATGACACTCGCAAACATGCAACGGTCGCCATGTTTGCTATGGAGAAATCTCATACTGCTGCAAACATTTTGGATGAGTTTAACAGCAAGGTCTTTGAGTGGCTGCGACCAAGAGGGCTTAACATTGGTTTTGTTGCCACGGACAATGGCAGTAATGTAGTTAGGGCCATGAAAGATGGTGGCTATTTCAGGGTCCCGTGTTTGGCACACTGCATTAACAGTGTTGTTCAAGAGTTTCTGAAAAATGAAAGCAAAGTCAGAAACTTACTGTCCACCTGCAGAAGAATATGCACACATTTCAACCATTCTTTTAAAGCCCGGAAGCAGCTGAGGGTCATTCAACGTGAGCATAAAATGCCAGTCAAAGCACTCATCCAGGAGGTGCCAACACATTGGAACTCAACTTATTACATGCTTGAGCGTCTGTTTGAGCAGTAGATACCAGATCCTACTGTGAAAGGCATGACCGTTGAGATGGCCCAATGGGACCTCATTAAATGCCTGACAGAGATGCTACTTTCTTTTGAGGTCTTCACACGTGAAGTCAGCAGGGAGGACTGTACTATGGGCCAAGCTATCCCATTGTTGTACATGCTAGAGCAAGAGCTGAAGGAGGTGTCTGAAACGTACGCAGGTGTGGATGACAAAGTAGACGCATATTATTTGGCGGACACCTTAGCCGTTCACTTATCTGAAAATACAAGGATTCAAAAAAACATTGTGTCACATCGACATTACATTACTGCCTCAATTTTGGATCCACGTTACAAATTATTGCTGAACAGTAATGACGTAATTCCTTTTTCAGAAGTGGATGTTGCGAAGTACAAAACTTTGATAGCTCTGGAAGCAACTGACTTCGAAAACAAGCAGCTCTTAATTAGAGGCCTGCCAGACCAGGTCAGAACAAGTACTACAGGGCACCCAGAGACAAATTCTACTTCAGAGCCTGAGAGCAGTACGTTTGCCTCCCAGCAGTCACAAACACTACCAGCAATAACATCAACAACAGCACCAACAGGATCATCAGCCACATTTTAAAAAAACGGCAAGTGATTGGTTTCTATGGAAAGGGTTTGTACGTCCATTGCTGATGCAAAGGCAAAAGAGGCCAAGCAAATCGGAGCACCCCTGAACATTGAGCGGATGGTCCAGGCCTATCTGGATGACACAACAGAGGTCTTCATGGAGCAAAGCCCATTGGTGTATTGGTATGGGAAAAGAAGCCAATGGCCAGTGCTCAGCAGGCTGGCGTTAAGTATCTGGCTTGCCCTGTTGCAAGTGTCTCTTCTGAGCGTGTTTTCAGTGCTGCTAGTGCCATTGTTAATGTGAAAAGGACCAGTCCCTTGCCCAAAAGCATGGATGGGTTAACCATGATCAAAATGAATTAGTACTTTATACCACCATAGTACAAAATACGTGAATCACAACAGGAAGAGGAGAGCGACTTTGATGACATAAGTAGTGGGTTACATGACCTACTTCTGTCCAAACCACCAGAGTTTGAGGACGAGCTCCTCTTCCCTAACAACTAGGCTTTCAAATTGTTCTTCCTTCCTTTATTTGTGTGTGTATCTGTTTTTCAACCTATTGTATGGTCACCCTCGCCATACTAGTATCGCACTGTCTTCAGGTATTCAGAAAGGCTTTAAAAACCAAAGAACGCTGCTAATGTTCCATCGCTACTTCAGACTGACTTCTGAAGTCAGTCTTTGAGGCCAAGAAACTACCCCTTGATTGCATGATAAACTGGGCTCTGCTTCAGCTAAAACACTACTTTTTTAGCAAGGATAGAATGGTTTGTGCCTTCCGTTGAGAGAGGGGGTCTGAAGTAGCGATGGAACATTAGCAGCGTTCTTTGGTTTTTAAAGCCTTTCTGAATACCTGAAGACAGTGCGATACTAGTATGGCGAGGGTGACCATACAATAGGTTGAAATGGAATACAAGAAGACTCTGTATAACTGTTGAAAATTATTAACAGGTTGGCATGACGGGGGAATGCCACACAGAACCCCGAGGACTCACATAGGGAGCCTATTGGATACCTCATTCATAGAGCTGGTACGCGAGGCCAAGGCTCCACGAGGGTAAGGGAATAATGATTTATAGACATACCTGATAGAATACGGGTGGTTCTAAGAAGCGGGGATGAACACCATAGTTAAGTGTTATGTGTGTATGTCTTTTACTTTTGGCAGTCTCCGAATGTGATTTTAAGAAGTGTCCTTATCGTGTGCCAAGCAACTGTTGTTGCCCTGACGAAATCGCCTTAAAGAATCCAGGCGATGAAACATGTTGGCATCTAAGGAGGGTATGCATTTTTAGCAACCTTTTTATACATTGAAGTAGGTGCACTCCTAAGGAGGAATAAAGTTTGAACCTGTAGTGGGTGGACCTATTTCACTTTTTAACGCTCACTATTTAGTCACACAACTTGTTTTTCTTTTTGGACACTTCTTCTTTATTATTATTTTTGAGCGTGATGGCTGCCGATGATGAGAAGAGTGGGCAATGCTGACGAGTACCAGCCAGCAAGCTCAATTGGGGTTGCGCACGTGAGGTGCCATCACGTCTCTTTCACATTTTTTCACATTTATGTGTTCTTTCACGGTTTACTCATTAGCTTACTGTATTGAGAAACCCTAGGTGTACCACATCTAAGTTTAGACACCTTCACGATCATTGGTGAGACTGCTGAGAGTAAAACCATCCATCGTTTTTCTGGTTTTTAAGAAAGTGAAGGTGGCCAACTAGTTGGCAACTACCCCATAAAAAGATCTTCTGACTCGGGGCGTTACCAAAGACCCACAAGGTTTGAACCAACCTGTATGGCACAAAATACCTTCTGACACCCAGGTCTTTGTTGTGATAGTCAAATCTAATCACAACAAATCCATCCACACCGTCTCCTCTTTTTATTTCTCTATTGGAGTTGCACGTCTGTGCATAACTGTCCACTCCACCCCTCAGAGTCCTGCTCCATCTTCCTTACTCTCCCTAAATACATTTCAAGCAAGCCAGACATTGGATGGAGATGGAGAATAGTACAATAAATGTTGCCTCTAACAGTCCCTTCATAAGAAGTGAAACGTGACTACAGCTATCTTCCGTTCTGTTTCCGAGCCGAAACTCATCACTGTCAGAAGGCTAAGCATCTGATCTGACAGCCAAAGAGAAGAGCAAGACAGGCAATGATTAATGAATGATGGCATGCATTGCATTGGATGCTTGCTGACTATGAGTGAATGTGCATGAAGTCGAACTATACTAGTTTATCTACAAAGTAAAAGTGACTCAAGTGACAGTCAATGTTTCCTTGTTGTTTAATAACCACATTGTACTCCTACTACTGCAGGTGCAGGCCAATATCCGTTGCAATTTTGTAATATGGAATATAACCTTAATCGGAGTCACTACAGACTGAGTTGGTGTTGGAGAACACGTACCACACGGTCATGGTGATGACCATACTATCTTTGCACGCAGTCAGTCAGTTGGATCGGAGATAATTGATGGAATAACTGCGTTTCATGGACTGGCATAAAAGGTAAACATAACAATTCAACAAGAATCACAGCAGACCTAGGCTACATGTTTGTGTAGTGGTGTGGAGCAGAGTGTTGTGGTATGACTGACAGTGGTGCATTGATTTAGTCACTTGATTTGGAAAATTCTAGGTTGCTGTATATGCCTTTTGTCTGGCTCTGTCAAAATTTAAGGTAAATGGAGGTTGGGTCCCTCGCCGGCCCGGTGCCGTGGTGAGCCTGTTCTGTGCTGGCTCCTGTCCTGTTGTTGCTGTAGTTTAATGCTGTAGAGTAGACACAATGTATCCAAGCCGCCTCAGTCTGAAAGTGTTCTCTCAAGAGTCTTGTCTTCTCTTCTTGCACTCCACCGTAATTGAGTTTCTTTTTTTTAATTCAGTTATTTTTCAATACCCCTTTTGTTTTTCCATCTACACTTACAGGCTGGCCTTTACCCTGTGCTATAGTGGGAGAAACAACTCACACTTACCTTACCAATCCACATCAGGCAGGCAGTGGTACCCAAGATTGATGTGCGGAGTGTCCATGGAAGGGAGGACCAAGATGAATGACGAGAATGATGCAACTCCACAATTGGACCAGGATAATATAGTAACTTTAGTATCATTCATCATTCGTCTTTTCATTTATTTGATTCCTTTTTTCTCTTCAATCATTACGACTGTGTGTCGTGGTTTGTTTGGTAATTGATCCCTAGAACTATTTTTTCATTTTCTTTGCTAGCTTTAAAACTAAAAGGAAGCCCGGTACAGCATGTAATTTGGTTCGCTCTGAGGGCAGACAGGCAAGGCAAATTTCATATTAATAATTTCTGCCCTGTACTGTCTAATTGTGTAGGAGTAGTTAGTAAGTACAACTCATTAACCATCAAGTTCTCTTCATCATCATGCATGCATTTCCTTTTTCTCACTTTATAGATTTCTTGGATAATGGATCATGGTCGTCTTCCAAGATTGTGTTTTACTTTTGTTGTGTCCATGCATACTGTCTGTTTTTCTTTGTCAAACCTTTCCCCAAACCCCCCTTCCCATCCATTCATCAATCCTTAACCCTCTTCCCCCGGGCTGTGTAATTTATATTGAGGTGTGATGTGACTACATTAAATGTACACCAACAATTGATCACACGCTTGCTGGGGCAGATGTGGTGAAAGCAACACTAATTCAATTTCAAGGCAGGGCAAGGATCTTCTTCTGCTTGCCCACCCATGCTGTACTTTACTTTGTTCTACTACTCCTCCCACAGTCTCTCTCAGGCAAGTGACTGTCTCTTTTTTTTTCAAATGCTACTTCCAGTGTCTACTACTACCACCACAACCATGGCATCTTCTCCATTCACTTGGGAAACCATGCAGCCATTGCTGTGCCGAACTTAATCATCATCAATCACAGGTAAGATAAGTTTGGTGGGAGGTATAGTGGACTAGGAGGAGAGACTGACAGTACTAGAAGGATCAATAAAATAACTCAGTGAAGGGTATCGCATCTATCTGTTTGTGTGTTACAAAATCAGCAGATCTTTTAAATCAAACACTGGCTGCGGGCCTGCAGCAGCAAGGAAACCTACCATGTGACGTAAATTCGTAAAACAGTAATCCACCCACAAAACATTAACCCCTTGTGTGCCACGCCCTTTCCCCGCCCTGTGCCGGGCGTTGCATTAGCGGGCGGGGTTCATGACGAGCTGGACTCGTCATGGGCACAGCGCAACCGCGGCCCATGACGAGTCCAGCTCGTCATGTGCACAGAAGGGGTTAACATCGTATGTTTAAGTAAATAAATAATTTATTACCCCAACAAAAATAAACTATCCCACTCTGACCTGACCCACCCCTCTCCCTAACCCCAACCAATGTCCAAAAGTACCAAATGTCCAGTAACCCCAGCACCCAAAACCCACCCACCAACAAAAGGAATTAAATAAGAGGCAATTCAACAAGGTCCTAAATTCGGCGGGCTTTCAGATGTTTATCTACCAGGATCTTCACCCGCTCCTCTAGGTGCTCCTCCAAGCGTGCGATCCGGAGGAGCATCTGGCGGCGAAATGCCCTGCAGTTACATCCAGGGTGGGGGGCAGCAGTGCTTGATATTGAAGCAGGGCGGCGGGTGGCTGCCTGACCACGGCGCCGTAAAACTAGAGGCGGGGCCTGACTGGGGCCCGGGGCATTGTAGGAGGCTGCAGCCGCCTCCTCCTCCTCCTCCGCCTGAGCCACCAGCCGCCGGTATTCTTCACAAATGGCCTTCAGTTTACGGCGCCGGGCCCTGACTGTCAACTCCTTCCGCGTGGGTTTTGGTTGCGAAGGAGGATCTATATCAAGAAAGAAAAAGAACATTGTTGTAACCAATACTCTTAGCAAAACAGTAACACAAAATTCATTCAACACATAGTTGCACAGTAACTCTAGCAAGCACAGTACATAACATTTGTGGTAAGTATCTATCCTCTTACTTCCTCGGACTCTAACATTTGTGGGAGTTTCAGGCATTATACTAGCACTATGAACACCAGTACACACCAGTCGTCTTGTTCTTATCTCTAGTTAAGCAAAATTACATAACTTTGTTGTAGCCGGCATGCCAGCTCAGTCAGCTAAGCTTGCACCCAGGAGAAACAGATACAAGTCACATGATGCAGACTCACGTTAGTTTTATTTACTACTACTGTCTGCAGGTGGGGAAGCTCATATTTTTGTATTATGGGTGGCACTGGCCATACTCTCTCTGTTACATGAGGGCAATTGATCAATTTCACTTTCACCCTGCCCTGGGTACTACAAAAAGGCAGATTATTTATCTGATCCTATGACCATTGCTTATATTATAGATGGGAACACAACATCAGGTCAGTAGCGGTCGGTGGTGGGAGTGCTGCCAGGCGGTGACGTGGGGAGGGGCATGGTGGGGGGTAGTAAACTATGGATTACGGACAATTACAGGCCCCCCTCCGGAATGGCCGCATCGCCATCACCGCTGACCCTGCTGGCACTGGTGGTTGGTAGTATGCCTAGAAAAAACATTACACATTTTTAGATGCCTGTACACCTTCCCCTATTTTATTAGTTTTCACTAGAAAGATTGAAAAAAAAGTTAATACAACATACATCATCACTAGTCCAAATCGGGTACTAGAGTAGAGTCAGTAGACAGACACTGGTAGATTTATTATGGTCCCTAGGGTCATCTAGTCCTACTCTACTCTTTGGAAAGTTAGCCTGAGCCATGTAACCCTTTTAGATTCATCATGTCTACTACTCTTTTGCGCATATTACCTCGCAGCTTGTTGTGCAGTAGATGCCTTTGAGGCCACATGAGTGTTGCGTTCAAGTGAAGAGGTCGAAAAACAAGCCACTTTATTATGGAGTTCGATTAGTCCGTATTGCTTAGCCATCACATGTACATGTTACATTTTTTGGCATTACTGCGAAATGCTTGCATAATTGCATTATACTATCTAACGTGCATAATTTTTCTCATAATAGGCGGAAGATTCCCTTCTACAAACCAGAGATTTGCAGAGCTTATGATGCATGATGTAACCAGTATTTCTACATTCTACGGTGAGGGGTCTTCCAGAATTCACACAGATCTTTTGTCTTGTATCATGCACTTGTAAATGTTTACTGTTTTAATCTTATGCTTTTTGCTGTTGGAGCTGGCTGTAGTAATAATTTCATAGAACGACGTACAGAGCTTGTTACTTATTTGAAAATAAAAATTTTGAACTTACACATAGACTCTGTGGTATTTGATGTGGTGGGGTGGACTTACACAAGTGAGTGAGCAAAAGGGTGTTATGTTCTGGGTTGTCTCATCATCATTGAGTATCTTCATGTGGGGGGGTCGGGACCTACTGAGATACTATAGCTAGTCGGTCAGGGGATTGTGGGTTCTTCTGACTGAGGTGTGAGTAAGGTCCAACCTCCCATCACCAACATCCTATTTTCTTGTGCATAGTTCTGTATGTGGCTGTGCAGAATCCCTACAACAGTAGTAGTATGTACTATCCTATCCAAAATACTAGTCAAATATCTGGTTGGGCATTTTTTTGGTGGGAATTGTCAAAGCCTCAAGATTAAGAAGACTAGAAGAGGACAACCCAAAGGACAGGACACAGTGGCTAGAGCTATTGGTCAATCTGAGTTTTATTCCAAAGAAAACCTTCAATAAAGAGTGGCCAACTGGTCAAGCTTAGCTACAGACAGACTAATAGTAGTAGTAGTACAGAGAGTCATAGCAGAGGCAGTTAGAAGGAACTTAGAGGCATGGATAACCAGAATTTGGAAACAGATAGTCAAGGTCAAAGTAGCTTTTGTAAAAAATAGAAGTAGAAAGTGGAACCATAATTAATAGTTCGGAAAAAAAGGTGCAGTAAAAGTTAGGGAAATATAATTGTTAATATTAACCACTGGAGGACTTACTGGGGCCAGCAGCAGGGGCCTCGGTAGAGGAGCGGTCCTCTGGTTGTTGTCCCGCCGTCTCGGACCCCGTCTTCTTGCCCCTGGGTGGTGCTGATGATCATGTAAGATATAACACAGAAAGAGACAAACATTAAGGAGTGCTGTGAATCAAATAAATCATTTTAAAAAACGTCAAAAAACATTTTAGGAAACAACAATTGAAATAAAATTGACCTATCTAATCAGATGGATCAACTACTGGGCTGCTTGCTGGATTCACGGATCGTCTACTTATTTATGAACACTACAGTGTTCCATAATCATTCTGATTCCAGAATACTAACGAAGCCTAAGTACCACCTGACCTAGACCGCCTATTCCAGATGGGCCAATTGTTCACTAAGTCTGCATTTCCATTTTTTTTAGCCATCAAAAATGCATAGATGAGATGGAGGACACATGCATAAATGTGTGCATACACCAAATTTGGGGTTGGTTGCGTCTGATCTTGTTCTGCTACTGACTGACACTGCTAAGCCTACCACTCACTAAACAAACTACAAAAGGTTCTACGGAGGACTGGGGTAAGCAGCACTCAGTGACAGAGGAGGCGTCACGCAGACCATAAAATAATTATGAACTACTACTAACTAAACATAGTATCCATCCATCCACCACTATTTCACAGGAGGACAATGGAAGGACTAGAGTTTCTCTAGCAATAGAACTACCTAACTTCTGCATTTGACTCGTGAGGGATACCTAGTAACGACTAGTGGAACTGCAGCTTGATGTAATAATTTCAATGCTTTTGCGTTTGACTCGTGAAGGACACCTAGTAACGACTAGTTGAACTGCAGCTCTTTCTAGAAGGATTTTGATTTTGGATACTAAAATATTCACTAGCCACTGCTAATCTCGTCCCATAATGCTTTGATGGGCCTTTGGTTGGGATTGTATTTTTGCCCATAACTGTGCTTGGGGAGGTCCTAAGAGGATGGGACCACCACCAAATCGTTCAGCAAGATGTGCTCTTTGTTTTCAAGGCATCTGCTTGGTTCTCCCCCTAGGTTAGGGAGGATCTCAAAATCATCACCTCGCTCACTGCTAGCTAAACTTTCAATTTCACTTTTGTGAAATGACTATATGCATTGAAGCATGTAAAGCCAGAGATCCTTGTTATTTTACCAAAAGTATATGAGGATTCTGTTTTATTAATTGGGAGTCTGAGGGAACAGAGTCAATTACGCCCTTAAAAAAAATCGGCATCATGCCCTGGAGGACACCTTCCACTGTCACCCTATACCCTCCGCAACATACACCTCGGACATAGATGGTGACCCGCTCAGGTTGCATTGCCCATCTGACTGCACCGCAAGTCACTGTCCCGTGGCTGGGTGCCTGTGCCGGTCGCTGTGCATTCGGGGCCACTAACTCTGTGCTAGTCAGGTCCGGGACCCCTTCTTCTGAGATATTGGATGGCCCCTGAAGCGTTGGCCTTGGGGTCATCAATGCCATTTCTCTAAGACCATGCGCTGTATGCAGCCTCCGGGCCCAACAGCGTCTCACCAGGGCTCACACACCAAATCGAACCCAGACCGGCCCGGATGTGGCATCACCGCAGGAGGCACATGCCACCACTGCAAGGACCATCTCCAGTAGCCATCTGTCGAAACGGTGGTCCTGACAGACTTGCGGAGTTGCTCAGACCTGTCGTGGATGCCATCATCGGCCTGATACCCTGCTCAGTACTCCAGGTGCCAGTGACTCAGTGCACCGCAGGCCATTGTCCGTTACTGATTGAGTTATAAGCTGTGGAGAGGTTGCACAGCTATGTCACCTCAAACAGTGAGGGGGCCCTGAGACGTTGATGGGGAAGATGATGCAGGTATGACACACCCCACTGCATCAGGTGTCTGTCTGAGGGAAACGATCCAAGACTTTTTCTTTACAAGGGCGCGCTCATCTCTAGTGTCCCATCCCCAGTGCACTGCAACTCACGGACACTTCTGTTTGCATGTTGGCTGTCCTCTGGACTTTCTCCGGCTTCCTCCATGTTGCTCAGCAGTTGACTCTTTTATGCATGTGTTATCTATTTCCGTTCCACTGGTGTCTAATGTTCAAGTGGTTGTCGGCACCAGACACACCGCACACACATCCAGCACAGGCGTCACTGTACATGTGGCCCTGCCAATAAAGGGGCCGGGCGCATGTGCTTGTAGCGAGTTCAACATGGTATCTGCTTGTGTCCCTGTGGTCTTGTATGCATGAGGGCCCTGGGCCCGACGCCATTACATTGTGCTGTGTACATCAGATGCAGACGTGTCACCACAGGCAGCGTGTTGGAGCTTGAACATGTAGCTTTGTCGTCCCCCACTCAGTTCGTAAGGGGAGTGGCCAGGGCCGTCGTACGCAGAGCCAAAATGGGTGTGTGACTGGAATTTGAGCGTCCCTGCCCGTGGTTCTGTACTGTGAATGTGCAACTGCATGTCTCTATGGCAGTGTGGGTCTCCTTAGTGGGGTGTTGGTGGCCCCTGAAGGGTGATGGACACCTACATATGTGTCCTGGTTCGCATTCCATGGGTTCAGCCCCCACCCACACCTGTTGGGCCACCTCCTTTTGGCATGCAGGAACATGGCTTTGGGGTGTTCTCCTCTGAGTAGCTTGGCTGTCCGGGTCCTGGTGGGGGTTTGCGTGGGATATCCATGTGTTGTGATAGGGCATCGGTGTCGACGGTGTGGTGGTCCTCTCCTTCATCACTGATGTGTTGTATTCTGTGCTCTGCTGAAGGTGTTGTGCGCCCCTCTGCGATGTAAAGGGTGGTGCGTATGGACTTTGCGTTGACATATATGTTGGCGCATTGTGCAGGTTTGCATGCAGACTGTATGGCAATGTACATTGTGACTGTTTGGGGGTGCTTGATTCTTCTGCGGGACAGTGTACATTTGGTCTACATGATGGATGTGATGTCGTACGCGTACATTTCCATTTCACAGTTTCTGACTCCGTCAGATGTAGTGGGCATGTTTCTATGCATGTGCAGAGCCAGTTGTGTCCTCTGTTCTGCAGTGTTGGCTATGCGCGTTGTTCCTCATTGTCATCAATGTGGGTGTGCTGTTCGTGCTATGTGTATGTGCTGCAGTGTGCCAAGGAGACCTGGCACATAGACCTGGGTGATTGTGGGTGTTCAGTGTGCTACACCTCGTTTTTCCTGTATGCCATTGTGCCCACACCCCCCGCCCCCCATTCCCTGTTGATGTTGTGTCAGGTCCTCTCGAGCTGTGTCCGTACTCCCTACTCCTTGCACCGTCTCCACACTGATGACTGTGGCCTGGGTTTCCTTCAGCTCCTCCGATGGCTATGGACTGCCACCTCCTGTCGCTGTTGCTGCTTCCTGTTGGCAGCGGGTTTGTGCCTGGTTTATGTAGTCACGTCATGCCGGCGCCTATTGGCCTCCTGGATTTGCCTCCTGGTCACTCCGACTGCAATCCAGGTGGTCTGCTAGTGGGTCAGTTGCTAGTAGTGTTCTGTCATCTCCGTGGCACTGGTCTAGTTTTCCTGCAGTCTGCACCCAGTCTTCTTCTCCCTCTTCTACTTGGCCTTCCCTGACCCCGTTGTTCCTTGCTGGTAGTCTGTGCGGGTTGTAGGGTTCGGGTTGGCCCCTGCGCTGTGTCAGGGTGCATCCATGTTGCTACGCACTTTGGATTGTTTTTGGTGTATTTTTTCTGTGGTTTTTATAGGGCATATTTCTCCCAGACGCCTGGGATTTGCAGGCCTGTGGCTGGTTTTCGCTACTTTTTGTTCAGCGGTTGGCATCATCGCATGTTTTTTTAGAATTCGCGTATCGCATTTATGTTACGTGCGTTGATTTTGACACGGACATTTGGCGCATTATCTCGTGACTATTGCATCCTACCGCCTTGTTGTGTATCCCACGGGGTTATTTTACAGCGATGGGCTGCGATATTGAAAGTTGTGTTACGCTACTCTTGCGGTAGTTATCAAACGTTCTTGTGAATATACTCCTAAGTCTCTCTCAACTTACACAACACACTTGCAGCGAGTGTGTAACTATTGACAATAAGTAAGGAATATAAGTATAACTTACCACCGCTTGCCACTGCTGCTGGCTCACCCACCCCTGTGGCAGCTGCCGCATCCACTGCTCCCTCCTGGCTGGAGTCGCCTGCCCCGCCGCTGGCCCCGGCACTGGTGGTCATGGTCGGTACGCCTAGAAAAAATATTACAAATTTTATAGATGCCATATACACCTCCCCCTATTTTTCACTAGCAAGATTGAAAAAAAAGTTAAAATACATACATATCCCACATACATCACTACAAATCGGGTACTAGAGTAGAGTAGACACTACTAGTAGTAGTATGTCCTATCCTATCAAAAATAGTAAAATATCTGGTTGGGCATTTTGTTGGTGGGAATTGTCTAAAAGCCTCTCAAGATTAAGAAGACTAGAAGAGGCCAACCTAAAGGACTATACTCAGTGGCTAAACCTCTTGGTAAATTTGAGTTGAAAAAAAACCCTTTTAAATAAAGAGTGGCCAACTGGGCAAGCTTAGCTACAGAAAGACTAATAATAGTAGTTTTACAGAGAGTCATAGCAGTGGCAGTTAGAGGCAGGGATAGCACAAATTTAGAAACAGATAGTCTAGATCAAAAAAGATTTGGTAAAAAGTAGAATTAGGAAACGTAAATGATAGTTCGGAAAAAAATAATGTGCACTAAAAGTTAGGGAAATATAATTATTAATATTAACAACAGGAAGGCTTACTGGGGACAGCAGCAGAGCCCTCGGTAGAGGAGCGGTGCTGGTCCTGGCCCTGGCGTTCTCCAGCTGCTCCCGCCGACTCCGACCCCGTCTTCTTGCCCCTGGGTGCTGATCATGTAAGATATAATAAAGAAAGAGACAAACATTGGTGATTGGTGTGAAACAAATAAAATATTTTTAAAAACGCTCAAAAAAACATTTTGGGAAACAACAATTGCAATAAAATTGACCTATCTAATCTGATCGACTAGTAGTATCGCTGGATTTGCGGACCGTCTAGTTATTATTTATGAACATTAATCCAGTGATCCATTCTGATTCCAGAATACTACGCGTAAGTACCACCTGACCTAGCCCACCTATTCGGGCCAATTGTTCACTAAGTCTGCATTTCCTTTTATTTTAGTCCTCAAAAATGCATAGATGGAGGACACATGCATACATTTTTGCATACACCAAATTGTTGGTTGGTTGGTTGCTGCTGATGTTCTGATAAGCCTATTACTCCCTCACTAAAAAAACTACAAAAGGTTCTACTATGGACTGGAGTAAGCAGCACTCAACAGCACTTGATGTGATGGAGGATGCATCACGCAGACTGCTTAAATGGACTAGAGTCTCTCTAGCATTACCTAACTTAAGTTCTCTAATGTAAACTCTTACATAATCAGCCCAAGCGAACACAAAGTTGCAAACAACAAGTAAGATTGGTAGCGCCGAGCACCTGTTTCTAGAAGAATAACAATCACAGAAGATTTTTAAACTTAATTTACCTGCAATGTAAGCAGCAGCATTCTTGCTATTCGGAAAAGAATTATATTCACAAAAACAGTAGCACAGTCTAGAGAACACACAATACTACTAGTATTAGCTACTCACCAAGCCCCAAGACCATGACACCTAGTAGGTCCAGCAGGTCCTGCTCCCGGTCCAAGATGTCTGACCACTGGTGGGTCAGCTGGTTATGGGTGCGCTGGACCCCAGAGCAGCGAAACACAGCCTGGCGATCCCTCGCCCACCGCGGGGACGCTCCTGTGTAGCGTATCCGGAGCCAGGCCTGCCGCCTGCTGCCAAGATCAAGGGGAGGTGGCGCTGCACAAAAAAAACAAGGGTGGCCACCTCCACTTCACCGAAAAGGGTCTGGGCCTGAACCCCTTGCGAGCGCAGTCTGCTGCAAGGCAGGCGGCCCTTTGGCGCAGGCGCCTTGCCCTTGGAGCCGGTATCCATTCCCTTAGCTATGGTTCTGGAGTGGGCGGGAGCGGAAAATAAAATTTGTCAGGAAAAAATAAAGTTAGAGGAAGAAGTAGGAGAGTAAAGAAGGAAGTAATATAAAACAGTAGAAAAGTAAAAGAAAACGCAGTAAAAGTAGAAATAAAACGCAAAATATAGACTTAGGGACAGAGAGGGATAGATAATAAATAAAAAAGTTCCAGAAAAACAGTGTTAAAAACAAAGGATTGAAAATATTGGCGAGGGATTGAAAAACAGGCCCCCGAACCATGCAAAAGATAGAAAAACAAGATGACGGCACCCATTGGCGACCGCGTGGTGAAGTTCGCGCAATATTTCCCCCAAACAAGTCATCCGCATTGCCGAATGTCAAAAACATCTCGCAAGCATACACGAGCATGCCGAAAGAAGCAACTCTGCATGCTCGTGTAGCTACGCGTAGCGCCGTGGAATTTTGTGCAACTTTGCGTAGGCTCGCGTAGCACGGCTACGCAAACTTCGCCCAGGGTTAGTGCCATTGCAATGCTGCTGATGTAGGCGATACTACTGCACTTCTGGGGACAGGGCTGATTTGTGTAATGAAAATGTCTTCCTCTTCTTTACCTTCCACTGGGATCGGATTCCCAGCTCAGCCTTTCACCCCCCTCACCAACACCACTTGCAGTTGTTTGGCCACTGAGGTGCCCCTCCCACTGGTTTGTGTGATGTTTTCTCAAATTGGTTGTTTGGCCTCCGGTACCATAGTTTGCACCAAGCTTACACCCGACTAACACTTGTTCCGCAAATGGAGCATATAGCAATGTTCAGCTTCTTCTTGCTAACCATAAAGAAGTCCCAAACTTGAGGGTCCACTTTCTGATGCTGTCAGATGAACTGGCGGTAGGTGGGCGTTTTGACATTTGCCTCTCTGCAGTGCCTGATCAACTAGTAGTATCGCTGGATTTGCGGACCGTCTAGTTATTATTTATGAACATTAATCCAGTGATCCATTCTGATTCCAGAATACTACGCGTAAGTACCACCTGACCTAGCCCACCTATTCAGACCGCACAATGGTTTACTAAGTCTGCATTTCCTTTTATTTTAGTCCTCAAAAATGCATAGATGGAGGACACATGCATACATTTTTGCATACACCAAATTGTTGGTTGGTTGGTTGCTGCTGATGTTCTGATAAGCCTATTACTCCCTCACTAAACAAACTACAAAAGGTTCTACTAAGGACTGGAGTAAGCAGCACTCAACAGCACTTGATGTGATGGAGGATGCATCACGCAGACTGCTTAAATGGACTAGAGTCTCTCTAGCATTACCTAACTTAAGTTCTCTAATGTAAACTCTTACATAATCAGCCCAAGCGAACGCAAAGTTGCAAACAACAAGTAAGATTGGTAGCGCCGAGCACCTGTTTCTAGAAGAATAACAATCACAGAAGATTTTTAAACTTAATTTACCTGCAATGTAAGCAGCAGCATTCTTGCTATTCGGAAAATAATTATATTCACAAAAACAGTAGCACAGTCTAGAGAAAACACAATACTACTAGTATTAGCTACTCACCAAGCCCCAAGACCATGACACCTAGTAGGTCCAGCAGGTCCTGCTCCCGGTCCAAGATGTCTGACCACTGGTGGGTCAGCTGGTTATGGGTGCTCTGGACCCCAGAGCAGCGAAACACAGCCCGGCGATCCCTCGCCCACCGCGGGGACGCTCCTGTGTAGCGTATCCGGAGCCAGGCCTGCCGCCTGCTGCCAAGATCAAGGGGAGGTGGCGCTGCACAAAAAAAACAAGGTTGGCCACCTCCACTTCACCGAAAAGGGTCTGGGCCTGAACCCCTTGCGAGCGCAGTCTGCTGCAAGGCAGGCGGCCCTTTGGCGCAGGCGCCTTGCCCTTGGAGCCGGTATCCATTCCCTTAGCTATGGTTCTGGAGTGGGCGGGAGCGGAAAATAAAATTTGTCAGGAAAAAATAAAGTTAGAGGAAGAAGTAGGAGAGTAAAGAAGGAAGTAATATAAAACAGTGGAAAAGTAAAAGAAAATGCAGTAAAAGTAGAAATAAAACGCAAAATATAGACTTAGGGACAGAGAGGGATAGATAATAAATAAAAAAGTTCCAGAAAAACAGTGTTAAAAACAAAGGATTGAAAATATTGGCGAGGGATTGAAAAACAGGCCCCCGAACCATGCAAAAGATAGAAAAACAAGATGATGGCACCCATTGGTGACCGCGTGGTGAAGTTCGCGCAATATTTCCCCCGAACAAGTCATCCGCATTGCCGAATGTCAAAAACATCTCGCAAGCATACACGAGCATGCCGAAACAAGCAACTCTGCATGCTCGTGTAGCTACGCGTAGCGCCGTGGAATTTTGTGCAACTTTGCGTAGGCTCGCGTAGCACGGCTACGCAAACTTCGCCCAGGGTTAGTGCCATTGCAATGCTGCTGATGTGGGCGATACTACTGCACTGCTGGGGACAGGGCTGATTGTGTAATGAAAATGTCTTCCTCTTCTTTACCTTCCACTGGGATCGGATTCCCAGCTTAGCCTTTCACCCCCCTCACCAACACCACTTGCAGTTGTTTGGCCACTAAGGTGCCCCTCCCACTGGTTTGTGTGATGTTTTCTCAAATTGGTTGTTTGGCCTCTGGTACCATAGTTTGCACCAAGCTTATACCCGACTAACACTTGTTCCGCAAATGGAGCATATAGCAATGTTCAGCTTCTTCTTGCTAACCATAAAGAAGTCCCAAACTTGGGGGTCCACTTTCTGACGCTGTCAGATGAACTGGCGGTAGGTGGGCGTTTTGACATTTGCCTCTCTGCAGTGCCTGATCGACTAGTAGTATCGCTGGATTTGCGGACCGTCTAGTTATTATTTATGAACATTAATCCAGTGATCCATTCTGATTCCAGAATACTACGCGTAAGTACCACCTGACCTAGCCCACCTATTCAGACGGGCCAATTGTTCACTAAGTCTGCATTTCCTTTTATTTTAGTCCTCAAAAATGCATAGATGGAGGACACATGCATACATTTTTTCATACACCAAATTGTTGGTTGGTTGGTTGCTGCTGATGTTCTGATAAGCCTATTACTCCCTCCCTAAACAAACTACAAAAGGTTCTACTAAGGACTGGAGTAAGCAGCACTCAACAGCACTTGATGTGATGGAGGATGCATCACGCAGACTGCTTAAATGGACTAGAGTCTCTCTAGCATTACCTAACTTAAGTTCTCTAATGTAAACTCTTACATAATCAGCCCAAGCGAACGCAAAGTTGCAAACAACAAGTAAGATTGGTAGCGCCGAGCACCTGTTTCTAAAAGAATAACAATCACAGAAGATTTTTAAACTTAATTTACCTGCAATGTAAGCAGCAGCATTCTTGCTATTCGGAAAAGAATTATATTCACAAAAACAGTAGCACAGTCTAGAGAACACACAATACTACTAGTATTAGCTACTCACCAAGCCCCAAGACCATGACACCTAGTAGGTCCAGCAGGTCCTGCTCCCGGTCCAAGATGTCTGACCACTGGTGGGTCAGCTGGTTATGGGTGCGCTGGACCCCAGAGCAGCGAAACACAGCCTGGCGATCCCTCGCCCACCGCGGGGACGCTCCTGTGTAGCGTATCCGGAGCCAGGCCTGCCGCCTGCTGCCAAGATCAAGGGGAGGTGGCGCTGCACAAAAAAAACAAGGGTGGCCACCTCCACTTCACCGAAAAGGGTCTGGGCCTGAACCCCTTGCGAGCGCAGTCTGCTGCAAGGCAGGCGGCCCTTTGGCGCAGGCGCCTTGCCCTTGGAACCGGTATCCATTCCCTTAGCTATGGTTCTGGAGTGGGCGGGAGCGGAAAATAAAATTTGTCAGGAAAAAATAAAGTTAGAGGAAGAAGTAGGAGAGTAAAGAAGGAAGTAATACAAAACAGTAGAAAAGTAAAAGAAAACGCAGTAAAAGTAGAAATAAAACGCAAAATATAGACTTAGGGACAGAGAGGGATAGATAATAAATAAAAAAGTTCCAGAAAAACAGTGTTAAAAACAAAGGATTGAAAATATTGGCGAGGGATTGAAAAACAGGCCCCCGAACCATGCAAAAGATAGAAAAACAAGATGACGGCACCCATTGGCGACCGCGTGGTGAAGTTCGCGCAATATTTCCCCCGAACAAGTCATCCGCATTGCCGAATGTCAAAAACATCTCGCAAACATACACGAGCATGCCGAAAGAAGCAACTCTGCATGCTCGTGTAGCTACGCGTAGCGCCGTGGAATTTTGTGCAACTTTGCGTGGGCTCGCGTAGCACGGCTACGCAAACTTCGCCCAGGGTTAGTGCCATTGCAATGCTGCTGATGTGGGCGATACTACTGCACTGCTGGGGACAGGGCTGATTTGTGTAATGAAAATGTCTTCCTCTTCTTTACCTTCCACTGGGATCGGATTCCCAGCTCAGCCTTTCACCCCCCTCACCAACACCACTTGCAGTTGTTTGGCTACTGAGGTGCCCCTCCCACTGGTTTGTGTGATGTTTTCTCAAATTGGTTGTTTGGCCTCCGGTACCATAGTTTGCACCAAGCTTACACCCGACTAACACTTGTTCCGCAAATGGAGCATATAGCAATGTTCAGCTTCTTCTTGCTAACCATAAAGAAGTCCCAAACTTGAGGGTCCACTTTCAGATGCTGTCAGATGAACTGGCGGTAGGTGGGCGTTTTGACATTTGCCTCTCTGCAGTGCCTGATCGACTAGTAGTATCGCTGGATTTGCGGACCGTCTAGTTATTATTTATGAACATTAATCCAGTGATCCATTCTGATTCCAGAATACTACGCGTAAGTACCACCTGACCTAGCCCACCTATTCAGACCGCACAATTGTTCACTAAGTCTGCATTTCCTTTTATTTTAGTCCTCAAAAATGCATAGATGGAGGACACATGCATACATTTTTGCATACACCAAATTGTTGGTTGGTTGGTTGCTGCTGATGTTCTGATAAGCCTATTACTCCCTCACTAAACAAACTACAAAAGGTTCTACTAAGGACTGGAGTAAGCAGCACTCAACAGCACTTGATGTGATGGAGGATGCATCACGCAGACTGCTTAAATGGACTAGAGTCTCTCTAGCATTACCTAACTTAAGTTCTCTAATGTAAACTCTTACATAATCAGCCCAAGCGAACGCAAAGTTGCAAACAACAAGTAAGATTGGTAGCGCCGAGCACCTGTTTCTAGAAGAATAACAATCACAGAAGATTTTTAAACTTAATTTACCTGCAATGTAAGCAGCAGCATTCTTGCTATTCGGAAAAGAATTATATTCACAAAAACAGTAGCACAGTCTAGAGAACACACAATACTACTAGTATTAGCTACTCACCAAGCCCCAAGACCATGACACCTAGTAGGTCCAGCAGGTCCTGCTCCCGGTCCAAGATGTCTGACCACTGGTGGGTCAGCTGGTTATGGGTGCTCTGGACCCCAGAGCAGCGAAACACAGCCCGGCGATCCCTCGCCCACCGCGGGGACGCTCCTGTGTAGCGTATCCGGAGCCATGCCTGCCGCCTGCTGCCAAGATCAAGGGGAGGTGGCGCTGCACAAAAAAAACAAGGGTGGCCACCTCCACTTCACCGAAAAGGGTCTGGGCCTGAACCCCTTGCGAGCGCAGTCTGCTGCAAGGCAGGCGGCCCTTTGGCGCAGGCGCCTTGCCCTTGGAGCCGGTATCCATTCCCTTAGCTATGGTTCTGGAGTGGGCGGGAGCGGAAAATAAAATTTGTCAGGAAAAAATAAAGTTAGAGGAAGAAGTAGGAGAGTAAAGAAGGAAGTAATATAAAACAGTAGAAAAGTCAAAGAAAATGCAGTAAAAGTAGAAATAAAACGCAAAATATAGACTTAGGGACAGAGAGGGATAGATAATAAATAAAAAAGTTCCAGAAAAACAGTGTTAAAAACAAAGGATTGAAAATATTGGCGAGGGATTGAAAAACAGGCCCCCGAACCATGCAAAAGATAGAAAAACAAGATGATGGCACCCATTGGTGATCGCGTGGTGAAGTTCGCGCAATATTTCCCCCGAACAAGTCATCCGCATTGCCGAATGTCAAAAACATCTCGCAAGCATACACGAGCATGCCGAAACAAGCAACTCTGCATGCTCGTGTAGCTACGCGTAGCGCCATGGAATTTTGTGCAACTTTGTGTAGGCTCGCGTAGCACGGCTACGCAAACTTCGCCCAGGGTTAGTGCCATTGCAATGCTGCTGATGTGGGCGATACTACTGCACTGCTGGGGACAGGGCTGATTGTGTAATGAAAATGTCTTCCTCTTCTTTACCTTCCACTGGGATCGGATTCCCAGCTTAGCCTTTCACCCCCCTCACCAACACCACTTGCAGTTGTTTGGCCACTAAGGTGCCCCTCCCACTGGTTTGTGTGATGTTTTCTCAAATTGGTTGTTTGGCCTCCGGTACCATAGTTTGCACCAAGCTTACACCCGACTAACACTTGTTCCGCAAATGGAGCATATAGCAATGTTCAGCTTCTTCTTGCTAACCATAAAGAAGTCCCAAACTTGGGGGTCCACTTTCTGACGCTGTCAGATGGACTGGCGGTAGGTGGGCGTTTTGACATTTGCCTCTCTGCAGTGCCTGATCGACTAGTAGTTTCGCTGGATTTGCGGACCGTCTAGTTATTATTTATGAACATTAATCCAGTGATACATTCTGATTCCAGAATACTACGCGTAAGTACCACCTGACCTAGCCCACCTATTCAGACGGGCCAATTGTTCACTAAGTCTGCATTTCCTTTTATTTTAGTCCTCAAAAATGCATAGATGGAGGACACATGCATCCATTTTTGCATACACCAAATTGTTGGTTGGTTGGTTGCTGCTGATGTTCTGATAAGCCTATTACTCTCTCACTAAACAAACTACAAAAGGTTCTACTAAGGACTGGAGTAAGCAGCACTCAACAGCACTTGATGTGATGGAGGATGCATCACGCAGACTGCTTAAATGGACTAGAGTCTCTCTAGCATTACCTAACTTAAGTTCTCTAATGTAAACTCTTACATAATCAGCCCAAGCGAACGCAAAGTTGCAAACAACAAGTAAGATTGGTAGCGCCGAGCACCTGTTTCTAGAAGAATAACAATCACAGAAGATTTTTAAACTTAATTTACCTGCAATGTAAGCAGCAGCATTCTTGCTATTCGGAAAAGAATTATATTCACAAAAACAGTAGCACAGTCTAGAGAACACACAATACTACTAGTATTAGCTACTCACCAAGCCCCAAGACCATGACACCTAGTAGGTCCAGCAGGTCCTGCTCCCGGTCCAAGATGTCTGACCACTGGTGGGTCAGCTGGTTATGGGTGCGCTGGACCCCAGAGCAGCGAAACACAGCCCGGCGATCCCTCGCCCACCGGGGGGACGCTCCTGTGTAGCGTATCCGGAGCCAGGCCTGCCGCCTGCTGCCAAGATCAAGGGGAGGTGGCGCTGCACAAAAAAAACAAGGGTGGCCACCTCCACTTCACCGAAAAGGTTCTGGGCCTGAACCCCTTGCGAGCGCAGTCTGCTGCAAGGCAGGCGGCCCTTAGGCGCAGGCGCCTTGCCCTTGGAGCCTGTATCCATTCCCTTAGCTATGGTTCTGGAGTGGGCGGGAGCGGAAAATAAAATTTGTCAGGAAAAAATAAAGTTAGAGGAAGAAGTAGGAGAGTAAAGAAGGAAGTAATATAAAACAGTAGAAAAGTAAAAGAAAACGCAGTAAAAGTAGAAATAAAACGCAAAATATAGACTTAGGGACAGAGAGGGATAGATAATAAATAAAAAAGTTCCAGAAAAACAGTGTTAAAAACAAAGGATTGACAATATTGGCGAGGGATTGAAAAACAGGCCCGAACCATGCAAAAGATAGAAAAACAAGATGACGGCACCCATTGGCGACCGCGTGGTGAAGTTCGCGCAATATTTCCCCCGAACAAGTCATCCGCATTGCCGAATGTCAAAAACATCTCGCAAGCATACACGAGCATGCCGAAACAAGCAACTCTGCATGCTCGTGTAGCTACGCGTAGCGCCGTGGAATTTTGTGCAACTTTGCGTAGGCTCGCGTAGCGCGGCTACGCAAACTTCGCCCAGGGTTAGTGCCATTGCAATGCTGCTGATGTGGGCGATACTACTGCACTGCTGGGGACAGGGCTGATTTGTGTAATGAAAATGTCTTCCTCTTCTTTACCTTCCACTGGGATCGGATTCCCAGCTCAGCCTTTCACCCCCCTCACCAACACCACTTGCAGTTGTTTGGCCACTAAGGTGCCCCTCCCACTGGTTTGTGTGGTGTTTTCCCAAATTGGTTGTTTGGCCTCCGGTACCATAGTTTGCACCAAGCTTACACCCGACTAACACTTGTTCTGCAAATGGAGCATATAGCACTGTTCAGCTTCTTCTTGCTAACCATAAAGAAGTCCCAAACTTGGGGGTCCACTTTCTGACGCTGTCAGATGAACTGGCGGTAGGTGGGCGTTTTGACATTTGCCTCTCTGCAGTGCCTGCTTCTACTGAGGTGGTTGTTGATGTAGGTAACTGCCATGACCTTGCAAGAATGGCAGCTGGCGGCGACGGTGGTGGTATCTATGCTACATCCCTCAGAGCAGGTTGAGATGGGGTAATGTCTGTCTCCACTGGGGCTGGGCTAACATCCATGATGACTGGCTCGTCATCATCCTCCTCTTCTACATCCATAACTCTAAGACTTTCAGGAGCTTTCCTTTTCACTAGCCTCTCCTGGCGTGTCTCACTCTCAGACTGAAGCCGTTTCCAAGTAGAGTCTTGATCATCAGAAGGGGAGTTTTGAGAAGAAGGTGGACTAACCCTTCTTTTTCTTGCTGGAGCTCTGGAAAACAATGGATCTTCTGCAAGAGTGGCTTCCTCTACTTCCTTAGCATGAATATCAATATCCTGAACTCCTTCTACTTCAGGAGTAACTACTATTGCTGGCTGCAGCTATTGTCCAGTTATCTGAGTTTCCTGCTACAATTGGGTACTACTTTGCAAAAAAAATAAATCAATTTCAACGTCACTGCTCATCGGCGTTGCTGTGATTAGACTGGCTGCCTCTGTTACAGACATGGGCTTGGGCCTAGGTTGGGGTAAGTGAGCTGATGCGGGGGTGCTGCTCCCAGCTTACTCCCTGGAGGCACACGTTTGCTGAAAAAGGTCTTGTCCGGCACGCCAGTGGTAGAAATCAGCTTCTTCTTCTCCTCCCCACTAGCCACTTTCTTGGCAGCACCTTTCTTTGTGCATCTTAAAGCTGTGAGTTGGCAGTGGCACTTAGCTTCACAAGCTGAAGAGGTGTCCGTGTTGTGTGCTTACTAGTCTCACGTCATGTCCTGCACAGGCCTTCTGTCTGGCAGAACGGTGGGTGATGCTGTCTCTTGTGTACTTAAAAATAAACAAGCAAGAAGAACATCAGTGAAATGGGGCATTGTTGTAGTTCAGTTAGTAGTACAAACAAACAATATCATTTAGTGTGGTCACTGGTTACTTAAGTTATTATAAGTAATTAACAATACAGTGTATCCATTTGTAAAACCACACCAACATAAACTTTCAAGGTGTACACTCAGGAAGGATAAGGAAGAGCAACAACAACATACAGAAGTAGCTGTTTGCTTTATGTGCATCAAGTTGGGAATGGGATGGGAATGGGATGTGGCACTCAGGTGGCAATGGAATAATCCCTAGACAATGAATACTGTTGTGTGCCTATGGCAGACATGGGACTGATGACGGATGTTGAGGAAATGGGTAAAATAAATTGATTTAAAAAAAAAAAAATTAAACTATTTCAAAAACTGAAAATTAAAAAGAAAGAAATTATACAAAAAAGGCAAATTAAAAAATACAATAAAAAAAAATACAATCAATAAAATTACAAAAATAGAATTAAAAAAGTGAAAATAAAAAAACTATAATTACAAAATTAAAATAAAACAAATTATAAATAAGTGAAATTATCCTCAAGCATATAATTGATCAAACTGCTATCTGACCCATCAATGCGAGCCTATGACAATGGAGAACACTGACTGGATGCACAAAATGGCTGCCAGACAGTGCCACATGGTTAACAATAACAACATTGAGCAAGAAGGCATTGGGAACAAAGACAAGTCATTCAGGCCTATGTCAAAAGCAACTGGCTGGCTACACAAAATGCCCGCCAGCCACATGGTTACAACAAGCAAGAAGGCATGGGGGACAAAGAACACATGCAGACCAACAGCAAAAACACATTGGCTGCCTACACAAAATGTCAATCGACCACTCTGTCAAACAGCAAGTAAGGAGGCATGGCCACAACAAAGAAAGAAAGTAGGCCTATGGCAAATGAACACTGGCTAACTACATAAAATGGCTGCGGTCACAACAAGCAAGAAGGCATGGGGGATAAAGAACGTATCCAGGCCTATGGCAAAAGCACATTGACTGCCTTCACAAAATGGCCACCGACTACATGATCAAACAGCTAGAAGTAGGGATGGCCACAACAAAGAACACATGAAGGCCAATGGCAAAAGCACACTGGCTAGCTACTCAAAATGGCCACCAGCCACATGGTCACAACAGCAAGCAGGAGGCCTGGAAAACAAAGAACACATGCACGCCTATGGACACTGACTATACAAAATGGCTCCTGGCCATATGGCAATCACACTCACACACTGGCCAGACAAAGGAGGCATTGTGGTAACATAGAGAAAACATCATGAATTCAGTAATGCCAAAAACAAACAATAACAGGGCTAAATATGTTTACAACAACACACATCCTCCAAATGCATTACCCCACTCAATACACTGTTTGTAGGGGGCAAAAAACTTGAAACTTGAAATTCCACCAAAAACACATTTTGAATTTTAACCCAATGCTATCCACGTCCTAAATGATGTTTCAATTCAACAGACACCACAGAAAAGTTGTTTCATGCAACCATGACTAGTACTGAGCCTACTGGATGGAAGGCACATTAGCAGACTAAGCCACATAGTGAATTAAAAGAATATTGCAAATTTATTTAAAAACATGGAGAAAATGTACTAAACTGTGCTACAGTTTTCCTTTACAAAATAAGAAAAATTACATGCAAAAAATAACTAGGCACCTACTGAAACAGCAGGCCACCCCACCACAATTACTTTGAAAAATAAAATAAAAATAGAAATATTTTGAGATGAGAGGCCTTTCTGGACATCCATCTTTAGATTGATTTGTGTGTTGTCTGTATAGTTGTAACAGGTTTAATCAGGTTTGGTAAGGGGGTTAGGTAGATGCTGAATAATAGAGGGGCTATCATGGACCCCTGAGCAACTCAACATGTTTGGCGAGAGGAGCTAATCTGAAAGGTGGAAGGTGGGTGGCAGGATGAAACTAACATTGTATATGTTTGCTGCGGTTAGGCTTTTTTTGAAGTTTTATATAGCAGGAACTTAGCCTAAGGGCATTAGAGTTCTCTACATGAGCACCAGATGACATTAAACCAGGTTAGATTTATTTTTAGTTTTTAGCACGGCAAGATTTCATATTTTGCCCAGAATCACAGGATGTTGTGCCAACGCTAATACTCAAACCTAGTTCTCAGTTCTAAAGTCATCAGTGCTACCATTACACCACATCACATGCCCATCCATCTAGGGTTTATCTAAAGGATACTGTAGCTATGGGATGGGAACGCATGCCCCCCTCTCCCAAATAAGATGTAAGGACCCGGGGGTTGGGGTTCCCAGGGCTGAAAGCGGCCTGGGAAGTAGGGCCACGCACTGCACCATGTGCCTTTCACCCTGTGTAGATGGCATCAAGTACCTAAATGCTTGTCCAACACTCTGCTTTAGAGGAAGTACAGTATTGGCTTTGGGCGCCATTTTTGATCAGGAATAGTCAACCATATTTCACAAACACTGGTCGCGGAAGCACCTGCTACACATCTCTTAGTTGCAATAATATTGTAGCACATTGGGAGGGATTTACAAACAATTATTACAAAGTATGGATTAGAGTTGAGCTTAAACACTTATTCAAAATACTCTAAAATATAAGCATATTCCAACTAAGGTTTGGCTGTGGGACAGGAGTGATCCAATATGCTCAGCTGCAACTGTAACACCAGAAAGCTCTTCACAGGAAGGATGGACGCTATATCTTGACCTCACTAGCTAAGACAAAATAGATGGGCGTGTTCAACCCTATGGGCCCGATTCACAGAACTAACTTAAGACAAAATCCTAAACTTACTACCATTTTCGTATTCACAGAAGGCACTTACTCATTTTGGTATTCACAGAAGACACTTACTCACTTCGGTATTCACAGAAGTTAGGACTCCTAACTTTAGGACTCCTAAATGCCTTCTGTGAATACTGAAAGTCTTAAAATTTGGATTTTTTTCAGTTTAGGAGTCCTAAAGTTAGGACTCCTAACTTTACTACTACTAAACTGAGAAAAATCCTAATTTTAAGGCTTTCGATATTCACAGACGGCATTTAGGAGTCCTAAAGTTAGGAGTCCTAACTTTACTACTACTAAATTGAGAAAAATCCTAATTTTAAGACTTTCGGTATTCACAGAAGGCATTTAGGAGTCCTAAAGTTAGGAGTCCTCACTATACTACTACTAAACTGAGAAAAATCCCAATTTTAAGGCTTTCGGTATTCACAGAAGGCATTTAGGAGTCCTAAAGTTAGGAGTCCTAACTTTACTACTACTAAATTGAGAAAAATCCTAATATTAAGACTTTCGGTATTCACAGAAGGCATTTAGGAGTCCTAAAGTTAGGAGTCCTAACTATACTACTACTAAACTGAGAAAAATCCCAATTTTAAGGCTTTCGGTATTCATAGAAGGCATTTAGGAGTCCTAAAGTTAGGAGTCCTAACTTTACTACTACTAAATTGAGAAAAATCCTAATATTAAGACTTTCGGTATTCACAGAAGGCATTTAGGAGTTCTAAAGTTAGGAGTCCTAACTTCTGTGAATACCGAAATGAGTAAGTGCCTTCTGTGAATACCAAAATGAGTAAGTGCCTTCTGTGAATACCAAAATGGTAGTAAGTTTAGGATTTTGTCTTAAGTTAGTTCTGTGAATCGGGCCCGATATGTCCCGGCCCAGCCAATAGCTAAAAACAAACGTAAACCATGGTCAGCTATTGATGTGACACATAAGCCATGGAAATCCGTAATATCTTCATGAACCAAAAACATGGCAGCATATCTGCATTTTTTAACAGTTTCGTAGGGTACTAAGCCTCTCCCAGGTCCTCGGAAAGAAGTGACAAGGATGGGGAGGCTATGGTGTAATGGCCACCGCTGTCAAATTTGGAACTCGGGGAAACTGGTTTGAGTCCCGGTGCTGGCTCAGCATCTTGTGATTCTAAACAAATCACTTAATCTCCCCATCTCCTAAAAATGAATGCAAGTGGTGCTTATGTAAAGCACTTCATTACATCCGGGTCAAGTTTACTAGGCCTAGGCGGAGTTTGTGGAATGCTGCAAGTCCACGTTCCACAGAGAATGCAGAGTTGCTGATAAACTCTGCAATGGAGCGGAGGTTTTTTGTTGGCATGCTTGAAATGTCATTTCGGACGTGCAGGAGTGACATGCAGGAGTGACATGCTGGGCGCTAGCAAGCACCCACAAGATTTCCGAGCTTTTGGGAGTGCCACAAGATGTACTAGCCGCCCGTAAACTCCAGCGAGATTTTGCTGTCGCTACCAGTGCTTTAGGCAACACCAATGACTTCTGGTGGATATTTAGTGATGTACGAGATAACGTGGACGATCTACCGCGGTGCAACCTGGGGAAGATTCTCTCCTTGAGAAGCATCTAAATCTTCCTGAAATTACAATTTGAAGTAAAAAACCTCCTCAAATGGACCATTCACGTTGTTTTTTTGTGCGAGAAGTCCTTAAATCCTGGTGCATGCACTCTATCAAGCAAACAAAACATGTTTACAACAGTTTTTTAACTTACTTGTGAAATCTAAAAAGGCCTTAAATCCAATGGTGAATGCAACAGACACAAAGAGTGATCCGTCAGCTCCAAATCCTAAAGAAAAGTGAAAAGGAAATGGGCAAAGCACTAGGAGGAGCCTGCTGGACTCCTAACTTTACTACTACTAAACTGAGAAAAATCCTAGTTTTAAGACTTTCGGTATTCACAGAAGGTATTTAGGAGTCCTAAAATTAGGAGTCCTAACTTTACTACTACTAAATTGAGAAAAATCGTAATTTGAAGACTTTCGGTATTCACAGAAGGCATTTAGGAGTCCTAAAGTTAGGACTCCTTACTTCTGTGAACACCGAAATGAGTAAGTGCCTTCTGTAAATACCAAAATGAGTAAGTGCCTTCTGTGAATACCAAAATGGTAGTAATTTTAGGATTTTGTCGTAAGTTAGTTCTGTGAATAGGACCAGCTATTGTTATAGATATACCTCTATTAAAAAATCTGAAAGTTATACCTAACTGGATTATAGCAATCTCAACAGGTATACATTTAATATTGGCTCACATACTAAAACATAGTGGGACTGCTCAGTAACTTTACTCCACTACCTTCTAGTAAATTAAAGCGGTGGCACTCACCTACCCCATACGTAATTAGAACTAATTTGTCACGTATTTATATGCTGATATTAAAACAATAGCCAGTATTTTCTTGCCCTCAAATGATATATAACCTATAAAATGAATCAAAGTCATGCCATAGTAATGTGTCTATTTAGTAAATACTTAAAGAAAACACTTATCCGGTTTAACAGTTGTTCTTTTAATGCTGGCTCACATAGTCGCTAATAGTCGGATACTCTCTAACACAGCCATACTGCCTACCGGTAAGTTTAGGCGGTAGCAACCTCCTCCTCGTTACGGAGGTACAAAAACTTGTTAACCACACCTCTTCATGATAGTTTCAAGCATAATAGCGGAGAATTATCTCCCTTCAAGATGGGCCCTATACCTTTAATTCCATTGTGTTGTCTAAAAAAACTAACGAAAAGCAGGATGGGCTCAATGAGCAGCCAATGATAGACAAAGTAAATGAAAAGCGGGATGGGCTAATGAAAACAAGAAGTGATGGGTAGGAAGTAACACATTTTTAAAAAGAGCTTTCCCACACAACTGCTGAAGAAGGAAGGTGTAAGGAAAATGTACTTGGCCAGTGCTCCTCAGCCTTTAACGGAAGTAATATATCGGCTGCATGAACGAGTTAGGAAGCAGGAAAGAAGAGCGACACTGGATTGGTAAGCAGCAGGCGGGATCAAAGTTGTTTTTAGGATTACAGCAGGTCTTGCAGGCAGTGTATGCACGCTGCCTACGATCGACCTAAAAATGACTGCTTGCTAAACAAAGCGGTAAGGAAATATGGCTGTTTTTAAAAAAAATCCCTCAAATACAATACAGTGTGCTTTTACTTTCATCAGCCGTCCGTACAGGAGGACAGAAGGAATGGGCAGGAAACCCCCCCAAAAAAGAAAAGAAGGTGAGGGTGCCATCTTTTAGCGTGTCACAGCTGTAGACATGCGGGCAACACCCCACATCAATAGAACTGGGACAAGGAGGACACCATGAAACAATAATGAACAAGGACATTAACTTTGGGTTATTCCACCAGATGCTAAAGCCACTATTATTACAACCTTCCCAGTGATACATAAACGGGCTACCCTGGAACGCTCCCTACAAGAAAAGACAGAGTGTCAGATTGTATTGAAGAGAGAGAGGTTCAGAAATAAGACACAAACAATATTAAATACATTTTACATTACTAAGAAAAACAAAAAAAATGTGAAATTAGAACATAAATGTTAATAATGGTTTGATTTACTTTCTTTGAGGCTGAATATGTGTACTTTATAAATTTCAATAGGTGTGGTAACTCCTGCTACATCACATATCACAAATACTAGTAAAGTTTTTCTGCAAGGGGAAATCACGCAGAGTGTAGTGAAAATCTAAATATTTCCCCAGGAACATTTCAGCAGGTAAAACTGGGTAACAGGTAAAACCTGCCAACATATTGAGGGAGTGGGGGGTATATTTCAGGTAGTTTTAGAAACATGCAGATTTTGGTAAGGAAAGCACCAACATCTGCCTGTCATTTCTCATTTTTAGGGGAAAACGTGGAATATGTGAAAGTTATCTCACTCAGTGAAATCCCAAAAGTGTGTGTTCAGATTTTACCAGGGGCAATAAATAGAAGAACACCTGTAATCTTTTCTAAGGCTCTCTTTTCAGCGTTAGATAGGCACCACAATGGGACCGCCGCAGTACCATCTACCTGACCTGGATTCAAGTTGGATTCCGGTGGGCAGTCTGACCACGGTTTGGTGGTCCTCCCACAGAGCACTGGCATGGCACTCCACAGGGGGACCACCAAACACGTAATTAGTGTGCTGCTTATAAAGGGGGTGAACCAACTGGGCCGGGAAAACGCAATTTGTCCCCCCAACTAGTGACATCCAGTTTTGGATTGCGGGGTGAGTGTGTGTGTGTGCATCTGTGTGTCTGTTGGTGTGGTTGTGTTTTTGCATGTCTGTGTGAGCTGTTAATGCCATGGACTGTGCCAATTAAAGACAAAGGGGCAGATTTACAAGCCCCTTGCACCATTTTTGCGTCACTTTTCCCATGTTAAAAGTGACGCAAAAGTGGCGCAAGGGGCTTGTAAATCTGCCCCAAAGTGCTGGAGTGGGGCGACTGGGTCTTGGTTGATCCGAGGGTAAGGTGGGAGGCCTTGTTTCTATCCCCCACCCTACTTCTTCCTAAACTCTCCACCCAGGGCACACAACCACCATTACTTCAAGGTGAGGGGCAGATCGGTCAATGGTTTCTTTCCACTTTGGGCAATGAAAGGCCCAAGGCAATAATAGCCCTGCCTTGTTCCCCCAAACTCTGCACCCTGCCCTTAATGCATCCTCTCATCTCTTCCTCTTTATCTATCCACCTTCCTTCACAGAATTTAATCTAAACCTGAGCAGAATTTTAATTAAGCCTGTGTAATTAACTAAATTTCAGGAATTCCATTGTGCACTTCTTATGTGAAATTCCTAAAATTATGCCATTACCCCCCTTCGCATACTTGGTGGTAAAACTTTCTCAAGAACGCACCATTCACAGAAGAAAATTGTTTCAAACAGAATACACCCAATGAGTAACAATTGTTTGTCGTGCTTTTTTCTTTTTCACACTTTTTTTTAGGGCTAAATGCTTCCTTTTGTCAAAAATAGACACAAGGACATATTTTGCGCTCAAGTATAGAACAAAATGCGCAAAATGTAGCATGTTTTTGGTGAAATTTTGCATAATCACACACAAACAAATGATGTCACACCCCAATTAAAACTAAAACTTCCTACACCATGGACCTGGAATCACCCATCCTGTGCCGTTGCAGGTGTAGCCATTTACCCCTGTATCTCTCAAACCTGTTTTCCTAAATGCTTTCTAGGTACTCTCAAGCAGCCCAAACTAATTTGCCCCACAGTAGTTTCCTTCCGGTTTACACCCATCCTCCAGGATGCCACCAGAGAGCCATAAGGGGTTTAATCCTGTTACCCGGGGTGAATTCATCTGATAATATTCTCTAAAAGCAAAACCACACCCTTGTGAGGAATGCTTCTCACCAACAAGAACAGAGTGCCAGGTGAAGGGGCAGGAGAAATAGAAAAGAGACAACAGGAAAGAGGATAGGAGGAGACACAATAAAGGGAAGGGGAAAGAACCCTGGGGGTGTTTGGTCGTCCCTCAGACACTAATATCTTAAAAGATCAATCAATCAGGATTTATAAAGCACTGCAAATCACCCATGAGGGTCTCAAGCTCAAGGCACTGGAGTTCCCAGCTGCTTCGCAGAGAAAGGAGTAAAAAACTAGATAAAAGTAGGAGCAAGCACTCAATAAAATGGGGGAGAGGAAGAAAAAAGCAGTAAAAAACAAGGCAAAAGCAGGAGAAAGCACCCAGAAAAACGGGGGTGAGGAAGGAGAAAGCAGTAAACAAATGAGGCAAAAAGCTGGAGAAAACACTCAAAAACGGGGGAAAGGAAGAACAAAGCAGTAAAAAAATGAGGCAAAAAACTGGAGAAAACACTCAAAAACGGGGGAAAGGAAGAAGACAGCGGTAAAAAAATAAGGCAAAAGCAGGAGAAAGCACCCGGAAAAACGGGGATGAGGAAGGAGAAAGCATTAAAAAAAATAAGGCAAAAGCTGACGAAAGCACTCAAAAACGGGGGCTAAGGAAGGAGAAAGCAGTGAAAAGGAAATAGGCAAAAGCAGGAGAAAGCACTCAGATAACCAGGGGAAAGGAAGAAGAAAGCAGTAAAAAAAAAGTCACAAAAGCAGGAGAAAGCACCCAGAAAAACAGTGGTGATGAAGGAGAAAGCAGTGAAAAAGTGGTAGAAAGCACTCAAAAATGGGGGGAAGGAAGGAGAAAGCAGTAAAAAATAAGGTAAAAGCAGGAGAAAACCACTTAAAAACGGGGGAAATGAAGGAGAAAGCAGTAAAAAAACGAGGCAAAGCAGGAGAAAGCACTCAAAAAAATGGGGAGGGAGAAGAGCGGTGCAGCAGCATGAGAGAGCTGGGGGAGAGTAACAGTGCTTTATTGGTAGTCCTCCTTATGTATCTGTTAACAGGCAAGGAGGGGAGAAAAATGAGAAATAATGGGGAAGAGAAAAGGGCAGAAGAAAGCAAGAGATGGAAAAACATAGGCTATTGGGTGACACTAGTGCTGAGCATTTCCACAAGAAATCATGTTCCGTGACCTCCTGACCTTGCACCAGTTACACATTGTGGAGTGGAGGCAGAAGCAACAAGTAATTGTGACAGCGGGCTCTGAAATTGGCCCTGCCCTCACCGTTCAGAATCTCGGCCTGCACTCCCCTTCCGCCCCACAAAGTTTGAGTCTGGTCGCACCCCTGACACTTGTAGTGAAACAATCATTTCCAAGTAAGTCCTCGACTCAAGCTCCTGCAGACATCATTGAGGCGCAGACACCACCATGACTAACCTCCACCTTTCACACTTGTACAATGGAGAAATGAATGGATTATACACGACACCGAGAAAGGAAAAGCACAGACATGAAAAGAAGGATAGTGCAAACAGCGCCACTCATTGACTCTTCAGTCACTATGACTAGTGAGCCCAGATTTACAAAGACTTTGCGTCAGGTCTGCATTACTTTTTTACCACAGACCCAACGTAAAAGTCTACTGGTGGGATTTACAATCCAAATTAAATCGTGATTGTGTTGGATGTTGACCCAAATTAACACAACACAGTGCAATGCGCTGCCCTGCATTACTATGCATTAAGGGGGTGGTTCATGGGTGGTGCATGGACATCCTTATCTACAAAGTCCTGCCCCTCAATGAGGTATTATTTCCTCTTTGCATGAGTGCTGCCTCCTACAGTTCACATACAAAGACGAACATTTCTTAAATCATAGTGTTTTAGAAAAAGGGACCCCTTCCTGCACAAAAACTATGCTTTCCACTGGCCTGTAATATCTAGCGATGCCGGTTAACCAATCGGTTCTCTCTCCGTCTGGTCATTTCGTAAATCACCCACCTGAAAACCATAATGCATGTCATGAGATGTTTTGATCTGTGTGCACTGCAATACTATCCATAGAGTCACAGGAGACACCCCCGGCAAGTCACATCTGTGAGAACAACACTCTGACGGATTGACATAAACCACTTGTGACACTACAAGTCGCCCCCCAACCACCAGTGCAGATAAAACAAGCACACCAGGCCACTGTTGCCCAAACCTCATAGATGGCTTGTTGACTTCTTCAACCACAGTGGACACACTGAACTCACATGTAGATGGTAAGTGATTCACAACCATTCCTCACAGAACACTTCAAATGCTTCCCAGTTTCCTTTACTTTTCCAGTAATATTGTTTCACACTCCTTGAAAGATATTCAGTATTTTAAATCAGTTTATACATCTTTTATTCATATACTGGAATTTAATTACTGCAAGGATTCTTCTACGAAGGTCTGATCTAAATATAATTTGCATGGACATACTTTAAACAGCGGTAGCCTTTCAGTAGCCCTTGTCCGATGTCAGACAGCATAACGTTTTAAAAAAAGGATTTAACTACGATTTGAAATTACTCATGTAATATTTTTAAGGGTCATTCAACATTCAAATACATCATACTGAAGATGGATGCATACACCATATAGACCGAAACGTTGACAACTACATCTAATTCCTTTGTGATTTACTTTCTGTATTGATCAGTTACATTTTCCCTCTACACATATTGTTTTGAATAGATGCTCACATTAGTGACTATGAGGTGTTTATAACAACGAATCATTTGTGAACCTCAGTGACTGTGTGTTGTTTTATATTTATATCTGTGATAGATTTTTTGTACCCTTTGAAAAATCTTTTTTCATTATAAAGTTTGCATTTTGAAACATCTACACCCGTTTGAAGAGTATTTGGAGCAGATTTATTCTGCTGGAAATGAGAAAATTCAATTTTTGAATAATCGAATGTGTGCTACCAGACGGAGCTTGCGATCATTGTTTTGCATACTGTATGCTGAACTGAGTGTACTAAAAGAAATCCCTTGTAGGCACAGTTACTTGTTAATATATATACTACCCTAGCCTCCAAGGGTTTATTGGGTTTCCCACTTTTTCTTGTAGTGATTGTAGTATAGTGGCCTCTCTAATAGACGTAGTGCCACTACTAAGGAGAATAATCTGGAACGACAAAAGCAGACAAACATAAAGAGAGTCAATATGTGAAACATTAAAAAGGGGCCTAGGTCCCCCATTGGTTAACCATGTGCTCGTGGTATCTATCAACTACTGTTATTGTACAGTAAGTGAATCCAGTCGTGGACTATAGAAATATAGTAAAGCTCAAAGGACGAACAAACAAATACTTGTGAAATAGTCTTGTTTCAAACCATGGCGTGGTATTGAATTTATGGTAAGGACAGACAAACATATAATGCAAAAATCAGTCATAGATCAAGGCAAAAGGCCAGGTACTTCTATAAGTATTGATTTGCATATAGCTGGGCCTGAACTGAGGTGGCAAAGTGAGCTAAAGAATGATGATGGATTCAACCCAGATCTCTGACTGGGGGTGAGTGTCTGAAAAGGTTCAGCACTCCGTCCATCATCTCCTTATGTTTGCTTTGTTCGCCCTAAGTTGGCAGGGTATGCCCAGGCGTGGGTCCCTTGCTCACCTTACCACTGGATTCAAGCAAGCCTGGCTGATGAAGGGTGTTACCCAGAAACCGGTCCCAGGATGCTTGTTTCCGGTACAGCAAAGATCTGGCTTGGCAGTTCGGGCTGGAATATCCCCATGAGACACATGGTCAAGACTGATTTGCATATAGCTGGGTCTGAACTGAGGTGGTGAAGTGAGCAAAAGAATGATGATGGATTCAACCAAGATCTGTGACTGGGGGTGAGTGTCTGAAATGTTTCAGCGCTCCGTCCATCATCTCCTTGTGTTTGCTTCTATATGTACTGCCATTGAGTGAGACTGATAGTAGAATGGTAGCGTGATCTATAGTGCAAAAAACAAGCAAACTATTCTAGGTTAAACCATTGATGGCAAGACCTCGGGTCACTGTGTTGACTGGCAGATAATATGCATAGCGTTTGCTTACCAAAATAAGTTGGGTAGTTTGCCCCATGGGGTGTGGCTGAGAGAATCCTTGAGATCTGTATGAGGAGTAAAGGTATTAGATATAGGTATTGCACATAGGTGTGGCCGTCCGTAAGGGCCAGAGGATAGGCTAAGACTGTAATTACAGTTCTCGTAGGGATTGGAGGTCTGACAACCTACCCGAGCTCTCACCTCCTCGGTAATGTGTACACTGCAGCTCCCGCTCTATTTGTGCGGTAGCGAGGCGGCTGGCGTGGGGGTGTGTCTGTGACTCATGAAAGACATCAGAGTCACATAGGTGCAACCGGAGCCATGAGAAA
Source organism: Triturus cristatus (assembly GCF_964204655.1). Classification (NCBI taxonomy): domain Eukaryota; kingdom Metazoa; phylum Chordata; class Amphibia; order Caudata; family Salamandridae; genus Triturus; species Triturus cristatus. The sequence continues at coordinate 921,308,041 of NC_140586.1, forward strand.
GGGGGCGCCATCTTGGAGAAGATTCCACTCTGTGAGACTAATCTTGCTCATCAAGAACATGGAAAGAATTGCTGGTTATCTAGGGATATGATAGCTAATTCTTGGAAAAATATATATTGCACATACCAAACGCTACGAATGGAAACGAAAGTAAAAATACATTAATCAAAGACAAACACCTTTTGTTTCAATCGATTCCGTATGCAGACGGATTGCTGGTAGAAGTTTTTAACGGAACAGCAAGTCCCAGAAGGCATTGAGAGACATGGCCAGTAAAGGTGGTATATGAACCAGGGGGTTTACAGTGTAATATACACAGAATGTTGTTGAAAGTATGATGTAAAGGGCATAGAAGTACTAGGTTTTTGAAGACAACGAGTCCCAGAAGACAATGGGAGAGGTGGCCAGCAAAAGTGGTGTATTAGCAAGGGGGGGTTTTGTGTAAAGTACACAGAATGTTGAGAGTATGATGTCATGGTGATGACATGAGGGATGAAAGGTTGGTGTAGGGGCGTCAGTGTAGGTAGACATATGTTTGTAAAGAGGAATAAGTGTGATGATCCGTATTAATGACGGATTGCAATGCCTCCACTATAGTGTGTATGTTACTCAGGCTTGATTGATGCCTTGTTCATGTCTGTAGTTCAATCCAAAGGATTTCGTCATTGAGTCCATGTGCATTGGAACGTAGTCTAAACACCCATCATTGTTCTTTGCTGAACAAGGTAGGGGTGTTCCACATAGTGTTTGCTTCCAAAATGGTCCATTGAAGTTGACCTGTGTTCTTTGAAGTGAGGGCTCATTTTGGTAGTGCTGCAGCCGCAGCGGATATTGCTTCTGTGCTCATTTATTCTGATTCTGACCTGTCTCGTAGTCATGCCCACGTAGAGGAGGTTGCAAGGGCACCTAATTAGGTACACACAATTCTTTGTGTTACAGTTCGTATGTTTGCGTTAGACCCATGTGAGGTCACCCAGTTGGAGTTCTTTAGTGTGGCTGGTGTGCTTGCATTACAGTTCCCACACGGGTAGTGTCCTTTCACAGATGGGAAATCCCATAGTGTGGTCTGATCAGCGGAATGTTTGACTTGCCGTCTGGTATGGACTAGTAGATCTCTTAGATTCGGGTTTCACTTGAATGCAAACCTAGGGTGTTCCAAATACAGGTCGCCTGTATTGATAATGTGCCAGTGTTTGAGCACGATATTCTTCACTTGGTTAGAAGTGGGGGTGAATGTGGTCACGCACGTCATAATGTGTGTTCGTGTTGATTTCTAGCAAGGCATCGCGGTGATTGTTGCGTGCTCTCTTCCTAAAGTTTTTGATAACTTACCACACAAAAAGACAGGATCTAACCACTAACCTGGACCTCGTCACCTACTCCAACAAAGCACCACACCAAGCTAAACCAAAATGGGGAATCACCAAAATTCACTAAAGTCATTCCCTGCCAGCCAGGGTGTACCCCAACATGTCCAATGAAGCCTCGCCCCACGACCCCAGACCAATCCCAGGGCCCACCATCCCTGGAACCTACCACCCACCCGAAAATTCAGGGAGGGAATGGTGTGGCTCACTGGTTAGAGGCGGCAGACCTGGGAGCAGAAGTCGGCCCGGGACCAGGGTTCGATTCCCGACGCGGCAGGGTCTTGGGCCAAGGTCAGCGGACTCGATAATTATCGCCTCGGTGCCTACTCTAATCATGGATCACACTCATCAACTCTGGGCAATAGCTTGCTTAATCTCCACTTACGGCCCCATCAGCGCCGGGGATGCTTGGTCTTCACCTTGGAGATGCCCAGTAAGGGACCATCTCACAGGGAAAGCCAGGATGGGTTCCCCAGCAGTACACAGCGCCGGGACACTCTGCTTGAGCAGCTGAGCGCTCAATAGAACACCAGATAACATAACATAACATATTCTGCCTACGCCCCAAAAACCCCATTGGAATGTCTCTCAGTGACGTCAGTGCGCAGTTTCTTTGAGAAAAGAATCACCCTAAAATGACCTCAGTATATTATGAGCATCTGTACGTGGAGAGGGCGGAAGGTGGAAAACAAGCTTAGAGTTATCTTTCAAGAATAGGACAGCACCAGCAAGCAGCTGCCAATGATGTCCCTAACATACTTACTGTAACCATCCAAGATACCACACCAGGCGACGATCCCAGAAACCACCGCAGGACCAATTACAAGAGGCATTTTCATGAAGCACTTCTCCATGATGAGGGAAGCGCAAACAAGCCTAGAGCTGGGAGAACCGGCTGCTGCGCCCATGCATGCCAGGAATCATGACAGCCTGCCCGCTCAGGGTGCTGGCAACAGCAGCCAGCCTCCAGCTGATTGGAGGAGATCCAACCACCAGAGTTGGAGTCAGCCAGGGAACGCTCAGCGCCCACGTTGCCTAGGCCGCAAATCTCATACAAGATATTTACATGATATTCTTAGGTGTGCAGAACCAGGCACCCAGCTCGTAGGTAGTAAGTAGGACTGGGGTGAAATTTAGATTAAACTTAGTGAATTTTGTATTACACTTGTTATGTGAAATTCCCAAAATTCTGCCATTAGGCGACTTTGCAGAATTACATGCCATTTGCTGTAAAAACTTACCGTAAAAGCATGGGAGTAACAAAGCACAAGAGGTTGTTGTCCACGGTGCTTTGTTTTTTGCACTTTACTTTAGCATGACATTCATTCTCATGTCAAAAAGAGACAATAGCATGTATTTTGACCTAAAATGCAGCGCTAATTGACAAATTCGCATTTCAGATGATTACGTGCATTTTGCAAATATTGTCAAAATTTGACATAATTAGGCACATTTTGCACACTCTTACTGAGTAAACCTGCCATGGTTCCAGGTCCTGCCAGAGCAGTGTCAGCCTCCTACCTGCTGAGGGCGCTGCCAGGAGCAGCTTACCACTCTGTGCCTGGAGAGCCAATGTTCAGGCCCCGGCCAAGTAACGCGCCCGCACTGAGGAGGCCCTAAACTTGCAACAGTTCAAATAATTATAATTGCAACATGAAATAATATTGCGCTTGTTAATCACATGGTAGTTGTAAATATTGGATTAGGCAGCACCTCTTGAGTCTCATAAACAACCAACAGTGGCTATTAGCTGCCTGCGGTCATTACTCATCATTTAAAGGATTAGGAGACATTTATGTAGAATTCATCACGATCCAAATCATCAATTAAGACTTACACTTCTTTTATTACTTTTATCACCCAACAGCATTGCTCATTCTACTGACTTCAGAAGGATGAAAGTACTTGTTTTCCCCACCGTGATTCAAACTTTAGAGATAAAGTTTTCAGAAGGATCTCAGTAGCAGGTGCTCAAACCACTGAGCAATCACACAAGGGCTCAACCCACTGAGCTATCATACCATCTGTAACCATTGGAGAGCGGAAATTACAGGGGTTTGGAGGATTTAAAGGAATACACATCACTAGTGATAGCCCCTTAGGGCCAACAGTTACTGGAAAGAGAAAGGTGGGTACTGAGAAACCTGGTGCTGAGAGGGCTAAATTATAAGGTTGTCTGAAATCATAATTAGGGATCAATACCACGCCACCATGCCAATGTCTCTAGTGACATTTTGTACTTAAAATAAATAAACAAAACTCGTCACTGTCTTCAAGTGCCTCCGTGTTCAGAATTCCAAGCTGCCCTCAAAGTAACAATGAGGGCTCAATTGAAGCCTCAAGGCCAGTCAGAACTCCAGGAGGCAGGAAACATTCTCTTGAATGTCTCCCTATGTCACTTGGTGTTGACAGATTACAAAAAAGAGTCGTGCTCTGGTGGGCGAAGGGTGAGGACCCCAAAACCTAGGGTCCATGGTCCGATCTGTTGTGTCACAATGTGCCCAGGGACGGGACCCTGCAGGACATGGAAGGATTCCCCTGTCTTCTTGGGTTACGAAGCTCTGACCAGACCCCGGGTCTGAGTTCCTGCAGGCCCGAGTGTGGACGGCCCCAGCACTGGACTCAGTTCCAAGGACCGCTGTGACCAAAGTGCCCAGACTGGGATCCCTCCAGCCTGCAAAGATCTCACCTGCCTACCTGGGTTAAGAAGCCCTGACCTGGCCCTGAGTCAGAGATCTGGAAGACCCAAGGATGTAAGTCCTGTGCCATTGGCTCCCTTCTTTGGCCCGTCGTGTCCCAAAGTGCCCAGGGCAGGGTCCTGCGGACCCAAGCAGGGTTTCTCGTCTTGGCTGGGAGAAATAGTCCAGACCGGGTCTTGAGGCAGAGCTCTGTGAGGTCTCCTGACAGCCCCATGACAAAGACCCAGCCTGGGACCCGAGAAACTGACCCGGGAGCCCCTGCCCCCTCTAGGGGCAGGCAGAAACTGATTCATAAGACATGGTATGACCAGATGGCTGTACTTCAAATGAAAGTTGTCTGCGATTCTTGGTAGTAGATCACTCGACTCACGTGTCGAGGAGGAACACAGCAAGCTGCGAGAATTACTGTGAATTTCATGACACATTGATCATCAACACTTTGGACTCCCTTGTAGCCTAAGTTCCGTCCATGGCTACGCCTGTCTGATGGTCGCTTGAACGTCAATTGCCTGGGGCTCTCCCAAGGCACAGCTAGGGCTGTTGCAGGGGCGCCTAGTCCCTTCATCCTCCCAAGGTCAGACCTCTGAACGTCCATCGTGAGTGCACCCCGGTCCCACCGCAGAGGTATTCTGCCAGCACGCTTGCTCTTCCCCATCTTGGTGGAGAGGGTGGGCACCCTGTCCACCCTAGACTTGAAAAACCTGAGCTTCCTGGCTGCGTACTGCACATGGCTATATCTGGTGTTCCAGGGTTGCCCATGTGTACTGCCTTGGGCGCGCACTTCTACTGCTGGGGCTGGGAAGACCCCCAGCCTTGTACGAGGGTGATGGTTTCCATGCTGGTCACTGTGAGCTATGGTTTCTGATCTGGGAAAGAGTGTACTGCAGTGACCCACCTGTGTGAAAGAGGGTCTGCACCTTCTGCAGCCCAGGGAATTGCTCCAGCTCCCCCATGCTTAAGCATCCTTCTATGACCCCAGATCACTTATGGGGACCCACTAAATTTCAGTATATCAGTAGCCACAGGAAAAGAAACTAACCAGGGTTCCCTCCTTAATGGCGAGTGAAGAGCCTAGTGCTGAATCGCTTCCTGGCAGCGGGTATGAGTAGTATGGGGGACTGAAAATGGACTCCCTGGCATTGGAATGGGTGGGGACGATTTCGACTGACGATGGTGAGGGAAAATTTATTATTTGTTTCATTTTCCCCGTGGTCGTCTGTCGAATTCCTCCCCAACCCGGCCCCACCACCCCACCGCTCTTACCTGTACATGCCGCTGCTGCCTTCTTGGGGTCAGATTGCTTGGAAATGCAGCCCAAAGCAGATGGTAAACTACTTTTAAGGCTAAATACAGGCATGGGACTGATAGCCAGCATGTACTTTAAGAGACAGTTGAAAAGAAGTTTGAAGAGAGAGGTCAAGAGGGCTTGAAACCATCCAGAGGTAAACAGGTTGGGTCCGTGAAGTCTGCCTAGAGGATTCAACACAACAGGAAGGTCAGTGACCTGGAGGGTGGATCTTCTCTGCACAACCCCTGATGGAGCGGGAAAAAGAAACATTTTTAGTATACCCAATTCATTTATATAAGTTTATATTAAAACGATTAAATAAATTAATTCTAATAATTAATTAATTGATGCGATGGTACTAATCAACCTTATTAACCAAAAGAATACACATGGGAATGCATTGGCATGGCTAAAATAATAAGTGAACTAAGTTTGTACGCATATTAAATTTAAATGTTTAGCTTAAGCAGTGTTAATGTGATTTGCGCTTAAATAAACACGCATTAATGGCTTTAAATGTTGCATATGGCTAGATAAATGCACGCACATATGGGTATTAGTAAGGGATTAACACTGTTTTATTCATTTCCATGTATTAATTATGATTTGTGTTTCCTTTACTTAAAGTTGACTATTCTGGCCTACCCAAAAATGGCCGTCGATTGAAGCCTAACTAAAGTACATTAATTCATCATTTGAACAATGGAGGAAGGTGCCTGCACTGACTTCATTCGTGTCCTTTGTGTGACCTGATATGCCATGTCCATGAAGACTACTCTGGGCGAGATGCCAATGTCCCTGAACATGAAGAAATTGTTGCCATTTGGGAACCAAAAGCCACCTTTCCACAATAGACTGATACTTTCTTGACCTGGGAACATCCTTTCCCATGCGCCTAGTTTATTCATCATCCGTATGGGAATATTTAAAAATGTTTCTTAATGTATTTGGATGTGACTGAATTCAGCCAATCAGGAGCCTAGAAATAAAGAAAATGTAACTTTCATATGTAAATTTTAGTATAAATATTAGTAGACTAGAGAGGCTAGTAGCTGTTCCCTGAGTGCCACTTTCTGAACTGATGATCTGAGGTCCCGACGCTGACAGAGAGGACGGTGACGCCATATGATTGAGCAATACTCTAACTGAATATGCTGAGGACCGGTTCTGACTTAGAAAACGACAAATAGCCAGAATAGGTAAATATGACAAACGATAATATGGCATGGTTAGGATTTAACTTGCAAATTAATTAGATAAAGAATTTGATTATTTAAGAATTGTGTCGGGTGATTATTTCTTGTGATATTTCATTGATTAAATATGAGAGTTAAAGTGTTTTCATCAAATTCCAAACCAACCAAAATGATCTAGTTGACCTCCTGGATGGAGGAACTTTTAGAGTAAGTCAATAGATGTGTTTTCCTCTATCTAGACAGAATAAGATGCAGTTTGGGTTTTGGATCTATATCTCTTTCCTGTAAGGCACGGATAGATTGATTGTGGAATGAATGTTGGTGTTATGGGCCCCACCAGCATTTGATGTGTGTATGTGAGTGTGACTGCGGAATCATTCCGTCCGTGGAAGCAGGAGGAGATTTTGCGTTCTGAACTGCACCGGTTTTCTTGGTAGCAGTATGATGGTTTTTGTTGTTTTGGTTTGATGATTTTGGCATGTATATAGCTTATCGATTATTGATTGGTATTGGGATGTGTACTAACACTATATGTTGAAGTCGTATTGAGTTTCATGTGGTCTGTACGGCTTCTGGGATGTAAGAAGTCGGTGACAGTTCCGTAGTAGGGCAAAGGTAAGCGCTGCTCTCGGGAAAGACGGAATTGTGGTTGCCCGTAGGTAAACGGGAGAAACGTGTGACAATTGAAGTTGCGCGTCGCATTGTCTGGGTTCGATTCGGTGACATTGCTGTGTGTTGCCATTAGAGAAAATTTCGGTGCGGGAGAAGTACGTATGATAGCAAATGGGTTACCTGTGAGATTTTGGTCTTAGGTACCAGGAAACCAAAATTGGTATGCCAATAACGCTTATCACTGAAAAGGTAGCAGGTGTTCTCTGAGCTTGTAAGAAGGACAAAGTAGAGGTAAGCGCTGCTTTGTTAACGTATGTTAAAATTCTGTAGTAGGACAGACTGTTCGCTGTTCTAGGGAAGGCAGGATTCTGTGTGAATGAACGGTATTTTCCTTGTGTGAAAGTGCGTGAATGAAATAGCATTCGGATTGATTGTAGGACTCTGGTTTTATTTCTCAGGAGCATTGCGTTTCCACTTATGTGTTTTAATTCCGGAGAAAGCAGTTAATTGATGCTTGATAGAAGGGTGAAGTAGAGGGATGTGCTACTTTGCTAACGGACGTAATTATTCTGTAGTAGGGCAGAGGTAAGCACTGCTCTCGGGAAGCAGAATTCTCGTCGGAAAGGTCTTTTGCTATTCTGTGGTTAGCGGAGCAGACAATGGAGATGTTTGTACGTTGTAACTAACAAGTATTGTAAAATTGAAACAAAAGTCTACCGAGTAGTTTTGTAAAGGAGGGGTAGACTGGAGGCAGAAGTCAGGAGCAGGAGCAGCTGCAGCGACTGTTGACGTCAGTAGGACCGCGCTGGGATTTGACAGCTAGTCAGTGACGTAAACGCTTCAGGATTGGTGCGTTAGTGTGAGTCGCGCAGGGATTGGAGAATAGTGACAGCGACGTAAACGCTCCAGGATTGGTGCGTTAGTGTGAGTCGCGCAAGGATTGGAGAACGTGACAGTGACGTAGAGACGCTAGGATTGGTGCGCGAGTAAGAGTCGCGTTATTATTGGACTAAAGATCGTACCGTGCAGGAAAGACAAAAAGGGTTTACGAAAGAAAGGAGAATGTATTATCATTCAACTGAAAAGAAGAAAAAATCCTTATTTGGGAAAATAAAAAATTGGTTTGTGAAAGACAGAAAGATCGTGACTAGGGGAGGACAGTTACTTCCCCCAGCGAAAACCCCTGCATCCTTTATGGTTGCAAAATATGGGTACCATACTTGCATTTGGTTAGACAACTGGGCAAAATATACAAAGGAAGACGGAGTTTTAGTGTTTCCAGAGGATGGGTCCTTTAATTTGGCAATATTAAGGAATTTCCGGGAGAGAATGATGAGCTTAGATCCGCGACCTAGTCCTACGCAGTTTGAGGCACTGACAGAGTGGGAAGATGAGATGCATGAGCGAGAGAAACAGAGAAATGGCACCAGGTACCGGTACATGTTTGGACGGCCAAACGATCGCGAAACGCATAGTGATCGATGAGAAGGTGGCGAGATGCTAGTATGACTGAAGGACTGTTTCCCGTTAGAACTGAAGGAGAAAGTGAAGGAAGAAAATGCCTAGAAAAGAGAAATCATGTAGATATCCGGAGATATGGGGCCAATGAGACAGATGATGATGTTCTGGATGATATGTTTTACAAAAATCCACCTCCATACAGGCAGGAACCAGAAACGCCAACCTCAGGCACACTAGTGAGGGAAACTCTGAGAATCATGAAAACCGAAGTTGTGACCCCAGAAGTAAAAAGAAGAAATTCTCTTAAGGAAAGGGGAAAGGAAAATAGAGCTGAGAGTGAAAATTCCAAGGAACTAGCAAAAACCACATTAGAACTGACAGAGAAAATAAGAGAATTGACGAAAAATCTGGAAGCAGTTACAGTCCCTGTGACCATAGGTCCTGTTATGCCTATTTTTGAAAAGCAGAAAGACAGTGATCACAGGTTAGCAGTTCCAGATGTGAACCCAAGACAGGCAGAACAGCCCCTGATGAGAGCAAAAGAGAATTCCTGGGGACATACTATGGGTAAAGGTGAATTACATGTGTCAAAAAATCCATTTTATTGTCCAGATACTGTAGAGAAAAGCAGAATGGTAGAAGGATCAATGTTAGAACCACAGCGACTGACAGAACAAGGAAATGTAGAGAAGTCAGTGAGCATAACAACTGAAGAATTGAATGACTGGCTAAAAAGTTTGCAGGATAAAGAAAAAGAATCTCATACTGTTGATGTGGCGAAATTACGGATGATGTTAGAAGAGTTGATTGTAGGGACTATCCCCATAGAGAAACTGAAAAATTTCCAAGATGAGGAACTACTGTTCCTCTGTAAAAGTATCACTTGGAGAGCAAAGAATTTACATGACAAACTAGCGGAAATAGCGAGTGAAATGGGAATTGACATGGACAAAGTAAAGGCTTTACAGAAACCATACCGAGTGGACTTCACAGAAAAAGACATTGAGAATCTGAACGCTGCAGGGCGAATAGGGCAGATTAGGAACATTATCACGGTATTGAGGAAATGGGGAGATGTGGACAAATGGAAGAGCAGGTGGTATAGGAAGCGGGATGACACTTCATACAGAACATATTCAGCATTTCCTGTGAGAGAAAAGGAGAAGGTGGTGATGGAGTTCCCTATGAGAGAGATTCCAAGAGGGGGATATGTGCATGTCCCATGGACTAGACAGGACATTTTGTCATTTACCAATGACTTCCCTCGATTACGGGAAAAGCTGGTTGAGTGGAATAGACAAGTAGACAGATTTGTGAAATTGTCAAAGGTGCTGTGGATCGACTTGAATAGTCTGTTTGATATAATTGTGCCAGCAGACCTATGGGCAGAATGTAAGATAGTCATAGATTGGCCCACCAAAGAATATCCGAGAGATCCCAAAACGGGAGCCCCAGACCCCGAGGTTATGAAAAAGTATGAGCAGGTTATGGCATTCTTGAAAAACAAAGTACCTCCAAAAGAGACAGATTGGGTTAAAATAGATCGAACACATCAGGAAGCAAAGGAGTCAGTCCACGCATACTATGAGACGCTAATTTTGGCTTTCAAACAGTTTAGTGGGGATGACAGTCTGGGAGAAAAGGACATAAGTCATTTTGTGTACAGATTTGTGTATGGTCTGCGTCCTGAGATTGGGGACATGATCAAGCAGCATACAGTGGACTGGCAGAGCAAGAAAATAGATGAAATTCTGAGGCATGCTAAATACTTCAGTGATGAGATTGAGGCAAAGCAGAGGAAATTAAAGGAAAAGGCAATGTGGGCTCAAGTGAAAGTTGCAGAGAGACAGGAAGCTCAGCTGGTGGAACAAGCTAATAACCCAGGTATTAAAACAAGATTTGGCCCAGGAAAGGGAAAGGGTAACATAGAAGAAGCAAAGAAGAAGTTCCCCTGTCACAATTGTGGAAGATTAGGGCACTGGAAATCCGAGTGTAAATATCCACCAAGCACTAATAATGAAAATCCATCATTGAATCCACAGGTGCAGTGTGAGGAGAGTGGCCCACCGCCGCAACAGCAGAAGGCTGTTAATCCACATAATCAAGTGCCAAAACCACCGCTACCACAAAGCAGAAATACCCAGAGGTTTAGCAAGGAAGCGGGATTCTACAATGAAGAACAGGTAAACAAACCTACTCGCGCGAGCACTGTATCACAATATTGGCTGCAAAATGATGAAAGTGAGCCAGAAGAGTTTTATTGACGGTGCCGAAAAGAGGAAGCAGAGTGCGTACTTGGCGCATCTCTAGAAATAGATCAGACTGGACCATTTGTAGATGGGAAAGTTAATGACGAGAACATTACTTTTCTAGTAGACACTGGAGCTACACGATCCACAGTCAGATCAGCAGATGTGAAGAATCTTCCTCTTTCGGATGAAACAATCCAAGTAGTTGGTGTATCAAATACACAGATTAGAACGTACCTTACTGAACCGGTAAAGGTCAGAATAGGGAATTTTTCAAACATGCACCGATTTGTGGTTTGTGACACTAGTCCTGTGAATTTGTTAGGTAGGGATCTGTTGTGCAAAATGAATTGCACCATTTTCTGTACACCAGACGGAATAGCCTTTGAAACACCAGATGAAGATATTCTGTACAAAATGACCATAGCTAACCGAGAGTGTGAGGTTGCTGGAACCTATGCAGTATTCAATCCAGACGAATTGCCCCCAGAATTAAAACAGACAGTGAAAGCAGCAGTCTGGGATTTCACTGGAGAAGATGTAGGCCTGATGAGAAATGTAGACCCAGTAAGAATCGCTGTAAAGGAAGGAGCAGTTTACCCGAATATTCCACAATACAGACTGACACCTGAAATAATAGCAGGAGTAACCCCGTTGATTGAGAAAATGATCCAGCAAGGAGTGTTGAGGGAGATAATGAGCAGTCCATGTAATTCGCCTATCATGGGACTGAAAAAGCCAAGTGGGAAATTCAGGATTGTGCAAGATTTGAGAAAAATTAATAAGATTGTTGTCTCATGTTGTCCAATTGTTCCAAATCCCTCAGTAATCTTGTATCAGATTCCACACGATGCAGAATGGTACACAGTAATTGATCTGTGCCATGCTTTCTTTTCCATTCCGTTGCATCATGACAGCCAGCCGCTTTTTGCATTTCGGTTTGGAAACCGTATTTTGGCATGGTGCCGAATCCCACAGGGGTACACAGAGAGCCCCTCCATCTTTAATCAGTTGTTAAAGAAATCTCTGGAAAGCCTGACCTTGCCTGACAGTTCAGTTTTAGTCCAGTATATTGACGACTTATTGGTAGCGTCGAAGACACGAGAGGCCTGTGAAACAGACACCATAGCTTTGTTAAATCATTTGGCAGATGGAGGACTGAAGGTATCCCCAACAAAATTGCAATATTGTAAGAAGGAAGTGACATACTTGGGTCATAATATCGAAAAAGGCCTGAGAAAAGTAACCATAGACAGAATCAGAATCATTAAAGGAATGAGAGTTCCAATGACCTAAAGAGAGGTGAGAATGTTCCTAGAAATGGTTAATTACTGTCGTCAGTGGATAAATAACTTTTCCCTGATTGCCAAACCATTGGTAAAATTAACAAAAAGTGAGGTAAAACACCCCATTGAACTGAACAAAGAAGAATTGGCAGCATTTAAACAATTGAAGACAAGTCTTTGTGAAGCCCCTGCGCTAGGTATGCCAGACTATGAAAAAGAGTTTGAGCTATACTGTTGTGAGCGAAACGGATGTGCACTCTCAGTGTTAATACAGAAACATGGAAGGCAAAGGAGACCAGTGGCATATTTTTCGTCAATACTAGATCCAGTGGCGACAGGTCTGCCAGGATGTCTGAAAGCAGTAGCGGCTACATGCCGAAGCCTAGAGCAGAGTGAGGGAATTGTGATGGGATATTCAGTAAGAGTGTTTGTACTTCACAGTGTGGCGATCCTTTTAACAAGGAGCCGAACACAGTTCATGTCACATAGTCGGCTGACTAAGTATGAAAAGGTCATTCTAGGTGCAAACAATGTGAGTCTGGAAAGATGTGTGAATGTGAATCCAGCTACACTTTTACCTGATGCAGAAAGAGTGGAAATAAGAGAAGAAGTTGATCATGATTGTCTGGATGTGCTAGACTATTGCACAAAACCTCGACCTGATATAAGAGATCTGCCGCTGCCAGAAAGTGATCATGTGTTATTTGTGGATGGATCCTGTTTGAGAACGGATGAAGGAGTGTTGAGCGCAGCTTATGCAGTATGCACAGTATCGGGAGTTGTAGAAGCATCACCCTTGAAAGGAGTTAAATCGGCTCAAGTAGCAGAAATAGTGGCATTAACTAAGGCATGCAAAATTGGGAGAAACGCGAGAGTGACTGTGATAACTGATAGTCAGTATGGCTTCGGAGTTGTCCACGACTTTGGCCAATTGTGGCTACCGAGAGGTTTCCTGACCTCAAGTGGAACTCCCATAAAGAATGCAGAAGTGGTGGGAAAATTGCTTGAGGCAATACAAATGCCCAAAGAATTGGCTGTGGTAAAATGTGCTGCTCACGGACAGGGTAGTGATTACATCACTACTGGCAACCGTTTTGCTAACGACATGGCTCAGTATTGTGCCCGAAACAAATATGCAATTAATCGGTCAAAGGAAAAGGAAATGTCATCTTGCTCCATAATGTTTACTAACGTTGTGGGAACATGGGGAGAAGTGAGGCAGTTACAGGATGAAGCAGTCGATGAGGAAATGAGGCAGTGGGTAAAAGCAGGTTGCGCACCCAGGGAAAAGGATCATGTGTGGGTCTATCGGGATGGAAGACCAGTAATGCCTGATAGCATGATGTCAACCATGGCACGGATGTATCATGGCCAAGGACATCTGGGAAGGAATGCCATGATAAGGGCTTTTAAGCAGACCTGGTACAATCCAAAATTCAGGCTGATAGCAGAGAGTCTCTGTCAGAGATGTCTGACATGTCAGCAGTACAACCCTGGAAGGAAAACTGTGGTGAGTCTAGGCACAATAGGTCGGGAGGGAGGACCTTTCACCAGAATGCAAGTGGATTTCATTGAAATGCCTCCTTTTAACAAACTGAGGTATGTTTTGGTGGTAGTTTGTCTGTTCTCTAGGTGGGTGGAAGCATATCCAACCAGAAGAAATGATGGAATCACAGTGGCCAAACTATTGTTGTGGGAATTCATCCCAAGGTACGGGTTCCCAGTAACCATAGAATCAGACAGAGGAGGACATTTCTACAATGAGATCATGAGGTTAATCTGTGAAGCATTGGGTGTACAACAGAAACTGCATTGTGCCTACCGACCAGAGGCTTCTGGTGTGGTCAAGCAAATGAATGGTACTATCAAAAATAGAATAGGAAAAATGTGTTTAGCCACAGGTTTGAAATGGCCTGATGTCTTGCCTTTGGTTTTGATGACCATTAGGTCTACTCCAGACAGAACTACAGGTTTGAGTCCACACGAGATCATCATGGGACGCGCCATGAGACACGTGTTTGTGCCAGTCAACAAGCTAATGACTATAACTGATGACATGATTTTGGATTACTGTAAAGGCCTGGCTGACGCAGTTCATTCTGTGTTTCACCAGGTTGGAGCGGATGCCACCACACTTGAAAAGAAACCAGCCCATGATTTGAGCCCAGGGGACTGGGTGAGGATAAAAGTCCACAGAAGAAGAAATTGTCTGGTTCCAAGGTGGGGAAGGCCAAGACAGGTCATCTTGACCACAACAACTGCCGTGAAGTGTGCTGGACTGAAAAACTGGATACATGCAAGGCACACTCTGAGAGTTCCAAATCCAGCAGACGGTATTGGAAAAGAATACTTTGACGAATCAGAATCAAGTGATGAGTCAAGCAATGAGAATATAAACTCAAAAGAAAATCCCGAAAGGGGGGAAAATGAACCAGGACTAGTTCAGACCCCCAGAGAAGAAATTCTGAGGAAAAGACTGCAGATTTCAGATATTTCAGATTCTGGAGATGAGCAAAACATCAATGGTGAACACAGAAAGAAGAAAAGAAAAGAGAAGAATGTCCAGTCAGAAGTAACATTTCCACCAAATGAGAGGGTAGAAGAAGTTCCACCTGAGAAAATATTGGAAGAAGAAGGAACAGTCACAGAAAGAGAGGGACAGATTGCGGAAGAACCCTGAGGAGGCGTAGGGAACTGCAACACCCAGTTAGGTGAAGGGACAAGTAGTGAGCAGGATAACTGCGTGCCGGAGACCCGAGGAGGGACAGAAGTAGGGCCGATCCAAGAGGTGGAAAGGGAAACTTCTGAAAAGGAAAAACCAAACGAAACAGAATCTGAGGACAGTGAAGCTGAAGTTCCAGAGGGACGAGTTCTAAGAAAGAGAACTTGGATTGAGGAAAGAAGCAGTAAAGACGGCAAAACCAGAAGAAATGCTAAAGGAGATCTTTGGCCAAACAAAATTAAGAAACTGAGATATCGATTGACACGAATCAAACCCTCAGAAGCTGAGGTAACCAGTCAGCATCCAGGGAAAGAGGGAGAAACAGAAGTGTCTGAAGTAAACAAACGATCCAGAAAACCAAACCAGAAGTATAAGTCACCTGAATGGACGTACACGGCACTGTCTGAACAAAGAGAAGAGGCAGATAGTCAAGGAAATCCAGAGGAGACTTTACTGAGATTGATAAAAGAAGAAGAAACAGGGGAAATCCTGTGAGTTATCTTATCCGACATCGGAGAAGAAGCGGAGGATCAGGAAATCCTGTATGTGGATGACGAGAAAGAAGTGAAAAACGACGAGAGGCCAAGCTGAGTAATGTAAATCAGTCCTTGTAGAAATACAAAGGATCGAAAAAGAAATTGAAGTATTTGGAACACCTGATAAGGTCTTAGATCTTGTAGGAAAGCTACAAGAAGTGGAGTAGAAGAGGCTAAGCCAAAAGACACAGTTATTTCTAACAAGATGGCTAACATAGATAATAACCAGAATAGATGTACCTTCATGAGAAGATGGTGCAAAACATGCTGCTGTTGTACAGGACTATTAATGCTTCTTTGGAGCGTACTCGCTCTTTTGATCTCTTTCAAAGTAACTTTAGATACACTAGCAGGGCATACTGAAAATATGACTAATATAGTGAAAAACTCACAAAAAGTAATACCGGTTAGAACAAGTACAGAGCATGTACATCAAGATAGGTCAATAACTGACTTTTCTAGTAATGTGTTTTCAAAATTATTGTATGAATATGTAAAAACAATGGATGTAAGGGATTGCTACGTATGTATGCAATTACCTGCATCTGTTTCAGAAGGGGTGACTTATCATCACCTCCCAGCAACTTATAGAATAACATGTAGCGTTTTAACTAGTATATTTTATCAAGTAGGAAAATTAGGATATAATTTGTCAAATATAGATAATATTCTTGGAGGATTGCCCATGAATAAAGAATTAAATCCAGCGGAAGATGCTAATGTGTTAGGAGAAATTTTTATAGAAACTAAAGGACTAACACTAGACTATATTTTTAAAAACAATTTAACTCGCAGTTTGAAGACAGAAGAGAAAACATTCTTGGATATGGTTGAAGAAAGGAGATTGAAAATACACAAGAATGCAGAGGGAAATAAAGAAGGGGAAAACATTTGGGAAATAGATGGGAAAAAGGAGACACCGGATGGAGTTAAACCGACAATAGCTATAGACTCACCCCAGAAAGGCAAATTATGCATCATGAGGGAAATATCCCAATATGATTATATCTATGTAGGGACAAGTGAGTGTCATGATACATATTTTATTGCATCCGGATGGGGATTTAGAGGTGGAGAAGATCCAGTTTTCCCTGGACTGTACTATATCTGGGGGAACAAGGCTTATTACAGGTTGCCCGACCATTGGTATGGCGCATGTTATGTTGGCCTGGTCTTTCCAAAAATCTTTCACATGGATAGAGTAGAAAATAGTGGACCAAATAACCTACTAATGCGTAGCAGAAGAGAAACTTGGTTAGAAATTGTAGGTGATATTTTTGGAGCTTTGATACCAGCAGTGGGAATATCTTGGAATGCAAATAATATTCGGAAATTGTCAACCATAGTGGATCGCTTGTCAACAAGCACCGCTGGAGGTTTTCTCTTGGTAAATACTGAGATGGTTGCCATGCGTGCTATGATTATGCAAAATCGACTTGCCCTTGATATTTTATTGGCAAAAGAGGGTGGAGTCTGTGGAATGCTGAAAGTTCAACATTGTTGCACTTACATTCCTGATGAAAGCAAAGATCTAAAAGAATACATTAAGAATATTACAGAATTGCATGATGAAATAAAACCACTGGAGGTTGAAAGTATTTCGACTAGAATTAGTAATAGGATGGCTGCTATTAAAGCTTTCTTAGGTAAATTAGGTAGTACTATAATTGGGAAAATATTATTTCCATTAACCTGTGTGATTTTCGTATTATTGATACTGAGATTAGGATGTATGTGTTGTAGATATAGAAGAAATAAAAAGAAGGCTAAACGAGAAATTTACAAAAAGAGAGAAAAGAAACAAGAAAAAGATCTCAATGAAATAGAGATGGAAGAATGGAAGGAGAGTATGTATAACAAAACTAAAAGAGACGATGAAAGAAAAACAGAATTTTAATTGAGCAAGAAGACATTTCCAATTTCAAAAGGGGAAATAAATTTGATTTTGTGGGTTTGTGGTGATAAAATCACCAAAGGGGGGATTGATAGAGCGGGAAAAATAAAAATTTTTAGTATACCCAATCCATTCATATAAGTTTATATTAAAACGATTAAATAAATTAATTCTAATAATTAATTAATTGATGTGCTGGTACTAATCAACCTTATTAACCAAAAGAATACACGTGGGAATGCATTGGCATGGCTAAAATAATAAGTGAACTAAGTTTGTACGCATATTAAATTTAAATGTTTAGCTTAAGCAGTGTTAATGTGATTTGCGCTTAAATAAACACGCATTAATGGTTTTAAATGTTGCATATGGCTAGATAAATGCACGCACATATGGGTATTAGTAAGGGATTAACACTGTTTTTTCATTTCCATGTATTAATTATGATTTGTGTTTCCTTTACTTAAAGTTGACTATTCTGGCCTACCCAAAAATGGCCGTCGATTGAAGCCTAACTAAAGTACATTAATTCATCATTTGAACAATGGAGGAAGGTGCCTGCACTGACTTCATTTGTGTCATTTGTGTGACCTGATATGCCATGTCCATGAAGACTACTCTGGGCGAGATGCCAATGTCCCTGAACATGAAGAAATTGTTGCCATTTGGGAACCAAAAGCCACCTTTCCACAAGACTGATACTTTCTTGACCTGGGAACATCCTTTCCCATGCGCCTAGTTTATTCATCATCCGTATGGGAATATTTAAAAATGTTTCTTAATGTATTTGGATGTGACTGAATTCAGCCAATCAGGAGCCTAGAAATAAAGAAAATGTAACTTTCATATGTAAATTTTAGTATAA
Source organism: Triturus cristatus (assembly GCF_964204655.1). Classification (NCBI taxonomy): domain Eukaryota; kingdom Metazoa; phylum Chordata; class Amphibia; order Caudata; family Salamandridae; genus Triturus; species Triturus cristatus. The sequence goes on from NC_140586.1 coordinate 921,326,216, forward strand.
ATATTAGTAGACTAGAGAGGCTAGAAGCTGTTCCCTGAGCGCCACTTTCTGAACTGATGATCTGAGGTCCCGACGCTGACAGAGACTGAATTTGCTGAGGACCGGTTCTGAAAACGACAAATAGCCAGAATAGGTAAATATGACAAACGATATCATGGCATGGTTAGGATTTAACTTGCAAATCAATTAGATAAAGAATTTGATTATTTAAAAATTGTGTCGGGTGATTATTTCTTGTGATATTTCATTGATTAAATATGAGAGTTAAAGTGTTTTCATCAAATTCCAAACCAACCAAAATGATCTAGTCGACCTCCTGGATGGAGGAACTGTTAGAGTAAGTCAATAGATGTGTTTTCCTCTATCTAGACAGAATAAGATGCAGTTCGGGTTCTGGATCTATATCTCTTTCCTGTAAGGCACGGATAGATTGATTGTGGAATGAATGTTGGTGTTATGGGCCCCACCAGCGTGTGATGTGTGTATGTGAGTGTGACTGCGGAATCATTCCGTCCGTGGAAGCAGGAGGAGGTTTTGCGTTCTGAACTGCACCACCCCCACCTGGGTGTACTCTGCCCCCCACAGGGCACATTTCCTCCACAGCAGTGTGTGCGACTGGCTCAGGGACTGCTGGGAAGGCTTTGGTATGGCAGGTGGCTCTCTGCTCCAGCGGAGAGAGTCATAGCCCCCTGGAAGCAGCTTCGCCATGTTTGTGGGACTGAAGGAAATTTATTGCCTTTGTGTCATCTTCAGGCAACCAGACCAGCCCCCCCCTTGGGGTGCGCTACTGTGACGAAGGGGGCGAGTCCCCCTGATCAAAGCTTGACTGTCAACTAGGAAAAAGACTGTGCTCAGTGAACTCCTACTGTGTTGCATCACTGAATGTGAAGGCCAACGGTGGGTGCCAGTTTTCTGCTTCGATGTCAGTTACCCACCTGACGCATGTTGAAACATGGGCCAAGGAGTCTAACACGTGTATGAGTTGGAGAGATGATTAAAACCATGTGGCGCAATCAAGGTGAGGGCTGGGGCATGCTGGCTGACGTAGGATCCCACTATAGCCTTGTGGCCGGTACACCACCTGCCCATCTTGTCAACTCTATCGGGGAGGTGGAGCTTGAGTACGTGTGATAGGACCCGAAAGGTGGTAAACTATGGCTAGGCTGTGGGAAGCTAGAGGAAAGTCTGGTGAAGGTGGTCCTGGTATGCATTTGGGTGAAAGGCTAATTGAAGGACCTAGTCGCTGGTTCCTTTTGAAGTTTCCCTCGAGATAGCTGCTGCTCAGAAACTCAAGTTTTATCTTGTAAAGCTAATGATTAGAGGTCATGGGGCCAAACTAATCTCAATCCATTCTCAAACTTCACATGGGTAAGAAGCTCAGCTCGCGGGCGTGGAGCTGGTCATCAAATGCGAGTTCCCAGTGGGCCACATTTGGTAAGCAGAATTGGCACTGTGGGATGAACTGAACGCTGGGTTAATGCAGCCGATACGCATCAGACCCCAGAAGAGGTGTTGGCTGATAAAGATTGCAGGATGGTGGCCATGAAAGTCAGACTACGATAAGGAGTGTGTGAAAGTTCACCTACTGAATCAAGAAATAAACTGAAAATGGATTGCCCTAGAGTGTGGGGCCCATATAGCTGTTGCCAGCAATGAGAGCCGCAGGGGCTAAGCCATAACCAATAGGAGGGCGGCTGTGGTGTGCACAGATGCTCGTAGCAAGGGTGTGGGTGGAGCCACACAGGAGCATATCTTGGTGGTGGTAGCAAATATTCAAGCAAGAACGTTGAAGGCCGAAGTGGAGAAGGGTTCCATGTGAACAGCAATTGAATATGGGTCAGTCAGTCCTAGGAGTTGGGAGAGCACCGTTAGGAAGGGATGGGCGATGGTATCCATTCCCCTTCACCAATCAAAAGGGAGTCGAGTTCAGAACCCAGAGTGGCAGAGATGGGCAACCTTGCAGCGTCCAGGAGTGGCAACATATATGATCCCAGAGAAGCCAGCAGGAGCCCCAGGGAGAGTTTTATTCTCCTTGTTGAAGGGAAGGGTGCCCTGGAATGGGTTCGCCTTGAGAGACGCTCATGAAAGCGTTATGGTTCCCCCAGTGCCCGGTGAGCTCTGGCTGATCTTTAAAAATCCTGGGGAAATGGTGTAAATCTCTCCCCAGGCCCTACCCATATCTTCAGCAGGTCTGCAAAGTGAATAGCCTTTAGCGTTTAAGGTTGGGTGGAGGTAATGGGAGGCAAGGGTCATTTTAGGGTTAAAGGTTGTGTAGAGGTAAAGGGAGGTATGGGTAATATTATGGTTTAGGGGTGTGTAGAGATATAGGGAGGTACAGGTAGTTGAGGGTTTTAGGCTGGGTTGAGGTAACAGGAAGTTAGGATAATTATAGGGTTTAGGGGTGGATAAAGGTAATGGGAGGTAAGGCTATTTTTACGGTTAAAGGGTGGGTAGTGGTAGGGATTTTTATGGTTCAGGGGAGGAAAGAGGTTAGGAGTAAAAAAGGTGGGTGTGAGGGGTATTACACAAAAATAATATTTTTCTTTTAAAAGTAAATATGCAAAAAAGCAAGCAGAGAACACCTACAATACCACCAACACCCTGAATGTGCTCACCTCACACTGGCAGAGAGGGCTTTTTTACCCTTCGGTCACCTCTCTCCCCCCGGAGGAAAACCCTCCTGTGAGTCCCTTGGGAACTCATGCTCTGATTGGCTGACAGCAACCTGAATATCAATGTAGCAGCCACCGTTACAGGGCTTGGGCACCCTGACCGCCCCCACCCGGAACGTTTTGGGGGGTCCCAGAATGCCCCCTGGGGTCAAATTAAGAAAAAAGTATTGTATTCGGGGCACCGCGATCCGCAGGAGTCCCCTGGGGGGCTATCACTGGCCCCTAGACCCTCACGGGAGTCTCTATCACTTATGATTTCTCAAATGACATAATTTGTGAGAACACCGTGCATGTAGAGTGGCAAGTTATAGTCAATGTAGTGCGGCTTGCGAGTTGACAACGCTGTGTACAGAGGTGAGCGAGTTATAGTAATTTGAAGGTTGTACATAAATTATACATTAAAGGTATAGCTATAGCTTTAGAATTTCTAATGTTTGTGTAGTTTTAGAATATTTTATATAGAAAGAATAAATAAAGTTACTTTAGTTTGAGGTGGTGCCACAAAAAAGCTGAAGAAGCCCGTCTGGCTACTCAGTAGCCACCATCACATGATTGTCACTGACTGCCATCGTGAAGCCTGGGAGACCGAGTCCCAATGCCCAAAAGCTACACCGAGTCTACTGGACCTGGGAGAGTTGTCAGAGGGTAGCTTGGTCACCCAATATAACACCAGCCTCCACCAACAGGAACTGCTGAGTTTGTTGTGTCCAGAGATCAGTAGTCCAGTGGCATCTGGACTTTTGCTGGACCCACCAGGACTTAAGAGATCGACCCTTGTGGCCAAAGTCACCCCACCAGGACCATGGACAGTGGAGTATTTCCAGAAAGACCTCTGATGACCACAAAGCATCCTCAGCATCTTACAGCATCTTCAGTATCCTGCATCCCTTGAATCAGGACCACTCCATTGATATCTATGGAGAATTACCTTTAGAGCTTGAAACTGGACTTGAGATTGCTTTGGTGACAAGGTAACTGTCTTACAATTCCTCTCAAGCTCCCCTAGCTCGCTCACTGTCAGATTTGGTCATTCATAAGGCGCCAGAGTACCTGAGCACAACTTTATAAAGGTTTTACAAAGTTTTTAAAGTTTCCCTAACTGCAGTAGTTTCCAATGTTTGTTGATAATATGAGTGAATAGCAATGATTTATGTATCTGATAGAGACAGCAGATTCTTTACTTTAGAATTATACTCGGTGTCAGACTGTATCTGGAAATTTTTCGTGAACAGTATCCCGGGTCGCCAGTAGGTGGTGTCATTCGGCTCCACGTGGTGGTGGCGTCCATGCTGGAAGTGACTAGCATAGTACCTATATAGACGCCACCCCAGCTCGTTGATGTCAGTTCTTTTCTTCCGCCAGTCATCAGAGATCTAGAGAGAGCTACCTCATCAGACTCTGCTTTTTGATTGTTTTGTCGAGTTTTTTGTAAGGATGGCCCCAAAATCATCACCTCTCTCATTGCATAATATTTTTCAAAGTTCACTTTTGTGAATTGGTTATATGCTTTTTAGCATGTAAAGGTAAAGTTGGTTTATCAAAGGGTTGTGGGGGCAGTAGCTAACTCCGCTATGTGGCGGAGTCGGAATTTTTGTATGAATTCCGTGTGTTCAATGTAATGCTTAGTTAACAAATCTCCGCAACCTCCGCTAGTGGAGCGGAGTTCATTTGTATTCTATTTGAACTATCATAAAAGCCCTGATGAAGTTACCTGTGAGGGAATGAAACGCGTTGGCTTAGCTTTTCGTATTTCTGATTTGATTTGTGAATTTGAAATAAAGAACTTTCTTGACACTACTAGCTGACTACTGAACTTCATTACCTGGCGCACCCCCATTTCATTGAAAACTTCTCCAGATATGGGCATGCTTTCTCCCTTTACCATGGCTACAGAAGAGGGAGCGTTGTTTGCAGTGGTGGTGAAAGTGCCAGCCATGGTCCTGGACCTTAGCCTACCCTCAGTGGCAGTCAAGACGAATTTCTTAACAGAGATGCTTCAGCTGGGAGTGACCCTCAGAACAGCTTCTCCCATTTAATGAATCCCTTACAAACGTCCTGCTTGGGACTTGGTCCATGCCCACCAAAGGGGCTCCTGTGAACAGGATGATTTCCGTCAGCTACCATCCCACCCCAGGGAGCTCCAATTTCCTCACACTACATCCTACCCTGGAGAGCTTGACTGTCCAAGCCTCCACTTTGTGTGAAAGTCCTGTGCATTTTTTCTGGCTCTGCTCTGGGCACCTTCAAGGGCTATCTTTCTGCTATCCAAGCCTTTATGTGGTAGCCTTACATGTTATTCTTCTTGAAATCCCCTATTGTGTTTAGATTCTTGAAAGGTTTGCAACATGTGTTTTCTCCTTTCCCCTTCATCATGCCTCAGTGGGACCTTAATCTAGTACTGACGTTCTTGAAGTGTGCTACTTTTGAGCCCTTGCACAACTGTCCTCTCAGGCTCTTTACCATCAAGACAGCCTTCCTTGTTGCAATATCATCTGCCCGGAGTGTCAGTGAGATCCGAGCTGTGCCGTCCAAGCCTCCATACCTGAACATCTACCCAAACAAGCTGGTTCTTTGCACTTGAGCCTGTGTACTCGCAAACATTTCCCCATGGGCCACCAAGTATGGTCTGTGGTGTACCCGAGGGTCATATTAATGCCAGCACGGTGGGAGTGGGGCTTTGTGGGAGGTTAAGGTGGGCGTAGGGGAAGTGAATCATATACATGATGTGATCAGTGATTTAAAGAGTCATTTTAAAGATTTCATTCCATACTGTGCTATTCTGTATCTGAACTGCTATCCCTCTACTGCACTATTGGACAAGCCGTCTCTGCTTACTATTGCTACCTTGGGAGAGGGAAGAGTAAAAAGGAAGTAACTTGATAATTGAACTGAAATTAAATATAATTGCACAATGTGGATCCAGAAACCTAAGATCAATCCTGGCTTCTCAACTTGACCAAATTGATTGATCCTCTGTAATTGTCTAATTTTACTTTGGTTCTCTTTTCTTCATTATGACGTATGAAGGCACCTTGAAACACATGAGTACTGGATATATGCGGTAGACACCTTCGTCTGGGTTTTCATTTAATAAAATAATGTTTTCCATGTATAACAACAACCCCAACCACCCAAATGGTTCTACGTGATAATTGACTTGCCTCTTAGTTCACTATTGGCATTGTTGTCAGGGTAGGAGGAGGCATGATTGTTTCTACGTTCATTATTTTAAAAGGATTAGTTAAAAAAAATATACTTCTGAATACACTTATATATTCTGATGTACTAAGGTGAAACGCTTGTGCATGTTAATGAAATACCCGTTTTGAATTTTGAAGAGACTTAATACTTTTACACATTTGTTGCAATATGTCTTGAAAAATGAATGTTTTCCTAAAGTTAATTTTTGGAGGACACCTTATTGGCTTCTTTTCTTTTACTTCAGTTAGACAGTAAACAAACTCTTGCTTGCATATTTAACATCTTTTTGGTTAGTGCTGTCTGAAGTAAACAGTAGCCCAGTGCTGTCATTCAGCTCGGGCCGCAGGTGAGGGTCAGGAGGGCCACATGCAACCTCCAGGACGCACTTTGATTACCACAGCACTAGAGTTTCCTTTCTGCTGACAGTGATTACTCCTTTTCATGTAGGCAAATCCATCACCCAGCCTACTTTTTCCGCTCTGCCACAGCCCTCTACAGAAGATGAGCGACTCCACTGTCCTGACACAATAGGATGATTGTCATTCTACCTTAATCACACAAGAGAGTTCCAGGTGAATGACACACTCTTCATGGGATATGTCGGAGCAAAAGAAGGGAAAGGACATGCAGAAGCAGACCATCTCCTGATGGATCAGGCTCTGCATTAGGATCTGCTATGCATTGGCTATGAAGCGACCCCCTGAGGGCTTGTGTGCTCATTCCACTAGAGCCAAGGCTTCGACCACTGCGTTAGCATGTGGAGTCCCTGTTCTCGTAAATCTGGAAATGCATCAGTGGATATGGGTGGGAACAGGGGCGATATTTACAAACATAGGTTAAGTCAAGAAGGGTGACTTTACCTGTTCTTGTAAATATCACTTATCAGGCTGCGCCACCGGTGTGTCATGAAACGTGATGCACCTGCGGCACAAGGGGCTTGTAAATCTGCCCCATAGTCTTTATGTGGAAGGGAATCTCCCAGGACAGCACCCTCTCCAAACATGTCACTACCCCTCTCCAAAAGCTCGTCAAGGACACACACTCCCGGACTGCATGTATAAGGTGCTGTTGGCCACTTCACACCTCAGACACCATGGCGAGACAATGACTCCCATGCGCCAAAAGAGATATCTAGTGAAGTAGACCCTATGAAGGAATTTCAGTTGAGTAAGGCGTAGCCTGGCCGATATCGCTGCTTCACGAGGGGCCAGCAGAGCCTCGGTCCAATAGTCATTATCCAGTGTGGGTATGTCCTCCAGCCAAGTCTGTCATCTGGACAACAACAACGACAACAACTCCTCCACCCTGATAGCCAACCTCGCCAACCTTGGACTAAAACAGCTCGTCACAATGCCGGCCCACATCGCCGGTCACGCACTTGATGCCATCTTCTCCTCAAGCCCCCACGTTACCTTCGGCCATGCCTCCAAACTCACCTGGACAGACCACCACTGCATCCACTTCTCCTTCCGAAAACCCCTCACACACCACCGCACCCTATAGATCCACCACCGCTGCTGGGGCAAAGTCACTGAAGAACAACTACAGACAAGCCTCGCACTCAACCCTCCGATCAACCCCACCAACCCCGATGATGGTGCACTCACCCTCGAACGCTGGATGAACGACTGCGCCAACACCGTAGCCCCACTGAAAAAAACCACCAACAGAGACACCAGCAAAAGAGCCAGCTGGTTCACCCCGGAACTCCTCGCCTCAAAGCGCACCTGCCGGAAATTGGAGAACATATGGCACAGCGACAAGACGCCGGACAGCCGCGCTGCCCACAAAGACGCCATCCGCAACCACCACCACCTCATCAGGACCACCAAAAGGACCTCCTTCACAGACCGCCTTGACAACAACGCACACAACAGCAATGAGCTCTTCAACATCGTGAAGGAACTCTCCAACCCTAGTGTTGTATTTTACATTGGTTAATATTATGGAGCTACCATAGCTTTGTCATGACGACATGGAATGCTGCAGTCCCTTAGCAACCATCTAGCTGATTGTAAACTAGGAATGTAGAGGAGATGAGTTGCAGTTGGACCTGTGAGCAGACGTGTCCCAGGGGTCTATACCATATTACTAATAAACTCCAGTTCCTTCAAGAAGTGTGCGTTCCTTCCTTACAAAACTGTCGACGAAGGTAGAAACAACTCAACAAAGATGAACTTTGGACAGTCGTGTTAAAATCTTTTTGGACCGTGAGTGACCCCTGGATTATATTTTTGTTTCAAAGTGACACTGAGCATTCATTGACTTTGTAATTTGGTAGAGCTAGCATCAAATTCAGTTCTATTACTTTATGATCTCTATCTTTAATGGACATATCCTGCATCTAAAAATGGCACCGTTTAATGGATTTTAGAGCGACCCTGCGCGTAAAGCACCAGACCTTCGTTTTAATTTTCCTTCTATTGTCAAAGCTGATACCAGGTGTTGTGGAGCTGTGTTTTCTGGTGTCAACTGTGGACTAGGAGGGCTCATGTAGTTTTGAGCGTTGTGCGTTGAGTCCGTTTGAGCACAGCGATTGTCAAACTCAACGTTGTTTACTTTGTTCGCGTTGTTGCCGATACGCATTTGCCTTGCTGGGTGTCTTGCCATCGGGGGATTCGTGTTGAGTGTTATCGAAGGATTTATTTTTTACACAAATTGTACACGAATTGTCGGGCGGCATCTCCGCATTATTTGAATTGAAGCGTGCACGTACCTGGAGTTTTCGTGCTTCGGGCATTCTTCACGCAGTGTTCTCCTCACAAGCGTTCCCAGCCACTGCCGACGCCATTCACAGGAGTTTCTTTTCTCTCGCAAAGGATCCTGGGTTCTAAAACAGACAAAAGAGTATCGTCACTTCAAAGATCACAAAGAACACTAACAATGGACTAAGATCCAAATTTAAACACGACGCATCCATTTATTTTTTTAATAAAAAAAGAGAAACCTAGAGAAGGGAAGAGAAGGAACCTAAAAAGAAATGTTGTTATTTCCACATCATTGAAACTGTTATCTGCTTATAACATAAGCATTACAAAGAACGTAGCATTACTCAAATTTTATTGGAAATCCACCACAACTGCATTTTATTTTCAGCACCACCTTATTTTATACCGAGTCCTGGTGAACCATGCATGTTATGGGAGCACTGGAAGGAGACTTTTGAAACTTATCTCAAAGCCATTGGGGGTGATGACTACGTTTCAAAAAGGAAATTAGCAATTTTAAAACAATTTTTAGGCTTGGAGGGAAGAAATGTTCTAAAAACATTACCTTCAATTGAAGCCACTATGACTGAAGCCAGCACTGGTATTGAAGCTTCTGGAGACAGCAACATTGACATTTACGAAGTTGCGTTAAAAGTGTTGGAAGAGAATTTTGGAAAAAAAGTCAGTGTTGTTGTGGAGAGACACAAATTCTTTTCACGTGTACAGGCAGCAGGAGAAACCCTTGAACAATATGTAGCAAATTTAAGAATGCTAGCCGTCACATGTAAATTCCATGATATGAGGGATGATCTAATTAGAGACCAACTAATTAATAGAATGTCTAATTTAAAAATACAGGAAAAACTTTTAGGTTTAAAGGATCCCTCTTTAGATAAAGCATTGTCAGTAGCCAAACGGATGGAGAACACTTCCAGATATGTAAAGGAATTAAATACTCCTTCCCCAAAAATACTCCAAGAGGATGACACCATACACAACATAAAAAGAAATACAAAAAAAGTGGAGGACAAACCTATATCTGTCAACAAACAAGAAAATGTGAGATTTAAACCTAGATTTTGTTTTAGGTGTGGCAGCCCGAAACACACAGCAGATGCTACCTATTGTCCTGCAATTATGCCATAAATGCAAAAGGTTAGGGCATTTTGCTAGATGGTGTAGAAGTGCGGGTTCTTCTACAATATCTAAGTCTGTCAATGCATTAGTTCAAGATAATCTGTCTCACAAGGAAGAGCTGTTTTATGACAATGATTGTGAGAATGATGATATAGAAGTTATGGTCATTGAATCAAGTCAAGTGCTCAAATGTGAAACAAACAAACAAGATAGTTACCGCCCTCCCAAATGCATTATCAAGATCAAAAACAAAGACGTACATGTATGGGCAGACTCTTGTTCCCCATTTACTATTATAGACAAGTTTACTTGGGAAGGTTTAGGTGGTAAGTTAAAGGAATTGCAGTCCACCAATGTTGTCCCAGAGGGGTACTGTGGTGAAAAGCTTCCTGTCTTAGGTTGTATAGAAACTGAGATGTGTTTTTTAGACAGGAAGATAATAGCCAAATTATTTGTATTTAAAAAAGGAAGATCTCTTTTAGGATGGAAAGAGCAGAGAGCACTCAATATAGTGTTGAATCCTAATCATCCCCAACAAGTTTTGCTAACCTCACCGAGCACAACTTCCAAATGGGTCAATACATTTCCCAGAATGTTTAGTGAAAAATTAGGGTGTTTAAAAAAATTCAAACACAAAATGATATTAAAAGTAGATGCTACTCCTAGAGTACACAAAGTAAGAAATGTACCTTTAATTTTAAGAGAAAAACTTAAAAATGAATTGGTCAGATTGTGTAACGAAGGCATAATTGAGCGAATTGAAGCGTCTGAATGGTTAAGTCCAGTAGTTTTGGCCCGGAAACCAAATGGAAATATTAGGATGTGCATTGATTTGAGGGATGTAAATGATAATATCTGGATAGATTGGTATCCTCTTCCATGAATAAATGAAATGTTAGCCACTATCAAAGGGGGGACATTTTTCACCACTTTAGATCTATCAAATGCATACCATCAGAAACTATTAAACGAAGACTCAAAGCACATCACTTCTTTCATTTCTCCAGAAGGAGCCTTTCAGTTTAAACGCATGCCATTTGGCTTAGCATCTGCTTCAGCTGTTTTCCAAAGAGTGATGCAATCTATTTTAACCGGTCTAAAACATGTAGTAGTCTTTCAGGATGATGTGTTGGTATGGGGGAGTGATGAAAACAATCATGATTTAATCTTGGAAGAGGTTCTCATCAGACTTTCTGAAGCTGGCCTCATGATTGCATTAGAAAAATGCAAATTCGGAGTCAATGAGGTGGAGTATCTAGGCCACACTTTGTCCAGTGAGGGAGTAAAACCAAAACGTAGTTTGGTTGAAGCCATTAAAAAGGCTCCTGCCCCAAGAGATAGAGATCAACTCAGGTCATTCCTGGGGTTGGCAGAATACTATTCAAAATTTGTTCACCATTTTTCAGACAAAGTACATGAGCTTAGGAACTTAATGAAGAACGGTGCCAAATTTGAATGGACAGAATTATGCCAACAAAATTTTGATTCTATTAAGAAATGCATTATAAATGCGGTGTCATTAAGGCCTTTTGATCCTAACGATCAAACCATCATTAATACTGATGCCAGTAATAATGGGCTAGGTGCAGTGTTAGTCCAATTGCACAAGGGACAAGAAAGGGTAGTGGCTTTTGCGTCCCGCACATTAAAAGGGGCAGAACACTCTTATTACACTATTGAAAAGGAGGCTCTAGCATGTTGGTGGGGCATACAATATTTTAGGACATTTGTGTGGGGAACCAAATTCCAATTAAATACTGACCACAAGCCCTTGATAGATCTATTCTCCACAAGAGGTGCAAGCAGGGCTACTCCCAGAATTGCAAAATGGTTATACCGGTTGCAAGAATATGTAAAATATATTCCAGGTGTAAGGAATGTAAATGCGGATTGCATATCTAGACTAACGTTAGAAAGCACATACGAAGAGGAAGATGATGAATGGATGGTTGCTGAAATAAAGGACGTTTGTACGGCTATCAGTGAGGTTGAGTGGAAGGAGGCCATGGAAGAAGATGTTGTATTAGACAAAGTTGTAAAGGCTTTAAGTTCTGAACAAGGATGGAAAGCCCACAAGGATTTAAATTCTTTCAAATTGATATGGTCTGAGTTGAATGTGATAGAAGGTCTACTTAGAAGAGGTAGCAGATTGGTGGTACCTGAGAAATTAAGAAATAGATTACTTAACATCATGCATGAAGGGCATGGTGGAATGTCAGCTATGAAAAGAAAAATCTGGGTGGATTTTTGGTGGCCTGGTATGGATGTTCAGACTGAGCGTTTTGTTCGAGATTGCATGGCTTGTGCATGTAGCGACAAGACTCACTCTTCTCAAGAAACCTTTATAAATGCTTCGCCCATGCCTAAAGGTTCATGGGATAAATTAGCCATTGATATATGTGGGACTTTTGATATTTTGAATGCATCGGAGAGATTTGCCATAGTTATGGTGGATTACTATTCAAAGTGGCCAGAAGTTGCCTTTGTTAAGGAGGTTAAGTCTGCAAGTGTTATTTCTTTTTGTGAAGACATGTTTAGAAGGGAAGGTTGCCCCACTGAAGTTGTTACTGATAATGGACCCCAATTCTTATAGGATCAATTTGAGAGTTTTCTGAGGAAGTGGGGAATTAAACACACTACCACGCCAGTTTATCATCCTAGGGGAAATGGGTTGGTGGAACGTTTCAACAGAGTACTGGTTGAATGTATCCAATTAGCATGCAAAAAGAAGGAGATATGGAGGCAGTGTGTCAAGGACATGTTGTGGTCGTACCGCACAACTCCACATTCAGTGACAAGGGAAACACCTTTTTCTTTACTTAAAGGAAGGATTCCTTGTTCTGTGGCTGTGCCACCATGGATGAATAGAGCTGGAATATACAATGCAAACTTAGAGGAGGTGCGAGATAGAGTAGAAAAATATCAAAAGGCTTATTTTGATCGTTTTAACAAAAACATTGTGAACCAAAATGTAGTTTCATGCAAGGCACGGTTGTGAGAGTATTTGTTGGAGATAAGGCAAAAAAGGGTCATTCTAAGTGGTCTTCTCCCAAAAGGATTATTGTGGTTAAGGGTAACAGTGTAAAGCTTGATGATGGGAATTGGTGGAACACTAGGAAGGTATCCCCATGCTCTGACACTGAAGTTGCCATGTCTCCTAATACTCGACAAAATATTGTTGCATGTAAAGTTAATTCTGATTCCGTTAGATTGCCTAATGCTAAAGTCAAAACAAGTTTGAGACAACGTACAATGCCGACAAAATATAAAGATTACATATGTACATGGTTTTTTTTTTCCTTTATTTTTTATTGTTCATTTATCGTTTAAGGGGGAAGATGTGTTGTATTTTACATTGGTTAATATTATGTAGCTACCATAGCTTTGTCATGACGACATGGAATGCTGCAGTCCCTTAGCAACCATCTAGCTGATTGTAAACTAGGAATGTAGAGGAGATGAGTTGCAGTTGGACCTGTGAGCAGACGTGTCCCAGGGGTCTATACCATATTACTAATAAACTCCAGTTCCTTCAAGAAGTGTGCGTTCCTTCCTTACAAAACCTAGCTCCAGTGCCAACGACATCCCGCCATCGCAAGCCCTGTGCGACTCCCTCGCCACCTTCTTTCACTGAAAAATCACCGACATCCATGACCGTTTCAAACCCCGGACAACCCCTGCGGACTTGTCGCACCAGACCCACTGCACCCCACCGTCCACGACTCCCTGACAATCTGGGCCAACGTGAATATCGAGGACACAATCAAGACCATGGGTACAATCCACTCCGGATCCCCGTCCGACCCTCTCCCACACCACATCTTCAACAAGGCCGGCAATTCCATCGCACCCCACCTGCGCAACATCATCAACCTCTCCTTCGAGACCGCTACCTTCCCTGAGAGCAGGAAGCACGCAGAGATCAACGCCCTACTGAAGAAACCCAAGGCGGATCCGAGCAACCTCAAGAACTTCCGGCCCATCTCCCTGCTTCCGTTCCCAGCAAAGGTCATCGAGAAGATATTTAACATCCAGCTCACCCGTCACCTCGAAGAAAACAACATCCTGGACCCCTCCCAGTCAGGATTCCGCAGCAACCACAGCACCGAGACCGCCCTCATCGCCGCCACAGACGACATCAGGATCCTTCTAGACAACGGCGAGACGGCGGCCCTCATCCTCCTGGACCTCTCCGCCGCCTTCGACATCGTCTGCCACCACACACTACGCACGTGCCTCCAAGACGCAGGGATCCGGGAGAAGGCCTTGGACTGGACCACCTCCTTCCTCTCCGGCAGAGCTCAGAGAGTCCGCCTCCCCCCTTTCCGGTCTGAGGCCTCCGAGATCATCTGCGGCGTCCCACAGGGATCCTCCCTCAGCCCGACGCTGTTCAACGTCTACATGGCACCACTAGCACGCATCGCCCGACAGCATGACCTCAACATAGTCTCCTACGCCGACGACATGCAGCTGATCCTCTCCCTCACCAAGGACCCTCTCACCGCTAAATCCAACCTCCACCAGGGAATGAAGGCCGTCGCCGACTGGATGAAGGAAAGCCGACTTAAGCTGAACTCAGACAAGACGGAGATCCTCATCCTCGGGTCCAACCCCATAGCACTGGATGACCCATGGTGGCCCGCATCACTGGGGACCCCCCAGCCCCTACCGACCACGCACGCAACCTGGGAGTCATCCTCGACTCAAAAATCACCATGACCAAACAAGTCAACGCAGTCTCCTCCACCTGCTTCAACACCCTCCGCATGCTCCGCAAGATCTACAGATGGATCCCTACAAACACGAGGAAAACAGTCACCCAGGCCCTAGTCAGCAGCAGACTCGACTACGGAAACGCCCTCTACGCCGGAGCCTCGTCCAAGCTCATCAGCAGACTACAAAGAATCCAGAACGCCTCTGCACGCATGATCCTCGACGTCCCGAGCCACGACCACATCACCCCCACCTGAGGAACCTGCACTGGCTCCCCGTCGACAGAAGAATCTCCTTCAAGCTCCTGATCCACGCACAAAAGGCACTCCACAAAACCGGCCCAGACTACCTCAACAGTCGTCTCTCCTTCTACGTACCCAACAGGAAACTCCGCTCCGCTGACCACGCCCTGGCCACAGTCCTGCGCATCCGTAGAACCACTTCCGGAGGCAGGTCCTTCTCCCACCACGCCGCCAAGACCTGGAACACCCTCCCCCTCTACCTACGACAAACCGAAGACCTGCTGACCTTCAGGAGACAACTCAAGACCCGGCTTTTCGACCAGTAGCAGCACCCCCCCTCCCCCCAGCACCTTGAAACCCTTACGGGTAAGTAGTGCGCTTTACAAATTAACTGATTGATTGATTGATTGATTGATTGGTTGATTGATTGATTGATTGATTGTCTCAAGGCCCGGAGTGAGGAGGTACTATGTGTCACTAGTGTCTGATAGACTTGCCTTATGTTATTATTACCCAGGGCTCCCTTCAGTAATCTGCCCTCTAGTGGGTTGAATTCTGGCAAGTCCTGCAGGCCCTGTATGTTGGGAGTTATGGCATGTCGTATTTGAAAATATCTATACAATTGGTGGGGCATCAATTGAAAATCATTCTGAAATTTCTGATAGGATTTAAGAATTGGGCCCTGCGTGATATCCCCTAGGTTTGAGATGCCGATGGCTTCCCACTGCCAGAATCCTGAGGGGAAAGCCACCTGAGTCATAAAGGCCCCCTCCCATAGAAGAGTCATCTGGGTTAGTCTGGTCCACCACCCATCCGTTTCATCCGGCAGGACTTTTTAATGTGAAATTGTTTCCCAGACCCACCTCCAGGAAGCTACTGCTTGGGTATCTATCCTAAGGTAAGGAATCTGGAGCTAGAAGACTATCAAATGAACAAGTCACATACCTTGGGTAACGCCTTATCTGGTAGAGACTCTATCTAGCCACAGATTCCTTACCAACCCACCCATTCTCCCCGCTCTGCGAACAGATTTCTAGAGACAGGGTTTTTCCCCCTTTCAGGGCCCTAGTTTTCCACACCGGTGGTCGGTGTTCTTCGTGGCTCAGCGCTCCATGTTTGGAAAGTCATGAAAAGAAACTGACGTCAGTACGCTGGGGTAGTGCCTATATAGGTACCGCGCACGTCACTTCTGGCGCAGATGACACCACACGGAGACGAACGATGCCACCTACTGCCGGGCAGGGATATTGCTCACAAAAAAGTTCCGGAACCAGTCTGACGCTTGAGGATAATTTTAAAGTAAGGAATCTGCAGCTAGATAGTCTCTACTAGATAAGCCATTACCAAAGGTAAGTAATTTATCCGTTACTTACTCCAGTTGATTTTGTTCGTTTTGAGGTCTAATTATTAATAAAATTAAGATCTTTTTTTATAATGGTTTCTTATTTCTTTCATGTTATGCCATTTTCTTATTCTGTTGTTTTGTACTTCCAAATTCTATGCACTTGGTCCTTGGTTAAAGCCTGATGCTCGAAGTCACACCATATAATGCACCACTTTCCTCACTATAGTTATTTCAGATGTCATCAGTGATGTTATCAATAATGTCATGGAACATGTCATGAGTAATGAAATATGTGAGTTCATAAGCAGTGTCTGGCGAGGGTGCGAGTTATAGTTACCTGAAACACTATAACTGGTGAATTTCTGTATTTGTTTAGTTTATAATGTTATATATAAACTGACATTTTCACCAAACTATATCACTTTAATTTTTGGGGTTTTTTCCCAGTAAATGTATGTGTGTGTGTGTGTGTGTGTGTACAAACATAGATAGATAGATAGATAGATAGATAGATAGATAGATAGATAGATAGATAGATAGATAGATAGATAGATAGATAGATAGATAGATAGATAGATAGATAGATAGATAGATAGATAGATAGATAGATAGATAGATAGATAGATAGATAGATAGAGAGATAGATAGATCATACCACAAAAATGGATGACAAAGACACACAATGTAATGGAGAGTGTTGTAAAGTTCAACACATCATATTATATGTGTGGTAAAGGCATGTGCGGTATGCAATGTATAAATCTGCATCCGAGCATGAGACTGGTTTCTTTATTTATTTTTTTTGTCCTCATCTCACCTATAAACTTGCAGATCTTATCCGCCCTTTGTAACTAACGAGGCACCCTCTGACCGCCTGCACTTGTTTAGGTTATCCAACCAATCCCCTTTATTGTCAGGGATTTAGGTGTTAATCATAGGACCATGTTCCTAATCAACAATGTGTTTCAAAGTAATCTCAATTCTCTACCCATTTTTATGAATGTTAACCATTGATTGGGGGAGCTGGAACTAGTTCCTATTGTTTCTAGCCATTGCAAGTGCAGATTTTAACCAAAGTTCAGTTGTCGGGGGGGGGGGAGGGATCTTTCCATCTAAAACATATTTCCCTATGAGCCAGCAATATCAGACACAACAGCAAACCTCTCTGCGGCTGTACCAAACATGCAGTGAACACCCGATCGTTAGCAAAAAAAATCAGAGATGCATTCAAAACAATATCGGTTTCAAAGGTCTTACATAGATACATACACACCCCTGTCCAATATACTTCCAATTTGGGACATTCATAGAAGATGTGTGTATCGTTGACCTTGGGGATCAAACACCTGGGGCATTTCGGGTCAGGAGTGGATGCAAACTTCGAGATTTTTTCCGGGGTATAATAAATTCGATTGGTAACAAAAAAATGTTTTTTCTTCAGGCTGGCTGATTTAGCATATTTATAAAGCAAATTCAAAGAAGGTTCCAGAACCCTATATCCGCTTCAAAGGCAGAGTCATTCCATACTGACGCCTGGCTGTGGAATATCCGCATCATCTGCGTTTATCAAAAACCTATACCAGATTGAAATTTCCTTCTTCAGATGTTGAGTAGTTTTAAGCATGGCCTCCACCTCCCCGTTACCCCTAAAATTTTCCTTTTCCATTTCAAACCAAGATTTTGATTGAATAAACCTAAATTTTGATAACCCCAAGCCTATTCTTACTTTTAATAACTCCCAGGGGTGTATGCCATTTTCATCCCCTAGATCCGACCATATTGAGTCTCCCGCTCTTTTTATAGGAACAGCCAGACTATCCAGAAGACAGAGTGGAGTCCCGGGGGAGTCCCATATCAGAGCCTGATCGGAATAGTAGCCTATCCCACATCTGGAGCGGATGTTATACCAAACTTCCAGAGTGTTTTTGAGGACCTTCAGCCTTACTCTTTTGAAACATTTTGGTGACCCGAACTTATAGAGAAACCCGGCCACACACCCCCCTCTTCCAGTAGTGACCGACTCCCCTAACAGTTTACCCCCAGCACTTGCTGTTGGTTCGGTCAAAAGCATCCTGATAGCTTTAAATTGAAAAGCAGCCAAATACCAACGAATATCGGGAAGGGCCAGTCCCCCTTTGGCTAAGCGGCGCCGCAGTTTTTTCCACGATAACCTCACGCCCTTCTCCCCCCAAATAAAACTCCAGATTTTACTTTGCGCCTTGGAAATAGAATGCTTGGGAAACCTCAGGGGAACCGCCTTAAACAAATATGTTAACTTCGGGAGAATAATCATTTTTACTAGGTTCGCCTTCCCGAAGATGGTTAAGGGAAGGTTCCTCCACCTAGCAAAAAGCTGGTCTAATTCCTTTAAAATTTTATCTAGATTGATCAGTGGAATTTTATCAAGATCTTTCACTATTGTAATACCAAGATATTTAAATTTTTTACTAGTAGCCCCACTCCACTGATCAATATTCCTACACATAACCTCAGTCTTGGTGGGATTAGCCAAATAGCCGGAAATTAAACCAAACTCCTCCAGTAAAAGCCCAACCTTTAACATTGTTATCTCAGGATTATTTGTATATATAATTATGTCGTCCGCATATAGTGCAATTTTGGACTGATATTGCTGAGTCTTAAACGGAGGGATGGACTCGTCTAACCTTATAGCCTGAGCCAAAGGCTCAATATACAAATCAAACAGCAGGGATGAAATAGGGCAGCCCTGCCTAGTCCCTCTTTGAATTTCAAAACTGGAAGTGAGTAAGCCGTTAATAAGAATTTTTGCTGAAGCTCCCTGGTAACATCCTCTCAGGGTGTGGATAAAAATTGGACCGAAAACCATTTTCTCCAATACTTCCCAGGGATAGGTCCAACACACCCTATTGAAAGCCTTGGCAGCGTCTAAAGTGACCAGTGCCAAGGGTTCCGTCCGTGTAGTTGCCAAATCGATATTTCCAATAAGGAGCTGAGTCTGTTCCTGAATATATCTCCCATTAATAAACCCTTTCTGGTCTGTATTGACCAGTCCCGAAGCTAATTTGCCCAGTCTCCCTGCCAGAATGCCCATAAAGATCTTATAATCTGCATTCAGCAGGGAGATCGGGTGGTAGGAATCCGCTTTTACAGGGTCCTTCCCAGGCTGAAGAATTAACACAATAGTTGCCTCCCTCCAGGAACTTGGGATTTGACCTGTTAGACTAGAGATTAAACGAAACAGGGATCCCAAAACTGGGGTTACTTCTTCTGAGAGGAACTTGTATACTTCATTTGGCAGGGCATCTGTACCAGAGGCTTTGTTGTTTTTAGAGATCTTAATTTGAGTTCTTATCTCCTCCAACGCAATCAGAGAGTCGAGGAAATCTCTACCAGCCTGAGTTAATGAGGAGAGTGATTTTGTGCTCAACCAAGCACAAATTTGTTGTTTGGAGGGGAATAGATTCTCCCTATAGAGATCCGAGAATAAAGTGAGCAGGGAATTTTGTATGTCATCTGTATTGGTCGATTTGTCCCCTTGACTATTTATCTCCAGCTCGCCGATGTCGTTTTTGAGCAATCAGATCTAGCTTTCCATGCCAGTAGAGCACCAGCCTACTCCCCATATTCGTAGTTCTCCATTTTCTTCCTTTCCCATTGGGCCTTACACTTCTTTTCTAGTATTCCTCTATAATTTTGTCTAGCCTGTTCAAGTTCCATCCGCACCTTATCTTGTCTTTCAGGGAACTTTGATGACTTCAGGAGCTCAAGTTCTAATAAGCCAATCTTTTCCTCTCCTAATTTCAATTCCCGACCTTCAACACGATTCTTAGAGCTAGTGAGGCTGTGTAATCGGCCTCTCAGACAAGCCTTAAAGGCATCCCAAACAACCTCTATGGCTACTGAGCCTATGTTGAAGTAAAAAAACTACAAAGATGACAATTTAATAGCCTGAATTATTTCTGGATCATCTAGTCTTACCCTGCTAAGTGTCCATCTGGGTTGAATTTTTTTAGTTATGTTTTTAAACACACACAAAAGTGGAGCATGGTCCGATAGATGACTGGGAAGGATAGAGATATCTGATCTTTTGTCAAGTAAACTCTTACTGGCTAACAGGTAATCAATCCTGGAAGAATGATGGTATTTCTTACTATGAAATGTAAACCCAGCCCTGTCCCCCTTCATATACCTCCAAACATCTGCCAGACCTAAATCATGGATCAGATTCTTCATTGCAGGTCGAATCAAGGGTGTCCCAGTGTAATGCCCTTGATTCACCCTTTTTTTGTGGGGGTCTAGCAAGACATTAAAATCTCCTCCTACGATTATATAAGGGTTTCCAACATAAGCCTAGACTGTAGCTTAACAATATAGGAGGGGTCATCGACATTCGGACCGTAAAATGAAGCACACGTTAAAACGGTGCCCCCAAAATCCAGCTGCGCAATTACCCACCTCCCAGATTGATAGGACTGGATGGATTTGATCGAACAGGTTAGCCCCCGCTTGACCAGAACTGCCACTCCACGACTATTAATATTTTGATCGGAGACACAGTAAGCATTAATCCAGGGTATACCGGAAAATCGTTTATTAGACTCCCCAGCAGTCAAGTGAGTTTCCTGCAGGAGGGCAACCCATGCTTCTGCAAGCTCCAAATATTTCACTATTAGTCTTTGCCTCCGTATGCATCTTAAACCATTTACATTCCAGGAGATAAAACTTAAACCAGCCTGAGCTGTTACCACACCTGCCATCCGTTCACAAGTCCCTGTCCCATGATTATCCAGCCATTTATTAGATAGTTAGAGTGAAATGAGGTGGTTTTTTTTCCCTTTTTATTTTCTCCCCACTCCTCTAGCCCCCCACCCAGTGCTCCCCCACATCTCCCGACTCCCTCCTGCAGTCCCGTGTGTACCCCCATTACCCCTTGAGGAACCCTCCCTTACGGATAGGCGAACCCATTTGGTCGCCCTCACCTCGGACTTTTAACTAATAAACAAGAAAAGAGAAGAGAATTAAAGGGGGGCTGAAAAGATTACGAAAAGTGTGTTTTACACTGTTACAGACGCATCTTGATTATAATTCAATTTGCTTTCCGTAAGCTTGTCAAAAAAGAGTCCACCTCTTCAACTGTATGAAACAGGTGCATCTGATTGTTATACATAGCACGCAACTGCGCCGGAAACTTCAATTGTGCCTTGACTCCGAAGCTCCTCAACTCCTCCAACCTACCCCCTATCTCCCACTGCCTTGTAGCCGTTATGTGGGATATGTCTGACCGGATCTGAAAAGTAATTGGATCCAAACCATCGGGAGAAAAAGTCCCAGACCCCTCCTTAAGACCAATAGACAATATTTGTTCCTTCACGGAGTAGGAAAGGAAATTCACCAATTTCTTCCGGGGTTTCTGTTTGCTCGGATTCTTCCTATAGGGATCTCGAAGAATTCTTTGATTTTCTGATAGCAGATCAATTTCTGGCAGATTCTTCAAAACCGACCCCTGTAGTATAGAAATAACGAACCCCTTTATATCCGATCCGTCTAGATTCTCAGGGACATTAAGGAGTCTTAGATTGTTCTTCCTACAGTGATTTTCCAACCTTTCAATATCATCTTTCAGAGCCTTTTGTTGTAGAGTTAGCTTTACTACGTCCTTGACTGCCCCACTAATAGCTTCTTTAATGCCCGGGATTTCAGCCTCTAAATGATCAGTCCTTACCGCCACCTCGTCAAGTCTCTGAGACAGGGCTTCACAATATGCCTTAATTGCCACCTGATTTGCTTCAGAGACCGAGAACCTGTTGGCAAGCTCAGCCTGATTTAGCTCTGACACCTTGAACCCACTTAGCATCTCCTCATTCATGGTGGTCAATATGTCAGACAAAGATCGTACTTCCAAAACCTCTACGGCATCAACACCACGGCCCCCTGTCGCGCCTCCCATTAATACACCTTTCTGTATGATCCCTTCCTCTACCATTGGGTTTGTTTTTCCTTTGGGGAGATCTTGAACAGAATCAGGCGATTCCTGGGCATCATGGACGCCTAGGGCATTGAACCTATCTGAAAGGGTCACGGCTTGATGCGGGCCGAAGGAACCGGGTTATCGGTAATTTGCTTAGTCGTTTGCTTAGGCCCCCTCTGTTTGCATTGCAAAAAAGGAGTCATAGGAGAGGAAACACTCTCGTCGCTTACAGTGGTTCTATGTTTAGATTTAGACTTTACTTTGGTGAAAACACCCTCCGTTTCTTCCAAGTCTGCCGCTGTAGTTCCATTTAGCTCTGCGGTAGAAGCCATAACTCTATAATATGATTTTAGAGAGGGGGTTATTTTAGTAATATATGCAGGTTTCTTTTTTGCTCTGGTTTTAATTTTGGGAGTCACTCTTGGTTTAAACTCTTCTTCTTCGCCAAAATTGGCCCCCAGACTCCTTATTTTCACCTTAGTTTTATTTACTGTAGAAGTTTTTTTAGGGGTCACAATTGGTTGGATGATTTCAGACTTCTGTAATGAATAGGCTGCCCTAGCTCTCAAAGTATAACGGCCCAACCGAGGAGGCGAAGATATTTCCTTAACCTCTAGAAATCCGCCTTCCTTCACCTCCATGCAGTGACCAAAGCGACCGGTGTTGCTTTCCCTGGGCAATAAACCACCATACAGCAAACTAGCAGATACTCTTACCGGTACATGTAACCCCCCCCGGGGTCGAAACAGCACCTACGCCGTTAGTCTGGAGCGCACCCCCCTCTTCTGTCAATGCTGCTGTGCGTCTCCAGCAGCTGTCACCCAAAGGCTCCGAGAACTCACAGACCTCGCCAGACGCCACGGATGTTGTCGCCACCCCCGCGACCCAGAACCAGAAGCAGGCGGTGCCTCGGCATCTCCGATGCTTCACCACCCCCTCCCACCTCCAGCCGCGGAGCTCCGAAGCCTGCGGCGCCTCGAGGTAAAATCCACCGGAATCCGTCCGCATTGCACGGTGGGGGGCCGGAGAGGAAAACAAAAAAGAAAAAAATCAAAAAGGAGTCAATCGGCAAAAGAAACGCAACCCTCTATCATTCTCCAGGTATGAGCCCGAGGTGAGACGCGGCCGCGACCGTTTAGCTAGCGGCCACCATGTTCCTCCAACCTCACTGTTGAATGAGACTGGTTTCT
This sequence comes from Triturus cristatus, assembly GCF_964204655.1. Classification (NCBI taxonomy): domain Eukaryota; kingdom Metazoa; phylum Chordata; class Amphibia; order Caudata; family Salamandridae; genus Triturus; species Triturus cristatus. The sequence goes on from NC_140586.1 coordinate 921,349,374, forward strand.
TAATGGATGTATCTGCTTAGCCTGTGGTTTGCACTAAACAGAAATGCTCCACTGTTTACCCTGCAGTGCACAGAGTTATCCAAAATGAGTCCTCAATGCACTTTGAACTTAACTAAAACATTAGATAATGAAATTGTACAAATAGCTGAGATTCATCCCCTCATGCTAGCACTTTAGAAGGCTGATCCGTTAGTTCTGACACACATTCGGCTTTCTGCGTACAGGTTCTAGTTAAAGCTCCCATTTTTACAAATTTTTACAGATAAATACAAACAGATAAACATCTGTTGTCCGGTCCGTATTTATATTTTAAATATGTACAAATATGGAAAATAGGTCTTCTTTCAGATAAATACTGACAGAAATGTCAAAACAATAAACCCCATGAAACTGGCACTACCATAAACAAATGATTCAAAAGGTAAATCAGATATATAGCCCACCGTAGCCTTTAAAAGCCCCCTCCAGTGTTGAAGCAAGGGAGCGAGCCTTAAATGGCTGGTATAGCTCAGCTACGACGGGCTATAAGGCTAATAAAACATTCCGACATTAGAAGGCAGAATGTTGTAACAAATAAAAGAAAAGCCTCAGTAAGCCTGAGGGGATTTAAATCCCCTCGGGCTCTATGAAGCCTTTATTCACAGCAACAGCTGCGAATGACAAACATTGGAATGTTGATGCTCCGAGCTTCTACCGGCCATTAGAAGCCTGGAGCTGTCCATGGTCTTCAATGGAGTGCCCAACATTCCAATGTTCTAATAGAAATTAAAGACCTCTAGTTAAAGGAGGCTGTCCTGCTGGAAAAACTACAAAATACAATGGACATAAAAGTGAAGGAATTCATGTTAAATGGAAGTGGGCAGTTGACCTAACCGCAAAGATAGTGACACAAGTCGGTAAGATTGTTGCTGTAACTCGAGTAAAAAGTGAGGATCAATGCACATATAATGGTGATCATACAGGCATGAATAAATATTTAACCATTTAAACAAGCCTTGACTGCTAGTGTATTCGATACAGGATTGTCAGGCGCAATAACCTATATCAGGCTCTCACTCATTATTTTGCCAAAGGGTGCACTAAATGGCCGAACACCATAAAAAAATTAAAGACACTGCACACCCGGTGGTTGTTTTAGTGGGGTGCTGGCGCTCTAAGGCAGTACGCAAATATTATAGGGTGAACTTAGGCATAAGTGTAGTGCAAAAAGGTATGGAGAACCACCCCTCTCCCTAGATTGTAGTAAACTACAGACAAAGAACTCATAGGTCCCCTGCACACGCTAGTGATACATAGAATTAAGTTAGTACAGTAATGAGTGTAGGAAAGAAAGAAACACTGTTCATCCACTGCTCTGTGTGGTTATAGGTTCCTTGTTGTGCGTTCCTTGGTAGAGAGTCTTAGCCTAGCCACCACGTGTTTCGTTGCTACCATGAAGTAAACAGCAACTTCTTCAGGGCTAAGAAATTAGAAGATACACAATTGTATCAAAGAGGGTATAAGACAATTAACGCCATTGGCAGACACCCATTGTGACATGTAAAATAAGAGAAAAGCAGCACGGTACACATGATTTCCTAACATATGTGGAAACCCAAGTTGTTATAAACATAATGGGGCCGATTACGATCCTGGAAAAACCCGGTACAAACCGTGGGTCGGAGCTTTTTCTCCGTCCGACTCGTACCGGGTTGTAAAACTTTACAAACATGCAATTACGATTCGTTCGGAAACACCATTCCCGTACGATTCGGAAAAAAGACCAACCGACAGAAAAATACATACAAATGTGATCTGGGACACCGCGGACGTGACGTCCGGACGGAGTTAGGCATGTTTTTACGTACCAGCAATTACGATTCGCACCGACTGCAGTCCGGATGGGAAAATTTTTACGGCACCTAAAAAGTGCCGGAAAAGCTAAGTACGCAGCGATGCGAGCTGATTAGGGGGCCCGGTACGTGCTGTACCCCCCCGCCCCCATATGTACGGAGCGTACCCCTGTACCCCCCAGCCCCCCGTATGTACGGAGCGTACCCCCCAGCCCCCCATATGCACGGAGCGTACCCCCGTACCCCCCAGCCCCCCATATGTACAGAGCATACCCCCGTTCCCCCCAGCCCCCCGTATGTACGGTGCATACCCCCCAGCCCCCCATATGTACGGAGCGTACCCCCATACCCCCCAGTCCCCGTATGTACGGAGCGTACCCCCACCCCCGTATGTACGGTGCGAACCCCCAGCGCTACGCGCTGGGGGTCCGCACCGTACATATGGGGGTGGGGGTACGCTCCGTACATACGGGGGGCTGGGGGTACGGGGGGACGCTCCGTACATACGGGGGGCTGGGGGGTACGCTCCGTACATATGGGGGTGGGGGTACGCTCCGTACATACGGGGGGCTGGGGGTACGGCGCGCCCATCCGCGGGGGGGCTGGGGGTATGGCGCGCCCATCCGCGGGGGGGCTGGGGGTACGGCGCGCCCATCCGCGGGGGGGCTGGGGGTACGGCGCGAACATACGGGGGGCGGGGGGGGGTACGGCGCGTACCGGGCACTTGTTTGGACATCTCCATGGTTGCTATGGGAGTTCGCTCCGGACGGTCTTTTTTCCATACAGTTGTACAATCGGACGGATGGGACGGATCGTAATTGCGCATTGGGACTTCAGTTTTCCCATTTGTACGTAAAAATGTCCGGGGACGTGTCGGAGACTTTTCCCGACCCGAGGACGTGTGGGGGAATTTTCCCAATGCGATTTGTATGGACTTTTTCCCATACGAATCGTAATTGGCAGTTTGTATGGCGCTTTTACCATTTGTACGGAAAAAAGTCCAGATTCAATTCGGTTGGGGAAATTTTTTCCAGGATCCTAATCGGCACCCAAGTCTAACGAGTCAAAGCTTTTTTATATAAAAAGATTCTTTATCAAATGAGGAACAAAACTGTGTTAGGAAAGCACTAGTGAAATTTTGTGACCTATTATTGTGACAGCATTAATGTGGTTGTATGGTAGTTTGACAAACTAAACAGTCATTAATGCCCTTCAGCATGGTAACTTTCATTACTTAAAATGGTGACTTGTGCACGGTGCAAGTGTGAATTTGTGGGCCTATCCTCCCCCTTAATTTCGCCAGTCCAAAGTCCATGCAAGTATTGAAAGAAAAAAGGGATAGAGTTACCTAAATTCATATGATTACGGTCCTATAGGAAAGCAGAGAAAAGGGTTGAATCGGAGAGAGATTAGTACTCTAGAATACAACCATGACATGAAAACACATATGGTGCCGATCACAATCCGGCAAAAAATTCCCCCGTGCGACTCGTATCGGGTCTTTTTACCGTACGAATCGTACAAGTGCCGTACGAACTGGCAATCACGATTCGCATGGTAAAAAGTCCATACGAACCGCACTGGGAATCATTCCCCACACGTCCTCGGGTCGGAAAATGTGTCCGACACGTCCTCGGACGATTTACCTTACAAACGTGAAAAGCCAAGTCCGACCGAGGAATCACGATCCATCCCGTGCGTCCGAGCGTACAACCGTATGGAAAAAACACCGTCCGCACCTAACACCTATAGCAACCATGGAGACATGTGCCCGCATACGCGCCCAACACTCCCCCCAGCCCCCGTACGTCCGACACGTACCCCCCGTGTATGTATACCCCCACCCGTCTAGGTACACCCCAGTACGTTCCAGTCGTACCCCCACCCCAGTACGTGTCGTACCACCGTCAATGTACACCCCCCACCCCTGTACGTGTCGTACCACCGTCAATGTACACCCCCCACCCCTGGACGTGTCGTACCCCCCGTGTACCCACACCCCAGTACGTTCCAGTCGTACCCCCACCCCTGGACGTGTCGTACCACCGTCAATGTACACCCCCCCACCCCAGTACGTGTCGTACCACCGTCAATGTACACCCCCCACCCCTGGACGTGTCGTACCCCCCGTGTACCCACACCCCAGTACGTTCCAGTCGTACCCCCACCCCAGTACGTGTCGTACCACCGTCAATGTACACCCCCCCACCCCAGTACGTGTCGTACCACCGTCAATGTACACCCCCCACCCCTGGACGTGTCGTACCCCCCGTGTACCTACACCCCAGTACGTTCCAGTCGTACCCCCACCCCAGTACGTGTCGTACCACCGTCAATGTACACCCCCCCACCCCAGTACGTGTCGTACCACCGTCAATGTACACCCCCCACCCCTGTACGTGTCGTACCCCCCGTGTACCCACACCCCAGTACGTTCCAGTCGTACCCCCACCCCAGGACGTGTCGTACCACCGTCAATGTACACCCCCCACCCCTGTACATGTCGTACCCCCCGTGTACCCACACCCCAGTACGTTCCAGTCGTACCCCCACCCCTGGACGTTCCTGGCGCACCCCCAACACAACCTCCTAAGTACGGAGCGCACCCCATGCCCCAACATCACAACCGCATGTACGAGTCTTACAAAGCCACACACAAGGACAAAATCGTACAACCAAATGGCCCATGTACACACCGTACACACGCTCAAAACGCACGTACACAACCAGGACAAAATAAAACAACACAAGAATACACCAGTCGAAAGGCACACAGCCACTAAACATGGCCAACAACCACTTAAATAACACAATCACTGACCTGCAACTGCCAAAAACAAACAGAGGCCCAATACACCACCACTCCTTATAACACACCCACCCAAAATTCAAAAACTGCCACACCCACCCATGGACCAATAAAAAGGGCCCACACACACAAACCATGAGCCTTTCCAACAGACTCACTGCTGCCAGACACCACAGAACCAGACTACAAGCTACACCACACCTTACACTTGCACACCTTCAAACGACCACCCTCACAAACACCCTCTCATCACATTCACACACACACACAACCATCCACCCCCCCCCCCAACATCCACACCCCCCCCCACACCCACACCATCCCCACCCACACCCCTCACCATGCCCACTACCAAGAATCCAAAGTTCAGTCACCGAGAGTTGGAGGTCCTTGTTGATCAAATCCTCAGAGTCGAGCCACAGATCTTTGGAACATTGGTCAGAAGCACCAGCCAGGCAGCCAAAACAGCCATGTGGCAGACCATCGTCGATGCTGTGAATGCTGTTGCGGACACCAGGAGGACCAAGCAGGATTGCCAGAACAGGTGGTACGATCTGCGGAGGAGGGTCAGAGCCAAGAGGCAGGAGGAACACGACCAGGCCAACGCCACCGGAGGAGGGCCCTCCCGCAGAGCCGTACAGTACCATCCCTGGGAGGAGAGGGTGATGGCCATACTGCCGGTGGAGGCAGTTGAAGGAGTAGAAGGACTCCGAGACCCGGGTGAGTACACAAACAACGCACCTCACATGGGGGGAACTGCAACCACAACCAAAATTAATAACAGGCACGCAACCACCACAAGCCATCGCATTACTCAACCACACTCCATGAGCAGGCACATGCCACTGCTGCCACCATGCCCCATGCACCCAGCTGGACAATGTCAAGTCACAGGCCACAGAAGACAACAACACATGACACGGTAACCCGGATGGCGGGAGGCTGGGCACCAAGAATCACATAGTGCGACTCCAAAGCAGACAACAATGCCCTCTGCCCATATGGCCTAGGTCACAGCCAGACAAACACTGTGTCCCAACACAGGAATGACTTGCCAGCAAATGGCGGACGCCTTGCATCAACACATGGGGGTGAAGGCACTGTTTTGCACATGCCAGCAGCTAATGAACAGCCAACAGTGTGAAAGAGTGGCAGCACACACCACCACAGCAGCAGCGCACAGACACACAGCAGACAAAATGGGTGCCTGGAGATCAGAAACAAACTCACATCAACAGGCCAAGGGCCACTCAAAGATCTGCTAACAGTGTGTGCCCAGGAAGCTGGGCCAAGGTGACAGAGGGTGACACACGGAGGGAGGGAGAGGGGGACACAGAGGGAGGGAGAGGGGGACAGAGAGGGAGGGAGAGGGGGACTGAGAGGGAGGGAGACGGACAGAGGGAGGAGGCTGACACACGGAGGGAGGGAGAGGGGGACACAGAGGGTGGGAGAGGGGGACAGGGAGGGAGGGAGAGGGGGACTGAGAGGGAGGGAGACGGACAGAGGGAGGAGGCTGACACACGGAGGGAGGGAGAGGGGGACACAGAGGGAGGGAGAGGGGGACAGAGAGGGAGGGAGAGGGGGACTGAGAGGGAGGGAGACGGACAGAGGGAGGAGGCTGACACACGGAGGGAGGGAGAGGGGGACACAGAGGGTGGGAGAGGGGGACAGGGAGGGAGGGAGAGGGGGACTGAGAGGGAGGGAGACGGACAGAGGGAGGAGGCTGACACACGGAGGGAGGGAGAGGGGGACACAGAGGGTGGGAGAGGGGGACAGGGAGGGAGGGAGAGGGGGACTGAGAGGGAGGGAGACGGACAGAGGGAGGAGGCTGACACACGGAGGGAGGGAGAGGGGGACAGAGAGGGAGGGAGAGGGGGACAGAGAGGGAGGGAGAGGGGGACTGAGAGGGAGGGAGACGGACAGAGGGAGGAGGCTGACACACGGAGGGAGGGAGAGGGGGACACAGAGGGTGGGAGAGGGGGACAGAGAGGGAGGGAGAGGGGGACTGAGAGGGAGGGAGACGGACAGAGGGAGGAGGCTGACACACAGAGGGAGGGAGAGGGGGACAGAGAGGGAGGGAGAGGGGGACAGAGAGGGAGGGAGAGGGGGACTGAGAGGGAGGGAGACGGACAGAGGGAGGAGGCTGACACACGGAGGGAGGGAGAGGGGGACACAGAGGGTGGGAGAGGGGGACAGAGAGGGAGGGAGAGGGGGACTGAGAGGGAGGGAGACGGACAGAGGGAGGAGGCTGACACACAGAGGGTGGGAGAGGGGGACAGAGAGGGAGGGAGAGGGGGACTGAGAGGGAGGGAGACGGACAGAGGGAGGAGGCTGACACACAGAGGGAGGGAGAGGGGGACAGAGAGGGAGGGAGAGGGGGACAGAGAGGGAGGGAGAGGGGGACTGAGAGGGAGGGAGACGGACAGAGGGAGGAGGCTGACACACGGAGGGAGGGAGAGGGGGACACAGAGGGTGGGAGAGGGGGACAGAGAGGGAGGGAGAGGGGGACTGAGAGGGAGGGAGACGGACAGAGGGAGGAGGCTGACACACAGAGGGAGGGAGAGGGGGACAGAGAGGGAGGGAGAGGGGGACAGAGAGGGAGGGAGAGGGGGACAGAGAGAGAGGGAGACACAGGAAGATGGACAGAGGGAGGAGGCTGACACACAGAGGGAGGGAGAGGGGGACAGAGAGGGAGGGAGAGGGGGACAGAGAAGGAGGGAGACACAGGGAGAGCAAATCAGTCCTTTGGTGTGTGGGAATGTCTGCTCGTCAGCAGGTGGACTGCGTGCATGTAGACAAGGGTGGCCAGTGCCAGAACCCCCCCTCTTCATCATGGCAAAACGCAGGGCCATGTTACAACCTGTACACGAGCACAAGGACAGCCACCTGCATCATATGAGTGTGTGGATCCACTCCATGTGCACATGTACAGTGCTACAAGGAAGGCGCAAATGCATAGCTCGGCACACATGCACACTCCACTGCTGACTGCAGTCACACTTGACGCAGCAAGTAAGACTGTGCCACACATAGTTAAAGGGGCCAAATTGGTGCCCAAGGGACACACACATGCACAAGTGCACTGTGAGTGGAATGCAAGACAGATCCTAATTCCAAGAGGAAATGTGCCAACTTTGTAACGGATGAAACATGGATGTTGCATGGATCAAAATTAACATTGTCTCTCTCACACACAGGTCAACGTCGTGCTGCACCCCCCAACACTGGGGGGGAACACTCACAGGACCCGGATCTGCAGGAGACCGATCCCACCGGCAGTGACCACTCTCACCACTCTGCGGACGACCCCGACCGACCTGGCCCCTCTGGTGTCCAACCACCTGCAGCACCTGCGTCAGGTACAACCGTGCCAACCACCACCCCCACTCCTGCCACATCCCAGGAGACACCCAGGATCCCTGCCCCAACACCACAATGCAGCCAGGCTCGCCAGGAGGGACACGGTGTCCCGGGCACCCAGGAGGAGGCAGGCGACAACGCCAATGCCAACCCTCAGGGGTCCCGGAGACCCCATGTGCCCACAAGTGCAGGCCAGACGCAAGTGGGCAGGGGTGGTGGGAGTGGAGAACGGCGGAGGCGCGAGCCTGACCAGTTGGCTGGGGATCCGGTATTTTCCCATGTCCGTAACATCCTGGACTCATACCGGCAGGACACCACGGGCATGGCCCAGGTTGTGTCCGTCCTCGAGGGGATCAAGGTCCAGCAGGCCCAGCAACATGCGGAGCTAATAGCCTGTCTACAGCTACACCAACGGAGGATGGAGGACAGACAGGCTCAGCAAGTGACGGCGTCCCAGGGGATTCACGCTGAACTCCGTCGGATGGCCGACACCATGGCCGACCCTCCCTGTGCCAGAAGGCGGAGAACATCACCACCCACAGGGAGGGATCATGAGGAGGAGGAGGAAACATCCGACGGAGCATCCCAGACGTCGTCACGGCCTGCTGCTGAGGTTCCCCGCAGGAAGCCGGGTCGTCCACGGAAAGGACCGTGAGGGTGGCTGCTACATCACCATCTCCCAGGACACCTGGCCTGGCACCTGGCCCACTGGAGCAACAGCATCACAGCATCAAGAGACATTCTCTGCCACATGGCCCTGCTGGTCACTGGCTGACCAATGTTGACAAAGACTGTGGCATGGACTCTGAGGATTTCCAATGGCAAGGACACCAACTCCCCTACTGAACTTTGGATTCCCTAATCCCGGAAAGGCCCTCACTTGCCCCCCCCCCCCCCCAATAATAAATCACACTATTAAGAGTAGATGCCTGCTGGTAGCATTATTACCTAACATGTGTCTTGTACAGTCTAAACATGCCTGAGTCATCTGTTCACTTCAACCATCCACACCCTGGGGCCTGAGTCTGGCACAGGACACATGGGTCACAGTTTTCTAGGCAAGACAGACATGGAGCACCATACACACCCGTGATGGTCAGAACCAGCTGAGGGGGTGGCCGAACAACCGTGCTGACAGACACATTGAGTACAGCAACAGTCATGCGCAGAGGTCAGGGATCCTGGCCCGTGTCCTGGGGGGCACCCAGGTACGTGTAGACAGGTGGCAGAACCATGTCCTGCAAGCTTGAGTCCGGTGGATGCAGAGAATGGGGTCATGGACAACGTTGGATGCATGGGGATGGCACATGTCACAATACCCACACAGTCATGGACATCATGCCCATTACACAGTCTCAGCACACACACACAGCTTGCATCTTGCCACTCGACACATTGACACATAGCCACAATCAGGGAATACCATGCCAGACATGCAGGATGCACTGTGCCAACACACCAGCATTGACTGAGAAGAGGCACCTTGGAGGCATAGGGACACCTTTAATAGTCATGTGTTTGGGATTGCAGAGGCAACTTGAAGTACACATGAACACATCATGTGGAGTAACATGTGGCTCCAACACTGGCACCCCCCTTCTGCAGCACAAATGCGTGATAGCCATGGAACTGGCACACAAGTGTCGGATAACAGCTAAATACCCACAGCTGCTCACGGAGAGACTGCCATACACCATACATCCGCTGATGTGGAAGTCCCACGCCATGTCAAGACAATGTTAACCGTATGTGTCCGAGGGCAGTGTCACACACATTGATGCCTTCATCACAATCCACTATCCCATCACTGATGACTGACAACCAGGCAGCCCATCTATTCAGGTGTACCCAGCTGCATGTCGTGTCCCATGGGGATGCCACATGTCTGCAGAGGACCCAAACCCCGACCGGGGCAGTGTGCACACATCGTGAACAACTGCCACACCCAATACACCCCAGATGCATCCCTTACCCCATGGAGACTTCCAAACGTGTCCGTGCCTGTAACGCTGAGTCAGCCCACGATGCCATGTCCATGAGGAATAGCAGTGCCACAACAATGCAACCAGAAGACGGCCTGCGCAGGTACCTGGGGAAGAGAGACACACAAGAAGTCAGCCACAAAAAGCACAGCCACTTGCATGTGCATTAACTCGACACATGTATGTATGACAACATGCTAGGTCACAATTATGCCTGGGGAAATACTACCATCACTGCCACCATCACTCCAGTGACACACCCACACACACCTCTGACCCACGTGCCATACATGCAGGTGGAGACACACATCACAACGCATGCCACACGGGGACCAATGCGTGCACACTCAGACCCTGGTACTCACCACTAAGCAAAGAAGTCGCGTATGAGCCGAGTCCGGATGTCCTCTTGCGGCTCCACATCCTCCACATCACTAGCCCCATTGCCAAGCCCTTCGTCCTCCACGGGTGGATGGTCCTCGTCATCTTGATCCAGGATGAGGGGCACAGCTCTTTCAACTGCCATGTTGTGCAGCATGCAGCAGACCATGAAGATCTTGCAGACCTTCGCCGGGGCATATGGGAGTGCGCCTCCGGTCTTGTGGAGGCACCTGAATCGGCTCTTCAGCATGCCAAACGTCCTCTCTATCACTCGCCTTGTCCGGCCATGGGCGGTGTTGTAGCGGAGCTGGGCCGGCGTGATGGGGTTGCGGAGAGGTGTCAGCAGCCAAGGCATGTTGGGATAGCCAGCGTCCCCTAAATGGAAAGCACATGGATATCGTTAGAACTGGCGAAGCGGTAGTGCTGCTCGGCCAAACAGAATACAGGACAGACAGACTGTACCCACCAACAACACATGCCCGTTCGTTGTGCAGCTGCATCATCATATCAGGCATCCCGCTACGCCTCATGATGTAGGCATCGTGTGCTGATCCTGGAAAACGAGCACAGACATGCGAAATCACCATGTTGGACAGACACACCACAAGGGCATTGATGGAGTGGTAGTGCTTCCGATTGCGGTACGCCACCTCCCGTGCGTGTGGTGGTACCAAACCTACATGTGTCCCATCTATGGACCCAATGACATGGGGCATCCCTCCCAGGGCATAGAAACCACGCTTGACCTCAGTCATCTGTTCAGGGGTTGGGAACTTGATGAAGTCATCCAGGTGAATCAACATGGCCTCCAAGAAATCATGCAGCACACCGCTGAACATGCTCTGGGACATGCCACCAACATGAGCTATGGTATATTGGAAGGTACCCGTGGCAAGGAAATGTAGGGCAGCCATTACCTTCAGCTGGGGTGTCAGTGCCGTAGGATACCTGTGCTGCGGTTGCAGGTGTGGTGCCAGTCTCGCCGTCAGCTCCAGAATCAACGGTTGGGTGAAGCGGTAGAGCCGGATCGTGTCATTCTCCTGCATGGTGGCCAAGTCTGGAATTCTTCGGGCAACAGGAGGCGCTCTGCAGTAATTTGGAAGTGACAAGGAAGAGTGAGTACACTACGAGAACAACTCATGTCTACTGAGCACATGTAAATCTGGCAATACACACATGCCACATAGGGAGTCAGGCATGTGCTACATGCCCAGGACACGTATGGATGCAAGGTGACACTCCTTCCAAGACCCAGCTACACACGGTGATTGAGAACCTCCCCATGCCACGCCATGAAAATAGCTGTGTTCCAGTGCAAGTGCACTGCCCGACGCAAGACAGGAGTGACATACACCCACACATCAGCAGAAGTGTGATGCTGATTGCAGAGACTGGCAGCGGAACACTTGAGCCACAGGTCACATGACATTACACTAGTCCAGCCCACACACCTTGCCATGAAGGTGCACATGTCATGACTCCCCACACATTCCTTGTGAGTTTGCTGACATGGCCTTGTCACGCTACTCCGTGTCCCTTGCATACATGTGCACCTCACATCCGGTAACACATGTGGCATGGTGTTGGGAACAGTGTGCAATGACAATCTACACACAGCCACATGTTGGTTGCTGCAACGGCTGCAGCTTTTGAGGGTGCTACAACATCAACCCGATGTAAATCCCGGACACATATATGGCATAGTCACATTGTGCACTGTGGGTAGTGATGAGTCATGTGTCATGACCCCTGTACCAGGCATCATGGGACACTTCCGTGTGTTGGTGTCCGTGCCATGCCAGTGACGCTCACCCCAAGTGCGCAGTCCCACATGCACACATGTCAAAGGAGTCAAGGGCATGCCTGGCACACATTGCACCCTCACACAGTACACATGTACACATCTCATCATACATCTGGTGCCTTCTCCACTCAGGAGGCATGTTCCACATCACAGCCTGTGACACCTGTGCCCCACACATGTGGTAATGCACAGACGATGCCTTGGTGTCCATTCCTGGACAAGTATGTCCATCCATGGACAAGTATGTCCGCCCTATTCCGACATGTGTGTCGCCTATCACCACAGTGATGTGTAAAATCCGCCGTACTGCTGCTGAGAGGGCCTGTGCATGTTCCCAAATCACTGTGGGAGTGCTGCCGTATGTGTACCCATCGTGATGGCGAGCGTAGATGCGAGTGTACGGTCCGTACCACTACGGGTACGCATACGCGTGCAGACCCATAGTGATAGAGAGCGTAGATGCGAGTGTACGGCCCTATCACTATGGGTCTGCACGCGTATGCGTACCCGTAGTGTTACGGACCGTACACTCGCATCTACGCTCACTATCACTACGGGTACGCATACGCGTGCAGACCCATAGTGATAGAGAGCGTAGATGCAAGTGTACGGCCCTATCACTATGGGTCTGCACGCGTATGCGTACCCGTAGTGGTACGGACCGTACACTCGCATCTACGCTCACTATCACTATGGGTCTGCACGCGTATGCGTACCCGTAGTGGTACGGACCGTACACTCGCATCTACGCTCACTATCACTATGGGTCTGCACGCGTATGCGTACCCGTAGTGCTACGGACCGTACACTCGCATCTACGCTCACTATCACTATGGGTCTGCACGCGTATGCGTACCCGTAGTGGTACGGACCGTACACTCGCATCTACGCTCACTATCACTATGGGTCTGCACGCGTATGCGTACCCGTAGTGGTACGGACCGTACACTCGCATCTACGCTCACTATCACTATGGGTCTGCACGCGTATGCGTACCCGTAGTGGTACGGACCGTACACTCGCATCTACGCTCACTATCACTATGGGTCTGCACGCGTATGCGTACCCGTAGTGGTACGGACCGTACACTCGCATCTACGCTCACTATCACTATGGGTCTGCACGCGTATGCGTACCCGTAGTGGTACGGACCGTACACTCGCATCTACGCTCACTATCACTATGGGTCTGCACGCGTATGCGTACCCGTAGTGATAGTGAGCGTAGATGCGAGTGTTCGGTCCGTACCACTACGGGTACGCATACGCGTGCAGACCAAAAGTGATGGAGAGCGTAGGCATGCATGTACGGGCCGTTGCCATGCATTTGGGGTGCCCTAGGGCCCCCACACGCACCGTACCTGTGTGTGATGCTCCAAATTACATAGGGGACAAGTATTAAGGCCTACATGCATGCTGGTTGTCATGGAGACCAAGTTCAAAATTCGAAATTGTTCTGGAAGGTGCACAGCAGAAGTCAGTTGGGATTTGTCTACTTTGTTGCAATGTGTTTGTGGGGCTGACATCATGCAGGAGAATGAAACCGATAGAGAACACACAGACTGCTAGGTTTGAAGGGATTGGTGGAAACATAGGATGCAAATGTGAGTGACCAATCTCTCTGTACTCCTGTGCATGAGACTGGGCAGAAGGGCACATATAAGGCAGCCAGGTCCCATGAGGGAGCACTTGCCTGCACATCTTTGCATTCGTCGACCCAGCTGCTGCTACTGATTCCCTGGAACCATGTCAAGGGCTGTGGAGAGGACACAGCCATTCACCCTGGAGGAGAACATGGCTCTGCTGGATGTGATCCTCCCACAGTACTCCATGCTGTATGGGCGACCAGGTTATCAGGTGAGTGCATAGGCCACTGCCACAGACTGTCCCTATGTGGTGACTGTGACTTCTGCCATTGCGTCCAGGTGTAACACACATGCCATGTACTGTCGGGGGGGTCCCAGGGGGGGGTGCCTGATGTCTCCCAGCAGTGCCCTGAGACAGGAGGGGTGGGGGCCTATCACTCACAGCAGTGCCCTGAGCCAGGAGGGGTGTGTGCAGAGTCCTCCCAGCAGTGCCCTGAGACAGGAGGGGTGGGTGCAGAGTCCTCCCAGCAGTGCCCTGAGAAAGGAGGGGTGGGTGCAGAGTCCTCCCAGCATTGCCCTGAGACAGGAGGGGTGGGTGTGGAGTCCTCACAGCAGTGCCCTGAGACAGGTGGGGTGGGTGCCCATCACTCCCAGCAGTGCCCTGAGACAGGAGGGGTGTGTGCAGAGTCCTCCCAGCAGTGCCCTGAGACAGGAGGGGTGGGTGTGTGTCGTACTTTGATATTCGGGAACCGCGTAGGGGACAGGGCCCTACCCCTGTCTATCTTGATATTAGCGAACCGCAAATGGTAAATGCGGCACGTACGAGTGCTTTGCGTGTCGTTCTAGTTACGAACGCACTGTGTACACGTATTCTGCTCAACTACGCGGGTTCCATTTTGGAAGCAGTGGCCATCTTGTCATTGCCCTCACATAGGCTATGATGGAGTTAATACGGGCCTCACAGTACATGAGCTTTCCCTCTGACTTCTCTGTGACCTGGGCAGCTGGCTCTGCTGCCCCGGGTCAAACCGGTCTCACGAGCTCCCCTTCCTCCGTCCACCTGTGATTCGTATCAGGGCTTGGCCCGTCATAAAACCCTTTCATTCTACACAATCCCCCGGCTAATCTCTTCTACACCTGCTTGTTCTTGCTTTATTACTTGTTTCCCAAAACAGGAGATGCTCATGTTTATTGGGGGGTCTATTTACTTCAAACATGGGATCTGAACCTTCCGGTGTAAATCATTGTGGGCTGGCCGAACTGGAATGTGGGATGGTCATCATGACTCTGCCTTTTCTTTGTAATGTACACTTGCATATTGCCGGATCATAAACCAAGGAATGTATGCTTGGGGCCAGAAAAGGCCTATTTAAGATGTAGCCTGTTCCTATGATTTTCAGCAGTCTCCTGAGAACATACACGCTGTTGTACTTCTAGGATATCTGTCATTGGTCTGCAGCCAATAAACGATTCTTTGACTTCACCCAGAAGACTCTGTGTTTCTGTAGGTCCGGAACAGGGTGAAACCCCGAAGTCTTAGGGTGTGTGCCCCTGCACCGCTGGGTCTAAAATACCCAGTACTTCAGTTTGGCGCCCAACTCGGGCCGATTTCAGCGGTACCAGTCCAAGCCAGAGGTTCGTGAGGAGCTTCGTGTGGAAATTCCGGAGGAAGGCCGCCACTTCATCGACCCCTGCATGTCGACGTGGTCCGAAAGTCTTTTCTGCGAGGTTCTCCGCGTCCCGACGGCTACGAAGGTCTGCTGCCCTGATTAATCGACCTGTTTTGGACCCTTGACGAGTTCGAGAGAGCGAAACAATCGAGAGAGTCTTCTGGTGACGTCATCGATCAGCAATATTCAGTTAAGTATAAGTGGAGCGTCTCCCATTTGTTTTGGTATCCCTCGGGATCGTTTGGTTTGGTTTGGTAATTGGTGATTTGGTGTTTGCAAACCCCAAAGCCAGAGGACTCGTGTATTCACGAGAATATCGTAATCGATAATCCTTTGACGTTTGGATCTAGACTAGTGAGCGAAGATGCCTGGTTCTAGACTATTTGGTAAGTTATTCTGTTTGGGTTGTGGAAAAGATTTCCAGCTAGAAGAATCATGTCCGGTTCCTCCGGTTGGAACTCCAACTTATGAGCTCTATGTGAAACATGGCGTAGGCCCCATTGCATATAACGAAGTGTGGATCCACTACACCAGGAAAGACGGTGTTTTAAAATGGCCCCAAAATGGTAGTTTTGATACCGATATTCTAGATAATCTGGAAATTAAATTGTTTAAGAAGAAAGCCCGGCCGGCGATGTTTGACTCTTTCCGCTTATGGCGAAAGGAAGCCAAACAGAAGGAAATTAAGTTAGCGAAAAAGAATAAGAGAGAGAGAGGTATGTCAGTAATGCAAGCAGCTGTACAATTTAAAGACAATGAAGAGGAGCAAATGAATGAACAATTGCACAGGCAGCGTAAGTTAGGGATTGACAAATGTTACCCGGCTTTGCCATATTCTAAGCAGGATGAGTCAGAAGAAAAGGAGAAAGATCCCTTGATGTCACATTTGTTGAGTTCGCCACCCCCGTATGCTCAAACTGCCACGGCGCCTCCCCAGCTTGTAAATATGCCGCCTCCAGCGCATATACTGCAAGCCTTGCCGCAACCGCCAGTTGCTTTGCAACCAGTTCCTGTTCCTGTAGCGCAGTCCTCGCAAGCGCCTCTAGTAGTGCTTCCAACTGCCCCCGCACTTCCTGCGACTTTGCCTAATCCAGTAACTGCCTCCCCTAACACTCTTCCTTCTACCACTCCAGTACCTGTCTCTACATCCTCTTTTCTTCCCTCTGTTTTTCCCCCTGTTCTCGCTTCAGCTTCTCCTTCAGCGCGACAGCGTTTGGCTAATGTGGTTACTACATTAATGTCGCCTCTCTTTGGGTCATCTGGTGCAACTCCTGGTGTACAGCGTAAGCAGTTGCGCAGCCAATTGCCTAACCCCGATGAGAAAAAGGTAATAGATCACATGGCGCGCAGATGGATCGTTTTTCCTTCACTGTATGATGTGGAATCGGTTGTTAACACGTTCCATCAATGGGATGCCCCGAAACAGAGATACGTATTTGAGAAAATGTGCGAAATTCTTTGTGAAGAATTGGAGGATAGTGGTAGAAATCCGAATCCGCAGGAATTGTGTAGAGTGAGGTGCGATTTTGGAACTGGTATAATTGTGGACCGCGAAGTAGATAAAGCAGTTGCGATTGTACTGTCCTTCAGGAATGACGACTGCCAACAGTCATTGTTTGAACATGAGGTCCTTGTGGGGAGTAAGGCAAAAGCGCGACAATACCCTATGCGAGAAGTTCCCCCGGTATGGAAGGAAGCAGTTGCAGCTGTCGGTGCTAACCCCGCTGTGCCAGCGCATTTCCAACGTGTTTGGGTTCACGTTCCATGGAAGCGCTCTGAGGTGTTAGCACTTAAGCAGTCCTTACCTGATCCCCGTAAAAACCCAGCAGGTTATTATAAAGAGTTGTCACAGACGGCAGGGTCATGTGTCATGAATCTGGCCGACATAGACATGTTGTTCGGTAATGTCGTTCCACAACCTCTATGGGGATCAATTCGTAATGTAGATCACAATGCAGAACTAGGGGATACATGGGCTAACATTGTTGCTGCTGATGCTAGACAAACGGGTGGTGCGAAACCAGAACCTTTAGTAGCTGAATTGCCTGGTAGAATCATTACGTATATGAAGACAATAATGCCTGCGATGCGCGTAAATTGGGACAAGTTATCCGCATGCAAGCAAAAGAAAGATGAGACAGTGTCAGACTTCTTTACTAGGTTTGAGGAAACGTTTATTGATCACAGTGGGCAAGATATGAGTACTGAGGGTGGACAACGGTTGTTTGTGGACAAGTTTGTGCAGAATTTACTCCCTGACCTGTGTAAAAAGTTGAAAGATTCAGAGAGTTCTTGGGCCGTTTCCTCTTCAGCGCAAATACTGGCTACTGCACAGTATTATGAAAACAGAGATAAAGACGAGAAAGATAGGACGGAGAAGAAAACGAAGGAACTAAAAACGAAGGTTCTTTTACAGCAGGCCTATCCACCACGTGGCGGTGGTAATAATTATAGACAACCCCAAGGTGTCTATCACCAACCCCAACAATTTCAGACAAACCAGCAAATGAATGGGTATTATCAACCACGTGTCCCTGTAGGTCCCAACCAATGTTCATACTGCAAAGAGGAAGGTCATTTTAAATATAGTTGTCCTAAATTAATGCAACGGAATGGTAATACGTATGGCGCAAGAGGTAGAGGTGGTCAGCAAGCTCCTAGAGGCAGAGGGCGTGGAAGTGTTCCCCAAAATGCGCGTCCTCTTCCGCCCCAAAGCGCAATTAATAGTTTTGATCAGCAAGCCAATGCGACTGGTAATACGGCTCAGTATTACAGTAATGATTATTATGTAGAAGATGGCGATGCAGAAAATAATGGTTACTAGGACAGCCATAGACAGAGAGAGGGAGTTGTTTCAGTGCCAGTGGATCAGAGTGGACCGTATGTTGAGGTGACTACAGCAAATGTAACGGAGCCTTTTCTGCTAGACACTGGTGCTGCGAAGAGTTCAATTATGCATTCCAAACTCCCTGGCGCACCTTTGTCTGGCGATATAAATGTTTCAGTAGGTTTTTCTGGCGCCCCAGTTAGGAACCCGATTTCTAGTCCCATGTCACTTTCTGTTGGCCCTTGTGAGCTGAAAGCGCCCCTGATCCTGACAACGGGTTGTGGTGAGAATTTGCTGGGATTAGATTTGTTGAAAAGATTGCACGCTACACTGTATTGTTCTCCTTCAGGAGTACAACTTACATTAGGCAAGACAGTGGTTTCCCCAATGTATTTGTCTAAAGACACGATGCCACCTGAATTGTCATCCCTTCCGGATGCCCTTTGGGCTACTGGTCCCAATGATGTGGGCCTCTTGGAAATACCACCATATGTGGTGACTCTAAAAGCTAATGTTAGACTGCCACGTATTCCCCAGTACAAGATCTCTAATGAAGGGCAGAAAGCATTGTTGGACATTGTCAGCGACTTGATTAATAAGGGTGTGATTGAAGAGACAAGAGGCAACGTTTGCAATAGCCCGATTTTACCTGTCTTAAAGCGAACTGACCCTTCACAGCCACCTGTTTACAGATTTGTGATTGATCTCAGAGAGGTTAATAAGATTGTTGTGCCTCAGTTTCCGGTTGTCCCCGATATAACTGCCTTGTTAACGATGATTCCAGCCTCTGCTGCATGGTTTTCAGTGATCGATTTAAAGAATGCTTTCTTTAGTATCCCAATTGCAGAAGAAAGCAGAGACATTTTTGGTTTTAGTCTGGGAGGCCGAAGCTTCCGCTTCAAACGCGCTCCCCAGGGCTACTGTGAGAGTCCATCCATATATAGTCAAGCTCTGAAAGCGCAGCTTGATGCACTTGTTTTACCTAGTGGCGCTATTCTGATCCAGTACGTGGACGATTTACTGATCGCCGCGGATACTGAGAAGATCTGTAAAGACGCCACATTGTCACTGTTGCGCCATTTGTCAACTTACCATCACAAAGTGTCTCTCTCTAAGCTGCAATATTGTCGACAAGAAGTGACCTACTTAGGTCATCTCTTATCGAAGGAGGGAAGGAAACTGACCCCAGAGAGAATTCAAGCCATTGCACAGTTGAGTGTGCCGAAGACACAGAGAGAAGTGCGTGCTTTCTTGGGCATTACCTCATACTGTAGGCATTGGATCCCTAGTTTTTCTTTGTTGGCAAAACCTTTGTTAGCCTTAACATGCAAAGACACACCGAATCCTATCCCATGGTCTGAAGAGTGCCAGAAAAGTTTTGTGGAATTGCGTAATGCGTTGTGTTCAGCTCCTGTGTTGGGTACTCCCGACTACAGTAAGCCTTTTACATTGTATGTTCACGAGAAAGATGGATGTGCGTTGTCAGTGTTAACACAGCCTTTTGGCGACAGACCGCGCCCATGCGCATATTTTTCATCCACCTTGGACCCTGTAGCGAGGGCATTGCCAAGCTGTCTGAGAGCGACAGCTGCTGCAGCGATGTCTATCCGACAATCTGCTGGTCTGGTAATGGACAACACACTGATTGTCATGGTTCCACACGCTGTAGACACATTATTGAATAGAACCAAGACACAACACCTGACTAGTGCGCGATTATCAGGGTATGAGCTCACACTGTTAGCGAATCACATACACATAAGAAGATGCAATACACTGAATCCAGCCACATTATTGCCGATTCCAGCAGACTCAGATGAGATTGAGCAACATGACTGTCTGTTCAGGACAGAAGAAGAGACGAAAGGGAGAGTAGATCTCAAAGATACTCCCCTGACTGAGTGTGACGGCACTTTATGGGTAGATGGGTCCTGTTTCAAGCTCCCTAATGGTGACACGACTGCTGCATATGCTATCACGACTTTACACACGGTCGTGGAAACTGCACGAGTGCCACATAATTCGGCCCAAGCAGCAGAATTGATTGCCCTCACGAGAGCATGCGTGTTGTCTGAAGGAATGAGAGTGAACATATACACAGATAGCCAATACGCCTTTGGCGTGGCTCATAATTTTGGGCGATTGTGGAAGGAGCGTGGGTTCCTGACGTCGCATGGAGCTAAAATTCAGAATGGCAAGTTGGTGAATGATCTCCTTGAGTCACTGACTCTACCGTTGCAAGTTGCGATCATGAAATGTAGTGCGCACAAGAAAGTCACCGATGATGTTGGACGAGGGAATGCGTTTGCTGATGAGACCGCGAGAGAAACCGCACAGAATGTGAAGACTAGAATGTATGTTGCAGGCCCCGGAAGATGGGTTAATGATGTGGGAATGTGTGAGAACACAATAGAGAGTGTGAAGTCGCTTCAGGCTGAAGCTACAGAAGAAGAGTTAAGCAAGTGGAGAAAGAGTATGGGTAAGTTGGATGAGAATGGTTGTTGGATTGATCTGACAGAACATAGACGATGGTTGTTGCCTGATGCATATGTGCTTCCAGTGGTTACTATGGCGCATGGAATGGCGCATATCAGTACAAAAGGTATCTGTAAGTTGTTGGCTCCAGTATGGCAGAATGTTGGAATTCCCAAATGTGCAGAGAATGTGGTCAAGAATTGTATGGTATGCTTGAAGTACAACCCTGGTAGGGGAACCCCAACTCCGGCTGGTCACTTTGCACCCCCATCATGTCCATTCGAAGTTTTGCAGCTGGACTTTATTCACATGGAAAGGTGCAACAACCTGAAATATGTATTGGTGGTTGTTTGTGCTTTTTCCAAATGGGTAGAGGCTTATCCTCTGAAAGATAACACTGCCCTATCCACTGCCAAAGCCCTTGTGAAGGAGTTTTTCCCCAGGTTTGGGATGCCGAGAATGGTGTGGTGTGATAACGGGAGTGAGTTTGTGGGTAAAGTGATGAAGAATGTATGTGAAGGCTTAGGCATAAGGCAGAAGTTTCACGCTGCAAATCACCCCCAATCAGCTGGGCTGGTTGAACGCTACAATGGAGCCTTAAAGCTCAAGTTGGCCAAAATTCAGGCGAGCACTGGTCTTAAATGGCCTGATGCCCTGCCTCTAGCACTCTTGTCCACCAGAATGACGATACACTCACGAGTGGGACTTAGTCCCTACGAGGTGGTCTTTGGCCGCCCGGCTAATGTATGGGGTGTGCCAAGGCCCACCAAGTTTAGTGAGATAGAGCACCCAGTGCTGCTCGATTACCTGTATGATTTGACTGTTAAACTGCGTGTTTTGCACCAACAGGTACATGATACTCTTCCCCAAGCCTCTGAACCTCCTGGACACCCCATCAACCCTGGTTCGTGGGTCCTAGTACGGAATTTCCAGCGTAAGGGCAACGACGAGCCTCGCTGGATTGGCCCTCATCTTGTTCTTCTCTCGACAAGATCAGCAGTGCGAGTGAAAGGGAAGAAACACTGGATCCATGGTACACACTGCAAGGTAGTCCCCTTGCCTCTGCCATATGACCAGTGGGTCAACGAGGGTATCGCCGACTCAGAGACAGACATTGTGCCTCGTTTTGTACCATTCAGTGACGCACGCCTAAAAGACACAGCTTCAGTCCAAGAGAGTGACAATATTCTGCAGGAAGCTGTGCCGCCATCGAGTCGACTGGACACCACTGAGCCTGAACTTCTTTTTCAAGACCAAACAACACCTGGCCGTCTCCGCTATAATTTGAGACCTAGACCCATGGACAAATAAAGATTCCCTCATTATTTCCCTTTTGACATTTTTTGCTCTCCCATCTGAAGGACTTTCTTGATTTTTGTTTTTCGAACCACCATCCGGGTTCTGCCGCAGGGTCGCGGTGCCAAGACTTTGGGGTACAGGCCGAAGACGCTAGGTCGACGGTTCTGGTTGGTCTAGGGCGTTTCCCTGGACTGACAGGCGTACTCCTTAGCAGAAGAAACTCATCCACCGCGAGCGGCCCGAGTAGAGGATGGAGTTTTGTAAGATGGAGAGACAGATTGAAGAAATGAGCTTTCAAACCAGGATGTGTAGAATTATAAGAAGTAAATGTTTCGTCTTTTTGTGCCTTTTTACACTGTGTAGTATCATAATGTTTATTGTAGGATCTGTGTTTTTCTCTGCTCCAAAACCCATTGCACCCACTCAACAGCCTATACTTCTTTCTACTGCCTCCTCTCATTCTTTTCACCCTTTGCCTGAGCACGAACAGACCCGACGATCAGAGTTCGTAAATAACTCGTTTATCCAACTCTTGCACCAGCACCAACTGGTAATGAATACGACCAATTGCTGGGTCTGTGGGTTAATGCCACATACCATTAACAAGGGTATTCCCTACCTGGTGCTACCATACAGTTACAATGGATCGTCATGGGCATTCCAAACCATGTTTCTCTATGCTCTAGATACGTACTCCCCTCGCCAACCGCGTTCCATTAGACCCATCACCAATAATAAGGCTTTGATGAAAGGAGTTGCCGATATGAGTAGAGATATTAATGCATACTCATCCATTCCCAAAGAAGAGCTGAGACCTTATATGGGATGGAACGCGACGGGGTATAGTATTAGTCTGGGTGAAAGACAGCGGAAAATCTCATCTCCAATCTGGGTCGTACCCCACATGGGTCGGTTCTGCTTACAGGGTAATGGTCAGAACCCTAGGGCTCAACTGGGAAGAAGTGACTGTACTGAAACGTACACTTTCCCGTCACAGTTTTCCCCTGCGTTTTTGGCTGCTAAGGGCACATATTTCATCTGTCATGACCGAGCATATACATGGTTGCCCCCTGATTTCTCGGGCACATGTTATATTGCGAACTTGCTACCGCCGACATTTACTGCCGCCTCTGATTATCACAAGACCAGAGTTGTGAGAGGTGTGATCAGTAAGGAGGACACTGCCGGTCAGGAAGCAGGAGACTTCTTCTTGGGTTTCCTGCCGTTTTGGGGACCTATGGTCAATAGTAGGAACCTGAGACAGCTGACTCGTGTGGTTGAATCCACCGTCAATGTAACGGCTGGTGCCCTTAGTAATTTGACAGCTGAGCTCCAAGCGGATCGCCTTATGACTTTGCAGAACCGCATGGTCCTAGACGTTATTCTTGCAGACCGCGGTGGGGTATGCAAGGTCATCCAATCCAGTTGCTGCATTTTCATACCAGATAATGCTCCAACAGTGTATCAAGCCATCTCCAAACTCCATAAAATATCTGAAGCCATACACGTGGATAAGGGAGATTGGTCACTGATGGGATGGTTCTGGGAATTGATATCTGCCTGGGGTTGGAAAGTTCTGATGGTCATTGGAATGATCTTAGCCATTCTTTTCATGTTCTGTCTGTGTATACAGTGTGCTCCTGCGATATGTGGCCTCTGTGCTACCTTATGTGTAAGGAAACCTGTATCAAGGGACGAGCTAAGTAATAGGATGATGCTACAGCAACATCTCCATGACTTTGCGAACATTGACCTAGACTCGAATTAAGATGAGTATAGTGATTGCCTATGTAAGGGCAAAAGGAGGGTCTGTCGTACTTTGATATTCGGGAACCGCGTAGGGGACAGGGCCCTACCCCTGTCTATCTTGATATTAGCGAACCGCAAATGGTAAATGCGGCACGTACGAGTGCTTTGCGTGTCGTTCTAGTTACGAACGCACTGTGTACACGTATTCTGCTCAACTACGCGGGTTCCATTTTGGAAGCAGTGGCCATCTTGTCATTGCCCTCACATAGGCTATGATGGAGTTAATACGGGCCTCACAGTACATGAGCTTTCCCTCTGACTTCTCTGTGACCTGGGCAGCTGGCTCTGCTGCCCCGGGTCAAACCGGTCTCACGAGCTCCCCTTCCTCCGTCCACCTGTGATTCGTATCAGGGCTTGGCCCGTCATAAAACCCTTTCATTCTACACAATCCCCCGGCTAATCTCTTCTACACCTGCTTGTTCTTGCTTTATTACTTGTTTCCCAAAACAGGAGATGCTCATGTTTATTGGGGGGTCTATTTACTTCAAACATGGGATCTGAACCTTCCGGTGTAAATCATTGTGGGCTGGCCGAACTGGAATGTGGGATGGTCATCATGACTCTGCCTTTTCTTTGTAATGTACACTTGCATATTGCCGGATCATAAACCAAGGAATGTATGCTTGGGGCCAGAAAAGGCCTATTTAAGATGTAGCCTGTTCCTATGATTTTCAGCAGTCTCCTGAGAACATACACGCTGTTGTACTTCTAGGATATCTGTCATTGGTCTGCAGCCAATAAACGATTCTTTGACTTCACCCAGAAGACTCTGTGTTTCTGTAGGTCCGGAACAGGGTGAAACCCCGAAGTCTTAGGGTGTGTGCCCCTGCACCGCTGGGTCTAAAATACCCAGTACTTCAGTTGGAGTCCTCACAGCAGTGCCCTGAGACAGGTGGGGTGGGTGCCCATCACTCCCAGCAGTGCCCTGAGACAGGAGGGGTGTGTGCAGAGTCCTCCCAGCATTGCCCTGAGACAGGAGGGGTGGGTGCAGAGTCCTCCCAGCAGTGCCCTGAGACAGGAGGGGTGGGTGCAGAGTCCTCCCAGCAGTGCCCTGAGACAGGAGGGGTGGGTGCAGAGTCCTCCCAGCAGTGCCCTGAGACAGGAGGGGTGGGTGCAGAGTCCTCCCAGCAGTGCCCTGTGACAGGAGGGGTGGGTGCAGAGTCCTCCCAGCAGTGCCCTGAGACAGGAGGGGTGGGTGTGGAGTCCTCACAGCAGTGCCCTGAGCCAGGAGGGGTGGGTGTGATGCACAGTGTGAGCCTAGATCATTGATTGTGACATTGCCATCATTCCACCTGTGTACCCACTGTGGCACGTAGTGCTTTTCCCCTCACCAGGGGATGATGTCCCTATGACAAAGGTGCAATGCGTTGGCTGCATGACATGCCTTGTTGTTACCAGCTAATTTGTACCCATATGTCTCTCTGTGACATGTGGCTGGTGTATTGATGTGGTGTCACTTGTTCCTCCTCACAGGTAGGCGCCACTGCCAAGGAGCAGATCTGGCTGACCGCCGTCAGTGCCGTGAGGGGTGTGGATGGTCGGAGGCGGCGCCTGGCCCAGGTGAGGAAACGCTGGCAGGATATCCGGTGCTGGACGCGGAGGATTGCACGGCTCCTGCTGGGGGACTCACCTGAGAGCCACAAGAACCGCGGCCGCCGCCGTCTGAGCCACCTCCACAGGCGTGTGCTGCCGGTGGTCTTTCCAGACCTTGAGAGGCGCTTACAGGCGATGCAGCAGCCGGAAGGGGGTAGGTACATGTGTGTTTGTTGTGTGTCACCGGCATTTGTAAGGGCACAGTAGCATGAATCCACTGGCAGGGTTTAAAGGTGCTGTGCAGATCCTGTTTGCCCCAGTATAGCGCTGTGCCCCTGCCACCCTTCCCCTCCTTGCAATGTGTTCCCTGGTCTGTGTGTAGTCACTCCTTCACAGGGTAATGTAGGCTGGCGCTTTGTCCACGGGAACAATGTCTGTAGCATCATGTGTGGGGGTGGTGTGTAACAGGTTGTGGGACCTTGCCTGTGCACTGTCAAGTTCACTGCATGTGGGTTCCATGTCAGTTGGCACTGATGCTGACTCCAGACATGGGAGTTGGTCTCTCATGTGTCATGCCTTACAGCGCGCATGTCCTATGTAGTGGCCTGTGACATGATGTGCATGACTGTGCGATACACATAGTGCAGGGATGGTGACGTGTGTTGCTGTCATTACCATTCAGTAGCATGTAGTTGCGTGCCCACTACTGTCCCCTGGGGCACCTTTTCCTCAGTGGTGTATGTGTCATCATGAACGTGGCCACTGTCAGTGTCTACAGCGTAAGTTGTGCTCTGTGCTATTGTCCCCTGTCACCATGTATATAGACGTGCTAATTTGTACAGGTGTCCACTGTGCAGCCTGACCTGATTGTCCTTCTTCATACTCACAGTTGCCAGTGCCTGTGTGTCTTGTTATACTCATCTGAGGATGGGCACTGGTACCTCATTATTTGTACAGGCGCACCTTGGCTGTTTGGCGTCCAATCTTGCTTTTTGCCTGCCCCTGTGTGTATCACCCAGACCATGAGATGTTGGTGCCACCTGTGTCTCCACAATTTGCCTCGTGTAGGGTCTTGTTGGGGCGGGCAATGCCTATGTGTTAAATCCTGATTACCACTTGCTGGGTCTGGGCAGTGTGTGATGTGCCTGGACACACACGCAATGTGCAGTGACCGAGTCATGTTGTGCATGTTTTCAGCATTACCTATGCAGCATGTGTCTCAAGTTCATGGATATGGTCCCTGGTCATCGGTATTTTCGCCAACGCTGTGTGGTGCAGATGCAGTGCTGGATTGTCCCCAGGACCTGGGTGCTATGTCAGACTCCTTTTCCTGTGTTTAGCTATTGTCTCATGCTCTCCATGGTATTTCAGTGGCATGGTGGCTCAACCAACTGTGTGTTTCATGCCCTACATCGGTACCCTGTTCAGTAGATGTTAGGGATCTTCCTTTTCAGGCCATGCAATGTTACCTATGTAGATTGGACTCATGTGACAGATGTGTACAGGTGTCTGAATAATTTCTGTCTCTCCACCCTGCCCACAGCATCGTCGGGGGACACAGAGGGAGACATGGACACAGACCAGGCGGAGGGACCGAGCACCAGTGCCAGCCGTGACATCGGGTCTGGCACATCGAGTGGGACAGAGGCGGAGGAGAGTGTGGCCGAGGACCTGTCGACTGGCACATCAGACTACGAAGCTGACAGGTCCGGGGACGATGTCGCCGAGTGGGCGGAGGCTGCACCAGCAGCTGACAGCGGAACAACACCTCGCACCGCCCCCTCAGTTTCCACCAGCCGCCTCCCACTTGCTCGTGTCCCTTCCCAGCGTGCCCGGTCACAGCATGTCTCCTTCCTGCCAGGCACCGCGCCCCCTGCCCCTGTCTCCACTGCTGCCGCCAATGCAGAGTCTGTGGACATCCAGCGGCAACTGCAGGTTGGTCAGGCTGCGATCCTTAATGTCCTCCATGCCCACGGCAAAACCCTCACCAACATCGAGGCTTTCTTGGAGGGCATTCATTCATCGCAGGCTGACCAACGCAACTTGCTGAGGTCCATCGACTCCACACTGACTGCAGCAGTGGGTCTCCTGCAGCGCGACCTCCCCCCACCTACCCCTGCCCCATCCACACTTCCCACTCCCATGCCTGTCACACGTACACCCAGACGTCGGCATGCACCCACATCAACGGACACGGGCACCACACCAGCAGGGAAGGTCCACCGCACTCCTCCTGACACGCACACACAGGGTGAGGTAGGCACACCCACTGGGTCGGGGGGCAAACGTGTGACACGCAGCCATAGTGGGAGTCCGCATTCCACCCAGTCCACTCCCTCCAAATCCCCTCCCCTCAGCTCTCCTGGCCACATCTCCCCCAAGGACTCCTTCATGGCCGCTCTGTCCCTGAGCCCCACAGTTACACCACCACGCAAGCGGTCACGGAGGTCCCCGGTCAGGGTGGTTGAGTCTCCCCCCCTGTCTCCACCCTCCCCCGGTGGCGCTGCGACCCATCCCTCTGACCCCCCCCCCTCCTTGGGGCCTGAGGTCCCTTCGGGTGCAGGGGACTCCCTGGAGGACCTTGCAAAGGTGTGTAGTGCCATCCTGGCCTCCGCCTTTGGCACTGACCCACCCCCTGTGGTGGACTCCTCCATCCCTGCACCCACAACGCCGCCCCTTTGCCCTGATGTCCCTGCGGTGCCTGTTGCTCCCCCCCCCCTGATGCCCTCACCAGTGTGGAAGACGATGCCATTTGACTGTGCAGGCAAGGTAGGGGACACGCATCCCACTGTGTCCCCCATCCAGCTGAGAATCATTGACTGCCCTATGGGCTTTGTGAAGATTGAACTGCCTGCGATCCACGGACATTGTGCTCCTGCTGAATAAAGCTTAATTTTGTTTTCATTATCACACTACTGCTATGCTGGTATTGGTGTTGGTGGGGCTGCTACATGGTTTTGGGTGGTGTGTAAGGGTTTGGGTGTGCGGGATATGTAGTAGTGTACTGCTCATTGGTGGGACCCTGTGATCTGTGTGCCATCACAAGGTGTTGGCTAACTTTCTTTGTTCATGTAGGCAGTTACTGCATGGTGCACTTGTCCAAGGGTGTATTCCTTCCTCTGTGTACCCAGCTTTCTTCCCTGCAGGGTGTTCCCAATGTTTAGCGCAGAGCTGTGTCTACATGAGCTGTGTGTGTGACGGAGCCCTTCTACTTTGGCCATGCATGCAGGGCCATGTCTCCACCTGCGACAATCGTGGCATCCTTGGTGATCACTGTACTTGTGTGTGGAGTCTGTTGACATGAGTTCATGGGGACATGTTCCCTTGTAGCCAGTATGCATGTGGATAATTCTGGCCTCACACACATGTGTTACACCCCTCCAGTCTCAGGGCACTGCTGGGAGTGATGGGCACCCACCCCTCCTGTCTCAGGGCACTGCTGGGAGGACTCCACACCCACCCCTCCTGTCTCAGGGCACTGCTGGGAGGACTCTGCACACACCCCTCCTGTCTCTGGGCACTGCTGGGAGTGATGGGCACCCACCCCTCCTGTCTCAGGGCACTGCTGGGAGGACTCCACACCCACCCCTCCTGTCTCAGGGCACTGCTGGGAGGACTCTGCACACACCCCTCCTGTCTCTGGGCACTGCTGGGAGTGATGGGCACCCACCCCTCCTGTCTCAGGGCACTGCTGGGAGGACTCCACACCCACCCCTCCTGTCTCAGGGCACTGCTGGGAGGACTCTGCACACACCCCTCCTGTCTCTGGGCACTGCTGGGAGGACTCTGCACCCACCCCTCCTGTGTCAGGGCACTGCTGGGAGGACTCCACACCCACCCCTCCTGTCTCAGGGCACTGCTGGGAGGACTCTGCACACACCCCTCCTGTCTCTGGGCACTGCTGGGAGTGATAGGCACCCACCCCTCCTGTCTCAGGGCACTGCTGGGAGGACTCTGCACCCACCCCTCCTGTGTCTGGGCACTGCTGGGAGGACTCTGCACCCACCCCTCCTGTGTCTGGGCACTGCTGGGAGGACTCCACACCCACCCCTCCTGTGTCTGGGCACTGCTGGGAGGACTCTGCACCCACCCCTCCTGTCTCAGGGCACTGCTGGGAGGACTCCACACCCACCCCTCCTGTGTCAGGGCACTGCTGGGAGGACTCCACACCCACCCCTCCTGTCTCTGGGCACTGCTGGGAGTGATAGGCACCCACCCCTCCTGTCTCAGGGCACTGCTGGGAGGACTCTGCACCCACCCCTCCTGTCTTAGGGCACTGCTGGGAGGACTCCACACCCACCACTCCTGTCTCAGGGCACTGCTGGGTGGACTCTGCACACACACCTCCGATTTCTGGATATGTGCGCTTGGCACATACACGGTGGGGGTACGCACACTGCATTCGAGGTGAGGGTACGAGTCTACTGACACTGGTGTGGTGGGGGTACGCTCCGTACGTCCGCGGGTGTGGGTACGGGTCGTACTTACACTGTTGGGCAGGGGGGTACGCTCCATGCATACGCGGGTGGGGGTACGGGTCGTACTTACACTGTTGGGCTGGGGGGTACGCTCCTTGCATTCGCGGGTGGGGGTACGGGTCGTACTTACACTGTTGGGCTGGGGGGTACGCTCCTTGCATTCGTGGGTGGGGGTTCGAGTCGTACTTACACTGTTGGCATGGGGGGTACGCTCCGTACGTCCGCGGGTGGGGGTACGGGTCGTTCTTACACTGTTGGCATGGGGGGTACGCTCCATGCATACGCGGGTGGGGGTACGGGTCGTACTTACACTGTTGGGCAGGGGGGTACGCTCCTTGCATTCGCGGGTGGGGGTACGGGTCGTACTTACACTGTTGGGCTGGGGGGTACGCTCCTTGCATTCGTGGGTGGGGGTTCGAGTCGTACTTACACTGTTGGCATGGGGGGTACGCTCCGTACGTCCGCGGGTGGGGGTACGGGTCGTACTTACACTGTTGGGCTGGGGGTACGCTCCGTACGTCCACGGGTGGGGGTACGGGTCGTTCTTACACTGTTGGCATGGGGGGTACGCTCCTTGCATTCGCGGGTGGGGGTACGGGTCGTACTTACACTGTTGGGCAGGGGGGTACGCTCCTTGCATTCGCGGGTGGGGGTACGGGTCGTACTTACACTGTTGGGCTGGGGGGTACGCTCCTTGCATTCGTGGGTGGGGGTTCGAGTCGTACTTACACTGTTGGCATGGGGGGTACGCTCCGTACGTCCGCGGGTGGGGGTACGGGTCGTTCTTACACTGTTGGCATGGGGGTTACGCTCCATGCATACGCGGGTGGGGGTACGGGTCGTACTTACACTGTTGGGCAGGGGGGTATGCTCCTTGCATTCGCGGGTGGGGGTACGGGTCGTACTTACACTGTTGGGCTGGGGGGTACGCTCCTTGCATTCGTGGGTGGGGGTTCGAGTCGTACTTACACTGTTGGCATGGGGGGTACGCTCCGTACGTCCGCGGGTGGGGGTACGGGTCGTACTTACACTGTTGGGCTGGGGGGTACGCTCCTTGCATTCGTGGGTGGGGGTTCGAGTCGTACTTACACTGTTGGCATGGGGGTACGCTCCATGCATACGCGGGTGGGGGTACGGGTCGTACTTTCACTGTTGGGGTGGGGGGTACGCTCCTTGCATACGGGGTGGGGGTAGGGTCCGTACATATCCGTCCCCACGCTATGTGATGTTTGTGCGGCCCGTACCCAGGCCTTTGCCACGTGGGTGCGATCCGTCCCGCCATTGTTGGGGTGACGTGTGTGGGCGTGGTCCGACTCGTACCCACGCTCTTCAGGCGTGGGTACGGGACGTACCTGTCTGGTTGTGTTGCCGGTTCGCGTGGTGACGGACTTCCGTTGTGGCGGTCGCTGGCTTATCAGGACACGCCCCCACCCCCTCGTGGTGACCAGGGCATGGGAGTCAGGTATGTCCAGGCCATGTGTAGTGTGTCACTCATGTGGTTGTTTTGTGGCCTGCCCTGGTGGTGCCACCCCCACCCCACCCCACTTTCCCCCCTCCCTTAGTTATTCTGACCTTCTGCGGCGTCTGCGTCGTAACCTGTAGAGGAGGTGGACTGCTATGAGGGCAGGGATGACTCGTAGGTTCGGGTCCATGTCTGTCCGTCACGTACTGGTCCTCCTTGTTCGCGGCGTCGTCTGTCCGTCGCGTACTGGTGGTCCTTGTTCGCGTCGTCCTGATTTCCCGGCAGTTTTTGGCTGCCGCAAAATATTCACCGTGCGGGGTGACGTCGGTGCGAATCGTGATTCCTGGGTCGTGAATGGCTGGCTGCGTGCGTCCCGACGTCAGGTCGGCGCTTTCCCGGATCGCATTGGTAGGTGTTTTTTGTTCGGTCGGGCTTTTTTACGAATCGTACGGTAATGGTGTACCCGTGCGAATCGTAATTCCTTGTTTGTAAAATTTGACGACCGGGTACGCGTCGGGCGGAGATTATGCTCCGTCCGACGGTTCGTACCCGGTTTTTGCCGGATCGTGATCGGCACCATAATGCGTGGATGGATAGTAATAAAACCAACCTTATTGTCGATTTTACTTCCGTCCCGAAGGTAAATAGTAGTAGATAGTCTCAAGGGTAACAGAGACCAAAATTCCTTTTAATAAAGTTTCCTCATGAAGCAGATTCTACAGGGATAAGGCGCACAGTAATAATAAAAGGTCGGCATTATGGCAGTGAAACTAGGGCTCACAAAACGTTATAACATAGTAATGTTAATTGCACATACCTATATTCTGTGATGCAGACAAGTATTCAGAATATACAGCTACTAATTATTGTGAGACTCTATTTCTAGGGTTATGGCTGTGAGCCAGCTTTGATTGTGTTGCCTCTGGTTATCCGATCCTAGAGTGGAATTGAGAACAAATAGGTTGAGTTACTGAGGGGAAACTCCTGGATCACTGACATAATATCGATTACCAACATATCCCCATACACAAATATCGGCACATAAATATCGATGTCAAAAATATCGACATCCTATCTTTATAATGTAAAGTACAAAAATTTCGAAAAAATAATATAGATGTAAAAAGATATCGATGTGCAAAATAGGTTTTTTTATATGTAAAAAATAATGTTGAATAAAATAAATAATAAAATTAACTTTACAAAAATCGTTTTGATGTAATGTACATTTTAACAAATATATACTAAATGAAGGTAATTTAAAAAATGTAAACATACATATATAAAATGTAATATATAAATGTATATTTACTTTAATACAATTAATAAACAAATCATTTTCACTTATTTTAAAATGTTATAAACATATAAAAAATTACAAATACATATATATATATATATATATATATATATATATATATATATATATATATATATATACATGCACATACACCTATAACATAAAATCTAATAAAAATATATTATTAATTAAAACATTAAAATATTTAATAATTTTTAAACTTACATTTTGCACTCCATTGAGTGCAACAGTAGGGAAAGTGTTGGAAATCGTAGAGGTAAAAATTACTATTCCCACCCCAGTGAGTGCAACAGTAGGGAAAGTGCTGGATAGTGGAGGGGAACAAATTACTATTCCCACTCCAGTGAATGCAACAGTAGAGAAAGTTCTGGATAGCGGATCGGTAAAAATTACTATTCCCACTCTAATGTGTGCAACAATAGGGAAAGTGTTGGATAGCGGAAGGGTGAAAATTACTATTCCCGCTTCAATTACTGCAACAGTAGGGAAAGTGTTGGATAGCGGAGGGGTAAAAATTTATATTCCCACTCCAGCGAGTGAGTGCAACAGTAGGGAAAGTGTTGGATAGCAGAGGGGAAAGTGTTGGAGAGGTAAACATTAATATTCCCACTAAAGTCAATTCAAAATTAAAAACAAACAAAATATGAACTACAATGCAAAACAATTTAAAAACAAAAAAAAGAAAACATATATAAAAATAATGAAAATTACAAAAGATAGAAACATAATATAATGTTAAAAAAATCTAAAGATGACCTACAAACATTAATTAATAAACATTTAAAAAATAATTTACAAACAAATAACTATATTTAATAGAAATTAATTATAATAAAAAACATTGATTGTTACATAACATTTATATTTTTTATTTCCTACCCTTACCCACCACACAATTCACAACACACATCTACATTTCTAACAAAGTGTACCTCCATAATTAACATAATTAATGATCAAATAAACAAATATTATTAATTAAAAAACAAATTAAAACAGAATTAATTTACTCACCAAACATTACCCCTATAAAACAAAAATCCACACACAAAATAAAAGTAAGCAATTACCATGAATATTTATCAATTAATGAATGAATAATAATGAGCAACTAATTATTAATTAATAAAAGCTAAAATACTTTCCACCCTCTACCCCAATAAACACAGCAACACACACCTAAAAATCATTATACAATTTCCATAACTAATTTTACATTATTACATTATTATCAATTAACACCAACCTATTAATCAATTGAAAAGAATTTACTTTCCATCCTTTACCACTATAAACCCCTCAACTCACATCTCAAATTAATTACACAATTGGCATATTTAATTTGTAATTAATGAATTACCATTATTTAACAATTAATCATTAATTAATTTTTTAAAAATACTTCCCTCCCAACACCCATTCCTAAAAAATTACACAATTAACATAATCAATTACCAATTACTTAATTAATATTAATTAACAAACAATTGATAAATACGTATTAATAAATACATTCCCACAATTAACACTATAAATTATAAGATAAGTTAATAATAATAATAATTAAAAATTATTATTACATTCATTAAAATTAAATTACTTCCCACCCTATTCCCCTATAACCCCACAATCCGCTCCTACAAAAATGACACAATTAACATAATTACCAATTAATTATTGATAATTAATGACCAATTAATAATTAATTAATGATAAATTAATTCCCACGATTAACACTATAAAATCTAAATTAAATAAAAACTAATAAATAAAAATGATTAAGTTATTATAATTAAATTACTTCCCAACCTATTCCCCTATAAACCCACAACCCGCTATAGAACTAAAAAACGGAAAATGTAATTAACATAAAATTAATCACTACTAAAAATTTAACACATATATTAAAAAAACAAAAGCAATATGTATACAAAAAAGTTGATCACTTACTTTTAAAATACATACTAAAATACATAATACTCATTTAAAAATAGATATTTTAAACAACTATATTTTTGCAAACGATATTACTAACTTCCATATGATCAAAAACAATATTTCTTACCTTAAAGTCGATATTCTTGACCACGATATTCTTGCTGTCGCTATTTCTGTATCACAATATTTCCAACTCGATATTTGTGTATGCCGATATTTATAACTCGATATTCTGTATGTGCACCCAAAACTCCTATGTAGGGAGTACTCCATAGCAATGAGCGGCTTGAATCACCAAACTTAAAAGGAGGTTGTAGCCATGAGTGTTCAGGCCCTCAAAGGAACCTCTTACCAGTGAAGCAGCTGGTGAAGTCTCCTGCGTGTGAGGGTCGGTGTTCACCAGCTGAATGATCTCCTCTACTTAAGTAGGAAAAGTAGGCAAAATAGAGAGAGGCCAAATGATGAAATTGGTGCTCTTTAATTGGAGGCTGTAATGAAGGTGGTGCGTCAGTCATCTTGGACTGCCCACCTGGCCTCTGTTTGTCCAAGCAGACCTAGTCACGATTGCCCACTAACTAAAGTATTCGTAGTCTTTAGTGGCGGGTGATTATTACGTTTTGTGCATTCTATTAAGGCACCTACGGTAGCCTATCGCATCTCTCAGTAGAGAAAGCTATTTTACATCTGTGCTTGTCAAGGTGCTATTACTCGATCGGGTGGTGGCCATATTGAGCGTGTGCTTCATTGTCACTCTGAGTAGAGTGAACAGTTTTAGAGGCTGGTTCCCTGAGTGAATATAAGGAATAGATAAACATCAACTTGATCACTTTGGACTGTATGGTCTATTAATGAACCAATTTGTTCCAAGATGCTGTGAAGGATAATTATTACGTAAAAGCCAGTCGTCCATAATATAAGTATAACTATATGGGGAGAGAACAAAAACTAGGAGAATCAAATCCTAAAGTAGTGGCAACATTAAGAGACAGTCACACTCGACTTTTAGCCATGTTCAAGCAAGATTATGCATTGTGTTCCAAACTAAAGGAGACTCCAGCAAACTATGGTGCGACAGGCACACAGTATAGTAGTATGGAAAAGGAGCGAGTAGCACAACACATACCCATTAGTTAATCATGAGTAGGGACAGGACCTACAGACACAGTCCTATCCCAATGGTGGGTACATAATTGAGTTCTGAGA
Organism: Triturus cristatus; assembly: GCF_964204655.1. NCBI lineage: Eukaryota > Metazoa > Chordata > Amphibia > Caudata > Salamandridae > Triturus > Triturus cristatus. The sequence goes on from NC_140586.1 coordinate 921,385,142, forward strand.
GGGCACACCTCATTTACTAGGTTCAAGCATAGAATCCTTATCAATGTATGGATTAAGTGTTGTGAGAGGAGAACGTTAAGAAAAGAGAATCATATGTCCTGAATACACGCAGCTTGCAACTCTGATGAGAGAAGATACACATCAGTCACCCAGGAAATACTGCAATTCATGATCGGTATTGAGACCAAGTTACACGCATTTGAGGCACATGATCCAAGTGGCCTCCCTCCTCCTGAGCATCAGCTCTCTATTGTCTCCCCTAGCATCTCTAGGTACGGTATCAAACCCGTAGAAGGAGAAGGATCTGTGGCTGTCCTGTGCGAGACATTTACTAATGTGTGTTGGTACTGGATATCTGGCGTCAGCCTGTTTCACTGCCCTCATGTGCTCCCCAATGCAATCCTTCAATGCCCTGATAGTGCTGCCAATGTATCCGCGTTTGCATTTGGACTCAATCTCATAGATAACAAACTTGGTGTAACAGCTGATGTGTGTGCCTATTTTATAGGTATGGCCATTTGGGTCAGTGAAATCCCTCTTCCTGTCCGTGGCCCATCTGCAGACGGTGCATTGTCCACATTTGGAGAAACCCAACATATGTGGTGTGAGCCATTGTGCATTCGTCCTGAATCTGGGGTAACTGGGACTCAACAGATTTTGGAGCCTTTTGCCCCTACGGTATATCACTTCTGGCCTGGAAGCGATGCACGGCTCCAGAGTTTTGTCAGCACAGATTAGGTGCCAATGTCTCTTCAAGATGCGAGTTAGTATGGTGTTCAGCTGATTATAGTCTGTGATCATTCGTATGGTGTTCATGTCCCATCTCTTAGTTTTGTTATGCAAAGTATAATGCCTGTCAATCTTGGGGACTCGTTTAGTGGCATTGCTAATAGTCCTCTGTTGTAGTCAGGGTCTGTACTGAAATTGCGCCTGGCACGTATGATTTTGCCATAAGGTATGGCATCTATCTGGTGTCGTGGTTGTGCACTCCTGGCATGCAATATGCTATTGCAATGGGGCATGGTCTGGCCACATAGGAAAATGGGCCGCCTTACTGTGAGGCTCTGCTCTGGGTCGGCACTCAAATGGATTGTACATCTATTTGCAGGTGTCTAAGGATGTTATTTTGGCATTTCTGAGTTATCGGAACATTGAAGCTGTCAGCTGTGAAAATTCCATCCTGCTAGACCATCTCTAACTGGCTTTTCTGAGGAGTGGATAGATTGTGGCTTGCCGAGCCTAGCAGAATCCTAGGATCCCCGGTGCTTGCGTAACCTGAACTCCCGATGACCTCACTGCTAATTGGGCTGAGACTCCAAAGACACCGGCTGGAGGAAACATTCCCGGTCAAAAACATTTTTTCTTTATGAGGTAAACCGGGCCTTTTTATAATCATCTATAACTGAAGTGTTGTATTCTGAGGAAAAAACCACGTCACAATTCCCTTTTATTGTGCAAGACTGCTAATACAACAATTTTAAGCAATACTGCTCCTCTCATTTTATTAAGTTGGCTTTTTAAGCATTTTTCCACAGTTCCTTTTCATGCAAGAAACATTGTTTCAATACACTTCTGCCAGGCCCAGCAGTAATTTATGTTCTCTGGGTTAAGGTTAAGCTTTTTTCAACTGCTTCAGTGAAATAAGAAACATTGCTTCAACAGGCTGCCCGGCCCAGTAATAATTTATGTTCCCTGGAGCATGTGTGACTTGTATTCCTACTGACTCCTCTGCTAAATGGACTAAGAATGGAACAATGTGAACCTGGATATAAGAAAAAATCTTTATTTATGAAAAAAGGCAGCTTCGTTTTTGCTAAAAGTAATCGGTGTACAGACATGTGTTAAAAAAGGAAGTGAGTTGTTAGCACATTATATTCACTGCTTACCTGCTAATTGGGCTACAAGTGTTGCAGGCGTCAGTCCGGATGTAATATTCCCGGTCTCATATTTTATATATGATGAATGACGACTCCACTTGAGGCTTAACATAATCAAAGTGCAGAACTGCGCAATCTGCATTTTTTCTCTCACATGAGGATTGTTACTGAAAGAAAGTGAGCGGAATCATTGTTGCAGTGATTTTTCCAGCATTCCCTGAAAGGTTTAATGCTGTCTGCATGTACACCAATATGCATCAATGCTATTCATATAGCGCAAACTCCTCATTTCTTTTTCTCCTCACAACTTAAGTCTTTACAATATTCCATTTAGACATATGTCTATCAGCTTAAGAGCTAATTTTTGTTGGTCATGCTTTTCATGCTCTACCACAATATTAAAATTATATCATCAATTTTTATACGCAACCTATTTCTCTCATGATAATTTTCATTAAAATAAGGAGTGTTTTCAGCTGCAGGCTTACTGGTTGCTTACTCTACTAATCTACATAAAATTGCTGCGATATTTTCCTCAATGCTTTTTGACTACAATAGCACTTGATTATATCTTGCTTTGTGGACTCTGGCTCATATGTCATTTAAGTGCTAATTCATTTAATATGCTCTATAAAATCTTGAAACTGATCACTCCTGCGCTAGCGCTCCAGGTGACAGCACCGTTTGTGTATTGCTGCATGCGTTTTTAAAAATCGTTCTTGTGCTTTTAAAATACTGCTGTTGCTGATAATAATTGAACTGTGCACTGACTCCCCGGTCCACCGCAGCGATTTAGGCTGTTTGTTGTGGAGGGAGAACAGAGCGATCATACTTCCTGGTGGTGCCAATACTCGGCGGCCATCTTACTGGGTTGACGCTCCAGTCTTCCTCGAGCCCTGACTACTTAGGCTCCCAGCGCTGACGCGCAGAGTAAAATCTTGAAACTGATCACTCCTGCGCTAGCGCTCCAGGTGACAGCACCGTTTGTGTATTGCTGCATGCGTTTTTAAAAATCGTTCTTGTGCTTTTAAAATACTGCTGTTGCTGATAATAATTGAACTGTGCACTGACTCCCCGGTCCACCGCAGCGATTTAGGCTGTTTGTTGTGGAGGGAGAACAGAGCGCTCATACTTCCTGGTGGTGCCAATACTCGGTGGCCATCTTACTGGGTTGACGCTCTAGTCTTCCTCGAGCCCTGACTACTTAGGCTCCTAGCGCTGACGCGCAGAGTAAAATCTTGAAACTGATCACTCCTGCACTAGCGCTCCAGGTGACAGCACCGTTTGTGTATTGCTGCATGCGTTTTTAAAAATCGTTCTTGTGCTTTTAAAATACTGCTGTTGCTGATAATAATTGAACTGTGCACTGACTCCCCGGTCCACCGCAGCGATTTAGGCTGTTTGTTGTGGAGGGAGAACAGAGCGCTCATACTTCCTGGTGGTGCCAATACTCGGCGGCCATCTTACTGGGTTGACGCTCCAGCCTTCCTCGAGCCCAATCTATACAAAAAAAACACTTATTTCACCGCGCAGCGGCACGCGCAGCGGTAGCGCCGTAGACGCGCCGAAGAGGTGCCAAAGAGAAGCCAGTCTGCGCCAGTCCGCGTCCAGACGCTTCCAGCTCCCGGTCCCAGCCGGCACTATGGTAGGAAACCTCCTCTCATACAGCACTTCCTCCCTGCACGCACTACAACCTACCACCAACCCACCATGCTTACATTCGGTCCTCCCTATAAATACGAAGGCCCGTTGTAAAACATGTGATTGGGGTATGTCCACCCCAAAGACAGGGAAACATCCCTCCATGCACAAGTGGAGGATGTTCCTCCTCCATTGCCGATCTTTGCCGAAGCACTACACTGAACTGGCCATGCTGATAGAGGAGCTCAATCCTGAAGCCCTCTTTCTAACAGAGACATGGCTCCAGCTAGAAACCGATCCTGCAACAGTATGGGCCACCCCCCAAGGCTACACTCTTAAGCGACTGGACCGCAAGACAGGCAGAGGCGGAGGGTTGGCCATCATTTTTAGAGACAACTATAGATGCCGCGTCACTCCCTCCACTACGCCAGCCTGTGAGAACCTACACTTTATTCTCGAATTTTCCCCCACCACCACCTTCTCTGGCATTTTAGTTTATCGACCACCTGGTACCCTTAGCGACTTCGTCACTAATATGACGGACATAGTTGCCAACCTAGTGCTCACTTCGGCAAATTTCACCCTGCTGGGCGACCTGAATCTGCATCTAGACGATCCGCTTGATTCAGCAGCCAACAGTTTTCGATCGAACCTCCAGGCCATCGACCTGCTCCAGAAAGGTTTTCAATCGACGCACACCAAGGGGCATCTCCTAGATCACATCTATAGTAATCTAGATAGCATAACTGTCGAGGTACCCATACCACTGCCCTGGACCGATCACTTCTTAGTACCCTTTACATGGTCTACATGCACCCCCCCCCCACTCTACAAAATCACAATAAACACTGGGGAAGAAAATGGGTCTCGCTCCCGCTCCCCAAGTGGAAACTGGCTATCACCGAACACCCACCCCCGAAAGTGAATAACCCCAACACAGCCACTGTCAATTTTGACAACTGGATTTCTAGTACCCTTGACCAAGTCCTCCCGAAGGAATCCCTGCACTCGATAAAGAGATCCAAAGTCGCCCCCTGGTACTCCCCCGCCCTTAGAACTATGAAACAATCCTGCCGCAAACTAGAGAGAGCCTGGAGACAAGAACACTCACAACCGAAGAAAGCTGAGTACAGAGCCGCAATAAAGCTCTACAAAAATGAAATAAAATCTGTACAAGCGCAATTCTACGAATCCAAAAGTAACCTAGCTGTAAATTCCCCTAAAGAAATTTTTAAAATAGCGAAAACTCTAATTTCCCCTCCCCTTGAGCGTCTGTCATCTGACGGCGCGCAAACCCGTTGTAACAACCTAGCCACTTTTTTCTCCCAGAAGATCCAGGCCATTTATTCCTCATTCACCACTGGTAGTGGTGACACGGAGTCTACCACCACAACAGATTCTGACCTCCCTGTCCCCTGCTCGCTGGACAAATTCCCTCTCCTAGATTCCATCACATTAGACAGAATGATCCCTAAAGTCACCTCGGGATCTCCCAATGACCCAGCACCTCCGCAGACTCTTACAAAGGTCATTGATGCCATTCGCCCAGTCATCCTGGATGTCCTTAATGCCTCCATCACCTCTAACTCCGTCCCAGCTCCATGGAAATGTGCGATGGTTAAAGCCCTCCTAAAAAAGCCCACCTTAGACCAGAAAAACTTGGCCAACTTTCGCCCTATTTCCCTACTTCCCTGGATGAGCAAACTGCTTGAGAGGCACATCAATAACATCTTAGTAGATTATTTAGAAAGTAATAATCTGCTATGTGCCTCCCAGACGGGGTTCCGCCCTCAGCACGGAACCGAAACTGCCCTCTTAGCAGTGACGGAAGAAACTAGAGCTGTGCTGGACCGGGAAGGAAAAGCGGCCATCATACTACTCGACCTCAGTGCCGCGTTCGACACGGTTAACCATGCCACACTATTACATCGTCTGAAAGGCATGGGCGTGTCGGGCGCGGCCCTGGAATGGCTGACCTCCTTCCTGGATGAGCGATTCTTCCAGGTGTTCGAGGGCGAGGTAGTCTCCCCCAAGCAACCACTTAGCTGTGGGGTTCCCCAGGGCTCCTCCCTAAGCCCCACACTTTTTAATGCCTACATGCGACCTCTAGCAGAGATAGTCCAGCCCTTCGGTGTGCGTATTGTCACCTACGTGGACGACACCCAACTGGTGGTCTCCCTGGACCACACTGAGGGGTCGTCCAACACCTTGGGCCCCTGTCTAGAGGCTGTCGCTAAGTGGATGCAATCCTCCTGTCTCAAACTCAATGGGGAGAAGACGGTGATTATGCCACTGGGCAACTCTCCACCGACCACTCTGGCCTCCATCTGGCCCACATGTCTCGGTGCTCCTCCCCCCTCCCAAACCTCAGATAAAGAGCCTTGGAATTTGGCTCGATAAAGCGCTAGACTTTTCAGTCCAGGCCACCAAAACGGCCTCCGCGTGTGTCGGGCTAATGAAAATGCTCCGCAAAGTGCTCCCTCTGCTTCCTTTCCAGGCAAGGAGAATCATGGTTCAGGCCCTGATACTCTCCCGCCTGGATTATGGAAATGCTTTATACCTAGGAGCCCAGCTAGCAGTGACCAACAGGCTCCAAGTCACACAAAACTGTGCCGCCCGATTACTGTTCGACATCCCCCGTTGGCTGTCAGCCAAGAAAGCCCTAAAAGAACTACACTGCCTCCCAGTGGCTGCTAGAGTGCAGTTTAAGGCCATGTGCATTGTGCACAAATCCTTCCACCGAACAGGCCCTTCTATCCTGTTCCCCTTAGTCGTGCCCTACGCCCCGTCCAGAGTCCTCCGCTCCGGTTCACGGCATCTAGCAACCACAACTAAAATCAACAAAGCCCGATGGGGCGGCCGTTCTTTCTCCCACACCGCCGCGAGGCTTTGGAATTCCCTCCCCCTAGCTCTTAGAGAGAATAATAACCGGATGGCATTCAGAAAAGCTTTGAAAACTCATCTGTTCGCAAAAGCGTGTTAATCCACCCTGTAGCCCGCCTCAGTATTCAGTCAAAGCGCTGTGAGGCCTCCGGGTAGTTACGCGCTATACAAATATAATTTTTCATTTCATTTCATTTCATATTCTGATAATTATTTATTTATTCACAACTGAAGATTACTCATCTTGGTGCTTTACATTCGCTGTACTTGAAGGGTTGTTTGTCTGCAGTTTTAAATAGTCCCCGACATTTGAAGTTAGAAGTGAATGTCTAATAACAAGAGTGGAAACAAACCTTCTCATTCACTTTTTTTTGCTGATGTATTAAAACAACCATGCAAGATGTCTGGGAAAAACTCCACTGCATCAACTTCTAATAAGGCACATAATACTTCCTCGGCGGTATCCAATGCTGCCATGGATCGTCTTTTCCAAGAAATTTCAACAATCAGCTGTCGGCTAACAGACATGGATATAAACTTTTCATCTCTTACCTCAGAAACTAAATCAATACGAGCTGACATGGCACTATTCCATGCTAAACGGAGGGTCTTGATCAACATTTGTCAATTGTTGAAAATAAAATTGCTTCAACGCAGTCTAGAGATGAAGAACTTCTTTATCTGCGTAGTAAGTTAGTGGATTTAGAAGATCGCAGCAGAAGAGACAATATTATTTTTTGGGATTTCCAGAAAAAATTGAAGGCCAGAATACCAGAGCCTTTTTGTGTGATGTACTGCCTAAATTAGTTGCCATTCAGTTCGATCCACCGCTTGAGATCCAGAGAGCACATTGATTAGGTCCTCCACGGCACAGTAAAGCCACACGTCTAAGACCCCTTATTGCTTGTTTCCTAAGGCATGAGCAAGTTCGACAACTACTGATAGCAGCACGTACTCAGGGTTCCTACTCTTATGACGGTTATGAAATACGATTGGCAGCTGATTTTTCCCGTGACACCAATGAAAGAAGGAAAGCGTTTCTCTCCATGAGATCTCAATTGAGGAAATTAGACATTAAGTATGGTTTGTTTGATCCAGCACGCTTTCGAGTCTCTAAGAATGGGGACACCAGAGACTTCTACAATCCAGATGAATTACAATGTTTTTTTGGTTGACATGACATCTCAAGACATGGACACGCGGTCTGCTCCTACCCCTGCTCCTTCTCGGAATCCTCAAGCTATTCCCACATCTGTGGATGACATGCGTCGCAATCTACATGAATCCCGTCAAAGAGGCAGAGAATTTGAACGGTCTATTCGCAGTCAAGATGATACATTTTCCGCCTTAAATACTGTCTCCACCTTAACTCAGGAACAACGTCGAGATAAGTCCCGTTCTCCTCTAAAGTCTGCCTCTAATGAAAAATAATTTTGATGTCATGGCTCCTATATAACTTATTAGGCTATAGGTTGCAGCTACTTTTGCTTATGTCTCTCTAATTGACAGATATAGATGAACTCTGTGCTGTTTTACTGGTTAAATTCTCTTGTCCTTTTGGAATGTTCTATTTATTTTCCTGTATTCATGAATAGATAGTCACAACTCTGTAGCATTTTACATACATTAGTCATCAAAATGTCTCAGTATTAACTTTTCATGCTTATCTTTTATTAGAGCTATTATTTAGGTTATGGATGTTGATTATTCACTAATATTATATTTCTTGATGATGTCCTTTATAGGTTATTAGTGCATGATTTATCAATCACATTCAATATAGTTATTTTATCTATGATGTTGACTATTTGACCTATTCTTTGATATTTATATATTTCAAATCCTATATCTTTACCAATATTTAGCTACTATGACTTAAATCTTCTAATATATTTCCAAAATGTTATATTATAAATGTTATGCTTTGTTAATATGCTATCCTTTAAATGGCAGGTTTTATATCCCTTCATATTCCTTACCAGCTTAGTTCATATTTTCTATTTTTACTTTATTTTATTCTTTCAGGGTTTTTCTTTTCTAGCTTCTCATATTAATGTTATTGGCCACTTTAAATTGCTTTTTTTCCCTTCTTTTTTCTCTCTTTAAATGTTATAGCCCTGGATTTTCCTTATTAATGGAGTCCCGGCCCAGAGCGGTGCTCTAGTGCGCCCAGACCCGCGGTTAAAAGTCTATTGTTATTCTATTATACTCTTTCTATTATTCTTTTGTAGTCTATAAATCTTTCTTTATTTGCTTTCTATACTTTATCTTTATTTATCTTTCTTATTGGTGGGTTTTTTCCTTTCCTCTTCTATACCCATTTCCATTACATATTTTTGCAAGTCTCTCTTTTTTATTTATTTATTTATTTATTTTTATTTTATGTATTTATTTTTATTTCTAACATGGTCCTTGCTCATGATTTATGTGCTATATCCTGGAATGTCAATGGATTAACACACCATATCAAACGGAAAAGGTTCTTTCCTATTTACAATCTAAAAAGGTGGATGTGGCTCTTCTTCAAGAGACTAATCTTAATACACTTGAGTCTGGAAAACTTCGTAGAGATTGGGTGGGTAAAGTTATCCACAGTAGCATCAGCAATGGGACTTCTTCAGAAGCAGGCCCTACTCGAAAATGTGGGGTAGCAATCCTTATCAGAAAAACATTACCAGTTTGTGTACTTAAAACATGGGAAGACTCACAAGGCAGATATGTTTTTGCAAAAATGTGCATTGGTATTATTCATATATGTGTGGGTTCAGTTTATGCTTCTACTGGTGCTAAAAAAGATTTCTTTCTATGTTTGAATCGTTTGCTGTCGGAGATTGATGCCTCACAATACATCATCGGAGGCGATTGGAACCTGGTGAGAGATACAGTTTTGGACAAAACTGGACCTCTTGATAAGAATAATGCAGCGGACAAAGCCCTTATGAATGATATCATTGCAGACAACGGCCTTATAGATCATTGGCGCTTATCACACCCAACTGATGTTGAATATACATTCACATCTCCCTCCCATGGCACCTTATCGAGATTGGATTACTTTTTAATTTCTCAGAGAACGGTCCAATGGATCCAAGATTCTTGTATTTTGGAGGCATCCATCTCTGATCATTCTCCGGTCCTCTTGTGTCTACAGACTGGGACACCCAAACCAGGTCATAAACCCTGGAGAATGAACATCCAACGTCATAAAACACCCCTTGGTAAAAACAATTGCAAGAACATCTTCATGATTATCTCACATTTAATCAAAATTCAGTGAATTCTCACAGGGTCACATGGGCTGCTGCTAAAGCTGATATTCCTGGTAGACTTATGCGAGATGCAGCCCAGTTCAACAAACAAAATATTGCTAAACAAAATGAATTGGAACAGGCAATTACCAAATTCACACTTTTATATACTAAAAGCCCTACTTTACAAAATCGAAAATTACTGGAACAATCACGCATGGCATTAAATTCTCTTTTCACCTCTAAGGCCGAATATGCCTTACAAAAAATTAAAGGGAGGCATTATGAACAGGGTGAAAAAGCAGGTAGACTTCTAGCAGCACAACTGAAGCAAAGAGAGGTTGCTATGGCTATCCCTGCTTTACAATCCTCTAAGGGTTCCATGTTAACATGTCCTCAGGATATTGCTAATGAATTTGCCACATACAATAAATCTTTATACACTCCAGACGCCCATATAGATCAGGGTAAAATGTTGTCTTTTTTAAATGGATTAGAATTACCATCTCTTTCTGATGAAGATAGATCCATACTGGATGAAGACATTAGTAAAGAAGAGATTTCTCACGCTATCCTTAAACTCCCTTATCACAAAGAACCAGGAGAGGATGGTTTTCCAGCAGAATTTTATCGCTGGTCCGGAGATAAAATTATAGACTGTTTGCATGCGGCTTTTCAAGAAGCCGAACGTACTTCCACCTTAGGTTATATATCTAATAAAGCAGTAATAGCAGTTTTACTAAAACCAGGAAAAGAGCCACTTCTTTGTAGCAGTTATCATCCCATTTCACTTCTTAACTGTGACATTAAAATTTTAGCTAGTATTCTTGCTTCTCGTCTGCGCAGAGTTATTCCCTCTCTCATTCATAATACTTAGGTGGATTTGTACCTGGTCGATCTTCCAGAAATCATTTACGCTCCCTAGCTCACACTCTGCATACTGCTAAATTTTTACAGGATGATGCTTTGGCATTATCATTAGACGCCAATAAGGCATTTGATAGAGTGGAGTGGGATTATTTATTCCTAATCTTAGAAAAAATTGGTTTGGGAGAACAATTTATAAGAAAGATTAAATTGTTATATGAACAACCCACTGCACTGGTCAATTGTGGAGGATTTACTTCCGATAGTTTTACTATACAGCGAGGCACCCGCCAGGGATGCCCCCTCTCCCCGCTTTTATTTTTATTAGCCATTAAACCTTTAGTGGCCGCTATTCGGCAATCTTCCAATGTGGTTGGTATTTCCTTACCGGTGGGTGAATCTAAACTTTATCTATATGCGGATGATATACTGCTCACTATTACTGATTTAAACAGATCTTTACCATCATTACTTCAAATTATAGAGGAATTTTCTTATTTTTCTGGGTATAAAATAAATTGGGATAAGAGTGAAGCACTTCCCATTTCGGATGGCACCTCAAGGGATGTGATACAGGGATATCCATTTCATTGGCAAACCTCTCGGTTAAAATACTTAGGTATCTTGGTAAATAAGGGATTGGACGCCATGGTATCAGATAATTTATGGCCTTTAATCATTCAGATGCAACGCGATTTTGATAAATGGAAAGCGCTGGGTCTGTCTTTATGGGGTAGAGTTCAAACGGTGAAGATGGTTACGTTACCGCGCTTTCTTTATATTCTTGGTATGCTTCCTCTTCATGTTCCCTTATCCACATTGAGCCTTATAGATTCCAAAATTAAATCTTTCATATGGGGTTCTATTAAACCTCGTCTGGCTATACATAAAATAAATGCTCATCATTCCTATGGTGGTCTCAGTCTTCCCTCCATTGAACATTATACCATTGCCTTGCATTTATCTCAGCTCTCATACATGCTCCAAGATAATTTAAATACACCACATTGAGTCCATGTTGAGCGTCATCTTCTCTCTGCAACAAATGGTCTTGCAGTTTTATATGGATCTTGTTCAAGCCGAATAGATCCACGTAACCCCCTATTGTCTGCAATGCGTAAGATATGGCAAAGAGCGCATCGTATCTTGTGCATTAATTATTGATTACATGTAAAGGCTCCTATATGGAAGAACTCCAGAATACGCATTAAAGGTAGAAGCTTTCTATGGCCTCAATGGAAATCGGCAGGCATTCTCACACTAGACCAAATTCTCCATGACGGGGATCTTAAACCTCTATCACAGTTAATGGATGAATTCAACTTACCCCCGCTGCAGCATGCCAAATACGATCAACTTAGAAAATCTCTTCTCAAAGCTCTTGGTTCCACACCTTGGTCATTATCTATATCACCAATAGTGTTTCATTTACAAATTTGGGGCAAACAGAAAGGTGTTATTTCATGTCTCTACAAAACAATTACATCTCAATTATTTTCACATCCATTATCCTGCGATCTCCGACATAAATGGCTAACACGTTTACAGACTTCTTTTTCAGATATGGAATGGATGAATATACTAGGTGACCTCTGACCCTGATTTTAGGACCGGTCGCTCCACGCACCGCACGGCTCCCCGCTAGTGCGCCCAGTGCCTCACCGCTGCTGCGGCGAGTTCGCCCTTCCTCGCTCCTTAAGTATTCTCTGCTGCTCCGCTTCTGGTGCCCTGTGATTTGTGCCCTGTGATATACTTCTGTGCCCAGTTTTGTACTTGCCTGCTTGTTTCTGCCCAGTGCTCTGTTATTTTCCCACCTCTTGTTGTTGTTATTTTCTCCCCCTTCGCCGCTCTCCGGGACCGGGTTTCCCGCCGGGTTTTTCACGCCTGTGCTCCCCCTGCTGCCACGCCCCTTTTTGTTTCTGTACCCTGTTCCCCCTTCCCATTCGCCGCCCGCTCCCGCCTCCCAGCTGCTCCTCCCTCCCCACTTCGCCATTTATGGCGAGGACCACGCGAACGTGCAGCGGTCACGCGCAGCGGGCGCGCCAAAGGCAAGCCCGTCTACGCCCGTCCACGCCTGGACCGCGCCCAGCGCCGGAACCCCTGGACCTGGCAAGACCCAACCCAACCATCGGAGTTATGACACCGCCGCACTCATCGCACTCAATCCCGGACGACCGCACGCCTGCTATCAAGCCACCCCCAGACGCACCCACGGACCCTTCACTTGTCAAGCCTGCAAATTCACCAGCCTCCAAAATCGCTCCGCGCCCGCCGAACCAAGCAGCAACACCAACCACCTTAAGTGCATGCTCCTCAACACCCGCTCCGAACACAAGCACGCCATCAAACTCTGGGATCTCCTCGACACAACAGCACCGGACGTCGCCTTCCTCACGGAAACCTGGATGAACGCCTCCTCAGCCCCCGACATCGCCACAGCCATCCCGGACGGCTACAAAATCACCCGGAGGGACCGCACCAACAAAACAGGAGGAGGGATCGCTATCATCTACAGAAACACCATCAGCATCACGACCAACACCGAAGACGCCACCCCCACTGCCGAACTCCTACACTTCCAGATCCACACCAACCCCCAGACCACCCTCAGAGGAACACTCGTCTACCGACCCCCGGGCCCACGCACACAAATCAGCAAAACCATCGCCGACCTCATCAGCCCGCACGCCTTAGCCTCACCGGAGTACATCCTCCTAGGGAACCTCAACTTCCACCTGGAAAACAACAACGACAACGCCACCACCGCGCTACTCGACAACCTCGCCAGCCTCGGACTCAAGCAACTGGTGAACTCCCCCACGTACCGCGCCGGCCACACCCTCGACGCCATCTTCTCAGCTAGCAACCACATCGCCTTCAACCACGCCACAGGCCTACACTGGACCGACCACAGCTGCGAACACTTCACATTCAAAAGGACAACCTCACACCAGCACATGCTTCGGATCCCCGCAGATGCTGGAGCAAGATCACCACGGACCAACTCACGACATCACTGAGCCAGAACCCACCCGCCGACACCAACGCACCCGACACCAACATCGCAGCACTCAACCTCACTCACTGGATCACCTACTGCGCCGACGACCTCGCCCCACTGAAAAACACCAACAACAAGAACTCCACCAGAAAACCTTCATGGTTCACAGACGCCCTCAAAGCCGCAAAGAAATCCTGCCGTAATCTCGAAAAGACCTGGCGCAAAGAACGGACAACGGAAAACATGATTGCCCTCAAAACAGCCACCCGTGAATATCATCAGCAGATCCGGAACACCAAGAGGACATCACTCAAGGAACGACTCGACAACAACACCCACAACAGCAAGGAACTCTTCAGCATCGTCAAAGAGTTCTCCAACCCCAACGCCAGCAACAATGACATCACCCCTACGCAAGACCTCTGCAACTCCCTCGCAACCTTCTTCCACCGCAAGATCGCAGACATACACAACAGCTTCGGACCCCAACTTCCACCTCCGGACACCAGCCCAGCGACCCCCACCATCACCATCAACTCCTGGACTCCCATCAGCACCGAAGACACCATCCACGCCATGAACACCATCCACTCGGGTTCCCCCTCCGACCAATGCCCCCACCACATCTTCAACAAGGCTGACACGATCATCGCACCCCACCTACGGAACATCATCAACAGCTCCTTTGCATCAGCTAACTTCCCTGAGAGCTGGAAGCACGCCGAGATCAACGCCCTCCTGAAAAAAACCACCGCAGACCCCAGGGACCTCAAGAACTTCCGGCCCATCTCACTCCTTCCCTTCCCGGCGAAAGTCATCGAGAAGACCGTCAACAAACAGCTGACCACCTTCCTCGAGGACAACAACTCACTCGACCCCTCCGAGTCCGGATTCCGGGCAAACCACAGCACCGAGACGGCCCTCATCGCAGCCACAGACAACATCAGAACCCTGATGGACAACGGGGAAACAGCCGCCCTCATCCTCCTGGGCCTCTCAGCTGCCTTTGACACCGTATGCCACCGCACTCTAGTACACCGCCTCAACAACAAGGGCATCCAGGGGAAGGCCCTGGAATGGATCTCCTCATTCCTCACTGGCAGAACACAGAGAGTCCGCCTTCCGCGCATCGGCAACCGAAATCATCTGTGGCGTACCCCAAGGATCCTCGCTCAGCCCTACTCTCTTCAATATCTACACGAGCCCCCTCGCCACCATCGCATGGAAACACAACATCAACATCATCTCCTACGCCGAGGACACCCAGCTGATTCTCTCCCTCACCAAGGACCCAGCCACCACCAAACCAAATTTCCAGGAAGGAATGAAAGAGGTAGCAGACTGGATGATGCACAGCCGTCTCAAACTCAACTCGGACAAGACGGAGGTCCTCATCCTCGGACCATCCCCCTCGGCTTGGGACAACTCCTGGTGGCCCCCGGCGCTGGGTACCGCACCGACACCCACAGACCACGCACGCAACCTGGGCTTCATCCTAGACTCCTCGCTCACAATGACCAAACAAGTCAACGCCGTCTCATCCTCATGCTTCAACACCCTTCGCATGCTCCGGAAGATCTTCCGCTGGATCCCCACCGAAACCAGAAAAACAGTCACCCAGGCCCTCGTCACCAGCCGACTGGACTACGGGAACGCCCTCTACGCTGGAACAACCGCCAAACTCCATAACCATCTCCAGGGCATACAAAACGCCTCCGCACGACTCATCCTCAACATTCCCCGCCGCAACCACATCTCTTGCGGGGTCCCCCAGGGCTCCTCTCTGTCCCCCCTTCTCTTTAATCTTTATATCCATCCCCTTATTCTTTCTCTTCTTGATATGGGGGTCTCCGTGTATAATTATGTGGATGACCTCCAGTTAGTATTTGATCTCTCCTCTCCTTCTGATTCCCTACCCAAATTTCACTCTACCCTAGCTTTCATGTCCGAGTGGATGAACTATAACCAACTTAAGCTCAATCTGGATAAGACGGAGCTGGTCCTGACTGGCCCTACCACCTCCCCCTGGTCTGCCACTTTTTGGCCCTCTACTTTTGGCCCCCCGCCCACACCAGCGGTTTCTGCTAAGACCTTGGGCATTAAAGTCAGTCGGGACCTCTCCATGCATGCCCAGATTAGTTCAGTTGTCTCCTCCTGTTTCCTTTCCCTCCGGATCAATCGGAAAGTGTCCCGTTTCTTTTCTTCTGATGCCCTTAAACTTATTATTTTGGCAATGATTCTTTCTCGTCTTGATTACGGGAATAGCCTCTACGCGGGCATTCCGGCCTACAAACTACGTCGTCTCCAGGCTATCCAGAATCAGGCCGCCCGTCTCATTCTTCACCTTCCCAAGTCCCTCCACATCACTCCTGTTTTGAAATCCCTTCATTGGCTCCCCATTCGTCAGAGATCTTTTTTTAAGATGGGCTGCCTGGCCTTTATGGCTCGTGCCCATACTGCCCCGGCTTTCATTAATTCCCTCATTAGTCCTTACACTCTCAATCTCGCCCTCCGTTCCTCCAATCAAGCCCTGCTCAATGTCCCGCGCTTTCGCAGATCCAAAATTGGAGGCACTAGTTTCTCTGTACTAGACCCTCGCTTCTGGAACAGTCTTCCACTGCCCATCAGATCCATTTCTGTCTAGCCACAATTCCGCAAGGCTCTTAAGACCTTCCTGTTCTCCCAAGCGTACTCCTGCTGATTCCTCTTGGCAGAACTCCACTCATCTCATTCTTCTACTCTAGCGCCAGGAAGCCGCTTGGTCACAGTGCGCTCTATCATGTACTTTTAACTTCAACTTCTACGCACCTGAGAAACCTCCACTGGCTCCCCGTCAACAAAAGGATCACGTTCAGACTGCTCACCCACGCACACAAAGCACTCCACAACATGGGCCCTGAATACCTCAACAACCGACTCACGTTCTACACCCCCACCCGCCAGCTACGGTCCACCAACCTCGCCCTCGCCATCGTCCCACGGATCCGCAGAGCCACCACAGCAGGAAGATCCTTCTCCTACCTCGCACCAATGACCTGGAACTCCCTCCCCACTCACCTTCGACTGACCCAGGACCACCACAGCTTCAGGAAGCACCTCAAGACCTGGCTCTTCGAGCAGTAGCAGCACCCCTTCCCTAGCGCCTTGAGACCCTCGCGGGTGAGTAGCGCGCTCTATAAATTCTATGATTGATTGATTGACTAGATGGTTTGGATAAGGGAGCTCGAGAAGCTCATTTAAAGTTTTGCTTATTTAAAATTCTACATGACTGGCATTGGTCTCCGGTTAGATTATGTAAGGCAGGCTTGTTACCTCATTCCAATTGTTGGAGATGTGATGCTTCTGGTTGTGATATTGTTCATATTCTTTGCACGTGTCCATTGGTTAAACATTATTGGTCTTACATAGGTCAGACCTTACATAAGTCTATCTCACTGCATTTACCCCTTTCGACAGCTAATATTATATTACATGAATTCAGAAATGTTCCCACTCTTTCTAAACCACAATCTCGTTTCCTACATACCGCGCTTGCAACTGCTAAAATCTGTATATTAAGACAATGGAAATCTTCCACTCCACCATCTCAAGAGTCCTGGTTATCTGCTATGATTCAAAATGCTTCGCATGAAAGGATTATATATAATATTCAAGATCAACTAGAGCTATTTTCACAGATATGGAATCCTTTTTTACTTTCTTAACATGTTTGTATTTGGTATCATTTAGTTTTTAAAACTTGATTGTATATGCTTTTTCACTCTTTCCTTTATATATTGTTATATATATATGTATTGTCCTAGATAGCATAATATAAAATATTGTTCTATATATGGATTTACTTTTTAATTTCTACCATATGATCCTTACCCTTATTACTTGTATTTAAGTTTTCTTGTTTTTGTTTAATGATTCTGAAATGCTAATAAAAAATTTCAACACAAAAAAAATATGCTATTGCATGCCGTTGATTTCCTATATAGTCTAATTCTATCTTGTTGTTGGAGACAAACAGTTCCAAAGCAAGAAACGTTATTGAACGCTTACTATGACTGCTGGTAAAGCGAATGTTAGCATCTTTGCTGTTCAAGTAGATCAGAAAATCAGACAACCTCCTAGTACGCCCTGTCCAGATCATGAGGCAGTTGTCAATATACCTGCCGCGGTAGAGGATCAAGTCATTCCAATCAGTGCCCTTTGTGCCCCAAATCCATTGTTCCTCCATCCACCCCATGAAGAGGTTCGCACATGATGGGGAGAATTTCGAACCCATGGCTACTCCACATATTTGCTTGTACCACTCATCCCTAAAGAGAAAGACATTGTTCTCAAGGATAGGATTGGTAATTTCTAAAAGCATGCCAGTATGTTCCCAGAGGCTGGCCGGGCGAGCATTCAGTGTGCGTTCCAGTGCAAATAGACCTAAGTTGTGTTGAATGCTCGTGTACAGGACGCTAACATCCAGGGTCACCAATGTCCTGATGTCTTCCCACGTGATGTCAGCAAGTATACTGAGTGTATGCCTGGTGTCCCTTATGTATTTGGGTGGATTAACCACCATCGGCTGTAGAAAGACATCCACATATTCTGATAGTCTTTTTCTGGGACCACCTATGCCAGACACAAGGGATCTGCATGGTGGGAAGGGCAGGTTCTTATGTATCTTTGGCAGTGTGTACAAACATGAGTATGTACTGTTAAAAACCTAGGTTTTTATTCAACAGCCTCCTTGGTTAGTTTATCATTAGTTTTATTTATGTCAGGTCTTCTCTTCTCTGAAACCTTGTTATGAAATATAATTCTATAGCACCAAGAGGGTTATGTGTATATCAGCATAGCAAATGAACATTACATAAGGTAGATTTGATTCTATTTATAGGGTAGGGGCCTTTCTACAGTGGTGGGGAGTACTTATTATAGCTCCTAGGTGCGTTTTGTAGTCTTCTCATTTTTGCACGTTCTTTTTCGAGTACAGTCATATCAAGGCTGTATTTGTTGCTTGGAGCTGATGATTTCTTTTTGTCAGTCTCTGCTGTGTTTGAGCTTACAGACTTCTTGATAGTCCAACAGTGAGGTGTAAGGAGGGAAGCCGTTGAAGTTCTTCCAAGGTGAGATTGATGTAGCCAAGAGCATTTATTTCTGAGGGATTGATGCCCTTTGGAAGAGAGAATTGGGATCCCAGGATGCCAACAAACAGTGTTTTGATACCATCCAGGTGCACGAGGATCAGAATGTGAAGTGCTGTTCTGAAACACTCTTTAGGAATGTCTGGTTTGATCTTGTGAAGTAGGGGGTCATACGTACTATATTGTCTGTTGTTTACCATGTTCCAGTGAATAATGAATCAAAGTGATTTGATGCTTCTCAAAGATTGTGGACTGATGCTGTCGAGGTTCATTTCGCGCAGCCATTCTTTGACCCAGGCATGTTTGGTGAAGCTCTGAGGGGCACTGAGACAGAAGAAAGGAAATCAGGACCCACTAAAACTCTGATGAGACCCAAGTGTTCCTTATGGTGCCATTGGCACAGACCAGCTCCAGAAGAAACTCCAACGAATCCAAAACGCATCAGCCAGGCTCATATTAGACATCCCTCGCAACGAACACATCTCTGATCACCTTAAAGACCTCCACTGGCTACCCGTCAATAAGAGGATCACCTTCCGACTGCTTACCCACGCACACAAATCACTCTACGACATCGGACCAGATTGCCTCAACTCTCGACTGTCCTTCTACACCCCCTCCCGCCAACTACGATCTTCCAGCCAAGCCCTCGCCACTATACCTCGCATCAACAAGACCACCATGGGAGGCAGATCCTTTGCATACCTGGCTGCTAAAACATGGAACTCACTCCCCGCCTACCTTCGCCTCACCCAGAACCACCTAGCGTTCAGAAAGCAGCTTAAAACGTGGATATTTGACAAATAACCCTCCTCCCCTTCCTAAGCGCCTTGAAACCCTCTGGGTACGTAGTGCGCTATACAAATTCTATGACTTGACTTGACTTGACTTGAGGTTGAGTCTCAGGATCCGCAAATCCTGGATTCCTGCCACCTACATCCGATTGAACCCATCAAAGTCTGAAATTATTCTCCTCCGTTATGGCTATCCAACATCAATCTTGAGCGATTAACTCACTTACTCCATCAAGTGCTCTGGCTTTTAGATTGACTCAAACCTCTCTTTCAAGCAAGGTAAACTGAAAAGTAAAATCAGCCTTATATCTTCTTGGGAAGATGCAACTTTATTCCTTCTCACCTAAATTCACTCCACTGCACAACACGTCATGCTTTCATCCACTGGCAGTGGAGCTGTCCACTCATCTTTCTGATGACTCCACTCTCAATCCCCACTGCCTACCTGCTGAATCACCTGGCCTTAAGAAGAGGGACTCATCCCCCCATTTAATAACATATTTACTTGGTCAAACCCTTCATTCAGGGCAGGGTCCCAAACAATCTTTAACCAGCACTATTTCATGCCAATGATGGTAAGTTAACGCAGTGCTTGCTCCAAATGCTCTTTACCATTGTATTACTAAGACAGAGTTTTGGAGGTGGTAATGTGTGTCAAGAAGGTTTGTGCACATTTGTTTTGTGGCATTTTGTTGTGATGGTGATATGTTCTATTGGTTTATGTGCTTATGTGTTTTTGTTTTGTATTTTGTGCAGCATGAGTTTCTTGTGTTGTGCTGAAGTTTTGTACTTCATTCTATTTTCTTGCAATTGGTCATGTTATGTTTTAATTGTGATGTTATGTTGCTTTGTGTAATTGCGTTATGTTTATTTTTAGGTCGACCCTACAGCGCTTGCTCTGCAGGATGATCCGTTGTATGTACTTTGTGGGCTCTGGAGTATTGCTGCAGGACTTTCTGATTCCGCTTTTTACCTTCTGATTAGGTCCTGTTTTTTCACCTTCTCTGCCTATGTCTTTTCCCTCACCTAGAAACATCTGATCTCAACCCTAATTCCTATCAAGTCAATTTATTACAGCAGAAAATATGCATTAATTGCAAGTAGGCTTTAGGATTGAAAATCTCTTCAAATTCTAAGAATCGGGATTTGGGAAAACTAAAAACTTGCCTCTTCAGTTATCCCTCCTCGACCAGCGTTGAGGGGCTCCTCAAACTCCATAGGCTCAAATGAGAGTAAGGGTGGGCGGAGTTTGCGAAGCAACGCTAAAGCGGAACTCTGCAAAGTGGCAAACAAACTCCGATATGCTATGCGGAGTTCTGCGAGCGGGTGGAGTTCCTTGTTCCACCTGTTCGTGTGACGTTTCCACCGTACCGCAATGTGAATTGCGTTTTTGGACAGAAATATTGCATGAACTGCACCACGCAGTCACGCAAGGGCACCGATATCTTGTTTCTCACTCCGTTTGTGATGACTGTTGGGGCCTACTTTTTGATCATTCCTGAATCTTTGCAATCCTTGTGTTCTAAAACTTTTTTCCCATCTTTTGTATTTATTGTGTTACCGTTTGTCCTTCTGAGTCTGTAGTTTATGTTTTTTTCTACTTTTGTGTGTGTTTTTGTGAGTTTTGTGCTTTATTTTTTCGTTTTACTTCCGTCCTATTTTTTTACTTCCTTCCCTCTTATTCCTGTTTCTACATTTTCTCACTTCCACCCCCAGCACCATGGTAGATAAAGGTGCCCCAAAAACACCCACAAAAGGGAGCCACCTTGCTGGCGGAAGGAAGCACCAGGCCTTGTTTTCTGAGGTGGAGGTGGCAGCCCTGGTTTATTACATCCATGCCACCTCCCCACCATGCTGGCGGCAGGCCTGGGTTCGGACTCTGAGAGTGCCAACAGCACTGGCCCAGGGTGCACCGGGCAGTTTATCACTGGTCTGGGGTCCGGTGCACCTATAATTAGCTGATGCACCACTGGTCCAACATCCTGGACTGAGAGCAGGACCTGCTCGGGATTGAGGTAGTGGGGCTCGGTGAGTAGCTAATTATTAATAACATTATTACTTGTGTGTTCTATGCTATTGCTAATATTTTTTCCCAAATAGCAAGCATGCTGCTCACATGCAGTTATGTTAAGTTTACAAATATTATATTATGTGATCATTATTGTAGGCAGGTTCTCAGGGCTACCTAATCATACTTGTTGGCGCTCGCTTGGGCTGATTATGTAAGAATTTAAGTAATCCAGAGACTCCTACGTCCTGTCACTAAACTAGTGGCAGTTAGTATTAGTAATTTAGGGGCATATTAACAAGCTGGCGATAAAAAATTATCGCCGCTTTTGCAGCCGTTTTCGGCCGAAAAGCGGCGATAATTTTATCGCCTAATTAGCAAGGCCACGCTAACGCGTGCAACCTTGCTTTAGCGTCGGGATTCCTAACGCCCAGCTTTGCATCTCTAATGAGATGCAAAGTGGGCGTTCCTGACCTAACAAGACAGGAGAAATGTCGCTAAGCGACATTTCTCCTATCATCAAGCCCCACGCTATGAAGCATAGCGGCAGGAAAAGTAGCGATAACCCCGGTTATCGCTACTTTCCTTACGCCTACTTCAGGACTGACTTAGCCATGATATCCTATGGAAGGGGGATATCATGGCTAAGTTTGTGAGACCCTATCAGCAAGCTAACGCCACACTACGTGAGATTATCGCTGGGTTTCCAGCGATAATCTCACGTTAGGCAGTTAGCGCTAGGATTTTTATCGCTGAGGAGATAAGCGTTGCTAATAGCACGCTATCTCAGTGATAAAAATCCACGTTACCCGGCGATAATTATCCTCACGCTAAGAGCGCTGAGCGATAATTATCGCTGGTTGTTGCTGATATGCCCCCTAGTGTGGTGCGTCCTCTCACTTCAGTTCGTAGAGCCTTTTTTGTAGTTTGCACAGTGACAAGCAACCATTTTGGTGCATTTATACGCCCATATATACATTTAAAGAAAAAATGCAGACTTTGTTAATTGGCCCATGAAAGGAGGTTGAGATTGTGAATTAGTTGAGAAGAGGCAAACATCATTCAATGCAATTTATTAGTCATTCCAAAATCTTTAGAATAGGGTTAGGTAGGTTTAGGAATTTTCTAATAGGACAGGACGGTCCGCGATACTAGTCTACTACTAGTTGATCTGATTTAGAAAATGTAAATAATATTGCGATTGCCTTTTCCTGTTAAAAAATCTTTTGGATAGATTATTTATTTACCACCAATCTTTTTTTTCTTTATATCTTACATCAGCATCCACGGGCACGAAAATGCCTCTGCTGGCCCAGTAAGTCCTCCTGCTGTTAACATTAATATTTATTTCCCTAACTTTAACCGCTTCTTATTTTGAATTATTTCTATCCCTTTCCAAATTTATTTCCAACTCCTCTTCGATCTATCTGTTTCTAAATTCTTGTTATCCCTGCATTATCCTTTTTACTTATTTTCTATATTCCCAGTGTATGTACTTTACTTCAACTGTCTCTGTATACTAGTCTATCTGTAGTTCTCTTTCTTCTGCTTTGTCAGTCATCTTTCCCTTGCCCCTTATATTATATTTTCTGAACTGCATAGTGGTGATACTGTAAGAATCAGAGAACCCATTGATTATGTACTATTACTGCTACTCTGCCATGCAGATTCCATGCCCTAGTAAGGTATTCCACGAATGTTTGTTGAGATGAAAAGGTTTTCTTTTACTCTCTCATGCTCAATCAGTAAAACTAGAGAGCGTCCATCATCACGATGGACACCCCAAAATTGTTGGTGATCAGATGACCGTGCACCATGGCTGAAAGGAAGTGTGAGGAGGATGGCCCCATTGCATTTGCCAACCAAGACCATATGTCCAGTTGTCTACTCTTTTATTTATTTTCAAAAACTCAGATTCATCAATAACTCTAGCTACCCCTTTACAGTTTGTCTTGAGGCTATTCACAATTTTCTACCAAAAAATGCCCAACGTGATATTTTTGATAGAAGATGCTGTCTGTCTCCGAATTGTAGTGATGTGTGTGGTGTATTTTGCTATAAAAAATAAATAAATAGGGGGAGGTGTAACTGGCATCTAAAAAATGTGTAATGTTTTTTCCAGCTGCACCGACCACCAGTGGAGGTATACTGTTGACGTGTGAATAGTTGAACACACCCCTCTTTACTTAGCATATACAGCAGGAGTTGACTAACTAATGGCCTCCTCTATTATCAACTCAGCAGAGAAAGTTTCATGAAGACCTTTAACTATGATGGGTCGATGGAAAAGGGAAAGAAGGATGGAAGACGAAAGGATGGGTTATTTGTAATATGACTGGACGAGAAGGATGCATGTACTATGGGTGGCTGATAGGGTGCATGGGTGGGTGAAGGATGGATGAAAGGACGACTGCCTGGGTGGGTGAAAGTGTTTGGGTGAAAGGATGTCTGTCTTGGTGGGTGAAAAGAATACTCCAGTGGGTTTTATGGGTCAAAGGACACATGGCTGGGTAAATGGCAAATGTTTGTTGGTGAAAGGTTCGTTGAGACTGAGAGCCATGTTTGGATGGATGGATATATGGATGTTTTTCAGTGGTGAAGACTAGATTGAGAGAATGTAAAACTTAAACGGTGAGTAGCAAAGCCAAGGGTGAAGAATAAAACAACTAGAACAATCCAATGATGAATGGAAAAAACCTTGGGAAGAATAAATATGGGACTAGGGTGCTAGTCTGTAGTGGCGCTCTTCTTCCGTTTACTTGCTTGGAATGGTTTTTCCCAAGGTTTTTTATTCAAATGGTTGAGGACAGTGGTATTTCAGACTACTCCCTTGACTCATAATTGTTTTCAAGCCCAACATATATTATGTATCCTTCCTATCCACCCATCATTATCAATCACCTCCCTACTTCCCTACCCATGTGCCTCAGTTAATGTGTTGACCCATTTACAAATTTCATGGCAATGCAAAAAATTGCAGTGTTTCCCCTAACCCCCAGTGCCCACTCAGTCTCTTTCCAGTACATAAATCAGAGTCCTTTCCTAAGTTCCTTCTGTCCCAGCCTTCCATAAAATTTGAAAAAAACATTCTTTGCATTCACCATTTACCTCTGACCAAGTGATATCATGTATTATTGCTTCCAGAACGAATTAGGCCAGTTCAAATTTTTCCCTTTCAACAATTGCCGAACAAAGTGACTCACTACTAGCAAAGGCGTAGGCACTTGATGATGATAATCACTGAGCTGTAGTGCATTGTTTTTGCCACGGACCAGCAGGAAGATTTCTGTCTGTATAATTCTTTTTTCATAGTACCTCATGTGACGTATATCATTCATAGTAAGTAACTATTCATCTGCCTTGTAGTCAGGATGAAATTGAGGCATTTAACAGAGAATGGCCATGATAGGAATAAGATAATTGTCTAGTACAGCTGCCCCACTTGCAGACAGTAGCAAGGTAACGCAAAATGAGTATGTCTGTCTAGGGTGCCAGCTGAGCTAGCCTGCCTACATTAAGTTAGCTCAACATGAGAGAAAAGAATACTTGTATACTCTCTAGTGCATAATGCCTGAAACTCTAATCACATCAAAGTTAAATGGGCCGCTGATACCAGTAAATGTACTGCTACTGTGCCACTATATAATTGAATGTGTTTTGCGGAGAGCATTGTTTACAATTTGTTTTTTTTCTTTCTTGATATACCTACTAATGCCAATCTGCCACCTAACAGGCAGGAGAGAGCAGCCCGGACCCAACAGAGAAAGCTGGAGGCCATCAGGGCCGAGTACCAGCAGCTGCTGGCCGAGGAGGAGGTGGGGGCGGCAGCAGTAGCTGCAAATTCCCTGGGCCACAGCCAGGTCACAGTGCCTCCAGTACACCGTCGCCATTGTCCAAAGGCAGCTGCTCATCGCCCCCACTGCTGCTCCCTCCTATTTCCCCATATTTCAGCGCTGCATTATGCAGAGGCTGGCATGCCTGGAAGCCAGGTAGGAGGAACGTCTGGATACATTGAAGAGGCACATTAGGAAGCTCCTAGCCCGCCCCTTTTTAATTCTTTTTTTGGTAGGTGGGACTTGTTGGGGGGAGAGGGTGGGAATGCAGGAGTTGGGGCATTTTGGGGATTTTCCTTATGGACATTTTCGTTTTTGACTTGGACACTACTTTGGATATTGGTTGGGGTTAGGGAGTAGGGTGGGCCAGTTGTGGGCCTACTAGTTTATTTATATTTTTTAGGGAAATATAATTTTTATAGTTGTACATTAACATTTAAATCTTTTTTGGGGGGTTACTGTTTTACTTCGCACTGCTGCCTTTGCCACAGCCAGTTACAAATCTGCTGATAGTGTAACAACAAAATAGTTATGCAGTACCGTGCCCTCCCTTATCCTAATACTCTCTCCTCCTAGTCTCTGCAGTCTGCAACTATATCAACCCCTAAGGACTCGGAGGGGGTGGGTGTGTGAATTTCCATTGTGTACAGAATGATTGCAGTTCAACAATGAATCAATCACAGTTCTCTTACCTGATGAAACGAGGACTGTATGGTCTCCCAAGGTGCTATGGTGATGGTAGTTGAAGCAGCATTCTGGCCCACTAGTGCAACAGTGAAGGTGTTAGAAGTGAGGCCCCACTCCCTCATAGCTGAACTTCAAATTGTATGATTAGGACTATTCATCGCAGGGAACCAAACAAATTGAAAAAAACCAGAATAAATGCTGTTATTATAAGCAAGTTAAAAAACTAATGTAGACAGTCACCAGAGACTAGACTACTAGTACACAGGAAGAGAGACAATAGAGAAAATATGACAAGCAGTGCTAAATTGAAGCTAGTATTGTCATGTCCTTTAGGATAGTCTCATCATGAACGTACCAATTACATACATTCTGTCCCATCCACACAATTCATAACGGTCCGACACAGGTGACCTTTTACCTAGTAGCTTACTTCTGTCTCTTTGACACCAGGCTCTTGGTACCCTATCTTAATCCCTGTCCCCAAGCATGGCAGATTTATTTTGTACAAGGTTCACCACTTTTTTCATCCATGGCCAACAGCCAGCTGTGCATGATCATGTTTGTTTAGAAAAGGATTAGCAGAGGATCAGCGAAAGCGAGGATTCTAGAAGGAAACCTGGAGTGACCACTTAGTATAAAAGACCATCACTCCCCCTAACAGAAAGACAGGAGAGATCCTTCCAGTCTGGACCAAGACTCCGCAGGCTGATCCTTCGACAGGCAGAGACCTGACATCCCTTGCAGGGTGCCATCCTCTACGCAGAGATGGGGTACTTCTATCAGAACCATCAGGTGAGGGGTTAGCACTTCCCCTGGGGATCCTTGGCTCCATTAGGCTATATCCTAGCACTTAAATACACATGCTTCACCTACATATCTAGGCTAGGTACATTTAGGTAGGCTACGCATCGTAGGAGTACACCAATGCTATTGTTTTATATAATCTGCTTTTATTCATCTTAGTAGCACTGTGGTAGAAATGTATCTACTATTTACGATATTGGTGCTAGCGGTCAAATTTGTCTTTTGATTGTCGTAGCGAATATGTTCCATACTAGACTGACGCTTGACCAATAAACAAATATTGAAACCGTTCCAATCGTCGTTCTATGTGTATTCTGAGAAATGTAAGCATGGGTGACTGAGCGAAAGATACCATATTGTTTTCCACTATACCTGAGAATCAGGGTTGTCATGTTCAGTGGTTGCCAGAAACTATCTACACCACTGTAGAATACAGGGGGGTAGTAGTGGCACGGTAGAGCTGGCTGGTTTAAAGGCTGACTCATCCTGTGGGGGTGTCCAGAGTCTGTCTGCACACCAAGCCTTCAGTTTAGGTCATCCAAAACGCAGAGGTCCTGGGTGGTCCTAGGAACTACACAACAGTATAAATTTCAAAACGAAGTCAACTCGAGCTATGAAGTGAACAAGCGTAACCTTTGACGCAATAGATTGCCTGAATGATGATGCTAACAATGATGGTTCTCTGAAGAAAAATATAGAACACTGTATGTGGGTGGCTAATATAATATTGTCAGTGTGGGCTCTACTTAGAGCTGAGGATCCTTGCCCTGCACTGAGTTGGTGTTGCTTTCACAAGGTCAGCCCCACCAAGTGTGTGATCAATTAATAATGTAAATGATTACTTCACACCTCAATAAATCACAGGGGAAGAGGGTTAGGGGTTCAATGACTGGATGAGAAGGGGGATTTGGGGAAAGGTTTGACAAAGACAAACACTACACAAGGACAACATTAATCTTGGCAATGAGCAGCAGACCATCATAAATCAGTAATGGGGGGAAAAGGAAATGAAGAAATGATGAGCAGTAAGGGTAAACCAAACCAAATTGTCCATCTGTCCCCAGAAAGACCCAAGTTACATTATGTATCTAAAGCAGAGCTTTGAAAGATAGCAAATATATTACAAATTAAATTATCTGTAGGAGTCAAGTAAACAGCACACAGAGTTCTAATGATTATTAAAAGAAAAAATGATACTGTATTGTCAAATTGGGAGTTGTATCTGCATTACTCTTGGTCTGTCCATCAATCTTGGGTGCCTGCCTAACGCGGTTCGGTAAGGAGAGCGTGAGAGTTTTATGTTGTTTTTCCAGTATGGTGCAGGGTAAGAGGGCCTGCAGAGTGAAAAACAAAAATGATGTTGAAGAATCAAGGAAAAAGAAGTTAAACTGCATAAGGAGTGAACCGAGAAGACTCAGAGACAGCACAAGAGAGAAGAGATGAAGAATAGTCCGTTTTGCACTCATTCATTTTATGCCTGATATGTGAACAATTAGGTCTGGGCAATTTTACAACAACTATATAATCGGAATCTGCTTGGGCTGATCAAACTCGCAATTGTCATGATCTTCAATTCATCAGCATGAATCATAACAATAATAGGCAGCCTAACAGCAGCAGCACATGCATAATGTGATTATCGTTGTTGACCAAATGTCTGTTTCCAGTTACCTTAAACAACCGGCTCCCCACCCAACCACATCTTAGCTTTAAATTTGAGCCAGACAGCAGTGAACACACACACTCACAGTAACATTGCATTTTCTCAATCAAGTAAAATCGATGCACCGCTGTCACCACTCACCACCACTACACGGAGGTTTGTAGGGCTGTTGTTTAACTCTAGGTCACTTCAAAGTCATCACCAAATCAATTGATTTGGTGATGACCTTTCCCTGGTAACATCGCCAGCTTTAAACCTGTTACAGCAGATCTGAGCTGATACAGGGAAGGATATCACTGCCGCCTTCGCGGCTCGAACGCTGGGACACGCCCACTCTTGAGGCCACGCCCACTTTACCTCCTTCAAAAGCGCCGATCTGCTAGCGCGTCAGAACACGAAATTGATCGACTCCTGAGGTGGAAGCCGGGAGGAATTGCATGATATTTTTAAAATTGAAGTGTATTTCTGTGTTTTAAATCCTTTGTGTCCACTTACCCTGAGCACCTCTCCCTGGTAACATCGACAGCTTTAACCCTGTTACAGCAGATCTGAGCTGTTACAGGGAAGGATATCACTGCCGCCTTCGCGGCTCGAACGCTGGGACACGCCCACTCTTGAGGCCACGCCCACTTTACCTCCTTCAAAAGCGCCGATCTGCTAGCGCGCCAGAACACGTAATTGATCGACTCCTGAGGCGGAAGCCGGGAGGAATTGCCTGATATTTTTAAAATTGAAGTGTATTTCTGTGTTTTAAATCCTTTGTGTCCACTTACCCTGAGCACCTCTCCCTGGTAACATCGCCAGCTTTAACCCTGTTACAGCAGATCTGAGCTGTTACAGGGAAGGATATCACTGCCGCCTTCGCGGCTCGAACGCTGGGACACGCCCACTCTTGAGGCCACGCCCACTTTACCTCCTTCAAAAGCGCCGATCTGCTAGCGCGCCAGAACACGTAATTGATCGACTCCTGAGGCGGAATTCGGGAGGAATTGCCTGATAATTTTAAAATTGAAGTGTATTTCTGTGTTTTAAATCCTTTGTGTCCACTTACCCTGAGCACCTCTCCCTGGTAACATCGCCAGCTTTAACCCTGTTACAGCAGATCTGAGCTGTTACAGGGAAGGATATCATTGCCGCCTTCGCGGCTCGAACGCTGGGACACGCCCACTCTTGAGGCCACGCCCACTTTACCTCCTTCAAAAGCGCCGATCTGCTAGCGCGCCAGAACACGAAATTGATCGACTCCTGAGGCGGAAGCCGGGAGGAATTGCCTGATATTTTTAAAATTGAAGTGTATTTCTGTGTTTTAAATCCTTTGTGTCCACTTACCCTGAGCACCTCTCCCTGGTAACATCGCCAGCTTTAACCCTGTTACAGCAGATCTGAGCTGTTACAGGGAAGGATATCACTGCCGCCTTCGCGGCTCGTACGCTGGGACACGCCCACTCTTGGGGTCACGCCCATTCAATACCATCTATATAATGTGCTCCTCACGTAAGCGCAGCGGATGAGCGCAGCGGGCGCGCCTAAGGCGAGCCCGTCTGCGCCCGTCCGCGAACGTACGCGGTCCAGGGCCATACCCTATGCCCCTGGGAAGGACCCCATACGATGGAGCAAGCAAGAACTACTAACTTTCCGCTGCAACTTTGCTGAGTCTTGTAAGCATAACTTGCGAGTGGAGGATAACATAGGCTGCGAATATTGTCACTTCTCCTATGATCCTGGTAGGAATATGGCCACTACGGACTACATCATGCATTGTGGACTGCTTAATGTACGCTCACTACGGAAACACAAGTTGGACTTATATGATCTACTCACTGAGAAACAGTGGGATCTTGTGTTTCTAACTGAGACATGGCTAGATGAAGGATCTACACCTGACGCCCTGGAGGCGCTCCCAGAGGGATATACAATACATAGATTGGATAGACCCACAGGTAGAGGAGGGGGTATTGCAATTGTAGTTCAGGAAAGTCTACGATGCCAACTAGACTATTCCCCCATCCTGGACAGCGAGGCAGGGAGCTTCACTATTAAAGTGAATAACGGCTGCACGCTGAAGGGCATGTTAATCTATAGACCCCCAGGCCCTATAGCCAGGTTTGAGGAGAGTCTGGTTGAGGGCATTATGGAGACTGCGCTATGTAAAGATAAATTTCTGGTGCTTGGAGATCTCAATTTACACCTTAACAATCCCTTAGACAATGTTAGCAAGAATTTTTGTCAGGCATTAGGAGCCCTCCAATTAAATCAAATTGTAAATGGTCCCACTCATCAGTTAGGACATCTGCTTGATCCTATATTTGCTAATTGGGGAGAAGTAGAAGCCATGACCCCTATCCCTATCCCCTGGTCGGATCATCACATAGTACCTTTTTCTATACGTATTCTTGGAGGAAGATCTCCGCAGCCAACGACATTGTACCACCTCAGGCGGAGATGGGCTACCTTCTCCCAGTCTAAATTCTGTGAGGCATTGACTAAAGGGGGGAGCCCTGGGGGGGATGACGTAGACACGGCCAACACTAATCTTTGTAAGCGCATTAATGAGGCGCTAGATTATATAGCTCCTCTCTCATAAGCCAAATCAGGTGGCCGGATTCAAAAAACTGCCCCATGGTTCAATGATGAACTACGAGTTATGAAAGCCGCACTGAAGAGAGTCGAAAGACGATGGCGCGGAGCTCTTTCCAAAGAAACTAGAGATGTATATTTGACTGAGAGGCGACTTTACCATGGGCTAATTAGAAAGTCTAAAACAGCATATTACACGAATAGAATTAGCGAAGCGGGTAACTCGATGAAGGAGCTTTTTTCGCTCTACAAAACTCTCTCAAGTGGAAAACCAGCTACTGCCCCAGATGATTGCTCGCCTGAATCCTGCGATAGGATCGCAGATTTTTTTGCGGAAAAAATATCTAAAATGTATTCGACATTTCCGATTCAACCCATTAAGGGGACAGAATTTGTGGAAAGCCCCAGGGAATGGGGGGATAGACATAGACTGAGCAACTTTGTCACCCCTCCTCCAGAAGATCTCTTGAAAATCTGCCGATCTGTGAAGTCGGGATCTCCGCGGGACCCTACTACACCGAAACGTCTAGCGGATAGCCTGGTGGTATTGGAACCTTACATTAGACATCTATTAGACGTGTCCTTCAGCACCAAAACCGTGCCCAAAGACTGGAAAAGGCAGTGGTTCTACCCCTTAGGAAGAAACCCAATATCAGTTTTGATAAATTAGAGAACCTCCGGCCACTTTCCCTTCTACCCTACCTGGCCAAAGTGGCTGAAAAAACGGTCAATCTGCAACTGATGGATTTCGTGGAAAAGGCTGCCTTACTACACGAAACCCAATTTGGCTTCCGTCCCCGCCATTCAACGGAATCTGCGCTCCTGATGGCTGTGGAGACCCTACGTCAGGGGGTGGATGAAGGTCATACTATGGCCCTCATCCTATTGGATCTGAGTGCTGAGTGACACTGTAGCTCATACCACCTTGCTACAGTGTCTGAACAATGGAGGAATATCTGGAGCTGCACTTCAATGGATCCAATCGCTCCGATTGCTATGGGCCATGGGCTGCAAATTGTGTCCTACGCAGACGACACGCAGCTGGTTATCTCCCTTTCACGTGCGCCCGGCCTTGCCACGGACAGTTTCAGAGCTTGCATGCAAGATCTTGCAACCTGGATGTCCACTAATTGCCTTAAATTAAATGGCAACAAGACCGAGGTGCTCGTGGTGGGGAGGAGCCCATCTGTTTGGTCGTCGGCATGGTGGCCCCCATGCCTAGGTGAGGTCCCTATACCTCGTCAGGAAGTCAGAAACCTTGGGGTCTGGCTCGATGCTGACTTGTCTTTTGGACCCCAGATAGACCGGGTGGCGGGTGTTTGTTTTAGCATTTTAAAAAGTCTACGGAAGGTCCTAGTTCTCCTCCCTACGTCCGCCCGTAGAACGCTGGTGCACGCCCTCGTCACATCGCGTCTAGACTACGGCAACCTACTGTATTTGGGAGCAACCTGTAAGGCAATGAATCGCCTTCAGGTGTTACAGAACGCGGCAGCCCACCTTATTTTAAAATTCCCTAAAAGATCGGCCTCTAAGGCGGCCCTCCAGACCCTCCATTGGCTGCCAGTAAGAAGCAGAGTTGAATTCAAAGCCCTCTGTACTTGCTATCGCATCCTCACTGGGAGGGCGCCTGCACCACTCCAGAACCTAGTCACCAGGCACGTACCATCACGCGCTTTGCGCTCCTCACATGGAGGCCTATTAAAGGTCCCTAGGGTGAGAAAGACCCGCATGGGAGGAAGATCCTTTTGCTATATGGTGGCGAAGAGCTGGAACGCTCTACCTCTTAACCTTCGCATAGATCCATCTGAATCAAGTTTTCGGAAGAAACTAAAAACACATCTATTCTCTAGATAACTGGGCCCACTTCTCACTTCTGTTTCTGAGTCCTTCAGTTTTAGCGCGGGGACACGCTTCCGAGCGTAACCAAGCGCTTCACAAAATTCCCTTAATAATAATAATAATAATAATAATTTCAGTGGAATTGAAAACTTTGTTCTTCGGTGGCAGTTCACGAGTAGTCACACCCACGCCTTAAGTCATTCCATCATCTCTGTTCCTCCTAAATCTGAGTAAGGTGTCAAACTCTGTACCAACTGTGTCCTGAGTCCCGACTCCAATGCAATAGATCGACTTGTAGTACAAGTTTATTTTTGCACAAGAGGAACATTGAGTCATTTTTTTGTAGACTATATTTGTGTTTGTGTTAAGTAAGGGACTATTGGGATCTAACTCTTTGAGGAGTATAAAGCAGAAAACAATAAAACAAAGCAGTGTGGAGTGGACCCGGTGAAGAATTATCGCTATCTCTCAATGAAGAAGGGAAAAAAAATCACCTTCGGGAAAAAATTGATCAGCAGTTGGTAGGCCACCAACATTGTAAATCATCGTCACAAACACAATTTAAAGATAATAATTTCAGATAAACAATCACCCAGTGCCACACTGCCTGCCACCAAATGAATCCTAAACATAAATAACAAGTTCACAACAAACAACAATCACTCAGCATGCAATGCATGCCATTTACCTGTTCTTCAGACGTGGTCACCGTGATCGTGGTAGATTGCAGAGTGCAGAACCATTTTGTTCACTAAGCAGACATTGGCCAGTGTAAATCAAATAATGTGGGGCAGTCCGGCTAGGGTAATAAACTAGTCATTGCCCGGGGTTGGAGGTAGGCACACATTTGCTTGTGGACTCTCCATCCAATGCCCTTGAGGGAAATGGGTGTGAGGGACTTTCTCCACTGAACACAGTATCAATTCCAATCTGTTAATAAAATGTGTCTAAGAGTAAGGGGATGAATTAGTCAACAAGACACAAACAAATAAAAGTAACTAATGTTCCCCTAGCTATAAGGGGTTTTATTTTGGCATCAAAGAAAGAAAGCAGATCAGCAATAGAGACTGAGAGAGTCTAGGAGAGAGCGTTTTAGGGTTGTTGGCCACGGAAGTAGGGGTTGTTCTCTAACTCTGGTGTTTCGCCCAGAAGTAATCAATCTAATGCACTACGGCTTCCATGACCTGAGTCTCCCTCATTTTCTTCCTGTCGTGCTTCAGCTATAAAGCAATCAGGTGGTATAAAGTGCTGATTAATTTCGATCGTGGTTATTCTCTCCATGTTTTGGAGTTAGACACTGGTCCTTCTCACTGTGACAATGGCTCCAGCAGCACTGGAAACAAGCTCAGGGGAGACACTGGCTACCATGCAAGCCAGATAGTTTATTGGCAGCCTGCTGAGCGCTGGCCATTGGCACCTCTTCCCATACCAATACACCAATGGGTTTTGATCAAGTTAGACCTGTGTTGAGCCATCCAGATAGGCATGGACCATCTGCTCAATGGCCATTGCTGGTGTTCCACCTTGCTCAACCTCGTGTGCCTTCACCTCTACACTGGACTTAAGCCCTGCCAGTAGAAACCACTCAATTGCAAATTTTGGGGCTGATGCTCCTGTTCTTGTTGATGATGGTTTTGGCTGTTGTGAGACAACAGCACTGCCCTCAGGCTCTGCACTTGAAGGCTGCCAAGCAGGACTTGTGCAATGGAGGAGTGGGCATCTATTTCCCTGCTGTTCTTTTTCTAGCTCCCTGCCTTGCTCAGCTATCCATGTTTTGTATTTTCGAATATCCCTGTCTGGAAAAGGAATGAAAGTGGACAGTAATGGTTTATACAGTGGATCAAGAATTGTGGCACAGATGTAATGTTTGGATGACACAATGTCTCTTTGCACCCTTGTATTGGCAGATAAGTGAAGGATTAAGATCTCCACCAAGTCATACGCATCTTTGTTTTCCTCCACACCTGTGCACATTGCTGACACCTGCTTTATCTCTTCCTGTAGCATGTGCAACAACAGCATAGGTTGGCCCATGGTACTGTCCTCCTTGCTGAATTCCTGTGTGAACACCTCTAAAGTTAGCAGCATTTCTGTCAGGCATTTGACTAGGCCCCATTGGTCCATCTCAATGATCATGCCTTTCACAGTTGTATCCCCTCTTTGCATCACATATTCATTGATAGGTCTGTACTGCTCAAACAGGCATTCAAGCATGTAATAAGTTGAGTTTCAATCTGTTGGTACCTCCTGTATGAGTGCTTTAACTGGCATTCTATTATCATGCTGAATGGCCCTCAGCTCTTTCTGTGTTTTAAATGAATGGCTTAAATGAGTGCAGATTCTTCAGCTGGTGGACAGTAAGTTGCTTACTTGGTCTTTTTTAGAAAGTTATGTACAATGATGTTGATGCAGTGCGCCAAACACAGGACCCCGAAATAGCCAAAATCGGCCATGGCTTTAACTGAATTACTGCCATTGTCCTTGGCAACAAATCCAATCTTAAGCCCTCTTGGTTGCAGCCATTCAAAGAACTTGTTGTTAAAGTCTTCAAAAATGTTTTCAGCTGTATGGAATATCTCCATGGTGAACATGGCTACTGCTGCATGCTTCCGAGCAGCATTGAAAATTTCAGCAGTGTCAGCACCTGCAGATATAATTTCTCTAGGCCCCACAAAAAAGATTCAGTGTGCAGTGATGCACATGTAATCAATCACTTGGCAAGTGGTTCACATGTCTTTTGTTAGGTGGATACTGTGAACAGCACTCTGCTTCAAAGCTTGTCCAAGCGATTCCAGCACATCATCATGTAGCACTGGAACAGCAACTGTGGCAAAATAGGACCATCTAGGAGCCTTCCAATTCAGACAGATGGCTGCTACAAATTCAAGAAAACCCACCACTTACACAAAAAAGGGAGGAGGTCCAGCGCTAACATTTTAGCCAGCTTCACGTTGTACAAACGTGCCGTTGGGCCACTGCGTTAATACTGCCCCTCCAGCCTAAACAAGCCAGGAATAGTAGCCTGGATTATTTTCTTTTCTGATGCCACTGATGCATGTGACTTTTTGAGAGCAGGGGGTGGTAGGCTCAATGTGCTTTTCAGCGTGGCAATCACTGTCCTCTTTTGTCTTGGTATCTCAACCTGAGTCTTGTTCCTTAGTGATGTTGCTGATGTGGGTGATACTACTGCACTGCTCGGGAGAGAGCTGCTTTGGGTAATGAAAATGTCTTCCTCTTCTTCACCTTCCACTGTGATCGGATCGGATTCAGATTTCCTGCTCAGCTGGCCTTCACCCCCTGCACCAACAACACTTTTGTTTGCAGGAAAAAAAATTGAAATTACCACAAAAAAACATTTTGCTTTTCAATCCAAACCC
The DNA here is from genome assembly GCF_964204655.1 of Triturus cristatus. Lineage (NCBI taxonomy): Eukaryota > Metazoa > Chordata > Amphibia > Caudata > Salamandridae > Triturus > Triturus cristatus. Next base: position 921,421,367 of record NC_140586.1, read on the forward strand.
ATCTACGGCCTTAACAGTTGTTTCATGCACCCATGACTAGCACTGGGCCAACTGGCTGGAAGGCCCATTGACAGACTAGGACACAATGTGAAATAAATCAATATTGCAAATGTATTAAAAAAAAATAGAAAATGTAGTGAATTGTGAATCATTTTTCCTTTATAAAAGAAGAAATATTGCTTACAAAGAAATAACTAGGCCCCTACTGTCACCCACCACAAATTTAAAAATCGATTACAAGTACAAATAAATCCAGGTACATGGCCCCAAGCTAACAAACAACACCAGATTTTCAAATTACATGTGAAATCTCAAATACAAAGTCCTTAAATCCAATGGGATATGCAGCAGACACAGAGAGTGACCCTTCCAGCTCCAAATCCAAATGAAAAGTGACCAGGAGATGGAAAAAGCACTGGGAGAAGCCTGATGGACAGGAACAGGATGTTGGAGACTCTGGGGCACTTCCTTCCAGTTGGAAAAAAAGCCAAATGTCCATTTGGGAGGTTTTCAACTCCAGCTGCGCTAGATCCTGTGTATTCAGGATCGCGTACTGCAGAAAACATCTGCTGGAAGACACTGGCGTGCCCAAATTACATGCAGGTGACTGCAAAATCTCGCAGGAGCATGCTGCTGGTTAGAAAATCTTGTGGCATCCTCGAGCGGCTCAGAAAATCTTGCAGCCGATTGCAAGTGCCCGGCAAGTTGAACGGGTGTTTTTTTTAGTACAAATCAATATTCAAACAAAGCCTCCATCTTAAAGAATAGTAGATGTTGCAGCACCCAGGATAATGTGCTGCATAGCTAAATACTTATAAGGTCCTAAAGGCAAGACCGATTGCATTACAAATGCTTGTTTAAAATTAGATGTGCAAATTTCTTTTGCCATATTTGTGACCAAAATCAGCACCATTTACCACAGTCTAAGGTGGTAAAATAATGTCACTGCAACTCTTGATTTACGAGATACCAGTCAGCTCAAAATAGTGGAAGAGATTATGGTTCTGATTTAAAGTTTGACAGATGAATACTCAATCACGAATGTGCCAGTTATCCTGTCCACCTTATTACAAGTGCATTCAAATATAAAATATATTTAATAAGGTGTACGTGATATCAGTCACACATGTGATGAGGTATTAATCTGCTGAAATCCAAATCAGGCTGTGTGTTTTAGCATAGCTCTCCCAGTGTTCCCTTTATGTGATCTAGCTAGCCTAAGACCTAATTCATCAATTACAAGGACTTTCCTACCACCAAACCAGGTTATCTCCTCAACAATCTTCTCGTGAACGCCTTCAGCCACAGAGCAAGATGCAGCCTTTCCAGTTAGACAACTGTATATCCAGAGCACGCCAAGAAAGGATTCAAAAACAAGTATCTGCATACATCTCGCTTACACTCTGTACCAGAAAGCTCATTGTACCTACAAATGTCTCCATCCCTTCCCCAATCCAGGGCAAAACTTAGAAAAGTCACTAATGATGCAAGTCCACTCCATACAGGGGGATTCTTTAGAACCACAATCCTCAATATCCTGTTATTTCCAGCCTGGCTTTAGGTCTGCCATGAACAGGGTGTAAGTACAAGTATCAAGTTTTGTGAATCATTCTCAAATATGCTAGGGATACTGTGACTAACTACCCCCTCTTCGCTAGGTATAGAGCTCTGCTGCCACTGGGGAATAAAATAAAAAGTTAAGCAAATGTGGTGTAACAAATCTACATGTAGATATACATAGAAGGGCCTCTGTACCAGATGTACGACCACCCAATTTGTGAGTCACAAATTGGGATGTACAACAGTGTCAGAGACACTGTTAGTGATTCCCAATGGGGTCGCAAAATGTGAGACTCATGAATATTAATGAGCCACTCGCAATTTGCGACCCCATTGTGAATGGCTGGCCCTCCCATGGATGGTGGCCTGCTGTACTCAGCAGACCTCCATGTCTTTTCAATAAAGCAGGTCTTTTTTAAATGCAGCCCGTTTCCCTTAAAGGAAAACGGGCTGCATTTTTAAAAAAAATGAAACGTTTTTGTTTAATTTATAAAGGGCAGGTAGTGGTCCCTGGGACCACTGCCTGCCCTTAAAAAATATTTTTCAGAGCCAGTCACAAAGGGGAAGGGGTCCCCTGGGGACCCCTTCCCATTTGAGACTCCATTACCACCCTCTTGAAGAGGGTGAACATTTAAGAGTATTGTGCAACCACAATTGTGGTCTCAAAACATTGGTACATGGCTTTGCAGTTGCCATTAGGAAGGGAACGCCCCTTCCTAATAGCAAGTCGAAATCTTATTAAGCAAGTCGCAAATAAATTGTGACTCGCTAAATAGGCTTTGTACATGGCCCATGAGGTTTTTGCATGCGAAAACAGGTCGAAAATCCATTTGCGTATGCAAAAACGGGTCACAACCCCGTTTGCGTATGCAAAAACGGGTCTTGCATCTGGCCCTCTATTACAATAGATAAACAGAACTTAAGGTTTATATCAAATGTTTGCAATCTGCTAATGCTAAATTAAAAATGATTTGTTGTTTCAAAGATCATTTTGAGTTTAAAAAATATTTTGCAATTGAGAAACTTGATTTTTTAACATAAAGCTGGAAAGAGAAAATCAAAGGAAGATGTATGGTGAAATTTAGTATTGAGACTTGATAACAGTGTAAATAAATATAAACTGAAAGAGGAAACATTTTTGAATAACGTGTACCTTGAAAGCAGCAAGTAATGTTTTGTATTTAAATTAATGTCAGTAAAAAAGGCAACATTTTATAAACGTATAACTCCTTTGGAAACAGTAAACATAAAACTATTTGAACACTGTGGTGAGGACAGAGTGTAGCACTCAGAGCCTGGTATTCTGAGACAAGGTAGGGTTGTGCAAGATCAGCCATAAACCTTAACACATCAGTGTGACCAAGTTCATCTGGGCGGGAAAAGTGTGTTACTGAACGTGAGCACTTATAAATGACGCGGCTGAGAATCACAAGGAAGTACTTTGTGAAGAAAGACGACTTAAGCAACAAAAAGTGTCGGGAAGCCTCTGAAACCAGGAGGCTTAAATATTGTTCTAAATAATGATGACTACTGTATCTTAGCTGACTACTGTATCTTAGGTGGCCAATAGTTTAATTGAGCGGATGAACCAAAGACATCATCACATTGTGAAACTCTAGGCTGATTCAACACCTAAAAATATCAGTCTGTGGCACAAACATGGGCGAGCATAGGCTGTGAGACATTAAGTAAAAGTAACATTTTAAAGAGATGAGGGCCAAATGTCCTGTTTACTAGTTGTAAAATACTGGTCGCAATCTGTAACCAGTATTTTTACGACCAGTAAATCACTTTCTGAACTAACTTACGTAAAAATAAATTGGTACCAAAAATTCAGATTTAGACCAAGTAACATACCAACATACCTCAGTAATATTCAAGAGGTGGGTCGCAATTTGCAAATCACCCTGATTGGTGGCAATAACATGAATGGCAGCCTGCTAGGGCTATCAGACCACCAGGCCTGTGATTGCCTTTCAATATGGTCAACTTTTTGCTTTAAATGCAGCCCATTTTCTCAAAGGAAAATATCACTGTTTTAAAAAAGTTTTTTTGAGAAATGCCTGAGGTTTTATGCACAGGTTCATACTCCCCAACTCACTTTTTTTTACCATTCACAAATGGGAACAGGTTCCAAAGGAACACCTTTCATCTTGCTAATTGGATACCACCCAAACTTGGAGCCAGTAACTTTTCAATGGTTTAAGGCTGCTTTTTCAGTCCTAGACCATCGAGACATATGGATAACAATCGCTGTTAGGAAGGGAAACCTACAACACGCCCATTCCAAATAATGATTCCTTATCCATTTCTTATGAGTTTTAAAAAAGGTACTAACTCCTAAAATAGATTTATTGCATTGGAGTGTTTGATACCACAGAAATGCTTTGTACATCTTGCCCCAGGTAGAATACAGTACAGTAAAGCCTACAATTCCATTTGTATTGCATTTTGATAGCAAATCATAGAACTTATGTTCCTGAAGAGGAGGAAGAGGTGAAATTGTAGGTGTCTCCTCAAAGTGAGAAGGGTGGATTTGGTCCTGAAGTCAAGAGGCAAGAAGTTTCAAACTGTGTTTGCGGCAGGTGTGTCAAAGAAAATGTACTCTGAATTTGGGTTGAGTCTGCAAACAGTGTTTAATAGAATGCTGCGATCTCAAAAATCAGGCTGTTGTCCCATGAACCTTGTCAAGGAGAGAAGTTCTCTAAGACGAGGCAACACATACATTCGTAGCCATTATTGGAGGTCTCTAGAACTTGTTCACGTGGTGAAAGTTTTGGTACTCTAAGCAGCTGGTTTAGAAATGAACCTATGATAAGTAGTTTAGCTGGCAGTAAGTGTTCTTCCATTGAATCCAAACATGAAGCTTGGCGTGCCACCACCTCTGAATCCACAATTGTGGAAGTCCCATCCTAGGTACCTAGTACATAACCGTGTCCGAGTGAAGATTTTCAGTTAACCCATTGGTAGGCAAAAGTTGGCTGCTGCAATGTTGATTTTACCAGAACTAAATGTTTGTCCCGACAAAAAAGAGGCCACTGTCCAGGAGAAGTTTTAAATCTTGAAACTTCAATCTCCATCGAGTTTCCACCTCTGAGTCTTCTTAACCCTCTTGAAGAGTAATTTAGATAAAAATGTGGGTTTATCCTGATCAATGGATGTTTAATTGAGGCAACATCATTTCAATGTAATTCTGTTTGTTTTTGGCAGCCAATCAAGACCACAGTGTCTTGGACTGATGTAGTAGATTGAATTGAATTGGTGACAAGTTTAGCCCCGGAGTGTAGCGTTGTTTTGGTACAAGTCAGCGAGGACTGAGTAGCACTCAGTAGATTAACTCAGCAAGAGCTTGATTTGCTGATCACAGCTGGACCTAGGAACTTAGGTTCATACATTTACTTCACTGTGTGGAGCTGGTAGGGAGCAGATTTGGCCTCAAGTCTGATGTGAGGGATTAAAAATTAGTAAAAAATGAGTAGAATCTAAGATAAATTCTAGAGATTGCTCCAACAGAGAGTTAAGGCGAGAAGCTGCACGTTTTCAAAATGTCCAAGAGACAAATTTATTTCTGTTCTTCGATGTAATGAGGGGAAATTTTTGTGGTTTGAGCATTAGGAATTCTTTGGATATCGAGGTATTCCCCTGGCCTTATGTGAAGATGTCATTGTGTGCGTAAACGTTGAGGTGCATTTGGGTATCACTCACCCTTGAAACTCAGCTGCCCCTAAAATAATATGCTATTTACTTTTCCTTTTCTTGTTTATTTGAATCACTGTGTGCTATGCTGGGGTGGCCTAAGAGCCCTTGGCAAATTTGGAAAACTTCCATAAATGATATTCGGCTATTGAAGTCAAATAACTAAGGCACAGCTTATAGGGAAATTAACCCGTTTTCACTTCCTCTTTATGGTAAATCATTACAATTTGTCTTCAGAACAAGATAATCTCTAACTGAAATAACCCTGTGAGGTTTTGGGATTAAACATCCCTTCATCAGGAGGAATTTTTGGCATATTGTGGGCACCTATTATCCTTATAGAACGGCCTCCCTTCCGTTTCTTTAACAACTCCATTAGCTACCGGCGTGGAAACGTATACGGTTTAATGTTTGCTGCATCGTTCATAAGGCGGTATATGTTAATGGTCCAGTTTATCTCACGGAGAAATTTAATAGCTACACTCCATCTAGGGATCTCCGCTCTGGCTCCAAATCACTGCTGGTGGTTCCTCGAGTAAAGAAGTCAAGGACTGGTTGGAAAGCTTTTTCGTATCTTGCTCCCCGCTATTGGAATCAGCTTCCCACCTCCCTGAGGCAATGTTCGGACCACCGTCAGTTCAGAAAGTCTCTGAAAACAGCTCTGTTTAAGAATCACGGCCACACCAGCCTTTTCCTGTATGTCCCTAAGCGCAGAGATACCCCTTTGGGGGTGATTCAGGTGCTATACAAACCCAATAAATAAATACAATAAAAGAATTACTCTATTACATGAGATGCTGATAATTCTGTGCAGACAGCTTAGTAGAATTTGCAAATGTTCATGAGAAGACTAGTGCGCCCGTAGCACAGCCATGTTGCATATTGCTTTACGCTGCAATTTGCGCATTATTAGAAATACCACTCCCGCGGCCACCCGGAGGCAGGTAGAACATCTGACAAAAAGGAGAGCGGAAGGATTGCGAAGTTCAGCCCTGGACAGCACATGTCAAATTGAAGCTTCTTCTTAATGTCACAAACTGACACCGTAAACTTCTGGAAAAGGGGGAGTTTCCAATATAATGCCTGTCCAGAGAAATGTCTTTTCCCAATCCTAGATGACATGATGTTTTCCCTTGATGGCAGTTCAAGGAGGATTTGACCAGAGATGGATGCATGACATTCATTCCCTTTTTTTCATCAATTTCTTTGCCCCCTTACTACTGTTTTGTCCCTGATTTTAGCTTCTTGCACTTTAAATGTCTACTTTATCCTCTTTTGCATATAGTATTTTCTCTTCCTTCATGTCAGAGGGACTCTGGTGCGTCTCTAATAACTTCTGTATTTACCTTTATGTTTAATCAAGAGCTACAAGATTGCTAAGGAGATTTGTTTACTCTTTGTTTATTTTTCCTTCTAACTTGGGTCCTCTTAAGGAGACACTTGACACCTTTCACATGTACTAAGTGCAGGATGGCATCTTGCCTTCTGGGAGGAATCACCCTTTCCTCAGACAGTCAAGAAGAAGATTCAGCAGACTTTCTGGACATCCAATCATTGACAGATACTGAATTGTGACAGTAGTACATGTGAGAACTTGAGGAAAATTATAAATTGATACTTTGGCACTAAATGTGTATTTACAAAACATGAAAAGGACAACCTTTGCTGGGATTTATTGGCCTAAAATGAAATATGTGTATTTGAAAGCAAATTATGTTCCCAAACTGTCAAATTGATGTGTACCAACAAAATGATTGCATTTCCATACACATATTCAGAGCAGACATTTGAGTGAAGATGTGTCAATAGCTGGACCTAACTGTCGCACTTTCTTCTCTCATCGAAGAAGAGCGGCTCCTTTCTGTAGCCACTTGGTTTGTTAACACATGTGAGTGTTATGGGGACGCAGGTGTCGCTTTGAATGGTCACTGACTGGAGGAAAAATCCAAGCAGCATAAAAACATCAAGGAATCCAAGCTATCCTAGGTAGCAAAAAGTAGTGGAATCAGGCAATCACAAAACCTGCACCTGAGTAGGAATGGACCAGAACCAACTAGAGAAGAACACCAGGAGTGGAAGGCGAGATCCAGGGTCTAGGAAGAATTATCTTAAGAAAAAGCAATCACTAGGGTAAAAAAAATCACCAACAAAAAATTACTGAATTGTTTGCAGAGCATGGCACTGAGTGTCAGAGTTCAGAGTTCCTTTTATAGGGAGCTACAGGAAATAAGTCTGAAGACGAAGCAGTGATCTACATGAAGCAGGGAGTGATATACAGGAAACTGGTCGGCCACAATGGATTGGAAAACTAACAATGTCTTTTACTAAGAAAGCTCTGTAGTGATTGAACTAACATACTGGGGCCGATTCCGATTCCGGCCGCAAAACGAACCGACCGACACGGACCCGGACCGAATACCGACCGACACGGACCAGCGCCGTACGACCCGTGCAGTACGATGCAACGCAAGTGAATTACAACCGACACGTACGGAATACAAGCCGTATGACCGGGCCGAAGGGAAAATAGTGATCCGGCCGGAAAACCGACGCGATTTTTACCGACCGTCACGAACCCGGAATCAACCCGACCGACCCGTAGCCGCGATCTACGATTAGTGCAGTACGATGCAATGCATGTAAAACCAGACCGACTCGCACGGAGAGCAAGCCGCACGACCGACACGCACAGACAACCCGGCACACAAGCAATAGAGACCGCCGCGAACGACGCATACCAAACACAGAAGACAGGCAGTGTGAACGAGGCGGAGAAGCCCGCACGAGACAACAGCAGCGTCCGTTTCCATCACATGAACGTCTCCTACATGACTACAAAACACAAAGGAAAAAACACAAAAAAAGGACCAAACAAGCAATGACTAAGCCAATAAATACCCAACACAATTTAATTGGACAAAGACACACCCACAACTACAACTATTTAAAGGACTACAATCACTACCACCATCCCTTGCAAACAGGAGACACAGGCAGAATCAAACACCAGTACACAGCAACCACAGACACACTCACAACTAACCCATCACACAACTCACACACCATCAGCACCTCATACAAAATCACACACACATACACACAGCATAACCAACACCAAACCAACATCACTTGCACCCTCACACACACATCCCTCACCACCCATCACCATGCCCCCAAAGAAGAATCCAAAGTTCACAGATAGTGAGTTAGAAGTGCTGGTAGACGAGATCATCAGAGTAGAGCCATATTTGTTTGGTACATTGGTTCAAAGACCCCCATCTCACAGAAAACAAAGATGTGGGCGAGGATTGTGGACAAGGTGAACGCACAAGCACCAATGTTGCGCACAAAGGACGATATCCAGAACAGGTGGCATGACGTGCGCAGAAGGGTCAAGAAACTCATCGAGAAAAATCACGCCTTGAGACAGCGCACCAGCGGTGGCCCTCCTGCCAAACCAGTCTACTTCAGGACCTGGGAGGAGAAGGTGCGGGACATCCTACCCCCAGAGAGCGTCCATGGCCTAACAGACATCCCAGAGACTGGTGAGTACAGAAACAACAAACCCAAGATTGTTTGGCAAGGGGGCAGTGAAACCATGCACCCCAAGCAAACCTACACTAAACAATAGATAATCAATCAATCAATCAATCATCGCATTTATATAGCGCGCTACTCACCCAGAGGGTCTCAAGGCGCTGGGGGAGGGGGTCCGCTACTGCTCGAACAGCCAGGTCTTGAGTTGCTTCCTGAAGGCGAGGTAGTCCTGGGTCAGGCGGAGGTGGGTGGGGAGGGAGTTCCATGTCTTGGCGGCGAGGTAGGAGAAGGACCGTCCCCCTGTGGTGGCTCTTCGGATGCGGGGGACGGCGGCGAGGGCGTGGCTGGTCGATCGAAGCTGGCGTTTGGGAGCGTAGAAGTCGAGGCGGCTGTTGAGGTATCCTGGGCCTTGGTTGTGTAGGGCTTTGTGTGCGTGGGTGAGGAGACGGAAGGTGATTCTCTTGTTGACCGGGAGCCAGTGCAGGTCTCTCAGGTGTCCGGAGATGTGGCTGCGACGGGGGATGTCCAGGATGAGTCGTGCTGAGGCGTTCTGGATCCGCTGGAGTCTCTTCTGGAGTTTGGCGGTGGTTCCGGCGTAGAGGGAGTTGCCGTAGTCCAGACGGCTGGTGACGAGGGCCTGGGTGACCGTCTTCCTGGTCTCGGTGGGGATCCACTGGAAGATCTTACGTAGCATGCGTAGGATGTTGAAGCACGACGAGGAGACGGCGTTGACTTGTCTGGTCATGGAGAGGGAGGAGTCCAGGATGAAGCCCAGGTTGCGTGCGTGGTCTGTTGGTTTGGGTGCGCTGCCTAGGGCGGGGGGCCACCAGGAGTCGTCCCAAGCGGCGGGTGAGGATCCCAGGATGAGGACTTCCGTCTTGTCCGAGTTCAGTTTCAGGCGGCTGTTCTTCATCCATTCAGCTACCTCTTTCATCCCTTCGTGAAGGTTGGCCTTGGCGGTGGCGGGGTCGTTGGTGAGGGAGAGGATCAGCTGGGTGTCGTCGGCGTATGAGATGATGTTGAGGTTGTGCTGGCGTGCGATGTCTGCGAGGGGGCTCATGTAGACGTTGAAGAGGGTTGGACTGAGCGAGGAGCCTTGAGGGATGCCGCAGATGACTTCAGTGGCTTCAGATCTGAACGGAGGGAGACGGACTCTCTGTGTCCTTCCGGCGAGGAAGGAGATGATCCACTCCAGTGCCTTCTCCTGGACTCCGACGTTGCTGAGGCGTTGTACTAGGGTACGGTGGCAGACAGTGTCGAAGGCCGCGGAGAGGTCGAGGAGGATGAGGGCCGCTGTTTCTCCGTTGTCGAGCAGCGCTCGAATGTCATCGGTGGCTGCGATCAGGGCGGTCTCGGTGCTGTGGTTGGCCCGGAAGCCAGACTGCGAGGGGTCGAGGGATCCGTTCGGTTCGGTGGTTCGGTCGTGGCGTTCGTCGGTTGAGTGCTGAAGCTGTTGTGTATGTCCGCGATCTTGTTGTGGAAGTAGGAGGCGAGGGAGTTGCAGAGGTCTTGCGAAGGGGTGATGTCGTTGTTTCCGGCGTTGGGGTTGGAGAGCTCTTTAACGATGTTGAAGAGTTCCTTGCTGTTGTGTGCATTGTTGTCCAGTCGTTCCTTGAATGCAGTTTTCTTGGTGGCGTGGATCAGTTGGTGGTGTTTTCGGGTGGCGAGCTTGAGGGCAGTCATGTTGTCCGGTGTTGGGTCTCTGCGCCAGGTTCTCTCGAGGGCTCAGCAGTTTTTCTTGGAGCTCCTGAGTTCGTCGGTGAACCATGGGGCTTTCTTGCTGCCGGGTCTGCTAGGCGGGGTCCTCAGGGGGGCGAGCTTGTCTGCGCAGTCGCTGATCCACTTTGTGAGGTTGGTGGCCGCCTGGCTAGGGTTCGTTGTGCTGGTGGGAGGGTTCATGTTCAGGGAGGTCGTGAGCTGGTCGGCTGTGATCTTGTGCCAGCTCCTGCGTGCAACCTGTTGCTGGTGGTGGTGGGTCGTGGTCCTTCTGAAGCTGAAGTGGACGCAGCTGTGGTCCGTCCAGTGGAGTCCGGTGGCGTGGCTGAAGGCGATGTCCTTGCTGGATGAGAAGACGGGGTCGAGTGTGTGTCCGGCGTAGTGGGTGGGGGTGGTCACCAGCTGCTTGAGTCCCAGGTTGGCGAGGTTGTCCAGCAGGGTGGTGGTGTTGCGGTCGTTGTTGTTCTCCAGGTGGAAGTTGAGGTCCCCTAGGAGGATGTAGTCAGCGGAGCAGAGGGCGTGCGGGCTGATGAAGTCGGCGATGTCTTCGCTGAATTGTGTGCGTTGTCCCGGGGGTCTGTAGATGAGGGTGCCTCTGAGGGTGGTCTTGGGGTTGATGTGGACCTGAAAGTGCAGGTGCTCGGCGGTTGCGAGGGTGTCGTCGGTGTTGGTCGTGATGCGGATGGTGTTCCTGTGGACGATGGCGATGCCTCCTCCGGTGTGGTTGATGCGGTCCTTTCGGATGATCTTGTAGCCGTCTGGGATAGCGATGGCGATGTCGGGCGCTGAAGAGGCGTTCATCCAGGTTTCCGTGAGGAAGGCGACGTCTGGTGAAGTAGTGTCGAGCAGGTTCCAGAGCTCGACGGCGTGTCTGTGGACGGAGCGGGTGTTGAGCAGGATGCACTTTAGGTGGCTGCTGCTGTTGCTCGTCGAGGTCTTGAGCACTGCTGGAGTGGTGCAGGTCCGTATGCAGGTGAACTTGCAGGCGTTGCAGCAGAAGGGTCCGTGGGTGCGTCTCGGGGTGGCTCGGTAGCAGCCCGAGATTCTTTCGGCGTTGAGTGCGTAGAGTTCGGTGGCGTCGTAGGTCCGGCGGGTGGGCTGGGGTCTGCGGGGGCCAGGGGTCCTGGCACTGGGCGCGGTCCAGGCGTGGACGGGCGCAGACGGGCTTACCTTTGGCGCACCTTCGGCGCTCAGTCGGTGCTCCCGCTGCGCGCGTCCGCTGCGCGGTCGCTGAGGGGGCGACATAAGAAGGGATCCGGGAGGGCGGGTCAGCTGGGAGGCGGGGTCGCGTCCACCAATCGTCTGGCGAGGGGGCGGGGCCGCAGGCAGGAAGCGGCGGGAAACATGAACAGGCTGAGCGGGCGGCCCTGCGGCGGGCTGGGGCGCTGCTATCGGCGGCGGTGAAGATCCCACTCAGCAAGGAGCTCTGGAGCAGGAGCGTAGAGGAGCGAGGGGGCAACCAGGCCAGAGGCGCAGTGGTCGTAATCAACCCAAGATGTGTATGCCAGTCACACAAACACAATACCTGCCTTCTCATAGTGACTGGGGACTTTGTCATGACATGCACCAACCTACAAACAAATAGAGCAAGCCACTGGCACTAAGCCAAATACATCCAGCAAGACAGTTTGCCACCACAAACACACCACCTCACAGTGCAGCTGACTGTCAGGAAGGAATAACGGGGATGCAGGTGAAGTGAGTGTAGCCAAAAGCATGATGGGGCCTGTAGTCACAGATAATGCTCCCCCTCCTCATTGGCCCATCAAGACCTCTCTGAAACATACCCACATCACAGGGAGTGCAAAATGACTGACAAGATGGCTGACACTGGCTCCTGCTAGGGGTTGTGTGCAAATCAGAAGCAGGACACCACTGACTGAC